>NC_046293.1:71572886-72197886 GCF_004115265.2 Rhinolophus ferrumequinum
ATGAAATACTGGCCTACATAAAAATCTTGCACAATATCGTGCTTTCTTAATTTGTTTCACTTACAATAACTGGTGACTTTTCCCTTTCCATGTCTTTTTGGTACCTACTCAAGTTTCTGAATGGAGCAGGAAATGTCTGGTATTGTTAGACATTGTAGTAGTTTTTGCAATGTATATATGATTATTGTATGTTTTCAGTTCTCCTTTGAGAATTTTAGTAACAGGTTTGGGGCCTGTTAGTCAGTACACGACCTACTTTTCTCCAACCACAGTATTCTTTTCCACTCTACCTGTTGGGTCCTGATAGGCAAATTTATACTTGTTCTAGACAATAAAAATTGGACGAAGAGGAATATACCTCCTCCAAAATAGGCTACTTTTTCTGTTCCCTGAGAAATGTCAGCTGGTCACCTGAACTACGTAAAGACATACATATTTAAAAATTAGATAGTAGTCATATTCCCTGGTCATATAGTGGAGGTAAAAAAAAAAAAAAAATGGTGCCAGAGGTAGAGAAAGTAATTAGCCATAGTAAAGAAGAGTTTTGAAGCAGTGACGGGAATCTTTCACTGGTCAACCCTTAACTCGAGAATTCTTTTCCCAACCCCAAATAAAGACCCACAAGAGGACACTTCACCTTCATATATCTTCAGATAAACCCAAAGTGCTTATCACATTGGAGTTATATCTATGCTTGTGGGGCCCCAGTGGGTCTGTTCAGTGGATATATCTCTTTTTTCTCTCATAATTATACCTTCATTTAAACTTCTTTTATTTCAAGACACATTGTAGAGAGCAATGGAATAGATGTTCCTATTGGAGAGAGAGGCCTACATTTTAGCTCAATAGTGTCAACATTTGTCTGGGCCCAGAATAATACTAATAAATATTAATTAGGGTGAGAGTATTCGTAACCATTTGTTGAGCACCTGCCATGTAATTGCAAAAGTCATCCAGGCATTTTGCAAATATTCTATTCGGAAGTCAGGGATCACGTCTCTCTTATTCACTGCTGTATCCCCGTCCTTGACAGAGTCACTGGGACATATAAGGCAGTCATTAATAATATGTGTTTATTAAATGAAGCAATTGTTTTCGTCTTCAGAGCTACCCTGAACAGATCTATTATAGATGGAGAAATTGAAGCTTACAAATAAGTAACCTGAACAGAGCCGTTCAATTAGTAATTGTTAGTATCTAATTTGAGCTCTGGTACATACAGCTCCAAAGCCAGAAATGTTTCCACCATACCATGGTGGTGAGTCGATGGATGGATAAAATAATAAAGGAATGAGTGAGTGAATGAATTTCTTTAGCCCTATAGTATTTCTTACTCAGCCATCCCTAGACTACTTTTCCTTTGGTTAGAATAATAGAAATACTCTTGACACTGGGTAGAAGATGGCTTAGAATTCTGCTTCCCTGATCTCAAAATCCAAAGAATATTTGGAAGTCAGAAAAAGCCAATGACACAAGGTTCCCAAGTGTACTAATACTATGGAAGCCAGCTTGTTTGAGTAGCTACAGGTCTCCAAGTTTTCCCGCTGTACAAGACATGAGAGCTTGTCGCCAAAGGTTGTCAGGAGTATTTTGTCAACTTTGCGTGTGTGCGTGCGCATGCGGATAAATCGTTATCTGTCAGGTACCCACATCATTTTTTAGGCCTTCCGAGTTCAGGTTCCAAATATGACTTAAGTCATTCGTCTCTGCGCATTGGCCCAGAATCTGGTTAACTGTTCAAACCTGGGGAGCTCACAAATCAAAATAATCAATTCCAAGAAGAGTGGCCTATTTAAATTCAATTCCAGGAAGGTGGTGGAATCAGGGGGGGTCTATCATAGGGCAGGTTAGCGCAAAACACTGAGATGGGCTAGGACAGGGAAAGAGCATTTTAGGCAGAAAATAATGTCGTTATCACACTTGGTTAACTTTGAATTTTGACCCTTTTATTTCCCCGTTTTACTTTCCCCCTAGAAACTGCTAAGCAAATTGGCCAGAAAGTAGAGAGGAGACGAGGAAAAGGCCATAAATCATTTATGGGTTTCATAATTCATATTTGGGTCTGAAAATTTGCTTAATTAAGTTATTAGATATTTCCAAGGAATAAAATATGAAAACAAAACTAAAGTAGCCAACAACACTCTCAGAGTGCTTTTGAATGATTGGTTCAATAAAAGACAAGCTTTGTGTCTCAGAGTCTTTTGCAAATTTCCAGCCAAAGCGTTCTAGTGATAACAAGATGTATCTAATATGACTACCTGTTTGTCAGAGGGTTGTAGTTATTTAGCTGGAAACATAGCATTTTCGTTGCTAGGCAAGATATATCTCTTGTAAACAATAATGCCTTTACATAAATTTATCTGAGATTTTGGAAGAAACTAAATTCAGCTGCTCCTCATTTACATTTCTAATGCATGCCTTTTGACTGTGCTGATTCTAAAACATTGGTTATGACTCTGTGTGATATTGTTAATTTATACAGTAGCACAGTGTTTATAGACCACCAGCCTCTGAGATTTGAGGCAATTTGAAGAAGAGCATACTGCTCGTCTTTCTATAACCTCTTATTTGAAACAGTAAAATATTTTGAGATTGCTGAAGTAGAATGTTTTGAAGATAATTGAATTTACCTTATAGGGTATTAAATCACTGGCACTTATATTTATATTTGTGTCTTTCTTCACATATAAAACAAACTCTAGGGGGGGAAAGCATTCTCCAAAATTTAGTTTTATATCACTTTTATATCTATTAAACTTAACAACTCTATAAAAATGAAATAGAGCTATTTCTTTTATGCACATAAAGACCTCATTAATAGTGTTTTGGTTAAAAGTGTGTTTTGAAGATGTACTTTAGGATTTTTATCCTACTTTATCATTTACTAGCTGTATGATTTTTAAGCAACTGATAGATACGGCACCTTTCTTTGCCATAAGCTTTTCAACGTTAGCTGTAGATTACAATAGTACCTACCCCCATCTTTGTTGAGAGAATTAAATGAAATCCTTCTGATAGTTGCTTACCTAGAACAATATCTGGCACATAGTAAACAGTATTTCTATTATAATTTTTGTCTTTGAACTTTTATAATCTCTATATAGTTTTGATTGATAATTACATTTCTAGTAATCAGAGTATTTGAATTTGTCTACCTGATTCTTGATCAAGCAAGATTTCATTTACTGTATTTATTTTGGGCTCTTATTTTAGCAATTATTGGAGAATATGCTTTGAGAGAACCCAAAGATATTGTATGTGGGAATCAAATATAAATATATATGAGTATATAATATATAATCATTTAGCATTATTGCATTAGAAGTGTTGGACTATTTCAACCTATTTTATGTATCTGGAAGATTGTCAGGTTAAAATGCATTACTATTTTGGAAAGTCTTGTTAAAACTCTATGCTATACTATTTTCTTCTGTTCCTCATTAATCTAAGCCGTGTTCTCAATACATGGACACTTCAAAATTATAAAATCACTGAAGTAGAATGATTAATCTTTCATTTTGGTAATTTATGTTTTCATATTTATGCCCCTTCTTTAGAGGAATATTAGGAAAGTGAGTTTTATGTTTGAAACTGTATAGAGCTTATTTATTTTATTTTAATAAGACATGGAATGCAAAACTCTGAGATATGGTAATACCTTGATTTTCCTACGTGTTGTCAGGAAATAATGTAGTCCAAACAAATGCATTTTTCAGATGATTACCCCCACTACCCCGTAATGTATTGCTTGCTTCCTTGTCTTCTGAAGCAGTGCCTAATAAGTATAATATGAATTTGTCTTCATAATACAGGGTCATCACAAGCAATTTTTATTATTTTTCTACCCAGTGACACAATATTGTCCTCAGGATATATTAAAATATGCAACCTTGCTTGACCATGTACACAATGGATCCAGACAGCTGTCTTTTTTTGAAAGCCCATGTCTGCTGTTATTCCTTACTACTGGCAATGTGCCTCCTTCTAGAAAATCAATCCCCTTTATTTGCTGATTCTGACTGCAAGCTATGCTTGCTGGAATTGTGTCTAAAATAACACTAGAACAGAGCTTGAGTGAAGACTTCTGTCTCCTCAAGAACACACAATACGAGATATAGATGATGTATTACAGAATTGTACACCTAAAATCTATAACTTTACTAACAATTGTCACCCCAGTAAACTTTAATTAAAAAAAAAAAAGTGCAGTTCAGGGGACAGGGAGGTGATAGTGGATATAAATGGTTATTGGCTCCCTTACAGAGCTCTGCTATAGGAACTATTTCTGATTTTTGGTAACTATTCTAATATAAAACCAAAAGACCTATATATTTAACATTTTTAATGTATGTCCAAGTGAAGAACTTGAATGTAAATACTGACATTACACAGATATGATTTGGGTAGGTTTGCTAAATCTGTAAAAAGGAGGAATAAATAGAATTCTGAGTCCAGAAATCAGACATC
Organism: Rhinolophus ferrumequinum; assembly: GCF_004115265.2. Taxonomy (NCBI): domain Eukaryota; kingdom Metazoa; phylum Chordata; class Mammalia; order Chiroptera; family Rhinolophidae; genus Rhinolophus; species Rhinolophus ferrumequinum. The sequence goes on from NC_046293.1 coordinate 71,577,354, forward strand.
TTGTATAATGATGATTAAAATAGGACAGAATATAATGCAGATCATAGAGGAGTCTTCATCCCTGAAGATACTTCACAGCATAAGTGAAGAATGACACTCGACTATGTTTAGGCAATATTTTGGTAGTGGAGATTTTTATAGGCCAGGTGATCATTAGGAAACTCTTTGGCTTTGCCTCTGTTCTCCTCTTCAGATATAAACATTGATAGATTGATTAATTCAACCATTATTTTGAGTTTTTTTCCTCTAAATTACAGGTACTGTGGAGTTGATAAAGCAGATTTGGCCCTTGCCCTCCCTGAAAAATGGGGAGTAAAATAATTACAAATAAATACATATTTTGAATAAATCTTATGAAAGAAAAAGGCTGGATGCTGTGAGTTTAAATATTAACAAGAAGAGGTAATTTAGATTTGGAATTCAGAGATGAATTGATGCTCAGATGAGATCTGAAGAGAAAAGGGAAACTAGAAAAAAAGAACCCTCCTAACAGAGTAGCACCATGAGGAATTTCTTAGAGACGGGAAAGAACTTGGCACATTGTAAGAACTAAAACAAGGCCAAGGTAACTGGAATGCAGTTAAGCAAGGAAGAGTGTGTTAAGAGATAAAGATAGAGAAATGTGTAAGTGCTGGGTCTTGAAGAATCTTGGAGACCATTGTAAGAATTTTGCATGTTTTTTCCTAATGTAAAGACATTGAAGAATTTTAAGTAAGAGAATGACATAATCAGAGTTGAAGTTTAAAAAAATATTTTCTTCTCTGCTATTTGTTGATTAATGAAAAATGGAGAAAGACTAGAGGTGGAAGTAGATATTGCCTAAGAGGCTATTGAAGTGTGATATAAGTGTGGCAAAAGTGATGATGGACAGAAGTGGACAGAGCCAAGATAAACAGACCAAGCCCTTGGTTTCATTTTTTTATAAAATGGGGATAGTTGTGTTTGGTACCAGGTTAATATCAGTAAATATTCGCTATTGTTATTTTTTATATTGTTGACCTTAAACAAATAGGCAGCCAAATATTTCTACAGCAAAATGTGTTTATTTGGGAACAAAAAAGAACTGCAGTTCAGGAATTGTGGTCTAATTAGTGATCCACATGCAAATCCAGAGAAACAAAGGAGGAGAACGCTCTTTTATGGATTTGGGAAGAATTTTAGTAAATGAAGAGTCCATTGGAGGAAAGTGTGAAGTATAGTGATTTTTCATTGGCTGAGTTATAGCAATCTCCCATTGGCTGAGCTGTTACTAGGCAAGGAGGAATTTTTTCTTCCTCCTGCTGAGGGAGTAATATAGTATCACTTCCTGTCAGAGATGTAAGATACTTCTCTTCCTGTTGGGGTCAGTATTATGTTTTGAGTGACTGGGTGTGTGAGAGTCTCTCCTTAGTATCTGACTCCATTTTAAATGAGGTTTCTGTTCATTAATTTTCACGGTATTATTCAATGGATTTTGTACTTCTTGGTTAGTTAATTGAAAAGCTGGTTAAAGAAGAGAAATATTAAATAATATATACACAGTTTCTGTATTTTATGTTAACTTAAAGCATATAAACATTGCCAGTCTTTTGATGCAGTGCTAGAACCATTTGTTCAATGTGAATTTGTCAGTTGGAGTTCTGAATTGATTTTGTTTGGTTTGGTTTTATGTGAACATATCTATAGTTACATCTTGTATGATTTAGTTATGGTTCCCTTAAAGTGAAGCATTTGTGAATGTTTTAATGAAGCAGGGACAACAATGAGAACAGATAACTTTTTTTTCAGTTGTGCCTGTTGTGTAATTAAAAAATAATTCATATAGGAATTTCTTTTTCTGGAGATGTTCCAGAACATTCCACCTAGTTTTTGTAGAACCAAACTTTTTAAAATTCAAATTTTATCAGTTTATTTAATATTTAATTGAAACATATCATTTCAGTAACAAGTAAAACTGGTATAAGCATGGGTATTATTTGTCCAGAGGGAGTAAAAATGTAGGGTGACACTAGAAATTAACTTTGTATTGACTGTAAGCATTCAGTGTGCCGTGCTCGTGAGTCAATGTCTTTTTATAGAAGAAATGGAGAATATCAGTTAATCTAGCGGTCAGGTAACTGGTGAATAAAGAGTGATTTTTACTGGGTTTTGGAAGTAGAATTGCCAGGACAGGCCTTGATGTGGGGTGAGGAAAAGGACAGTCCCAAAGATGTCTCCCATATTTGTGGCGCAAGCAACCGTAGGAGGAAGGAATTATCTATCCAGATGGGTGGGGAGATGGGAGATAGGATGGATGCACATGTGGTTTTACTTTTCCGATGTTTGGAAGCCATTTAAGTGGCACTATTATGTAGTCCTCTGGCAGTACAGCCCCAAGGTTTAGACAGGTCTTGACTAGCTTTGGTTGAGGAGCTCGGGGCTTGAACGAAGCTATAGTAGCCCATGTGCCAGACTGGATTATGCAGAATATGCCGTCATGGTGGCTGGTGGCCATTGGTGAGAAGGAGGGTCGGAATCATGCTTGAGGAAGGAGGCAGAGTGACGTCGCTGCAGAAGTGGCACCGATTGTCAAGTACAAGGGTCAAGGTGAAGCTCCAAATGCAAAAGCTAATCAGAAAATCACAAGCATACAGTATTAAGAGATCATAAAGTATGGCAAGAAACAGATTAAGGTAAATGCTTGTACAGTAACTCTGAAAAATGCCAGGGTGTTAGAACACCATTTTTGTGTGGCTCCGCCTGAAGAGTGGGCAGGCCAACACGAGAGTTCCCTGATACACAGTCACCCAGGCACAAACATTAATTTTATTTTCTGGAAGTGGAAATAAAATGGGCTTTTCATAATGCCACCTTGATTCAAGGATACCCTTGTAATCAATGTCCTGCATTTATGGACAGTCTGTGTTAGGGGTGCTAGGCTAAAGAAAGCAATTGAATTTCCTATTTGGGACGAAGCTCCTGACCTTGGCCTTTTTAATGTTATTCTATAACAAAATAAACGAATTCTGAGTCTACCAATTTATCATCGGCATGCACAACAATGTAGACGTTTGTTATCACCAGTGCCCTAGATTCATATTGATGTGCGAATCATCCAATTGTGTTGGAATTCATATTGAAAACACAATATGTTCAGAAACTGGTGGAAATTATAATTAGATCTGAAAGCATTCTGTCAATCAAAATTAATATTGTTGTTTTACCCAGCTGAGTTAAGAGGCAAATTGTGGTAAGGAAGAAAATGTTTATTTTTCGTCAATGAAAATAGTTAAATTGGCCCCTCAGTTATGCTGCGATATAAGAGGTAATATGGCTCACTGGTCATGTGGTGGCTGTTAAGTAATTGGAAACACACCAGATTGAAGATTCTCATTGATTTCTTATTTCCTAAAAGTCTAGAGAGCTGAATTTCTTTTTGAAGAGGCAGTCTCTTAAAGCATAGTTTCTTCCCTCTGATGGGGATATTTATATTGAATATTATAACTGAAAGTAGCAGCCATTGATTTTATGGAGGGGGCTTGATCCCTCTTCCACATAGTGAATTTCTTAAATGTTTTAAACTTTAATGCACAAGTATTTGCTGCTTAAGTTTTTCTTTAAGCATTTATTTAAAAAAAATATTCCTAAAGAAATATTCTTTTGCGTAAGAAGTCTGTCATTTTCTCATGTTTATAATGCAACTTTTTTTCATTTTATATTTAGAAGGAGTCAAACATTTTTATTATGATTTACCATATTCTCCCACCAGCTGCTGTGCTTTTTGATTTCCTTTCTCGGGGTCTGGTGCAACCATTCAGACCCTCGCCAAAGCCAAAAAACTGGGCTTCATCCTTGACTCCTACTTTTCACTTTCTTATGTTTAGCTCATTCAAGAATCTGCTTAGTACTCTCCACCTCCATAGCCACTACCTAATTCAGCCCACTATCTCTCTGCCTGAGATCGTTGCAACGACTTTCTGCATTCTTCCTGCCACTACTTTTCAATCCATTCTCCCTACTTTAGTCAACATGATGTATAATCATGCCACCTCCCTGCTTAAAACATCAGTGGTCTTGCTCTTGGGATAAGAAATAAACTACTTAGTATGCTGTAGAAAGTGTTTCAAGGCCTGACTTGCTCCTTTCTTCAGATTCAGACTCATCTATGACTCCCCCAAATTCTCAGCTCCAGGCTCACAGAAACTTAATTTATTTTTTTAAATGTTACATAGCTGTATAGATTTCTAGCCATCACACGTGATCTTCGTTTGGTTTAGAACACCCTCTTCCTACTTTCCAGTCCTCAATTTAGAAGCCACTATCAGAAGAAATCTTCCCGGAGCACCACAAATGAGGATAGGTGTTCATGCAGCCATTTTATCAGATTGTGGCACTTCTTAGTTCTTTATTGCTGTTGCTTATTTACTTGTTTGAACCTCCCAATGGACTGTAAGGGGCGAGGCCATATCTGTTGTTCTGAGTATCTGTTGTCACATATTTTAGGTTTGTTATGGCATCACCCCGCTTCCAGGAGTCAAAGTCTGTTCCAGTTACTATTTAAAAAAAGACATCAAACCTTAGTGGTATGTGTTTTGTATACCGGCGATCATTTTGTATGCTCAGGGTTACATGGGTCAGAAATTTGGACACAACATAGTCCAAGTGTGGGGATGGTTTGTCTCTGCACCATGGTGTCTGAGGCATTAATTGGAAATACTAGAAGGGCAAAGACTACTTTAGTGGCTAGAAGATGGAATCATCTGAAGGATTCTTAACTTCTTTACTTTTAAGTCCAATTATCAACTTTTCCTATTGTTGCTGATACTTTTGGTGTCACACCTAAGAAACCATTGCCTAACCCAAGGTTATGGACATTTACTCCATCAGGTGAATGTGGTAGCACCCACAGACTAAGCCTCCATCCACAGCTTTTGTGCAGGAAAGAAAAAATCTTGTAGCTCATCACTTTTTCTTATCTTCAAATTGAAAACATGCCCAAATCCAGCTCTTTTCATGGTTTTGGTATCCACCACTAGTTCATATTCCCTTGAGAAGTGTTTGGAAACCAGCTTGGGTAACATTCCAACTCATCTGAGGAATGTGTACTTGTGCCGAGCTCTATGCATGTTAGGATGGTATTTTCCACACAAGAAGGCAAGTTGTAATGATATGAGTGATGTGAGAAACCACCTGCTTAATTAAGCTCATTAAATCAAGCAGTTGTGTAATTTGTGTTGACCCAGCTATTAAACAGACTCTCTGAGAAAACTCACCCATTTTCATTTATGGAGAAATCATTCCAGAAACAAGATCCAAATCTCTAGTGATATCTTTGGGATGGACTATATAGGTTAGGGTTCATCTTTTTTTTTGAAAAACAACAAATTACTATGGCTAGCTTAAGCAAATCAATGAATTCATTTGAAGTTTATGGTGTAGTTTCCAGTAATGAAAGGAATACTGTAAAAGAGGCTTCAGACAGGCCGGAACCAGGCATATCTATGTGGATTTTGGGAGTAGGAACATTTTAATCATCTTTCCTGGCAGCTTCACGGGATATATGAACTCAAATTGCTTACTCTGCCCTTGCGTTACCTTGCTTGAATTTCTAAGAGCCAGTATATCAGGTTGCCAACCCTCCACCTTACCTGATATGAATGGCAAGAGAAAAGAACTCATGGTAAGATGTTTAGGCTCTCCTTGGGGTTGTGAAGTGGGAAGGCATAGCACCTGTATTTACCGCTCCACCAAGATACCACATAGGGAGGGAAAGTTATTTTCTAAAATGAAACTGGATACTGTTAGCAAAGCAAAATCCTACCAGGCAGCTCCAAGGCAAGAGCTATCCACTATGTTGGTATTTTGCATAAATTTAAGGGCTTAAAAGCAGTCTGGCTTTGCATAATTAGTTCTGCTTTTGCTCATGGATCCTCTTTAAAAGAGTGTACAACCGTAGCAGAGCTTATAACTAAATGAATACAGGTGTTTTAGAACTTCCTTCACAGTATTGTTGAGAAAAGTCAGTGTCGTATGTAGCAAATAAAGATTAGATTTTAAAACAAGCATTGTCTTTGAAATAAAAATCGATTGAGATTTGCCAGCAGTTTAAACAGAGGATGTGGGGAAAGAACCCCAAGAACATCTTATAAAAATGAACTACATCCTTAAATCTAATGCTAGTAGGACAATTAGAAAATTCAGTTCTAACAAATAGAGCTGAGACAGTGAATGAGGTAGCCATATGTAAAAGAATGAGCTTGGGCCCTATTTAATACCATATTCAAAAATTAACTCAAAATGGATCATAGACCTAAATGTAAGAGCTACAACTATAAAACTCGTAAAACCTAGGAGTAAAATTTTATGATCTTGGATTAGACAGTGGTTTCTTAGATATGACACCACAAATATAAGCAACAAAAGGAAAAATAGATAAATTGGACTTTACCAAAATTAATAAGTGTTGTGCTTTAGAGGACACCATCAAGAAAGTGAATCAACAGCCCACAGAATAGGAGAAAATACTTGCAATTCATATATCTGATAAGCTTCTAGTATCCATGCTATATAAAGAACTCTTACAATTCAGCAATAAGATAACCCAATTAAAAATAGATAAAATCTATGAATATATATTTCTAAAAAAAATACATATTTCTAAAAAAGATATACAGATGTCCAGTAAGCACCTGAAAACATTATTAGTCATCAGGGAATTGCAAATCAAAACAACCATGAGATATCACTTCACATCCACTAGGATGGCTAAAATCAGAAAGATAGACAATAACAAGTGTGGTGAAGAGGTGGAGATATTAGAACCCTTTAACATTGCTGGTCGGATTGCAAAATGGTGCAGTCACTGTGGAAAACAGCTTAGCCGTTTCTCAATATGTTAGGCATTGAGTTACCATGTGACCCAGCAAATACCACCCCTAGGTATATACCCCCCAAAAATGTAAAGCTATGTCACATAAAACCTGTACATGAATGTTTGTAGCAGCATTATTCATAGTACCCAAGAAGTGAAAACAATACAAAATATTCAACAATGAATGAATGGATAAACAAAATGATGAGGTAGATACATACAACAACACAGATGAACATTGAAAACATTATGCTACATGAAAGAAGCCAATCACAAAAGGCCACATATTGTATGATTGCTCATATGGAATGATCAGATTTGGCAAATCCCCAGAAACAGAAAGTAGATTAGTGGTTGCTAGAGAATGGATGGATGAGGAAATGACTGGTAAAGGGTATAAGGTTTCTTTCTGAGGTGACAAAAATGTTCTGAAATTATGTAGTGGTGATGATTGTGTGGGGCAGAAGAAGGAGTTTTCCTCTACCCTTCTAGGTTCTTCCATCTGGTCTAATAACTAAGTCAACATGAAACAGATCCACAAGAGAAAACAACCAAATGTGTATGGGAACCCCACATACATGAGAGAGTCAGAGACCCCACATACATGAAAAGTTCAGGGATAAGTTAAAATGAGGTATAAATGGCATTCTGAGCTAAGAATGAGGTAAGCATTCTGAATAAGGTAAGCTAAGAATGAGGTAAGAATGAGGTAAGAGGAGGGCATTTCTGGCCTTGATTTTCATGAGCGATGTTGTTTCTTGGCACATAGAGTGAACTTTGGCCTTGTGCTACCCTTGGGACTTCAGAGGGAAATAAGGTCATGTGTAGGATGATAAGAAGAGCAGATGTTCAATAATTAGAAATTTGCCCTGCCGTACAAAATTTCATAAAAATTTTGGTCATAAAATTATTTTGACCATAAAAATAATGGTCAAATGTAGGTCATAAAAAATTATTTCTGGTAGTAACTCTTATTATGGATAGGGCCCCACATGTAAATTCTTTAAGGGAGAAGTAAAAGTTTCACATGAGCCCGCAGGGTTTTGATTGCCTTCAGCTCAAAATAATTCACATGCCAAAGTAGCACATCTTAGGGAGGTCCGTTCTGATCCCCTTCAGTTGCACAACTCCATGAATATTCTAAATTCCACTGACTATGCTCTAAAGAGTGAAATTTATGGTATGTGAATTATATGTCAATAAAGCTGTTTTGGAAAAAACACAGAGAAGACAAAAGTGCAGTCAGAATCTGGGCATGTTTATCTACTTGATTATGAGAGGAGGGCATTTCTGGCCTTGATTTTCATGAGCGATGTTGTTTCTTGGCACATAGAGTGAACTTTGGCCTTGTGCTACCCTTGGGTGTGGAGCATGGAAGTTCTGGACCTTCTTTCTCATTCTGCAACCATGACCAAAAGAAGGAAGAACAGAATATCACTTAGTAAAAATCTGCATGTGGTTGAAATCAACAAGCATTTGCTGAGCACCTAGTGGATGACAGACCACGCGCTAGACAAAACATGAATGAAAACTGTGACGCATTTTCATTATTCAAGAAACTCACTTGCTTAGAGTCTCACTTCCCACCTCTGTTGACAAAATTGCTAGGGGTCAGAGGAGAGGGGGAACATTCTCGTTTCTACATTGAAATTAGATGGCATTTCAACAGATATACTAAAACAGCTATTAATTTCCATATTAAGAATAACTTTATTCACTTAATTTGATGATTTAATGCTATAATGTTTAAAGCTATAATAGCTAGGGTCTTCTTTGCTACTTAGAGTAATGCAACAGTGAAGAACATATTTTTTGCCTACTGTATTTCGTATATTAACAATAGAAATGATCTATTTCTAAATATTTAAATATTAAAAGTTATGGCCTATTTTTAATCTGCATGTTCAAAATAGTTTAAAGATAATTCTATATTGGAGTAAAATTGTAGCATTCTGTTGAATTTTACTTAGGAGTAATTAACATTATCATGCATTGTAATTTAATTCAGCTAAAAGCAGAAAAATGTGTTTTCTCATGTCGATAGTTGCTTCCTATTCTCATATTTCCCTTTTTTTGGAGAAAAATGTGTGCATTGTCGCTAACATACAAAGATATAAAAAGTGAGGTATCAGTAGAGTATTTTGACATAGGTATTCATTAGAAAAAATACAGTTGTCAAGAGAGTTAAAGCAAGGAGTGTAAATGAGCTCAGTGCAAAGTAGAAATAATGTGGAAGAACAGATTTGGGGGGACACTTTGCCATATTTTTTATGTCAGTGCTTTCATTCACTCTTTCTTCTAATGGAATTTGGTACTTTTTTTGTACCAAAATGACATCACACAATCTCCTTTACAATCTCCCTGTTCAAACCCCTGGACTATCTGTTGTTATATGGAATATACCTGAGCTTTCATACCTTGTGCCTTTGTTCACATTGTTTCTTCCATTTATCTTCCCTCCTAGTGTACTCTGTGATAGATAATGAGTGAGACAGTAGGATACAAAGATGAATAACAGATCTTATACAGATCCTAAGTTTCTTGGAGAAAGAGGAAGCATGGTCTTTGGAGATAGATAGGACTGGGGGTGCTGAATTACTAGCTGTGTGACTTCGGGCAAGTTCTTAAACTGAGAGACAGCTTCCTGATGTGTGAAACGAGAATAACATCATCTACCTTGGAGAGTTGCCAGGAGATTTAAAGTACACACACACACACACACACACACACACACACACACACACACAGTGCCAAAAAAATGTATACACATTTTAAGAAAGGAGAAAACTGTTATAATTAGTCATTCAAATATTTTTAATTCATGTGTTATATAATTTCTTGGATTTTGAGCATAGCAATAACATATCACAAAATGTTATTGTAGTGAGTAGTTAGGTTCAAAAGTATATTTAATATTTCTCAGCATCAGTGTACATGCATATGAGTAAATGTTGTCTCAGCGACAGAGAGACGGAATGGAGAAGGAGAAGAAGAAAAAAGAGGCAGAGGCAGAGGAGGAAGAGAGGTATTGATTTTGCTAATAAATCTGCATTTTAGAGTTTTATATTTATTCAACATGAGGCTGTAAGGTTTAATATATCTTGAAAAACGTGATATTTGATACACTGTTTAGTATAAGCCAAAAAGTCTATTTAGTTCAACCAGCTATGTTCTGGAACATTTATGTTCAGTAACACCCAATATGAAAATAAAAGGAGAAGCTGGCATATTCTTATCTTTCTGTTTGTTTTATTTAGAAATTAGAAGATGATTGGTAGGAAAAAGAAGGCACAGTGTCACCTGTTTCACTGCATGATATAAAGAAAAATCTTGTTATGCCATGACTCAATATCTTTGCCACAAATTTGCATGATATTTGTAGCTAAAAACATGGATATTATAAAATTGATTACTCAACAATACATTACTAAATTGGCATTCATACACTCAAGATTTATTGGCTATCCAAAAGAATTGAAAACAGTGTCTCAAAGAGTTATTTGCACAGCCATATTCGTTGCAGCACTATTTACAAGAGCCAGGTGGTGGAAGTAACCTAAATGTCCATCAATGGATGAATGGATAATGAAAATGTGGTATACAGCTGTCTCTTGGTATCCAAAGGGGGTTGCTTCCAGGACACCCCATGAATACCAAAATCCTCAGATGCTCAAGTCCCTTATATCAATGGTGTAGTATTTGCATAAAACCTGTATTTGTATATCGCTGCAACAACGTATGTCTACATGGCACTTCATTGGTGTGGATTCAGCATAGTGCTTGGTGCATGGCAAGTTCAAGGTTTGCTTTTTAGGACTTTCTGGGATTTTTTTTCCCCCCAAATATTTTCAGTCTGAGGTTGATGGATTCCACAGACATGAAATCCGCAGATGTGGAGGACCAACTATACATACAATGAAATAGTATTAAGCTTTGAAAATGAAGGAAATCCTTTCATATGCTAAAACACGAATGATCCTGCAGGGTTAAGCGCAATAAGCCAGTCACAAGGAGGACAAATACTGTGTGATTCTACTTAAATGTGATATCTAAAGTAGTCAAACTCATAGAAATAGAAAGTAGTATGTGGTTACCAGAGACTTAGGGGGAGAGAGAAATGGGGGGTTATTCAACGGGTATAGAATTTCCTTTTTGCAAGATGAAAACGTTATAGAGATCTGTTGTACAACAGTATGTTATTGAGTTAACTACTGCACTATACACTTAAAAATGGTTCAGATAGTGAATTTTATGTTACGTATTCTTTACCACAATAAAAAAATCCTAAAACAACATACGGGGCATATAGAAGTGGCGTGACAGGATATTTAGGCACTGTCTGTTTCCCAGAAGTGGATGCTAGGGAATTTTCTCCATAAATTTGGATAAAATTAGCTATTTTACATGTAAACAGTGAAAATGATAACTTGAATAAAGCCTTCATTATGAAAATTTAGAACTGCAACTTTTGAGTTGGAAAAATTTTACTTTGTAGAATAATTGCCAAAAAGTAAAAGTAGCTATGCAGTCTGTTTCTCCAGGCAATTTTTCTTTTACCAAATTTGATCGATAAATAATATCTTTATTTTTGAGATGTTGGATACGGACAGACAGGAAGAAATCCAGGCTGATTCTACCTTGGATCACACACCATCTGGGTTGGGAGACAGATGTCTAAATAAATAATGGTGATTACAAGCAGTGCAAGGAGCTTAGATAGAGGCGGGGTGCGGGAGCCCAGAGGATGGAGCACCTGACTGCCAAAGGCAGACGAAGGAGTTTCTATAGAGGAGCTGGGATTTGAAGGATGAACAGTCACTTCCATGGTGGAGAAGCGTGTCTCTAGGTAAAAGAAAGAGCACAGGTAAAACCCTGGAGTCGTGAAAGAAAAGCATACCTTGGGGATGATGAGAGGTGCCGCATGTCTGGAGTTGGAGGTGCATAAAGTGAGAACATTTAGAGCCAGATTACAGTGCCCTCCAACGGGAAATCCTATGCAGTTTATAGTTTCTTCTCAAGGTGGTGAGGAGCTGTTGTAAGAGTGCTTATAATGGCCACTATTTACTGAGGGCTAACCATTGGCAAAGAATTAAATTGTTTGCATATATCATCTTTTTCTCACTTGGTAGACAAGGAAATAAAGATTCACAGAGGTTAAGTAACTTAACGAAAGACACATAGCCAATGACCGGCAGACCTGGGTTTGGAGCCAGACAGTCTCAGGTTCCAAAGCTTATGCTCTCAATGTTGTACTTTACTGCCTTCTGTGATGGTTGTTAAAAGTGGGGACATATAGGTCATAGTGAAATGTGCTTAAGGAAGATATTACAACAATAGTGCAGTGGAATGGAATCCTCTGGAAGCAAGGTGGGTTCCAGCGGTAGTGCCGGTGGAAAAGCATGAGTCTGAATAAAAAGTATTGGTGGGAAACTGTTGAATCTGAAACCGTACTGATCTGAGATGGTACTCTACTAACTAGTAAGCTAAGAAGCTCGCTTACCGTGGTAGTCTGTGCATGTAGTCACTGTCAGAAACATGAGACCTTTGGACAGGGTTGCTTGCTCACAGAACATCTTAGAGCTCTCATTCTGCATGGGACAGTGCAACGTGGTCTAGATATATCTGTGCGTGCAAGGACAGCACCAAAGGAGAGGAATCCACAAATTATGGAACTCAGAGCTTACATAGGACAGCAAGCATATCTACCCTTCCAGCCCCTCGGAGAGATAAATCCTATCTGGGGAGGGGAAGGAAATGTCCCTAAATCATTACCCTTAAAATGTGAGCAATATTTGCGGGAGATAAGCCCTTAAACATCTAGAAAAATTCACTATCTTTAACTTCCAAGATGTGGTTACCATTCAATCATCTGTTAATCCAGGGTTCTGTTAATTTTTACTCTGAAAATCCTGACTGTGCAGAAATTTGAAAATATTTATGGAATATAGTTTCCCTACAGTGGTGTGTACAACCTATTGAAAGTGGATAGAATTTCTACACCTTTTATAAGACGCCGGATCAGTCTGTCACAAGCTTATAATGCTGACTACACAAATTGAAGTGGACAGTTGTTGAGGCTTCACTACCTATAAAATTCAATTTGAAAGGTATTTCTTAAATAAATCACCTGGAGTATTCAAGTGATAGTCCTGATATGTATGATCTTATTTTGAGTTCCAATCAAGTATGTTTGAAAAGAATCCTATTTATTCTGTACTTTGAAAGTTCTGAAGAAATACTGATTAATGGGCAACAGAAGGACCAAGGAACCATGCTTTTATTCAGAAATCCAAGCTATTATCACAATTTTAAGAATACAGTAACATATCTCAAGAACAAATTCCATGTAATAAAAAAACGACATGGGGTGTGAAATTAAAAAAGTAGTTTCTTTTATTTTAGCTGATAATGTATATAAGTTTTTCTCTAGAACATATAACAGCATGCCATCTGTTTTCCTAAAAAAAAAAAAAAAAAAAGTGAAGAATTTTTTGGTGTGTTTCATAGGATTATCTAGGGAGGTACCAAAAAGAAGAAATATAGTAACAGTGTTATACTAAGCTGAGTCTGACATTTTGAGAATAAAAAAAAAGTAGTTAATAGTATTTAGTATAATACCATAATTTTTCATTTCAACTTTTTTTCTTCTAATTTTTTTTAATGTGGATTTTGGTCTCTATATCTTTTGGTATAGATATAGGGAGAATAAGAAACAAGGATGGAACTTCCAAGGATCTTCACATGTGGGTGTTTGATAGCAAGTAACTTTCCCAATGTTACATACAAAATGAAACTATTAGGGTTTGACAAACATTTAATTTTCGTGTTTTCCCCTCCTTCTCTCATTGCCAGAGATGACATTAGCCTTGGTTCTATCAATTACATGGTAGAGAGAAGGAGGATATCAACACTACCAATAATCAAGCAGTGCAGCTTGGTTGAAGACCAGTCTTCAATGTATAGCTATCAGTTTTTATATTTTACATATTTTTTGAAATGATAGCAATGAAAAGGTGTTTTGAAATAAAAAGTTCCACTGATCTGCCACCATCAATTTGCTTTTCTGTATTACCTTATATTACACACACACACACACACACACACACACACACACACACACACACGTTTCGGTAGTTATTAAGTAATTAATACATCTTTCCTGTTAGCATTTTATTATATTTGTTTGTTCAAAGAGGCGTGTAATGCACAAATCAGACAAGTAAAAATATGAGTCAGGTATAATGAGTCTTTTTTTCTTTTACTTCAAGTTTGCTTAGAGTAACCCTAGGCTAAAGTTAGTCCTGCTAGTGAGGTTAAAAGGGTGACAGAGATAGAATGATCTCTTGTCATAGCTGTTCGGCAAGATGAGAGTGCTGATGTCACATTTTTGTGTTGCTGACTTCATCACAGTCATCACAAGGCCATTTTATAAGCTTGATTGTTGCTTCATCAGAATTATTCAATTTATAATTTCTTTAGAATATCAAATTGTTTTTGCATGTGTATTGCTATATCCTTAGTAATCATTTTAAGGGAATCGATTTTGCTACAGAAGTCACAAGCTCCTAGAACTGTTAAAAGCTCTTATACATCTTAGTAGGTATCAAATCAAGTCTCAAATTTTGTTCTACATCTGGGGGTGCTGCTTTGAAATGGAGAATCTCTGAAGAATCTGGTTAATGGGTTTGATGTGGGGCCTACTAAATTTAGGTTTTTCAAATGTGCCCCGGGGTGATATTGATGCATGTGGTTGTTGGACCACATTGAGAAAATATCAACTTAGAGTTTGTTTAGTTCAAGTACTTATTTAACAGAGGAGTAAACTGTGGGCCAGGGAGAAGTGACTCTCGGAAGGCTGCAGGTAACAACAAAACAGCTACACACTGTGTTAATAAGAAATGTTACTGGCTTCTGTAAGAGGAAATCCAGAAGCAAAGCGGGCTTCAGGTATGGTTCAGTGAGGACCCAGCTCGGCCTCATTTTGCACACTGAGCTTTTTTCTTGTCCTTGTGTGACATTTCACTCTGCTCACTTCTGCAGTAGCACAATTGTTGCAAAGGCCCTTGGAACGGATTATTCCTCTTTCATATTCAGCAGTTACTTCCTATGCCTCTCTTAACCCTCCCATATACTTCCCATCTCATTGGCGAGAATTGGATCACAGATTCATCTCTAAAATAAGTGCTGACAGAAGAAATGGAATCACCATGATTGATGTAGACTAATTCATTGCTATCCTTGGAGCTGAAGGCAAATCTATGATCTGCCTTCCCTGCTACTCTGTGGGCAAAGGTGGAATAAATGGGGTGGAATTTCAAAGCTACAATGCCTTGTTTAAGAAAAGAAAGAACTATTTTGAATTTAATTTTTCAATTATGCAAATAGTATTTATCTCTATTCTAGAAACCTTTTCTGTTATTATTTTTCTTTTTTTCTTTCCTCAAACCTTATGCTTAGTTCCTTATTTTAGGATAACACTGTAAACTCCAAACTGTGAAGTGTTTTCAATATGTAAAGAAGCACCAGAGAGCACGTTTTTATATTATGATTTAATGAAGGTTCTACTAGGAAATTTAATTCACGTGTTGTATTCATGTCACATCGGCTTGCTATTTTCAGCGAGTCTCATTACTGACTATACACTGCTGTGTCAGAGACCATGTCAGTGCTGAGACTATGGTTGTTGAACCCAGATAGACAAGTCGCTGTGTATGGAGAGTGCTTTCCAGCTGTGGATTCAGTCATATGCAGGCGATTAGCAGCTTGTTTTAGTTCAGGGTGCTATAACAAATACCACAGGCTCAGTGGCTGAAATAACACACATTTCTGTTCTGGAGTCTGGACGTCTGTGATCTGGTTGCCAGCAAAGCCCCTTTCCTGGTTATGTCCTCACAAGGCCTTTCCTTGGTGCATAGAGGATCTGGAGGAGACTGAGAGGGGGAGGGGGAGAGAGAGGGGGTGGGGAGTCTCAAGTACTTTAATCCTTTTATGAGGGCATTAATTCCAACATGGAGCCTCTACCCTCCTGATCTCTTCTAAACCTAATTACCTCCCAAAGGCCCCACCTCCAACTACCATCACGTTGAGGGTTGGGGCTTCAATACAGGGATTTGGGAGATGGGGACAGAAACGTTCAGTCCATACCAAGTATAGTGCGGTAAGTGCTGTGATAGGAGTAAGAACCAGGTGCTGTGGGAGCCGGGGTAGGAGGACCCTCTCGCCAAGAACGTGGCGGAAGTAACACTTAAGCGCGATTTGAACTTGGAGCAGCAGTTAAAAAGGGGTAGGAAAAAGAGTTTCCAGAACAGCAAGGAGGAACCTGGTGGAAGGACCCTGGCGTTTGGCTGCACGTCAGTGAGGTACACAGCAGCCAGTGGTGTGGGTGGAGTGATACCAATGCCAGGTTCTTCAGCCTTTGCAAGTTATACTACAGAGTTGGGACTTCCTTGTGGGGAAGATAGGGAGCCAGTGAATGGCATTTAAAGAAGGAATTTTCCTCATGGATTCTGTACTTTCAAGGAGTGACTCTCTGTGTGAAAAATGGATTTCAGAAAGGTAAAGTAAACAATTTGAAAAGTTCTCAGTGATCCGAGTGAGGGATGAAGGAAGCTTAAGGTCAGGTGGAGGCAGTGGAGCTATAAAGAAGTCAGGCTGAGGAAGAGCTGAACAGGTTGAACCCGTGGGGCTTTATGTATGAAGAGGGACACTTTCAGGATTATTGCATAAATGTCTGACCTGGAACGCTGTCCAGCTGGTGGTGCCAGCCTCTGTGATGGCCATAAATTGAATACTTATGCACCCTTTTCAATCCAGTAGTGTCTCTGGAACATGAAGATAAACATGCTGGAGGCTGGCAGAGTGATACATTTTATGTAATCGACTCTTTTGTTCTTAAGTTTTACATTTTAAGTTTGATGTCAGTATTGCTAATATGCTTAAACATAAAAATGTGTTTATACATACCTTTTCATGTCTACCTCGAAGCCCTCCTGATTTCCTTCATTTAAAAATGATTAACGTTCACTTTGCCATTTATAGGTATATTACCACACAGCTACGTGAGTTTTGAATTATGTAGGAGTTTGACTTATATTTTCATGTGTCTTTGTTTTGGGCTTATCTCATTACCTCATTATTAAGTACTTGGGAGTGCCTTCTGTTTCTTCTGTATCTTATTAAAATGTTGTTTTTGACAGATTAAAATGTCTGTCACATAAAATGTAAATGTGGCAGCCAGCAAAGTAAACATGATGTAAAGTCAAAACAACAAGCACGTACTCCAGGTCTGAAAGGTTAGCTGTGCTGGAAATTATTCCGATTTTCATTATTAATGTCTAAAGAAACTATCAGGAAATTACTACATTTGTGATTTTTGTTATTTATTGACTATATGCAGAGCACCAATAAGTGCTTGAAGTATTTGTTGATAAGAGTTTTTACACAGTAATTATTTTCTCATTACTGTAATAGATAGAGCTTTCTGAAATAAAATATAATCAAGTCTCTATCAGTAAATCCAAACCAATCAGACTCATCTCATTCAAGAGTTTTTTTTATTGCTCCCTCGTTCATTGTTGATCTCGAAATTCCTTGCCAGCTGCAAAAATATGACGAAAACTATAGGAAGATAATGAAACGTATAATAATTTCGTCAGTTTTCTTAGTTGAGCATAAATGTTGACAGAGCTGACAGTCTGACATACACAAGCTCTTTCATGAAAAACATGTCTGGTTTTCAAACACCCAGTCTTTTCATGTTCTCTTAAGTTTTGCAATTTTTTTTCCATAAAGGATCTCTTTTTTTGTTCATTTTATTATAAGGAGTGTGGTTTATAAACTGTAGTTTATAGTCCTTAAAGTTTTTGACAAAATAAATAGCTGAAAGGAAAGAAACTAAGCTCTTATTTTCATATAAATCCTATGAATATTTTCATTTTTTAGAAAAACTTGTCTTATGGCTCAATGTTTAAAATTTTGAGCTATAAGGTCATACTTGGTATCCTTTTTATTTATCTTCTGTAAAGTATTATTTCAGAGCAAATATCTATGTCCTGATTTTTTGTTTCTCTCTTTTCTTTGCATGTATCTTTATTGAAAGCATTCTTTAATCCAATTGAGCCTCATTATTCTATCTTTTACGAATTTTGACTTGTATTTGCTAAAGTCTTTTCCACTGATCATTCAGGTCATTATTTAGCTCTAATTTTTTAATATGTTGGGTGGGTTATTATATTTGTTCTATTTGTCTTAGTCTCTTCATAAAGAATATACCTGTCATCCATATGTTGAAAATCAACTATCTTTAAATTTATCATAACTCTCTTCATTGTAGTCAACTTTAGTATTTATCTTTTCCATTTTTGGAAAGGCTGTCAAATTTCTCCCATAATTCCTGATTTGAATTTTATGTTGTTTATTACTACATATAATGTTCTTTTGAATCCCGCCCAGGCTTTATAAATGACCTATCATTCTTTTATACAGCTCCCTTAGTATATTATTTGCTATGTTAGTATTTATACTAATTTCTGTGCTGTGGGGATCAATCACCAACCCTGAAATCTCTGTAACTCAGTGAAACAAAAGTATATGTTTTTCATGTTACATAGTCAACTTAAAATGATGTGTGTTCTGCTCCATGCAGCCACTCGGTGATCCAAGCTGATGGAGCCCCACTGTTATTTGCTAGCACCATTTGGGTTATGTCCCATTTTCAGTCACAGCACTGTGATTTCATGTTTCTGACTCATTGGCCAAAGCAGTCACTTAGCCCACCCAGCTGTATGTGCATGGAAGGAGAGGAGAATGAGATATGTGTGAGCACTAGGAATCTCTACCAGAACTTTCATGAAATCAGTAGTTATTTTTAAAAATTGTTTTGAGTGTATAAAGCAGATGCTATTTAAACTTGACCTGTGTTTGGGTGGTAAAACTTTTTCAGATGTATGATTTTTCTCTTCCTTTGGTTTGGCAAAATCTAGAATTCAGAGCATCAGAATATAATGCTTTAATTGTAGTTAATGTATTTTAATATACTGAGATAAGATTTATATTACACATTTACAGACATCTTACTTTGTTTTCCCAGATTGAATACTATCCAGTTGCCCCTGTATCACTTATTAAATATTTCTTCTTATCACTGCTTTGAATTGAAGGATCATTTTTGTATACTAAATTCTCATGGTAGGGAAAAGCATTATCTTTTTTTTTTCCCTGAAATTTCTTTAACATTCATATATATTTATGATCATAACTATATTTTGTAGAGCCACATTCCTGGGTTCTAATCTCAGCCTTGCCAATTAATAGCCCTGTGACCTTGGGAAAATACTAGGCTCTGTGTCTCAATTTCCTCATCTGTAAAATAGGGATAATAATATTGTCTACCTAATAGGGTTTTTATGAAGATGAGATGGATGATTATTTGTAAAGCTCTTAGTACAATGCCTGATATGTATTAAGGTTTGTATTAATGTTTTTTAAAATGTAAATATGAAGTAAATTAAAAACATAATACTGGAATACAGTAGAAATGTGTGTGGTTTTCAAGAATACTATACAAAGAGAAATGCAGTTCATATGGGACGAAGAAAATATTATGTGTGAATGTAGGCAGCATCGTTCTTTCTGGTGTTGGTTGTCAGGGTGGATGAAATGTCAATGCACCTGATGTAATTTATGAGGTCATCTGAAATTAGAACATTTGATATTCCTGTGGAAACATTAAAATTCCTGTCAGGAGACCCATACATTCTTGGGGAAAGGCTATCCATCACGCACCCTGGAAGCATCGCTTTTCATAGTAAAACTCACTTTTAAAAAGTCTGTAAGTACTCATCTTTAGCAAAAATAAACACATAGGTTGTGAATTTTTTTTAACCAGGGATAGCAGTTCATTAAAAAAATAATTAGTGTGCACAGACAGATATACATATTATTCGGAATGTTTTACTTTTATGTCTGTTTGTTAGGGATACTAGAAATTTTATGATCATAATCACTATTTGAACATAGTGTTTTGTTTTTTTAACCGGATTTTATATTTGAAGAATAATGAGATCTGTAAAGGCATAGCAAGATTTGATAATGTCCATTATAAATTAATAGTAAAATGTGGAGATGTATGAGTATGAGTTGAACTATAAGTATACAATTAGGTTGGTGCAAAAGTAATTGCAGTTTAAAAGGTTAAAAATAATTGCAAAAAGTGTCATTACTTTTGCACCAACCTAATATTTACATGGCCAACTGAAATATCACATGGATCATCTCATTTTAAAATGTTAAGAATCCCTTATCTTCAGAGAGCAAGAAGTACAGGAGATGAACTATTATTGCAATGCTAGCACAGAGCAATATACCTTTTTTATTACAGAATCAGGGAGCAATCCTCTGAGATTCTTATTTGAAGTAGAATAGAATGAATTTTTATTGATTTGTTATTTCATTTAAAACATCATTTTGCCCTCTTGCTCTCTTGTAGTATGAGTGTTCAATAAATAATACACTCTTTCTTGTACACTTGCCACCTAAGAATTTGTTTGGCTTAAAATCAGCCACGTGTTTGCACAACCCCCTGTCTGGCTTCTCTGTTGTTGTGTATCACAGCTGTAAGACTGGGCTTCTTAATTATTTTATGTGATGTGAATTCAGGTTGTGATAGCAGGGGTGGCCTGGGGTCACTGGCTGAATGCTCCTTACCAAGTGCCATGTTATGGACATGTGCTTCTCTTATTGTCCCTGGTTGATGTGTGATGATGGTGACTGACCCCTGCCTTTTGTGTGTGCCTGGTAACCGAGCGAAAGAATCCACCTTGGAATGATGATCGGTAGCTGAGCGTTTGAGGCTGACAACAACCAGATGTAAAAGCAATATTGCAAGTAAGACACTCATTTCATGGTCTGATTCAGCAAGGAGCATGGTTGTGATACAAGCTACATTTTTATAATCAGGGAAACATGACAAGACGGGTCTTTCCAGAGAAGGTTATTTATATGTTTCATCAATGGTTCCCTTTGTTTTTAATTGAAAATACTAGCAACGTCATTTTTAGATTGTTTTAGTAGGCCTACAAACGAAAGGCAGAGGAGGCAATTTTAAAATGGCACATAGTAGGATTTCTGTGAGTACTAAATTGAACTCAGAATTAAATTAGAAAGCATCTGTTGTTATTTCCTGACGTTCCTTTCTCTGTGAAACTGCCATGTTCTATAGTGGAACTGCCTACATGGGAATGTATTGAAATGAGAAGAATCACACCTTTTCCCCTGTCAGGTTTTACTGTCTCCCCACTTCAAACCTTTCTTCAGGCCGGAGCTTTGATTGTGGACAAGATGTGATTTGTGTTACATTGAATGCATTAAACTAGGGATTCAATTTTTGCTGTCAGCTGACACCTTTTTGGAGAGAATATGTTCATTTTTTATTCTTAGTATCTCACTTAGTCCTTCCCGATCACTTTTATTACAACTCAGTTTACTCTGTACTGGGCCCTTCGCACACCCTGGCCCAGGCTGGAAGAACAGTATTGAGTACAGTGAATGCATATTTCTTCAAAGATGTATTTATAATGGAGGCCCTCTCTGGGAGCCTGCTTATTACAGATCACCCTTCATGTCGCTCCGGGTAGCCAGTGTTGGATTCTGGTAATAGTTTAGATTAAAGCTCATTTTACTTCCTACTTCAGATCTCAAATTTAACATCATTCTTACAAGGCCCACAGCAGTTTACCTTTTAAAAAAATGATGTATATTCCAATTCCCAAATAGCACTTTTGAACAAAACATATATTTTGAAGCTACACAGTAAACTGTGCATAATTCTCATTAGGTTTTAAAAGCATAAATGCCTTATGTCATTACTCCGTCAACATTTGAATTCTTTTTGAATTGCGCGAAGGACTTGAAAATAGATGCTAACAAATGCATGGTAATGGAAATGCAGAGAGGGCAGAAGGAAAACATACATACAGGTTTTGGGGAAAAATCAATATCTTTGCTGTTGATATACATCTGTATTCGATGTGCTGTTGACCAACAGTTTAAAAGTTTACACATCCTCCCAAACTGAAAACATTGAGGTAAAAAGATAACTGAAAGAGGAAATATTAGTGAGAGATCTCCAATGCCAGGTCAGTAAGTATTATAATCATGATCTATTTTCTTTATTAATATTGGTTTACACTTTCTGTTTACCCATTAATGGTTTTTTGGTCCTGTCTTGGATTCCATATTTATGTTTGATAGTATTTACTTATTCTAATATAAAAGAAACAGTCATGTTAAAAACTTAGGGAAATACATACAATAAAAATAATGACAAGCATTTGTAATGAAATGGTACATGATGAGATTTGCTTCAAAATAATTTTGGGTGCAAAAAGATGTGAGATGAAAAGTACATTGAGATGAAACTACGTTGGCCATGATAAGTTTTGGGTGCACACAAGTTCTTTATACTATTCATCTTATTTCTGTATCCTTTGAAAATTTCTATAAGTAAAAGTAAAAAAGAAAAACACCTCATTTCCCAGAGACAACTATTTCTTCTGCTGCACCGATGCATAATCACAAAAAACACACTTACATGTACTCACACTTTTTATTTAAGCAAAATTAGAGCACCCACAGATGGGGTGTTCAATAGAAACTCCAGTGGAGACTTAGATTGGTTGCTCTTCTAAAATGCCCTCGGCAAGCCCATATTCAGAGTATCCATTTGAAATTTGTTGACTTGTCATTGGATGGTCAGGGTGAGTGAGTAAGTGAAGCCGCTTGTGTACTCATTTTCGGGGATTCAGCTCTCAAACAATTAACTGCTATATAGATTGACACTAAACTGTGGCTAAAACTGAGAATTTGCTTGTGTTTAGTGTTGTGTTGAGATACAGCTTGAATATATTCTGTAGGGTGAGATGTGGGGGAAAAAATTGAAAAAGCAGGGGAAACTACCGCTTTCTCATCCTCTCTTTTTGTATTGTTTACTCCCTCTTCCTCTGAAAGAATCAATGGAGGGAAAACACAGTAGAACCTCAGAATGGTTTAACTCAGAGACTGAGGAATGACAGAACTGGACTGCTACCTGCCTTCTCCTAGCCCATTCGTGTCTTCTACCCCAGGCACAAGTGTGTGTCAGATTCATTCGTTTAAGTTCTTATTCCACATCCCAGGCAATCCCCAAATAGTGTATTGAAAATAAAATTCCCAGGACAGATCCTGAGGTAACATGACTCGGGATTCTCCAGGTGCTGCTAACTCTTCTAGAATGACCATTCCTAAACAGACATTTTATTATAAATCTCTTATTTGCTTCAAAATATCTAACGTATTTTTTAACTTAAGTATTTAGAAATTCACACGATTTCAACTGTGCATCAGTGGCTTTATTCCCTGGAGTTATGTGAGGAATACTCTTGGTAGAGTTTGCCCTCATCTACACTAATTTTCACAACACTAGAGGATGGGATAGGCCCAGGTGTGCAAAAGAATCACACTAATAATGGGAAAATTATTTACATTCATGAAGTGAATGGCTGCATAATTTGTAAAGCTTTTCCTCAGTACAACCCATGTCCGTGATACTGGCCTTCCTTTGCATGGATTGTCATTCTTGAATAATTTTTTTTTTAGTGCATTAGGCAAATACACAGTTGTCAGCATCCAGAGTGTACCAGTCCAGATACCGTGTATTCTCTTCATGCCTATTTATTTTAAACATTTATTCCTTATCAACATTTGAGTGTTAAATTATCCTGCCTCCTCTGTAATAATAATGAAATTTGATGTAGCACTTATGAGGCAGTTCTGGGCACTGAGCCCTGGTGGCAAGACGCAAGAAGAGAGGAAAATGTGATGCTAAGCAAACGTAGTCTATTCTGTAAAAGTATCAGTGAGTTAGTTGCATTACAGCAAACAAGTATGTGGATATTTTTAACGGTCATTGACCTGGGTTCATTCATAGTATAGGGCAGGAGTTTAGAATATTTTGAATAATAGCAGAATATTTTAAAGCCTAACCTACATTTTCAAAACCTCTATATTTTAAAATTTAGATTTATTTTGAATTATACTTTCAGGTTAGTCGCCGGCTTGGTTTTGTGGATGGGACTATTAAATAATATCACTGCACAAACATAATTTGTGATTAATGGTTTTTTTTCATTAATGCCTACTTTTAAAAACCTGTGCTTTGATCACTACAATTAAGAAATAGTGGTTTTTAGTTTTAATATTCTATCCTGGTTTTATATTCTATCCTATTTTATATTGATTTTTGCTATAAGTCTGTAAGTGTTTTTCCAATATCAGAAGACACATCAACATTTAGAAAAATTCTTAATATTTCCTCCAAATAACATTTAATATTGTAAATGTTTGTCTACTTGTATTTTGAGTCTCCAACTCAAATGCTCTAAGAAATTAGTAAAATTCTCATGTGCTTTTAAGTTTCAGTTGTACAATAAATAAATTTCTGTTGAAATTTTTCATAGATTCCTGGATCCAATGTAACAAGGAGCAATAATTTTTTTAAAAAAAATATTGCCAAACCAAAGCAAGATACTATTTTAGCTAGCTTCTAAAAGGTCACAAACGTGGACTACTCCCAACATTAAGTTGGTAATTTATTAAAGTAAATGTTTGATTGAATTACTCCTTGGAGATAAGGAATTCCCATTATTTTAAAGGGAATGATATTTAATCAAGGTCAAATTCTAAAACATCTTTTCAGAATTTTGTGTTTGACTTCTGTGAGTTTTATTTCTCACATCCAGTTTCCTTTTAATATTCCTTCTTTTTAAATTTGATTTTCCTTTGACAAGGGGTAAAGTCTTTGCTTCTAGATTAAAGGTTAATCTGCGAATCAGAATGGTAAACGAATAAACCCTTTTCTTCCTCCACCATGGCCAAGAGAACTTTTTTATTTTCTAATATTTGTTTCAATAAAACATTGTGTTGCTATTATAGAAAACTGGACATTCTCATTTACTGTGAAATTAGCTTGGAGTCACTTCTTTTTTTTTTTTAATTTGCTCAGACCAGGTACTGGGAAAAGGTGTTTTCTGAGATGTGGAAAATGTACCATCTGTTTCTTAAAATTACTTTGAGTTTCCTTGTAAAGGTAGGGATTTGTGGAGTACTTGAGTTACTTCCCTCTTCTGGCTGTGACAGCAGAAGAGAAGATTTATTTAACTGTTAACCTACACTCGTAACGCATCTTCTACTTCTTGTTAGATTTATTTTCTAGACCTCAAAGGTACAAACAGCCTTGACCTCCCTTGCATTCTTTTCTGCCCTCTCCACCATCTCATCACTCTCTCTTCCCTGGTCTCTCCGGCTCCTTGTTCTCTTTTCTCTTCTCCCTTTTCTTTTTCTTCTTCTCTTTTTTCCACCACCCTCTATCCCTCCTGCTTTTCCTCTCCCTCTCTCCATGCTCTCTACCTCCTTCCACCTCTTCCTAGCCTCTCTGTCCTAGAATATGCAGTTCTAAAATAACAGTGACTAAGTTAACACAAACATTACATCATTAAATGCCATGGCCTTTTAAGTCACTGCAAAGAGTTGAAATCAAATGATGAAACTACAAATTTTAAATATGAGACTACCAAGAGTTTACCTTCTCTTCACGTAAGAATTCACTTTTGTGGTCATAAATTTTAATTGGCATGTGGTCTAAGGAAAGAGCTTCAATGGAAGGGGAACTGGGGCAAATATGTGGGAGCATAAGAATCTAGAAAATGAGACAAACTGCTTCTCTTATTGAGGATGTAAGAGCTTCTTAGCCCTATTCAGACTGACACATTGATGAGTGCTTCCAGAACACTGCCAGCCAGCATGGCCCAGGGTGATGCAGAGTGAGACAGAATATCAGGCCAAATCAGGATTCTAGGCTAAGTCATGTTAAAAGATTTTTATCTAAGCAGAACTGAGAAGGAGAAATACGGTTAAACTTTCTGGTAGTGGGGCTGGTGGGAGTACAGCAGATTCAAATCCTAAATAAGTGTCACTGGGATACTCTTAGAGAGATGTCACGTGGAGCAAGGGTGGGATCAGTAAAGGTATAATCCAAGTTACTGTTAAAAATAATTCTCCTCACTTGTCCTAATGTAGCTTAAATAAGAGAGAAATGTTTTGGAGTGTATGTGTGTGTTCACATGTGTGTGTTTAATTCTTATGTGGCAGTCCCAGGGTGATCCAGGGCTGGTGTGTTTCTGCTCACACAGCCATCCAGGGACTCAGACTCCTTTAGCCTTATGGTTCTGTCCTTCTCAGCAGGCAACTTTCACGTCATGGTCCCAGATGGCAGCTCTAGCTCTCACCATCATATATATACCCCAGGTAATAGGAAGAGGAAAAGTCAGGTGAACATATATCCATTTCTTCTAAGAGCAATGGCATACATCAGTTCTGCCTAGCTAGAAATGTGTTATATGGTCACATCTAGATGCAAAGGAAGCTGGGAAGTATCTCTAGCTAGGCAGTTGTTTATCTGTTTAATTTGTGACTTTTAATTTGGGATTTCTGTTATTGAAGGAAGAAGGGGATAATGCTTATTCATGAAGAACCAGTGGTCTCTTACAAAGGTATTGTGCACACTAATCAACCAATGCCTTGGATGATCCTAAGCTACTGGTTCTGATACTCATTGTGCCTGAGGAATATCATTTTATCATTTGCTATGATTGACAAGAAGAGAAGGACTGTTTTCCTGAAAGTGGGCATTATCTTAAGAACTTGACGTGGGGCTTTGTGGGAAAAACAGCAAGGACAGTCACCCCACTACAATGTGAGTTTCTTGAGAGTAAATTCTGCATGTTATTCATTTTTATATTCCCAAAGTTTAACACAATTCTTACTCTATATTTTATGTCTAATAGATAAATACTAAATGAACAGATGAAAATGTATCCATTAAGAGAATAAGAAAGAAGGGATGCCATATAAAGAAAAGGTCACAATGGCTTAAATTATTTAAATCATCGTGTTTAAAAAAATTGTTTTATGTTTTTATGTTCTGATTTTTGCATTGGAATTTTCCTTAATATTTGAAATTGGTGGTCCAAGACACATACTTTCTCCCTGAACCTTGTGTAAGGCTAAAACAATGACTTATGGCAAGTATGCCATTTTCTATCCAAATATAAATGTAACTTAAACTATATCTGAATATAGTCTAAATATTTTCAACTCTGACATTGATAACTTTGAAACCATTTGTCAAATAACAGACACGCTGCCTTTTTATTTTAATACATATCTAATGATGAACTTGTAACTTTCAGGGTTTGCTAAACTTTCAAAATACAGGGATATAATTCAGCAAAGTAGCAGGATACAGTCAACATACAAAAAGCAGTTGTACTTATATTTATGAACAATCTGAAAGGAAATTACAAAATGATTCCATTTGCAACAGTATCAAAAGGAATAAATTACTTAGGACTTAGCTAATGAAAACTACAAATCATTACTGAAGGAAGTTAAAGAGGATATAAATAAATGGAAACTCATTCTATGTTCGTGGATTGGAAGACTTAATATTAGTAAAATGTCAGTAATATTAAAAGCAATATACCGATTCAACACAATCCCTGTCTAAATTCCAATGGCATTATTTTCAGAAATAGAAAACCTATCCTAAAATTTATATGGATTCTCAAGGGATTCCCAAATAGCCAAAACAATCTAAAAAAAGAAAAAAACTGGAAGATTCTCACTTTCTGTTTTCAAAAGTTACTACAGTGTTTCCCCAAAAAATAAGTCCTGGCTGAACAGTCAGCTCTAATGCGTCTTTTGGAGCAAAAATTAATATAAGATCCAGTCTTATTTTACTGTAAGATGAGGTATAATATAATATAATATATAATACTGGGTCATATATATATATATATATATATGTGTGTGTGTATATATATATATGTGTGTGTGTGTGTGTGTGTGTATGTATATATAACCTCAACATAATAAAAGTCATATATGAAAAATCCACATCAAATATCATACATATATCATATATATCATATATATATCATATATATATAAAACCCTAAAGATCACATATAATATATAATATATACATATTATATATAATAAAATAAAGTAAAATAAAATAAAATATGTAATATAATATAATGTAATACTGGGTCTTATTATAATATAATATAATATAATATAATATAATATAATATAATATAATACCCAGTGTTATATAATATAATATAATGTAATATAATATAATATAAGACTGGGTCTTATATTAATTTTTGCTCCAAAAGATGCATTAGAGCTGATTGTCCAGCTAGGTCTTATTTTCGGGGCAACACGATAGACATTTCCCCAAAGAAGATATATGAATGGCCCATAAGCACATGAAAAGATGTTCAACATCACTAATCATTAGGGAATTGCAAATCAAAATGACAGTGAGATACCACATCATATCCATTAGGGTGGCTGCTATTAAAAAAATAAACAAAAAAAACACTACTGTTGGTGAGGATGTGGAGAAATTAGAACTCTTGCCCTCTTAGTGGAATATAAAATGGTACAGCCGCTATGGAAAACAGGATGTGGTTTCCTCAAAAAATTAAAAATAGAATTATCATATAATCCTACAATTCCACTTCTGGGTGTATATACCCGAAATAACTGAAAGCAAGGTCTCAAAGAGATATCTGTTCCCTCTTATTCATAGCAGCATTATTCACAATAGCTGAAATATGGAAGCAAACCAAGTATCCATTGACTGATGAATGGAGAAACAAAACGTGGCATATACATATAATAGAATATCATTCAGCCTGTTGAAGGAAAGAAATACTGCAGTACACTAAAACATGGAAGAACCTTGAGGACATTTTGACATAAACTAGTCACAAAAAGTCAAATACTGTATGATTTCATTTATATGAGGTGCTTAGAGTAATCAAAATCATATGAAGTTGGACAATTAAGTTCGCGAACTCATCCTAGAAAAAGTGCTACGTACCTCATTGCTGAATATCACTATGGTCACCTTCAAAGTACTCCCCTTGGGAAGCTATGCATCGACACTAGCGCCTAGTCCACCCTTCAAAGCAATTTTGGAACCTTTTTGCTGGCATGGCCATCAGAGCTGTCGTATTACCCTTGATGTCCTGTATGTCCAAATGTCTTCCTGTCAATATTTCCTTTATCTTCAGGTAAAGAAAGAAGTCATTGGGAGCCAGATCAGGTGAGTAGGGAGGGTTTTGCAATACAGTTATTTGTTTACTGGCTAAAACTTGCCTCACAGACAGTGCCGGGTGAACTGGTGCATTGTTGTGATGCAAGAGCCATGAACTGGCGAAAAATTCAGGTCATTTTCATCTAAGTTTTTCACGCAGCCTTTTCAGCACTTCCAATAGGAAACTTGGTTGACTGTTTTTTCAGTCGGTACAAATTTATAATGAATAATCCCTTTGACATCAAAAAAGTGTAGCCACATCATTGCAACAAGTTCGCGAACTTAATTGTCAGACCTCATAAAATCAGAAAGTATAGTAGCGGTTGCCAGGGGAGAAGGGGGAGTTATTAATACGTACAGAGTTTCAATTTTACACGATAAAAAGCGTTATAGGGATAGATGGTTCTCGTAGTTGCACAGCGATGTGAATGTCTGGTAATACTGCTAAACTGTACACTTAAAAATGGTCAAGATGGCAAGTTTCATGTATGTTTTATCACAATAAAAACAAAAATGATGGGGCATGTTAAAAGGATACAAGAGCCAACTTAAAGGAGCTTCTAGTGATCAAACCTGGAACAATTTGAATACGAAAATAAATAATGAGCATATTGGATTATCACTCATAGAATAAAACAAGTATCCCTACCGATATAAATAAATAACTGGATATATAAGTTGTGGAGAAGAGACAGCTTTTCCTTTTGAGGTAATTCCATTAACGCCTTTCTTAAGCCTGTGAGACCATTTGTAGAGAAGCCTGTGTATTTTTAGTGACACGGTTAAACCATTTGTTAAAAGGGAGACAGACCACTTGTTCCATGGGTGTCGTATCTTCTGAGTTTATCTGATTAATCTGCCACTGAAGAAATGAAATATTAAGGAAGTGTTTGTATGGGAAATTAAGTGTTTAAGAGTAAAACGCAAGTCCCTGGATACATAAAATGGGGGGGGGAGAATAAAAAACAAAAAGAGCATTAGCTGGAGCGGAACAGCTGGGAACTTTACAGGAAGCAAGACTCTTGAGGGAAGAAATGCGGCTAAGAGATTTATATTGGAAAAATTTGGGTTTGCAATGAAAAACATGCCCTTTCCCTTGGTAGCCACAAACAAACCATTTTGAGTTAGAAAATCATAGAAATTTAGGTATTCTTTAGGTTTCTTATTTTACAGAGAAGAGCCTGAAGACCAGATGGAAACAACTGCCTTGAGTCATAACTATTTCCTGGTAGTATATTGTTAATTTCTGTACCATGATTTGTTGTCTTAAAAGGCTTTTCTAACAAGATAAGGGGTGTTGGAATATCTTGAAAATTATAACATAATATACAGAAGTGGTTAATAAGCTTCGAAAATCAATTCTCCCACTATATGGGGTGGGTGCTATTACCATCTTCCTTTCACTCATCCAGTAAATATCCCTGAAGGCCCCCTGTTCCAGGAAGGAGAGTAAAGTAGGTAATGACCCAGTTTTAACTCAGAATCAAACTGCCTGCTTCTACCATTGGCTGTCTATGTGAACTTTGGTAGTTAATTTCACCTCCACATGCTTCAGTTTCCTTGTCTGTAAAATGGAGAGAATGAAAGTCAGAAACTCACATGTTTCTGGCAAGAAGGTAATGAGATTGTTCTTCATATAGAACGTGGCTTGTAGGAAATGCTATGGACCTGTGGTCCACTTGAAAGAAGAACATCAGGCTGAAGAATTGTCCATTACCCACTGCAACAATAATGATTCTTCTACAAGGTTCCTTCCTATAGAAGCAGAGTCTGAATCAGAGAGAATTCACTTTCCTTCCTTTGGGCTTACTACATGATTTTAGGTCCTGGAAGAACTCTAACTAGTCCTTACAACATACTACGGAATTATCTTTATTGAGATGCTAAAGAGTTTTTCTGTACTATTGCTGAACAAATTGAGTAAGAAATTGCCTCTCTGAAATCCATCAAAAGAAAATATATGCAGTATCTTAAACCAATATAGCCATATTTTTGTTAGTCTAAAATGGTAGTCTATCACGTGAACTAATGTTGCCGAAATCATTTATGTAAATGGAATCCATCTTTATATTTTAATGCAGAAGTATGCAGGTATTTCTACAATGTTTCCTGTTTGCAACTTAAGGCAGTAAGATATGCTGTCCATTGGAACCAGTATTTTCTTCCAGTGAATATCACGGAGGTGACTTATTTTTGGTTGTTCTTTGTTTACTTTGTTTTGTTTTAAAATTGTATCATGCTAGCTGCTCTCTATTATTTGATTGTCAAAGTTAAAACTGTAGCATTTCATAAGGAAAGTGATGGCTTCATTCTTCATGAGTGTAGACCTCAATCTATGCAAAAATTCATATGATCCTCTTCTGCTTCTCAGACAAACCTAAATCATTACTCCGGACCCAGTGCTTCGATTGGAAACTTTTCCTCTTCTGTACCTTTCTGAGTCAGGGGTTGTAACCTCGAATGTCTTAGTCATGTTTAGGAAATAGGTAATTATTATAAATATTTGCAGTGATTAGTTGTAATATGATAGCAAGTGGAGAGGCTTATAGCAAATTGAGAATGCATGTTTTGCCTAATAACAATTAAAACAAATAAAAGCAAGAAAATAAAGCCCTAACACCCATCCTGACCATCCTACACCCCCAACACACACTCCCTGATGCTTGACTTTCCGGTCAGGGAGAATGTCATAAGCCCTGCTGTATGCCCTTTTATTTCTTCAAGACTAAGCTGAAGATGTATCATTCTTCATGAATACTTTCCCATGCTCTTCTTTGAAATTATGCTACAATAATTTAAAAATAACAATTTTAGCATCATTTTGCTAAAGTAGATAATTGGGATCAGGATTAGCTTGCCATTTTTCAAAAGTCCCTTTTCTAGAATATATGTGATAAAATGCCATTTTCTCGTGCCCTTATAAAGCAGCGTTAATGCGTGGCATTTGGTGGGTGCTTAGTGCGTATTGCATTGAGTGAACGAATATCTGACTTGCTTTCATGAATAATAAGAACCATTTGTAATTAACACATTCATCACTTGTAAACAAATTACATGTAGCTGAAGAGCTTTGAAGCGTCTAGTGCTTGTTGAAGTACTATTTAAACTATTGATTTGCTCTGAAATCCTTTTCAAAACTAATATGAAATAAAATTAAGTACACATAATTCTAATTTCTGAATATAAATTGTGTTAGTGTGGATGGATTAATAGTGATTCAGATATTTTAAAATATTTTCCCATTATTAAATAGTTTTTGTTTGTTTGTTTGTTTTTTGGTCCAATATTGTTATATTGCTATGTAAAGAGCCAGATTATCAGAAAGGCCATTGTAGGATAAACCTTCACAAAAGAATTTTGTTTCTTTTGTTCGTTGATAGTTTTCTTTCTTTCTTCTCTTCCTTTATTGTTCCTTTCTTATTTCCACAATCATTTGTTAAACTATGTGTTAAGATAACTTACTCCTGAAGAATAAAAGCAAGGTAGTCTTAGCTGTCACTTAAGTACCTCATTGTCTGGGTGGGTACTAGAAAGCATGTGTATATACCTCATTTGACTATATTTCACATTTCTCAAGTTATTTATATTCAATTTATCATGAATGTTTAAACATAAAAGAATTTATCTCTGTGTCTCATTTTTATGACTTTAATACCTAACATTTATGAGTATATTGAAACAAATGTAATAATTGTTGGAAACTTTTCCATAATGCGATTAGGACTCAGTGTAAAACTCTTGTCCATGTGGAAATTGATCAACTGCATCAAAAATACCTTCCATCTTTCTGAATGCCCTGTACAGTGGTATGCTGTATATTGCAGCGTTAATGGAAACGTAAACCATGTTTGTGCTGTTTTCTTTATTCTGACTTTATCAGAATTCCGACTTTATCAACCAAATTCTATGGATACATGTGAAAACAAAAGAAAAAGGTTTTCAACGTAATGGCAATGTTCCAGTAGAGAAGATGATAGGACACTCAAGGCTATGGGGGGTTAGGGCCAAGGGATCTTGTATTGGTCAAGGTCACTGTTGTAGTAAGAAATTCCAGTATCAGTGGCTTACCACAACACAGGTCTATTTCCTACTTGTGTCACTAGCAGATGTGGGCCCGGCTGCTGTCGGTCAACAATAACTCAGTGATTCAAACTGTTTTCCTTTCAGCTGCACAGATGAGAAAGAGTGTTAGGACCTCACACTCACACATTTAACTGTGTAGTTCCTGAGGTGACATCTTACATTTACTATTGGTGAGAACTAAGCAAGGTGGTCCCAACCCTGAAGAAAAATAATAGGAGCTAAGCATGGTTTTTATTGGACTCAAAAATACTACCAAATGTTTCCCAAAGGGCTTTTCCTCTTCCCATACTTTTACAAATCTTACTACATAAAAGAATGACCTCCATTGAGTGCTAGTCTTTATTTAATATCTCTTCAATGTATACCATCAGTCCTTCTAGTAGGAAATTTCCAGTTTTTCTACTAGAAGCTGGCCAGACTTCTGATTCTCTACCTAACAGGGAATTTATGATATTTAATAGATAGCTTTTGCTTCTTTGTGTTGCATGCATGCCCAAATGTTGGCTATAATAGAAATAGACAGTTGAGCTATAAAATGGTAACAGATGATGATCTGAAATCAAGGAGAGCTGAGAACATCTCTTATGAAGAATGTGTTTTTACTCAGTGTCTGTATGTTGCAATGTACTGATTTAGATAGTGAAGCACTTTGGCTAAGAAAGTGGCAGAAATGAGGAGGCACTATATAAAATCTTAGAATATTAAAGTTGTAGGGATCTTTCGAGAATGTGTATTTCATCCTTCTATGCGGAAGATCAGGAAATTGAAATCGTGATGAATTACACATAAAAGTTTTTGAAACTTCTAATTTCAAATTCATGAATTCCAAATTGTTTCCTTTCAGATGTCATCAGATCTTTCTTTTCAGGGTCTCTGTTGCTTCAATAATGTTGCCTAACTTCCCTCCTTTTTCTTCCCCCAAATTCAATGTCTTAGAACAAGAGGCATTTATTTTCTGGTTAATGGGTAGTTATGCCTCAGTTGGGCTTAGCTGGTCTTGGCATCGTGCTGTGGGTCAGGTTTAGGTCTTCTCCATATACCCACCCCCTTTCTTGAGGGAACAGTAGCTACTGAAGGTATGCCCTTCTCATGGAGGAGCATACCAGCATGGTCCTCCATGAGGGCACGAGGGCAAGCCAATTTAAAACCTCTTTGTGCATTATTCCACTTGCTTTTTATTGGGCAAGGCAAGTCAATGGTTAAGTTCCAAGTCGTTGAGGCTGAAAGATAGAATATTTACTAAAAACAGTCCAGTCTATCATCAGGACAAGATCCTATATTGTTTAGGGTAAAGGCTAAGCTGCTGTAACAAAAGAGTACTAGGATTCACACAACCCTGTAGTTTATTTTTCACTCTCATAATAATTTACGTATTTGGAAGGAATTAGCATGGATAGAAATCCTTTCCTCTAAGAAGATTGTATAGAAAACAATATTTCCACAGGAAGAAAACTAGACAAATTTTAGAAACTTTCCTTAGCTCACCAATTCTCAGTATATTTACTTTTATGATTACCTAGATATAATGATGGTTTGTTTGATGTTGCAACAAGAAAACAGCCGTGCGTTCCAAATCCCCGTTATGGGGGCCTGTATTATCTAAATAACTGAATCCATATACAGACCAAATGTAAGAATCTGATCAAATCAAAAGTTTGATTAAAATGACATAATAAGGCACTGCACGTTTGTAAGTATTCATCATAATTTTATCTACATAATGTATGCCATATCAACTGGGTTATGACCTGGGTTATTGGATATATTGTGCGTGTTTTTCTCTTTTCTTCAGAGCATAGAAACCATTTCAGAACTATTACTGAAGATCGAATTGATGTCAGCCAGGAAACTGCAATTTCCTGTCACTTGGCCTTGAATTACTACATTGAGTTTTCAGGCAATAAACAAATTTAGCTAAAAGATGCAAGCTTTTTTCTGCTTATCATTAGTACCTAAGAATATGTACATTTCATACTCTTCCATCTCCATTACACATACAGTTATTGGCTCGGAATGATATTCAACCCTCCTTGCGTCCTTTTATCTTGAACTAATCAAGTCCAAACTTCCTGCTGAAAACCCGCGTATGTTCTTATAATTGTGGGCTGCAGAGCCAATTTATCTGATAAAGGCAAATAACCTACCATTTCCAGTCTGCAGAAATGAAGCAGAGCGGCCGTGTTGCAGGGAACATAATGTTTTCCCCTGCTGTTTTTATTTCTCCTTCCTGTCACAGGTGGGAAAGATGGAGTTTTATAAGAATTAAGTTTGTGATGTGTGATGCAAGGCAGTTGTTTGTTTGTTTTTTTAATACTTTTCCTGAATGCTTGACATACAAGAGAAGAACCTGTTTTGTGTGACATAATTAGTTTGACGTTTTCTAAAAAAGTAACTCAAAAATTTGTGTTACATCATTATTGACTTTCTGGTTGCCAGGTTTTCTATGACACCACAAAGAGAGAGGCATTTATGTGGGGAGGTGTTTATGGAGCAACCAGTAGCACCAAGACTCTGTCTAATTGTATCAGATGGAGCATAATTTCCTGAGGTTAATTTGAAGGAGTCAACTCCTTGGCGGAGGGTATGAGCTGGGAACTCAGCTCAGGGGGTGGGGAGCAGGGCAGAGCCTTATGCATTTTTTTCTCTTTCTGGTCCTAGAACAATCTCTGAGATGTAGGACGCTCTGGGGGGAAAAATTATTAAAGGAAGGATCCTAAGGAAGAGGCCATTTTCTCATGGGGAGTGTTGTGAATTCACATTGTGGTTAAGTCAGCCATGTTCCAAGGCTGCTTGGTATAGAGACCGTTTCTGTCCATGGAGGAGATCTGGGGACGAGCTTTCCTTGTGCTGGATGGTACCAATGCATTGCAAGATGCTTATCATCCTCCCTCTTCCTCCAATAAATGCCAGCAGCGCTCTCCTGTTAATGAGATAATTAAAGAGAGACCACGACCTGGCACATTATGAAATGCCACCTATGGGGAGGTCCTAGCTCTTCAGAAAACCATTTGCTGAAAGTCCCATCGTTCCATGTTGGTTGATTTATCTGTTATAAATACTTTTACACTCTATAACGTCTCATTTTGTTGTTTGTTTGTTTTTTTAAATTTTTTATTTTTACTGTGTACTATTTTAAGTGCTAAGAACAGCAGAGTGAACAAGAAGAGAGAGTACACAAAATTAACTTTTTGTACTCAACAGCCAGCT
Source organism: Rhinolophus ferrumequinum (assembly GCF_004115265.2). NCBI lineage: Eukaryota > Metazoa > Chordata > Mammalia > Chiroptera > Rhinolophidae > Rhinolophus > Rhinolophus ferrumequinum. The sequence continues at coordinate 71,613,677 of NC_046293.1, forward strand.
TTGCCACATTTTAACATTTTGTGGTAGACATTTTTTTTAAAGACATGGAATACTGCATTATTATTAAAGCTACCTTGGTAATCCATGCCCTCGCCCCAGAGAAGACAACCCTGCTCTTATGATTTCAGATTTATCAATTCTTACATGTTTTTATGCTTTTACTATATTTGTTTGTACTTCTACATGATATTTTCTATTTCTTTACATGTTTTTGAACTTCTAAATAATATCACTCTATTCTTGTGTGACTTCCTTACTTGATGCATAATTATGTTATCAAGATTTGTCTATGTGGGTATGTGAAGATTTAGATCATTCATTTTAAATGCCATAAACCATGTCATACAAGTATATGCTCCAATTTACTTAACTAAATTTCTGATACTGGATGTTTAGAATCTTTTTTCTTCTTTTCTTTTCTTTTCTTTTTCTTTTTTTTTCTTTTTAGCTATGCCAAGGATGAATATTCTTATGCTGGTCTTGTAGTGTATGGATTTTTCCCTAGGAATTTGATCGATGTATCTGAGGGTGTGCTACCCAAGTACTCACTATAGTGCTTGACCTATAAACGCATAGCAGTTACACCCACTAGCAGTTCATGAAAGTCCTAGTACTGTCACATCTTTCCCAATGGTTGCCATTGGTAGCATTTAACAGTTTTTAACAATCTGTTAAGTGTGGGAGGTAGTGTCTTATTTAAAAAATTGTATTTTCTCCATTACTACTTTTCATGTGCTTATTGGCCATTCATGTTTCCTCTTGTGGGAGTTGCCTATTCATATGCTTTGCTCCTTTTTCTGCTGGGTTGTTTGTCTTTTTTGTTTGTAGTTTTTGGTAAGAATTCTGTTAATATGTACACACACTATATATGTATGTTGTAAATACATGTTCCCAGTTCTCCCTGGCTTTTCTTTTCTATGTTATATGCTCACTTTGTGTTGTATAGATAGTTGTAGTCAATTTTATTAATCTCTGTCAGTGCTTGTATTTTTTATGTATTGTGAAAGAACTCTTTTTCTACTAGCCATAGTTTTCCCCATGTGAATAATCAGTTCCCGAATTATTTTTTAAAATCCTCAATTCTTTCCTCATGGGATTGCATATTAATAGTCGATATGGGTGTGTCTGTTTCTATTTCTGAGCTATATATTATATTCCAATAATCTATTTGTTTTTCCCTTTGTCCATGACCTCTCTGTCTTAAATAGCATTGTTTTATATAAATCTTGATATCTTTGAAAGCATGCATTTTTCAAAATTGTCTTGGCTTGTCTTATCCCTTTGTTCCTACATACGAATTTAATAATCAACTTTTTTAGTTACATAGTATAGTTATATATTGAAATTTTGAATGGAACTGAACTGAAATTATGGAACAATTGGAAGAAGACAGCTGACATCTTTATGATGTTGAATCCTCCTACTCATGAACATGTTATATTTCTCTACATATAGTTACTTTTCATGTCTTTCAATGAAATGAAAGGCCTTTCTATATAAAGATCTTAATATATTTCTCTAGTTTCATCTCTATAGTCTGTCTTTCTCTCACTAATGGAATTTGTTTTAAAATTATGTTTTCTTTCACTGATTTTATTGTCGTGGCTGGTATAAAGGTATACATTTTGCTGGTGTATTGTAAATGATAGTCTTGTTTGTTATTTCTAATTTGTGTATAAATTTTCTCAAATGCTATAGTCAATAATACTATATTCAAATAATTTTTCTACTTTTTTTTTTAATTTTTCTACTTTTCCTATCCTTGTGTTTATTTATTTTTGTCTTGCCATGGTGATAGTTTCCTATAATACAACGTTTGTTGAAATGATGATAGCTGGCGTCATTATCTTATTCCTGACTTTTTTAGAGATTCATAATTTATACTTTATATATGCAAGATATTATACTTTATGTATGTCTGCATTTATCAATAATACTAATGATTTACATGTTTTAAAACTTCATATAAATGGCATATTCCATGTATCCTGATAGTTCACCATTAAGTATGATGTTCTCTGCTGTAGCTATTTGACTTCCTTCTATTTCTATTTGTTTTATAAATTTTATATTTAAATCATGAATAGGTAGTGATGTTTAGACATTTTTTAACATTTTTTTAATGATAGCTATATTATTCCAATAGTTTTCTAGTATTTTTACAGTGGAAGTCTCCTTTATTAGATGTAACAGTGGAGTGTTAGGTCTGGGGCACATTGGTAGGAGTGCTAGTGAAACTTTTGTCCCCAACGCCCTCTTATACCGGAGTAATTTCTTAAATAACACTTTCCATTTGGGCCTGGATCCTTTTCTTTGCACTTTAGAAATACTGACTTAGCCACATAGAGATTATTTAACAATTCAGTATCAGAATTCAAAGAATAAACAGTGACCATTTCTCCTCTGACTGATAAAAATTCCAAAAGAAATTTCCAGTCATTTTTTTAATGGTTTCTGGATCTGTGATTTGTTATTCTGTCAATAGTCTGGCCACAAAAACTGTTGATTCGTTTGTATTCTCTTTGACTTGAATAGAGGTCACAGAGCCTGGGAGAAGTAAAGCAAACTTTTTTATTTTCTTCATTTGTAAGCATAAAAAGTCCAAAGAGCTGAATTAGGATATGGAGTTCAGGATGATTAAAAATCTATGTTGAGCTGGGCTTTATTTTGGTCAATGACAAATTGGGACATGCAAGCACAACCATCCCCTTCATAAGAGCAAAAGAAAGGAATGAACGACTGCAATTTGCAACTACACAGATGGACTCTCCAGATTAAATGTGGAAAAACAGAAGAAACAAATGGTTCCACTTAGTATGAAGTTTCAAGAACAGAGAAAATAAATATATGGTGATTACCTTTAGGAATATTAAGGGAGAGGGGGAGTGAGGAAGTTATCTGGAGTTTTGGAAATATTCTGTGTCATCATATGAGTGGTGGTTAACTGAGTGTATCATAGGCTGTATACTTAAGATTTTTGTACTTTATCAATGTATGTGACACCTCAGTGAAAAAGAGCATGGCTAAAATTCTAAGATCAGAGAGAGCCCATTCTAAACTATACATAATTTTTGGTAGCATGAGACAATTTTGGTACAACCTTTTTAGGTTTATAGGAAATTATTGGTGAGAGAGAGAGAATCTCGTGTTTTCTCAAAATCACACGGACCACTGAATGATTACCAGCCTCCAGGCATTGTATCACACCTTGGGGGTTCTAAAAGAGTATTTAGGGGCTGACGACCTAGTGGGGGACAAGTAACTAGGTTAAGTGATAATATAGGGGAAGTATACAGATGCTCAGGGAACATTGGGGAAGAAGGGCCTAACTTGTCTGGAGTGGGGTTGTGGATATAAAGAAAGTAAGGTCTTCAGAGAGGACATGGATTTGAGGAGACTTAAGTATAAGCAGGTCTTTGCCGATTGGATTGTGTGGCACTTATGGATATGTTAGTGCTTGAGATATGAAATGGCATGTTATATTCAGGGACTCGTAAGTTTTTTGGTATAACTACACTAACATATGGAAGCTGGAAGTGATGATATACGAAGCTGGAAAGTTAGAAACAGATCATGTTGGTAGAGTGTTGAGTGACATTCTAAGGAATTTTGATTTTGATTTTCCTTTTGGCCTTAGGTGTTAGGGAACCATTGAAGAATTTTAATTAAGTGGTGGGATCAAGTTTGCATTTTGGGGGTTGATTTTAACAATACTACCTAAGACAATTTGGATCATCCCCCTGGAGTTCTGCCCTTGGTGATTTTCACCCTGTGTAACTTCCATAAATGACATCCTCTTTAGACTAATGACTCCTACATCTAAATCTCTATTCCAAACTTCTCTCTTGTTTCTTCAGACTTCTCATAGAATTAATTGTTTCTGAGTCCCTGGACGCAAATTTGGGTTATTTAATGTTTTTGCTCACTTTTAGGTCATATAAGCTTTATGATCAATGTAGGTTACAAAAAATTTCAATTCACAATTTAGAATACTTATTTCAATATTTTTATTAACACATGTTTATTCAAAAACTTCTTCCTCTTCACTCAGACCAAGAATGGGTACCGGTGCCCCTTCCTAGCCCCCTACAGCCTCTGGGAAAGGACCTTCTTTTTTCACCTCCTCCCCCACTCACAGGGTCTTGTAGGGGAGATGGGGAAGAGAGGGGAGGTATGGAGGTAGTAAATCTCTTGTTGTCTGATATTGTTATAAGATGCCTTCATTCTCTAGGTCTGCGGGATATTCAAAACTGACTTTTGTCATGGTTATTTGCCTGAGATGTTTGAAGATTGTACTACTGGGTCCCTTGACCTTCGTAATGACCTTTCCTTGAATTGGACATTTCAGATCTCTCCTCAGCTTCTCTGCCCTGCAGCACCTACCCCTTCCTCCTGCAGCAGGCCCCTTACCCTGGCAAATTACTCTTTGGAGCAGACTCTCTTTCATGAATGAATTGAGGCAAACATTCCTACCACAAATTCGATATCTCGTCCCTAAGAATTATACATCTTTGATGTACAATCAGAGAAGACCTCAGTTTCCTTCTCAGATGATCAACCTACCCCAGTGCCATGGGCCAGTTTACCTTGCTCGGTACTGGATGTCTGTGTTCCCTCAACTGCAGGGGACATGCATCAAGTTTCCTGAATGGTCCCCTTAAAATCCTTCTCAGAAGGCTGGGTTAGGAGGTAGCACACACTCCAACCACTCAAAAATCCTTCCAAACTCTCCCTTTCTTGATCTTTTTTTTAAATCTTTAACATGAGTGAGGAATTTCTAGGTAAATCTGAACAATATGGAAACCTCTTAAACTATAGAAAAAAATAAAACTGTATGTATGCATACCATGATTATATTTAACTACCACACCCAATGTCTGAATTATATTGAAGAAGAGTGGCAGAGAATTAATATTGGCATGTTGACAATTGCCTGCATATGAGAATAACTTTCAGAATCATTTTAATATATATAATTCCACTCTTTTTCTGCCAGCTCCTTTAGAGTTTTGTTATAAATGGTTTTTATTTCACAAAAGTAAGCATAAGTCATACTGTATCCTTTATGCATTTAAAAGGAACTGTATTCAAATTAATTTTTATCTGTATAGTGTTCTACTAATTAATTCTGTCTACATGAAATTGCCTTTTATCTTTGGTGTAAACTCATCAGTATTTTAAAAGTTTTGATGTTGGACACAGCTGGAAAAGCTATGCTGATACTTCTTAGTTTTGTTTACATCTGACTCCCCACTGGAGTGGAAGCTCCATAAAGACAAGAGCTAGATTTGAAATTTGCTATTTTTGGCTTCACTGTGGCAAACACATGTGAAGCACTCAGTGCGATGAGTCTTTTATATGTCTTTCAGCACTGCAAGAGCAGGTTTTAGGTAAGGTGTATAAATCTGAATAATTTAGAGCATTCGTGATGCTTTTGGAAATATTTCACACTAATATAAATAAATTTGTGTAAAATATGGTTCATAGACTATAATAACTCATTACTCTAAGAAAAGTGGAACAAATATTGGAACTCAGGAGATGAATGCATTCTCCGACATTTGATAGATCATGTATTGGTAAACTTATTGTTCTCAGGCAAAAGTCTATGCCATAATCAAACAGCTGGTCCCATAATTTAAAAAAAAAAAAGAATACAGAAATGACCACTAATAACATTGTAACATCTATCTAACTTAGATACTTATTTGTTGCTTATTAGAGCAGCATGGAAATACTAAAGACATAGATGTACCTGAATTTTTTCTTAGCCAATATTTTTATCACAAAGCATATTAAACATCAAGAAAACTGCACAGAATGCAAGCTCACAGCTCAGTGAATTGTAACAGACTAAAATCCATGTGATGCCCACCCAAGTCAAAAAAATGGCATGTTGATAACACTGCAGACTCCTATCAAAATCCAAACTCCTTTTCCTTCCCCTCAACAAAGGTAACCACTCTCCTGACTTCTAATACCATAGTTGAGTTTTACAAGTTTTTTGAACTTTATGTAAATGGGATCATACAGTATATATTCTTTTGGTTTGGATTTTTTTGAATTCTTAATATTTTTGACATTCATCCATATTGATATGTGTGTTTATAGTTTGTTCATTTTATTTAATGTACAGTTATCTCTTATATAAATATGTCACAAGTTATTTATACATTCTAATATTGACGGAGTTTTGTGTTGTTTCTGGGTTTGTTTGTTTTCTTTCTTTTTGGTAATTCTGAAGGAATTTTCTTGTATATTTCTCTTGCTGCACATATGCTTATATTTTTGACCAGTACATGTCTAGGAATGTTTTCGCTAGGTCATACAACAGTATGTGTGTCTTCAAATTTAGTGGGTCAGACTAATTTTTTTTTACAAGTTTATACTTTGATCAGTAGTGTTCTTGTTGTTCCATGTCTTTGCCAACAGTTGGTATTCTTATTTATTTATTTATTTATTTTTAGTCCATTTAGATAGATGAGAAGTTGTATCTCATCACAGTTTACATTAGCATTTTCCTGATTACTAATGAGGGTGTTCATGTTTTGTTTCATATGTTCATTGGCCACTTGTATATCTTTTTTTTTTTTCAGTGTGTTTTTCCAGCTCCAAGTCAAATAGTTGTTTCAGTCTAGTTGTGGAGGGTGCCGCTCACAGTGGCCCATGTGGGATCGAACTGGCAACCTTGTTGTTAAGAGCATCAAGCTCTAACCAACTGAGCTAACCGTCCGCCTCATGCATCCTCTTTTTTATCACTTTTAATTTTTAAATAATTTCAGATTCACAAGAAGTGGCAGAAGGAAAAAAGTGCAGGGAAGTCCTGTATACCCTTCACTTGGTTTCTTCCAGCAGTAACATCTTACATAAGTGTAGTACAATATCAAAGCCAGGACATTGACATTGGGACAATCCACAGAGGTTGTTCATAGTGCAACAGTTTTATATACACTCATTTGTGTGTGTGTATTGTTCTGTGGAGTTTTACCATATGTACAGATTCATGTAACCATGTCCACAATCAAGATACATCTTGGTTCTGTTACTAAACACTTCCACGTACTCTCCCTTTTACACATACTTACCCTCTCTCCCCATCCCTAACGTACCTTTTTCTACTCTGTGCATTTATATTTTCTTATTGGCAAAACCTGATAAATAAAGATTTTTGATTTTAATATAATCATAGTTATTATTTTTTAAAATATTTAATGCTTTTGTATTCTTGTTTAAGAAATCATTCCCTCCCTCTAGGTCATGAAAATATTCTCCTAGAGGTTTTATTGTTCTGTCACATGTAGATCTACAATCCACCTGGATTTGATTATTGGTGTGAAGTAGAGGTCAAGTTTCATTTTTTTCTACTTGGATATCCAATTAACCCAGAACTCTTTGTTGAAAAGACACCCCCCCGCCCCCCCCACAGGTTTGTGATTTTGCTTATGTTATAAATCAAGTGAGCATATGTGTTAAGAGTCTCTCTGGGTTTTCTGGGTTTTATTGGTTAACTTGTCTATCCTTGCACTAGTTAGATACTGTTTTATTTGCAATTGGTTTGTAATATGTCTCAACATCTGGTAGAGCAAATAGTTGCAACTTGTCCTTCATCTGAGTGTCTTGTATTTTCTTGGTCTTTTTTATTTTCATATATATTTTAGAAGCATATTCTGAAGTTATAAAAAGAAAACTGGGGATTTTGAGTAGTAATGCACTTATTCTATAAATCTTTTAGGCATGCACTGGCGTTTCTACAGTATTGAATCTTACAGTCTATGAATGTGCATGGCCCTCTACTCATTAAGAGCTTTACTTTTTGATGATGTGTTATTGCTTTATCATAAAGTTTTTACCATCTAATATGAGATTTATTCCAAGATACTTGATATTTTTAGTGGCACTGTAAATAGTATCCTTTTAAAGTTTCATTTTTTTGAATATTTGTTGGTGTTATAAAGAAATGTAAAGGAATGCTATATATTGATTTTGTATCCAGGAAACTTGCTGAACTCACTTATTAATTCTAGTAATTTACCTCTTGATTCTTTAATATTTTCTCATATATCATCATAACATTTGCAAATAATAACAGTTTTATTTCTTCCTTTCCAGTTTATACTGCTCGCATGCATCTTCCTGCCTCTCTCCATCCCTCCATCCTTTTCACCTCGTCCCTCCCTCTGTCTCTCACTTTTTTTTTTTTTTTGTTCTACTGAATGGCCAGGACAATACAATATTGAATAGAAGTCATGTTAGCAGGTGTTCATGAGCAAATGGAAAGTATAACTTATCACCAATAAATTTGATTATTTACTGTAGATATTTTATGAATATATTTTATCAGGTAAAGTGTAAGTATTATTAGGTCAAATTTTTTTTTGGTCATGAATCAATGTTCAATTTGTTAGATTATATTTGTACACCAACAGAGATGAACATATCCTTTTTTTTTTTTTGCCTTATTTTGCTACTGTGAATTACACTGATTGATTTTTAAAGTTTAAACCATTCTTTATTCCTGGCATAATACCAACTTGGAATTGATATAAGATTCATTTTATACATTGTTGGATTCCATTTGTTAATGTTCCTTTAGGATTTTTGCTTCTATGTCCATCAGTGAGATTGGCTTGTAATTTTCTAGATTTTAACAAACATCTTTTGTTTACTTTACAAATTTTTTTATCTCCTCCTGTCCAAAGTGCTTCTCATGTTGGGATCTGCTGCTTGAGATAATGATATCATTGTCCATATGCTCATGAACCCTTAAAACACCCATCTACACTCATATTCACATCCAATCAATTGCCAGTTCTGTCAATTCCACCTTTTAAATACTGTATCACGCAATTTGGTCATTCTTTCTACCCCATCAGCTCCTACACTAGTTCAGGATGCTGTTGTCTCTTTTGTATTCTGCCACAGATTTCTCTCCCTCCCATCTATTTTCCATATTGCAGTTAAGATGAACTTTTAAAATCACAAATTCTATTCTGTGGCGTTCCTTCTTGACATTTTTTCAGCAATTCCTCACTGAATTCCTTTGAGTTCCTCAAACTGGCCATATTTTCTCTCACATCCGAGCCTTTGCCCATACTGGTTCTTTTTCTAGAAACATTCACATTAGTTCACAAACTACAAATATTTACGTAGCAGAGCTGCAGGGTTGAGACGGGTCAATGGTTGGCAGAAGGATGGCTAGACAGGAAACAGTGTGTGGAGAGGTATAAAAGGCAGCTCAGGCAGTGATTTTTCAAACACCAGTTGTCTGCTTTATCATTTATTTTATGCTTGGCCTGTCGTGTTTTGTGGGACCCGAAGGTTAGTTCTTAAAGGGAGCGTGCTGTGGCCGACCGACTCTTGTGTTCTCTTCTGGGTCTCACAGGTTATGGGTCCTGTGAAAAGAGAAAACTCTTCTGAAGAAAGTAACCAGAGTGGTGAGGAATTGTTGAAGGTTCCAGGGATGATTAACCAGGCTGAAGTGGTACTTGGAGAACTGTCAGATAAAAAGGGAAATTAAAAATGTTTTGTGTACAGTGATGGCTGCAAGGACATAAGATATTACAAATGTTCAGAAATATTCAGGAATGCAGACTTCATCTCCAAATTAGGACGAACTATCTAAAGACTAGAGCTGCCTCAATATGGAAAGAGCTGCCTGTGAGACACTGGGTTTCCTCTTGTTGAATGTATTCTAGCAGTGATTGATCAACTATGGAAAAGGACTATATATAGTATTAGGATGGCTCCAAGAGTCAGATCACATGCCAGATTAACTAAATATAGTTTCTTAGGATTAGACACAAAATCAGTAGTTTTTGAAGCTTCCCAGGTTATTCCAAAATGCAGACAAGTTTGGGAAGTCCTGAATTAGAGGGAGGTTTCAACTCCTTAGTCAGTTTCCTGTATCAGAGTGTCTAGAAGAGATGAAAAAAAAAAAATACAGATTTCCAAGCACTAAGTTGTAGCTTGTAAATTAGCAGAGTTGGGTAGACCCCAGGAATCTATATGATTAAAATTATGTTAACAAGTAATTCTGTTTTCTAGGTGGGATTGGGCATCACCAGGTTATCTGACCCTTTTAGGAGAATGCACTGTGCATTCATAATTCAGCTAGGTATCCTGTGGACAAAATATGCAATATGAGTTGAGAGAAGTATGTCCAGTGCAACAACAACAACAAAAAGGGTTTCGGATTCAAAGGTGTCTGAATTCTAATTCTACTTCTGTTATTTGCTACTCATTTACTAGCATACAAACGTTTTCCTACCTTCTCAATATCCTCATCTTAAAATAGAGTAATAACAAATTCACAGACTGATTTTGAAGTTTAAATACAATTCTTTATGAAAAGTATCACTCTATCATTGTGTCTACTTATATCGAGCTCTTTTCTAAATTCTGTAGTTCTCTGAATGCTGTAATTAATAAGTGGAACCATGGAGCATATACACCTGTTGATGAGTATATTTGTGGTCTCTGCTGAGTTTTAGCGTCAGTGTGCTGTGAATCCCTGGTTTTAATATTCTTTTTGGTTCAGGTATTATAATTGGTATTTTGAAGACAGTGGGGTTGAAGAATAATGCCTTTCACTTGCTCTTTTAAGTGAAATGTAATCTGTGCCTAAATTTTTTATAATTGAGCATTTCAGACAAGAATTTTTCATTAATTGTACTATAAATGGTGAGATAGAATTAACTGTGTGCTTATTTTTTTTTAATCACAGGTTTACAGGAACTGTGTAATTATTTATTAAAATGGAAAACTGTGAAGAAAGAAAAAGATAGCAGTTGGAATTAAAATTCCTGGATGACAATTTTGCTTTTGAGACATCAGCATTTAAAAACGATATGTTGATTTGGAAAGTCCTGGGAGTAAATTCCAAAATTCATTTTTTCCACTCAATCAATGGATTTTTTAATCATTCCGTGGAGTTGATGAAGTTCAGAGACGGTGTGTGATGGGAAATGTGGCATGCCAATGTTTTTCTACTGATTGCATCTTGGATTAGTTTGCTGCTTTTTTGAAGAGATTCCATTTTGAAGGATAAGAACCTAATGTGATGGATTTATCTTCAGAGATGAACAGACATGGGAAGAATCCAGTGAGCCATAAGCTAGAAGATCAGAAGAAGGTAATGCAAATACATTTCCTTTTATTTGGTCATTTTTGTTTATGCTTAAAGAGAATATTGTAAGTTGAAAATGAATGTGTTTTAGAAGATAAAATAACATGCCATTTCATGGTAACAAATCCTGCCACATAGCCAAGTGTTGCTGTGGGTCTGGATTTCATTACCATTTGTTTGGTGGTTTTGTTTCTAACGTCTTCTGAATTGATCCATCCAATGGTTTGGCAAAGGATTCTACTTTGTTCTCTCACTCTTGACTTCATTTTGGTGACCTGCTGGCCTGGCCTCATGTGAACAGTTTTCTGAGATCCAGGATGAGGTGTGATTTTTCTGAGATCCAGGGTGAGGTGGGAGTCATGGGGCACCTCTGGAGTCAAGGGGCAAGGTAGAGCTCTCTTGCACGACAACACCTGCCTTCCTGCCGTTAGAAGCCACCAATGACATTTGAAATTCTCCAATTTCATGTCCTTGGGGAACGTCAGTTTAAGCCGTGTTTTTTACAGCTGGCCTGGAAAGAGTCATGAGGCCACTGTGAGCTTTTGTTTGACGCTTGAAGTGTGTTGTTGAAGGAACTAATGGAAAAATATTGAGAAAGGACTGTGCTAATATAGTTTTTTAAAACTGGTTTAGAGAGCTTCTGGGTAAGAAGCTGGGAACTGAATACTAAGGATTGCACTTAAGCCTCATTTTTTCCTACCGGTTTTAGAAACTCTTACCCGCTCAACTGCTGCACTGTAGTGAGAACCATCTAGAGAACACTTATCAGAAGGGTCAGAGATGGTGCCCAGGAGAGAAAGCCCACTCATAGTAAAATATATTATCTTTTGTGGTGCTTTCATTGACTCCATTAGTACAGGAGAGGTGTGTGGGGACCCAGTGGCGAAGGCACAAAAGCGAGGTATAATGAGATCATAGAAAGGAGATTTTTTTAGTTAGACCTGGGTCTAAGGGCCATGATTAAGGTTTGTTTTCACATCTATCTTAGACGGTTTTTTACTAGTCACTTTGTAGTCCCAGAAGATAACTAGCTCTTTCACAGTTTTGGAGGTGAGAAGTTTAGAAAAGACAATATAGAGACAATAGCTTATTAATTTATTCTAACATTATGACCAATGCCACTAGAATGGGTGCTACAGTGATCTCTTTGCATCAGTTCAGAAAAAAATGGATGGCTTATTTATGTCCAGGTTGGTCCACTCATTTACCTGCAGTATAAGTAAACCTTAGAAAACCTGCAGGTCTACCTGCAGTATAAGTAAACCTTAGAAAATACTAAGTACTATAAAATCCAAGATACCTGAAATCAATTTTCACTTCAATGTGAATATTTCTACACAAATAATATTTCTACACAAATAAGTATATTACCAAGAATGGTGGTGGAGGTTCAAATGGTCAGCATTTTTTTTTTCCTTGCTGGCACTAAGGGTATAAATTGCAAAAAGAGATGGCAAGATGAGTTTACATGTAAAGCATTTCTGGAATCTCTTAACTACTGAGGAGTCATTTAATTATTTTTCTCTGTCTACATTTTTGAACTGTCCTTAACTCAGGGTAATTTGCCGGTTGGGTAAATGAAGAGGGAAGTGGGTACGAGGTTGGCAATTAATATCACAGAGTTATAATTCTTGATTGAAGTTCTGTTTTTTGGCAGGAAAGGAAAGTACCTCTGCAGGTGCTTTTCTTTCATTTCCTGAATAAGAGATATTTTCTGCTAACACAGAGGGATTACAAGCTGAAGAATGAAATGAATTTTAAACCTCATTCTGAAAGTGCCTTGTATGGAACTTGAAACAATGGTCTGTAATGATGGTTAGTTTCCCAGGCCAATTCACAAAGGACTATTCAGCTCAGAAAGAATAGTAGTAGAATTTAGACAAACTATGGTGAGCCATGATTCTGTGGGAAAATTAAAAGGAAAAAAACAATAACAGCTTGGTGTAGTGAGACGAGAGGACCCCATACCACTAGGGCCCCACCTTCTAGGTGGTAGGGAGATAGGGGAGGAAGGAGCAATTTCAATGAGCAGTAGCAAGATGGAAAATAGGATTCCGATGATTTCCTGGACACCCAATTTGTGTGGGCATTCACACTGAATAAACCAGAAACGCAGATATTGATGGATCGATTGATCGATACTTAAGGTTCAGATTTGTTAAGTGTCAGCAGGAACACCTAGTCTCAGTGACAGCTTTGTGAGTTTGTATGAAGGAGAAAAATGAAATGTAGTTTCATAAATCTTCGTAGGCTAAGCTCTGGGCACAGCCCTGTCACCTCACAATTGCCAGTAGAGGTTATAAGATCATTCATGTAATTACTTCAAGCGTTTGTGCTCTTTCATGATGAATTAATTTAACAGGCACAGTGTTCCACATCAGTGAAATAAAATACATTTATTCGAACACATGACTTCATCCAGAGGTGAAGCATCTTTTTGGTATTATTGAAAAATGCGTTCTTTTCACAGTGTTTGACATATGGCAGACATTCAAAAAACACGATGCATTGAACTGGCTTTTAATATAGGCTCCTACTCTGGATACTGCATAACTGATTTCTTGTTCAGTCCACCATAGCTCACTGGCTTTTGTTCTTAATTGAAAGTATGTGGATTTGTACTTATGTTCTGCTTCTAAGTAGATTCTGTTAGGACACTGAGCATGTGAGTTTCTGAGTATGTGTTCTACTGCAATAAGTAGGTGGATGTCAGGGAAGAGGTAATGCATGGACTGCTTGCTCTATACTGGGAACTTGCTTGCTCCTTTCCAGTTTATTAAGAAGGTATCTTTCTGGAAAGATAAAAGCTGCTTTTACCTCTAGAGGTTTGGTCTTGGAAAAAAGAGTATATGTACTGTTATTCAAAATTAAAGAGTTTAAAAGTGTATGTGACTACTTGGGCTTCTTTTAAATAATGCTTTATTACCTTACTAAATCTGAACAGAGGAAAACATACTTGCACGTTAAAAGGTATCTTCTAACCAGTTGTATCTGAAGTCTTCAGTATGGATAAAGCAGAGATGTGGATTTTATAGGAGTTGAAAATAGTGCTAAGAATCTCAAATCAACTTGGGTTAGTGTATGGCGAGGTGGAACTCAATTGCATATTTGATCTCTGTGATTTTTATCAGAACTTTCAGTTACTTTTAGCCATTATGGATTATTCTTGTTCTTGACATTTAGCTTCTGGACTGTTCCAGATGGGAGAATTGTCATGGCATCTCAAATAACCTGAATGCCCCGGTGTGTTTTATTTATGAAAACTTGACCTTTTGATCCTTTTGTTTGCTCATTGATGCTAGTGAGGTTGGTATGTTGCTTTCCACTAATTTTATTGATTTATGAGATTATTCCTCCAAAAGCCCCTACAACAGTGAAAGCTCAATAGGTACAAATGTCACTGCTATATAATTAATTGTGACCTTGAACTGAAAAGCAGAGCTCAGTAGATTTTACTGTCAGTCTAATTGCAGGCAGTTTGCAGTTCAGACAGCCCTGGGACACTGCTTTTATTGCTCCACAAATATTTTGTGTATTAAACCGAAGCATTTGTCATAGTCAGCAATTTACTAGGCACTGCTAAAAGGGCAGCAGGATACACATTTTGAAATTATGGCAATGGTAATGCAATAAATATTTGGTGACTTGTTTGAATTATTTTGTTTCTCTGTTCTCTAACCCAGAGAGGGATGCGCAGTATTATCGCCTATATGCAGATATATTTACTTTTATGGAAATGTGTAAGGTGGATGCCATCTCTGTTTTTCACTTCCTAAAATCGTGTCTTTTACATGCTAGCCAGCATTATTTTCACACTACCATGCAAAAAGCTCAAGAATAATTGCAACACATCCTATCTTTCTTTCTAAGAGATGACAATTATTTCAGAAGTGACACACTCTGGGGATAGTGAATTGGAGTGTTTGCAATGTGGAAAATCATATAAAATGAGAGAAATGATTGTATTAATTCATAGAAAAGAGGATGCTGACGTGGAGAAAGCCTATTATTTTTTTATTAAATTTATTGGGGTGACATGGTTAGTAAAATTATATAGGTTTCAGGTGTACAATTCTGTAATACATCATCTGTATATTGCATTGTGTGTTCACCACCCAGAGTCAGTTCTTCCATCACCATATATCTGATCCCCTTTTCCCTCTTCTGCCACCCTCCAACCCCTCTTACCCGCTGGTAACCACTAAACTGTTGTCTGTGTCTATGAATTTTTCTTTCTTTGTTTGTCTTGCTCCTTTGTTGCTTTCAGTTTTATATCTCACGTATGAGTGAAATCATATGGTTCATGACTTTTTCTGTCTGACTTATATGAAGCATAATAATCTCAAGATCCATCCATGTTTTTCATCTTTTCATCTTTTCTTATGGATGAGTAATATTCCATTGTGTATAACGCGTATGTACCACATCTTCTTTATCCAATCATCTATCGAAGAACACTTTGGTTGTTTCCATGTGTTGGCCGCTGTAAATAAAGCTGCAATGAACATTGGCGTTCATATATCTTAGGAATAAATATTTTCAGATGTCTTGGGTAGATACCCAGGAGAGGGATTGCTGGATCATATGGTAAACATATTCTTAATTTTTTTGAGGAACCTCCATATTGTTTTCCATAGCGGAGGCACCAATTTACATTCCCACTGACAGTGTATGGGGGTTCGTTTTTCTCCACAGCCTCTCCAACACTTGTTATTATTTGTCTTGTTGATAATAGCCATTCTAACTAGTGTGAGGTGATACCTCATTGTGTTCTTGACTTGCATTTCCCTAAGAGCTAGTGAAGTTGAGCATTTTTTCTTATAGCTGTTGGCCGTTTCTATGTCTTGGGAAAAGTGCCTGTTTAGGTCCTCTACCCATTTTTTTAATTGGATTTTTTTTCTTGAGTTGTACGAGTTCTTGGTCTCATAATATAGAAAGCCAGTTAATTTAAGGGTACCTCTGTGACATCATAGACTTAAAATTAAGTTTAAATGGGAGGTTAGAGAAAGCATCGTCTGCAGGTAACAATGAGTGCTTTGTGAGTATTGATCCATATAAACTAGTTTTATTCTTATTTTTTCAGCTGACATCAAATAGAAGTGTTGTCCAGATACATATCTGCATATGACTGTGTTAGACTTGTCTAATAATATTTTACAGAGTAAAAATATTTATAAATTTAAAGCTGGCATAATTTTCATTTTACAATTTTTACTGTGCTGATTTTTTTAAAGTATAATTTCCATTTTATTTTTTCCCTAGAGAATATTTCTTCAGTTCTTAAGGACGTAGTTCCTTACATGGGCTTTGGCGGAGGTCGTGGTCTAAATTGGGCTGGGGATGTCTAGTCCTTCCAGGTTTCAGGGGAACGCTTCCTGACTCCCTTGTTGTGAATGGCACAACTCACAGTAATGTGGTTTCACAGACAGCTTGGGAAGCACATGAGTGTGGAAGACACTCTACTTCAGAAATGTCCCTATCGGCTGTGGCCTCTACTATGTTTCCAACGACACTCTTCTTCAGGGCCTTGTTCTTGGGCACACATTGGGCGCAGTTGGTGCAATGAGTTGGCTGTATATGGCGGGGGCCCTTTTTGGTACCTCCATTATTCCTTCTTTTCTTGGTCATATTGGAAGCGAGGTCCCCAGGGTATGCTGATTCTTTTAATTTAGACTACATTTGTTGCGTTTTCTTGCAGTCTTGGTAAAAGAGCATCATATAAGAGACAAGAAGAATATTGGGATTATTCACATAGGTCTTGAGGACTACTTAAAATTATTTATGTTGGAAACTGATTAAAGATCTGTCTTCTTAAGACAAAATATGGAGAAATATGTCTTCTTAAGAGAAAAATATTATGAAAAAAAGGGAAGGCTGAGGATAGATTTAGCCCTATCATTCTTTGATCTGCTTGAAGGATAGAATCATTACATGTTGATTTATATTTAAAAATATGCTGGACTCCTTTTTAGCTCCTGTGTATGAGGTATGTTAAAAGGGCCATGAGGGAGGATGAAGTAAACCCATATCATTTATTAATCATCTGATCTTGATTAATCATGACTGCTAATATGAATGAATTGTCTGGGGGTTTTAACAAAATTGATTAGTCATCGAGTTACTGATTATCCAAGCTTTTAATTTTTGAGATGAATTGAGCAGTCATTCTGCAGTGTTGTTATACAAATCTGGAATACATGTCCAAACACAAATATGGATGTCAAGTTCACAAAGAAACTAGTACTGGAATTATGGTATACTGTGATGCCAATTAAAACTGCCCCTAATTTCTCCCTTTGTCCCCTCATCTTTGATAAAACGATGCTACAAATGGCTGCCTCCCAGCTTTACCTGGAGTTCTCTAAGGATAAATTAGATTCTGTGAGTTCTTTTTCTGCTCAGAAGTGATTCTAGAAACTTCTTTCTCAGATCTGAACATGGGTAGAACCTGCTTTAAAACTTCCTCGATCATATTCTAGGTAGTTATCAAACGGAGTTCTGAAAGTTTGTATGGCCACTTCCCTTTTTCGCTCCGGGCAGCATACATTTTTAATGTAAACAGACTGGGGGTAACAGAAAGACCTGGAAATAGATAAAAGTGACTATATATACACCATGCTTCATGGTTCTACTCCTTTGTTCAAAACTTGACCATGTCTTTTTCCTGATTGGTGGATTTTAGATGTCAAAAGATACAATGACCTTGTAGACTTCATATAGATAAATAGATAGGTCTGAGACACATGATACATGAGTTATGTGATATATATTTTGAGCATTTGAAGGCAGAATTACATGTAAATTGTTATTAATGTTATTACTTTTCATGAATTATGTCAATGATAATGATAATCATGACATGCAAGGTTTAGTAAGTTTTAAATTGTGTTTGTTCTTAAATCCCTTCCTCTGTCTGGGTATTTACATGTGTGTTCTTCTGGCTTTTATCATTTCATAAAGGAATGACTGAGACTTATTATTTTCTTCTAAAATATATTTAAAAAATGTGTATATACACAATGCAGAACACTTGGAATACATTAATGTACCAATTTACTCTCACCTTTCTATGCATACATTATTAGATTTTTATATATTCATATCTAATACACACACACACCTACTTTTTAAAGCAAATATTCTAATATTTGGTGGCCTGTTTTGAATGGCAATCATATCATTGTCCGTTTCTCTTCAAGATTGTATTTCCAAAGGGGCTGGGATTTTTCTCCATTTGACCATATGTATATATACATTTGAACATAGCATAATCACTTTAAAACAATCGTTCAACCATGTCCAATTGTTTCTTTTGAGGTTCCAGGTGAGTATAACCAAGTGGACTGACATTCCACAGAGCTGACCCTGAGGCAGCTGCATGGATAAGAACCTGTGAACTCATGCAAGCATACCGTTCAAGAGTGCTGGGCGTCAAAATCAGGAAGATAGGTATTCCATTTCCAAGGGCCAAAAATTTAAGACTAATCACCAAAATCAGAATATGAGTTGTCACTGGAATGGAGGGGGGAGCAGGCACAGGTACGTAAGCAGAGAGATTCAGAGATGAATTGGGAGTGGGAGGCCATGCCTGATTCGTTTCTGTGCACAGCGGTCTATGTGCTGGTGAGCAGAACCGTCTAATTAGTAGCTTTAGGACGAGGTGAACAGAATGCTTTGTGTCTTCCTTACGTAGGGACTGACCAATTTCTTTAAGACAGAAGATATTCAATGAGTACACAAAGCCTGGGATAAGAGTTACATGAAACAAAGCAGATGTCATGATATGTAAGCAGCTGACATAAGAAAGTTTGTGAACTTTCTGTGCAAATGTAATTTGCACATAAGCAGAAAGCTATCAACATCTTTGACCTTCAAAGTGTGTTGTTCTGAGGAGTGGCCGCAGCGTTATCTGGAATTATATAAGTAATGCAGAGTCTCAGGCCCCACACTAAACCAACTGAATATCAATGTGCCTTTTAACAAGATCCCTGAAGGATTTTAATGCACAGCAGTCTCTGAGAAGCCCTGCCCGAGAGAACATGTCTGAGAGTCCCTCGGTGGGATTAGCTTTAGTTACACACTGCTGCAACCCAAATGTCCTTTATTGTCTATCTTCAGGTTCTCATCTCCCTCCCTGACTCACTTCCCTGTATGTCTTGGAATCATCAACCAAATAAACTACTTGCACTTGAATCATTGCTTCATGGGCTGCTCTGGTGCAACCTAAGCTAAGACATTCTATACTCGAATTCTGGAATCCATATCAGTGTGTTTGTTTCTACCAGCTAGTGTTGGAGCCTATTGTAACACAGCTGTTTGGAATTAAAATTTTTAAGGATTCTTCTATCCTCTGTATCCATTCCTATTTTACTCTTGGATATCCTAAGTGCAAACCCAGACAGATGATAATGTCAATACTTGTACAGTATGGCTTATAAACCCTGACTTATAAATCTCACTGGACAGGTGACCCACTTATAGGACAGCTGCTGCCACTACCCCCTGCCTCCCCATTGTTGATGGCCTTTGCAGCTGAAATTGGTCTAAGCAGGTGCTGATCTGCCAGCACCTCTTTCCATCTCTTGCCTTCACTTCATTCACTGAAAAAAATGGACAAAACACAATTAGAAGACATTGACTCAATCTGGTGTTTGGGACTTAGGCTGGGTTTTTATGTGAAATCCTATTCACTCCTCTTTTCTTCTAGGGTTTCCTGCTGAGGAAGCTATATATACACAAAACCGTGACTAAATGGGAACAAAGGAGAGTATGTGTATAAATGCTCCCAAACTCTCCTAAAAATAGATCTTCCCTGAGAAGCTGTGATACCTTAAAGGGTCCAGAAGCCAACTCTGGGTTTCCTTGTCCCTCAAAGTAGAATCGCTGCCCCACTTAGCTGCCCCGAAAATACTAACCAAGTTGTGTGGATGAAGATGGACAGAGAGAGCCTGCTCAAAGAGGAGGACCCTGTTAGGTGAGCTTATCCCAAATGAGCAATACAATGGGGAAAAAAATGGTGATGCCCGTGATCCGACCTTTAGCAGAAAGAAACACTGCCCAGTCATAATACATGGCCCATTATTTCACTCATGACCTGACCAATCAGACTACTAATGTCTGTGGGAGGATGCAGTACAAAGTAACATAGTAAATATGTAAGAGTGAAGAATCTAGAATAAGACTGAGTTTGATTCTTGGCTCTGGTACTTTGTTAAATTATTCAACTTGCCTTCTACTTCTCTTATTTGTGTTATTTCATAAAATAGGAGTATTGAAAACCGTTGTCTGTACAGCATTTAGAACAATGCCTTGTCCCTAGAAAACACGCAATAACTAGTAGCTCTTGGGGGTGAACTAAGGAGATGGATGTGGGCTGTCCTCTGTGGGCAGAGGTCAGAATGTGAATTGAAGGGCAGAAGTGTTCCTCTCTTCTCATCGCTTGATTTCCTATGAGGCCCCCGAAGTGCAGGTGCTGAATGACTTCTAGGCTAGTTCCAATCACAGCCATCTGTTTTAGGCTTCTCTTTACTGTCTGTGTTTGACAATTTAACCCTTTTGCTGCGACGGTCAGATATAATATCTGAATGAATATTTCCATCTGCTGACAGCAGATGGAAACTTCCAGAAAGAAAGTTTAGGAAAGCACATGTACATTTTTCTATATTTTTGTGTTTTTCAAGAATAATAACAATAGGAAAATTTTATGCATATAAATAATGTCATTTATATACAAAGCAGCTCAAATTGCTATCCTTAAATGCATAAAATAGTCAAAATATCAACTTTTTGTTTTTTGTGGATTTCTGACACATTTTGAAAAAAAAAAAAACAAAACTTGAAATCAATGAACACAGCGAAAGAGTTAAGCACTCAATACCAGACTCCCAAAAATGAAGGACTTCTTTACTTGTAAGTGGGAGCAACACACACACACACACACACACACACACACACACACATACACACACACACTTGAAAAAATAGAAGTGGAATCAATCAACCAATCCTGGATTATCCACCCTTGATCCAGGGTAGAACTTCCCTGTGGGTCTGTCTGAGCTTTCTTTCCTGATTTCTATTGGACTTGGTATTAGTGGTTCATCTGCGGCCAAGGCTCCGCTTGCCTGTTTACTGCAGTCACAAGATAGTTGGTGCTCAAGACAGTGTATCTTAAAATATGGATATAAAGTCAACCACCTGTGATTAGAGCTCAACCCTAGAGCCAGTCAGAAGAGAAGCCTGTGTATTCAAAGACTTTATTTCCCTCACGACGGCAAGTTTAATAAAGCACAATATTGTCTGATCATGGCACGGTGACAGTTATCCTTAATTCATGGAACATGAATTAATTCTTGGCATGCTTTATCTCTGTCATTTCCAAAATGAGATTGAGAATGTAAAAATTATATATAACAGAGATAATATAGTAAAATGTTAATTGTAGAGTCTCGTGGTAGGTTTATCTAGTTAGTCACAGTAAAATTCTTTCAGTGTTGCTGTATGTTTGAAAAGATGTATAAAACAGCAGGGAGGTATATGTTAAAAAGACGTGATGCTTGCTTTCAAGGTATTTTCTTTCTAGTAGCATATAGGTTTTCTGCCTTATTTCCCCAAGCTTGATCCTCCTTCCCAATGTAACTTCTGGATCAAGAGACCTTAGAGGATTGTAGAAGAGTTAAGGGAGACTGACTCAGGATTGCTAATACTTGTCTTTTAGCTAGCTACACAAGGTAGTTTTTTACAATGGGCCTAGGATCCTAAGCAGTGTTTCTTACAGGATATATATAGGATGTACACTCACAATTTTCTTTTTTTTTAATTATTATTTTTAAATTTTTAATTAAATTTATTGGGGTGACAGTGGTTAGTAAATGTCAATAATTGACTTAAAATCACTTTTAGGACTCCACTCCATATGTATAGATTATTTTTCCTTGACTTAAAAAGAAATTTTGAGTGTTCAGTCCTTTGTATGTTTCATAGAAGAGCATAATGATTGTGCTTCGATTTGAATATGCTGGTATTGGTTCCAAGCATTAATGCAATAAAAGTAAATACCTTTTCATCATTTTTGCAATCATTCTCTGTAATCAGTTTTTCCTATTTCACAGAATAAACTATCTTTTATAAATACGCCATGACAAATGTTACTCTGGACCATGTAATTATTTAAGAATCCATTTAAAATCTGCAATGTTATATTGCCGTTTTAGACGCAAATTTTTGTGAGCGTTTTTGCATAACAATACAGTAGTTCCTCAGTGCCCAATGGATACACTTCTTGACTAAGAATGTTCTACAGTATATTTATAATAGGCTCTACATCATGCCTGCTATTTTCCAGTTCACTAGCCAAGCTTCGGTAAGTCATTGTTTCAGAGATAAAGATGGAGGTTAGTAGGTTCAGGTTAGTGACGCTGCGTTTAGCTTAGTATATGCTCTATTTTAGTGTAATATTTTGTTTAAAGATGAAAATTATCAATTTGGGAATTGAACACAGATTGAAATGATACTATATTTTGGCTGAATTCAATGCGTTTTTGTGTTTTTATGGAGTGCCTACTAGTGCTCTGTGGTAGGTAAGAGTAATACACTTTACTGTGTTATCTGCATTACTAATAGTTTATCCATTTATATCCATCACCTCCCCCTTGCATAGCAAAGTGGGTTAGGCTCCTAACTCATATTTGAATGTCAACCTATAGTTTACAACACATTTTGTTTCCTTGCATTTCCATCCACGCTCACAGATCTGTGGAGACGAAGGTCAGATATTCTTTATGTCCCGTTAGGGATGGATGTGCCCAAGGGTAAAAAAAATCTCACCAGATTGCATGTTTTGTTTTGCTTAGTGGTCTATGATTTTATTGTACCTTTTTGTCTGTTCTAGCATGTTTTCTATGTGCATGGACATTATATATTAAATCATTTCTTTCTTTAAAAAAACATCTGATTTATTAATGTGTTGTTCAAAATCTGTTTGAAGGCTATAAATCTACAGAGGCTTTTCCAGTTTTCCTATTAAACTTTTATGCTACATGAGTCTGACTATGATATACTTCCTTTGAGCAAATGTTTTCCAAGAGCTACTCCCAACATGATTTTGAAAGGTGTGAAAAATGAGAGTCCAGATTTGGCAAACTGCTGTTCTCTGTTGGCACTCAACCTGGTTTGGTCACATTAGACTTGTCACGATGGGAACTTAGATTCAAGGTTCTCTATCTTTCTTATTTAAGGTGACTGATTTCATTAAATCATATTAGGAAGCTTCATTTAATTATTAGGAAAATATGTTGTAAGGAACATAGGTCACATTTAAGTTTGATAGGCTACACAGAGAAAAATCGTCAGTCCTCATAGGTAGGGCCACACTCCATCTCAGCTTCTCAGTTTTGCCAGCTGATCAGCCACCAGATTACACACAAAGGTTGGCTTCCTGGCCTTCTGGCTGTGCCAATGACACATGTGAGTACATGCAGTTATGTGAGCTGCCGTGCTCTCCTGTAGTGAGGCAGAATGTCCTGTTGGATCGCATTCATAGTTGGAATTTGCTCACCATGGTGGAAATGGATGGGAAGTGGGGTCTGTTCCAGAGGTAAGCTGGCTAGCTATTTCAAAACATATCCACATCATTTTTCAGGGAATATTAAAAAATAAAATAAAATGGA
Source organism: Rhinolophus ferrumequinum (assembly GCF_004115265.2). Lineage (NCBI taxonomy): Eukaryota > Metazoa > Chordata > Mammalia > Chiroptera > Rhinolophidae > Rhinolophus > Rhinolophus ferrumequinum. The sequence continues at coordinate 71,637,470 of NC_046293.1, forward strand.
TATGTGCCCATTTTTGGATCTACTTTACAGTATGTTTCACTTGTCTGATGTGAAATGAAAATGAGAATACTATTCTATATTGGTGGCCTTTTTTATTTTTTGCTGTGATAAATACCTTTAAAGGATGCTGTGGTTACAAGCATCACATTTTTCTAATGTTCATATTTTCACACATGCTAATAGCTATAGGGTACTAATCAAATAGTGCATATTCAGTTCTGAGGCAAGGCTGCCTCTTAAGAGTGTGACTGAAGCCACACAAATTCTCCTGCTTGCTTTTAACATTTTGCTGATGGTAGTTAATTTTTTACTTTATATTTTTCATTAACATTAGACGTTCTCTTTTGAAACTCTTACCTGCTGCTTGATTGAACAACAGTCTTAGGTATACTGTAGTAGTTTTTCCTCATGCTAACTCAATAAGAAGGGCCTCTATCTTTTAACAGCTGCTGGTATTGGCAAACCATAATGTTTGTAAATAATAGATAAATAACACCTTGTATGTATATGTTATTCTCTAACACTAGAAAAGGATTTAGGGTGAAACTTTAAAAACAATGTAAACTTCATAATTAATGTCTTCGTCTGCTTTCTCTGTAAAATATTTTTATATAATTATAAACTGATGCAGTGATTTCCACATTGCTTTGGAGGAAAAGTGCAAAATAATGTTAAATAAAAATGTGTCTTAACGTTTCTGTAGTACCTGCCATTTTACAAATGTCTTTCAGATCCTTCATCAATAGTCCCCCTCTTGTCATCAGTGGACGTTCCAAGATCCCCAGTGGATGCCTGAAACCGTGGATAATACTGAATCTTATATCTCTATCTCTATGTCTGTCTATTTACACACACGCACATGCGCGCGCACACACGGTGCCAAAAAAAATGTATACACATTTTAAGAAAGGAAAAAAATGTATTAAAATTGTAATAATATACACTGATAACAAAAGATGAATACAAGTCACGTGTATACATTTTTTTGGCACCCCCAGTGTGTGTGTGTGTATGTGTGTATGTGTGTGTGTGTGTGTGTATAATGTTTTTTTCTATATGTATATACCTATGATAAACTTTATAAATTAGGCACAGTGAGAGATTAACAACAAACAAAAGGATAATTCACATCTGGCAGTACAGGACTAGGGCAGTGTAAGATTTCATCACACTACTCAGAACGGCACACAATTTAAAAATGTAAGAATTATTTCTAGAATTTTCCATTTAGTATTTTCAGACTGCAGTTGACCATGGATAACGGAAACTGTAGAAGGCGAAACCATGATTAAGGGGAGGACTGCAGTACTAAATTAGTGGTACGGTACAGGTAAATATATGACACTAAGAGTGTTCATGGGTATAACAGTGATTTTTTAAAAAAATGCACAGTGCATCCAGGTTACCACTCATCTTCCAAAAACCCTTCCATGATGTTTCAGTGCATTGGAAGTGCAATCTGACCTCCTTGACGTGGTCCTTGGGGTCCTGCATAATCTAATTTTGATTCCCCCTCCAACCTCGTCTCCTGTCACTCTTCTACTCACTCATTCTGTTCCAGCCATATTGGTGATCCATTTTTAAGTTCTTTGAACAAATCAAGGACTTTCTCATGTTAGGTCCTTTGCCCTGACTGCTGTTGTTTCCGTGGGAATGCTCATTGCTCCACGTTTTGCATGGTTGGCCTCTCATCATTCAGGTATTCAGTATTAACGTAATTTCCCCCAGAAAGTGCCTGCCCACTCCATCATTACATTCTGCTTTAGCACCTTGTTGGTTTCCTTCTTGACAATTATTTCAATTTGTCCTATTAGCCAGGTATTTGCTTGTTTGTTTATAATCTGCGTCTACTAGGCCAGGGATACTGCCTGTCTTGGTCATCATTGTGATACAAACTCAAGAACTATTGCTGTGGAACAAAGAAGGAAAATCTATGTGAGTTAATAACTGACCATTTATGTAGCAAAGGTTTGATGAACATTTACCAAATTGGAGTATCATTTTTGATAAAAAAGCTAAAGAAAAAATAAGAAGAGACACACACGATTTGTTTCAAAGAAGCTCTCAGACTAATATATCATTAACTAGGAAAACAGGAAAACTTGACAAGGACTTTTAGGTTAGAGTAAATGCTCAGGTGTAGTCTTTTCCATACTTACCCTTGGATCTTTATTTTTCCCTTTGAGGGAAGAGTGGAACTTTCAAAGCACATTTATCTGTACAGCCTCCTGTGTTTTGACCCTCTGAAGCCTTCATGCTCTCCAAGGTGAGAGAAATGACAGGTTTAAACATTTTATGAATTTCATTGCAAATTATCTAGCTACAGTACGTATTTATGAATTCATCCATGGTATTTTCTCAGCAGAAGTAATGCCATCTCTCGTACTTAAAATTATTGGATACTGATTAATACAGATATTTATGTGAAATTTGGACTTTTTTTAGCAGCTGTATCGAAAATTAAGGCTAAAATTATTTAAGATTTGATTGTTTTCCCCTACCAATGTACGATGATCAGATTTTATTTAAGTTTTGAAATAATTATAATTGCTCCCTCCTACCATATTTTCACAGACACTAGTATCACCTTCTTTTTTTTTTCTTAAAGATTTTATTGGGGAAGGGGAATAGAACTTTATTGGGGAACAGTAGTGTGTTTTTCCCAGGACTCTTCAGCTTCATCCAAGTCAAGTTGTTGTCCTTTCAGTCTTAGTTGTGGAGGGTACAGCTCAGCTCCAGGTCTTTTTGAGTGCTCTGGTGATACCCTTAAAAGAAGAGAAGGATGGTGAGTCCTAGTTACATATCCAAGGAAAGATCAAGCCCAGCCTCGTCAGTTCATGACATTATTTTTTTAGTTTTCATGTGGTGCTGACAGGTGTTTCTTCATAGCCTGAGCGGTGATGCCCACCTATTGCTGGTCCAGGATGTTCTCTGAGAGAATATGATCCTGCTTCATAGGGCTGAGCTGGACTGCACTTTTGTTACTGTAGCTGCAGTGTTCAGTGTCCCTTCTTTGCAGGTCACATGCATACGCACCTCCCAGGTAACAGTTGGCACCAGGGACACTGCATCAGACTTGTTTCCAGGATCTCTCTTATCCAGGCATTTACCCCTAGACATCACCCATTTATCTTTTCTATTTTCAAACACAATGTTCTTGATTATACTCCTTTTCCCTGCGTAACGGGCTTCTAGTATGACTCCCTTATATTCTAGACAGAGTCAATTTCCATGACTCCAAGATAATTTCCAGTGACCCTCTTGTTAGGGGAAAGAAAACACAAAATGAAAACAAAATTAAATTATTCTCTGATGAGCCATACTACCGTATGAAGTACACGATGTCAATAAGTTTGTTGATTTTCTTACCTCTGAAATATGCATAGCCATCCTCAAACTTGCTGTAATATTATAATTTATACTGACCAGCAGCTCCTTGTATATGAATTCTGTCCTGTACAGTGTTATAATATTGATTGGCCAACAGTATAAGGAGTCTTTCCTGGAAGAAAGACTTTATTATTGCAGCTTAGGAGAGCACTTTCTCAGATAAGAAAATGTAATCAACCCTTTATATGCTTGTTTTTTTTTTTTTTATGGCTAGATTCTTCCCAATATTCAGAAAGGTCCGGGGTCCATTAGCACACACTGTTTTCTTTTTTTCTCCATGATAATGGGCTTTTCATACTCTTGTTTACAAACATAATTAAAAATAGGCTTTTGTAGAGAGGAACTTAATTCTAATAGAATGATGATTAACTGAAGTGTTATTTAGTTTTTTCTAAAAGTCTTCAAGAGCACCTGATAGAAATTTAGGATTATTTCTAAGAGAAAGTAAAGGTAAAGCAGCTATTGCAAAATAGCAACCAGAGCTTAGAAAAGATTTGAATGCTCTATCTGTACTTACTGATACAGTATGCACTAGCCACTGTAGTTATCACAATTTAGATTAATTAAAATTAAAAAGCCATATTTCAAGTGCGGAATCATCACAGGTGGCTAGTGGCTACGAGGTTGGACAGCAGACATACCCAACATTTTCAGTGTTGCAGAAAGTTCTGTTGGGCATCACTGATGAAATCTTGTCATGGTTAGAAGGCAATGTAGAATAGGAAGTTAGGGGACTCCGAGTCAGATTTAGACCAACGAAAGTCAGAACAAGAGCTGCCATGGGAGATACTTTGTGTTCTTTTCCGTGCACAGAGTTTGGAATGGGGGGCTAGCATTGTCCTGTGGAAAAGCGGAAAATGACCTTTTCTCCTGCCGTAAGTTTAGTGGAATCAAGTGTTGGAAAGGATCTTGAAGGGCAGTTAGACCAATTACCAAATTAATATCTGAACTGTACATGTTGACTATTTTTGCTTACATGGAATAACCTGAAGCTCCCTACCTTAATAAACAATATACATCGAGCAATTGCGAGATAATCAGTTTGTATATATATCTATAAATGAATGATCATAAATTATTATCCATAATAAATTATTTGATAATAAATTTTCACTACTGAGCCAACGGGAAGACTTTCCAAGTGCTTTCCATGATCTCACAGGCAACTCAATGCTGTTTCAGATCCCAGAACACAATAAGGTCAGCCAACAAATTAGTATTAGGGCAGAGGTATTGAGGTAAAAAAAAAATTCTAAAATGCTTACAAAAATACATGGATAATATTTTCCATCATTTTAGCAAATGATTTAAAATCACGATTGTATCCATTTATATTGTAGTTCAACTCATCTGTCCTATATATTTATTGTCTTCTTGCCAAATGATAAGATCAGCAGAGCCATATGTTTCTTAAGCTCCTCTTGGACAGAAATTTTACTAAAGCTAGAAAAAGTTAAATGTTACCCAGTCAGCAAAGACATTGTTAGTTTATTTTGTGTTCCAGGCAACATTGATCTAAACCATGGATTATGGAAGCCCATTTTTTGTGACTTAATATCAGACCACTTGAAGTACAAAATGTAAAACCAAAGGGGCCCCAGAAAAGCGTGGTGAAACTACCTATTATATTCATTAAAAATGAAAGAGTAGCAAGGAGTTTAAATAATAATACAAATAATATACATTACCAGGAATGTTAAGTTTTAGTAGACTGAAGTATATCTTCTTTGTAATAGTTACAGAATTTTAAAGCCAAAACGAACCTTAGAGATTCTATAGTTCACTCTGAGATCAACCTGCGGCCCAGAGTGTTTGTGTGATTTTCTCAAGTTTACACTGTTGGTTAGTGTCATAGTTGTGATCAAAAATACGTACATAATGGTTTCAATTCCATCAAGTAGAATTTATTCATCTGTAAATCAGGCTGTCCATTCTAATGTTTAACAGCTCATAATTTCCACACGTTTTTAAACAGAAATGTATATACACCAATCATTCCCAAACTTAACACTCTCAGAGAAGCGGGTCTTAATATTATGAGCCAATACATGCTTATTGCTACATTTGACCCGTGATAGGATGGGAAAACCCAGTAGAGCACTTGAATAGAACTTCATTTACCATCCCCTTGGCACTTTCAGACACTGGCGTACACACCCCGTCCTGTGTTGTTGTTCTTCGTGGGTCCCTTTACTTGTAACCACAAGGGTTCAGGCACTTTTAAGTCTCAGGTTTTAAGCACCTCTGTATCTTCAGGGCCATTGCATAGCACTGGGCCTAATGAAGACTACCTATCGTGTTTGTTGAATGAATGGATGGATGGATGGATGATGGATGGATGATCATAATCTCCTATCCAATAAGTATCTTATTTTGCTAAATATTTAGAAAGAAATTAATTCCGATGAAAAGTATAGGGTCTGAATCATAAACATACCCTTTTTACTTGTTCTAAAAAAAAATAAGATTGTAATGCCATATTGCTGTTTGATGAGAATAACAAAAGTAGGTAATTTTGATTCCCCTTTTAAAAAATTTTAAATCCCTTTTGAAATGGAATTTTAACTGGCGCTCTGGATACAGAGCAGTAGGAGATGAGAGCAGTGGGCATGGAACAGAAAAACACGGGAGTGACTGGTAGGAGCAAGCTGAAGAGATTGTCCCGATGCAGATACACCTGAACTTTAAGTAAAGACAGCCCAGCATCCCAGAACATGAGCTTCTACAGGTAGCATAGGAGCGGTAAGCCACATCAAAGCCAAAGCAGCCTGGATTAACTGAGGCTGGACGTAAAGGATCTAAATACTGAGACAAAGACTGCTTTAGGAAGGAAATATTACATATATATATATATATATATATATATATATATACACACACACATATATATATACACATATGTGTGTGTGTATATATATATATATATTCCCTGTAGGAAGTACTTGGTAGCATGAAATAGTAGGAAAAACAAATGCCTTGGAAGGAGACAGGCATTAGTTCAAATCCTGGCTCCCTCAATTAATAGCTCTGTGAGTTTGGTTCAGTGACTTAACCACACTGAGCCTCAACTTCCCTCATCTGTAAAATGGATTTGGAATGTTAAGTCCACGTTCTAGAACACGGCCATCTTGGGGACTACTAGTCAGCAAGGATTCTGTGACATAAGGAAAATGTGGGTGCTCCTTTAGAATAATTTTTATTATCTCTATGTTGTGGATGACAAAAGCAACACTAGGGGCTCCAACAAATGCGTTGGACGTCATCTTAGTAACAAGGAATCTGTAAAAGTACACTTTCTTAAAAGAAAATTTACAAATGATATCTGTGCATATTTGGATCAACACAATGTGTGAATATACACATGTACTATAGGAATCCAAATGTGAATATCTAAAAATGATGGCAAAATATGTAATTAGAGAGACATCGTATGTGTGTATAACAAAAATCAGCCTATTGCTTTAAGATATAAAAGTATTGACTTATGTTTGAGTCATAGTTCAAAAGAAAATTAAAATTATGCACTTCTTAGAAATCATTTCCCAGTGTTCTTATGGAGAGAACTTCCTGTTTCTGGACTCTTGTGGCATTTAATTTGGTGGCATGTGGGATAGTGACAGATTGCTCCTGCTGAAGTCCTATAACTATAGAAGAGGATAATTGTCCAAGGCCACTAAGAAGGGCCACCGAACCGTTGTCCCTGGAAAAGATTTCTGTGGACTCTGGAGAATTGTGTTTTAACTCATAGTTGACCAGTTTGAACTTGACCATCAAACTGTATAGAGTCCCTTGTTGAAGGCTTGAAATTGAAAATGATTTGTATTTCACATAGAAACAATATGAAGAACCGCAATGTGGGACATCTTAAATTGACCCTGAATTTAGTTGTCCACCAAGTATGTTTTACAGAGAATAGAGTTTATGAGCACGTGCTCCAGAGTCAGTCAGGCTGGGTCTGAAAACCAGATCTGCTCTTTCCTAGCTGCTTCACCTTGATGAAGGTAGTTAATCTCTTCATTTTTCAGTTTCCTCATCTGGAAAATGGGGACAATAATAGTCTTTCCTCATATGGTTGTTGAGTCCATTAAGGGAGATAACTCATAAGCTTGGAACAGAGTGAGCATCTAGTACAGATTAGATGTATCAGCTACTGTAACAACGGAATGATACAAGACTAAAACAATCTTTGAGCTGTACAGGGAAGAAAAAGCTGTCTAGGTATAGAGTAGATTCATCATTCCATAGGATACATAACAAGGAATTTCCGGAAGAGGTTGTGTAACTCAATCTGCACTTGGCACTCTAGGTCAGGTGATGGCAGAATATGGACAGCTGGAGGACTGCACTGTGGATGGTTCATCAGTGTTAGGTTAGGTTTCTCACCTGCCATTTGCTCGGGCCCTCCACGATTAAGATGAGAAGACTCCACAGCAGATTTCCCATCGGGAGGAAGAAAGTTAAGACCCCACCCTCGTGGTTTTAGTTAGTCACATCAGTGTGCTCATTCATGGAACTTGATCATCAAATTTATACACAGAAGCTTATATGGACTTTGTGAATAGACACAGAATTTTATAGTGATTAACAAAGAGGGTGGCAGAGTCCTACAGATCTGGGTCTGCATGCCAAGATTACTCCCTCCTTTCTATGCAGTCATAGCACATTTAGCTTCAGTTTATTCATCTGTAAGATGGGGGTCACACTACTCCCCACCTCATTAGATAGTTGTGATAATAAAGTTCATAGCTATGATAGCATCAATCCCATTGTACAGTGCTTACTGTGTAAGAATGACTCATGGAAAGAGGAAGAGGAGGAAATATTATCAGACCGGCAGGGGTGACTTACTTAGTTGGTCCCTCCAAATGCTGCTAATAATCATTCAACTGGAAAATTTGGGGAGAAAGAAGAGAGTGTATGACATAAATACTGTTCTCATGCATAGTTATCTTACCTAAATTAACTGCTCATTAAAGTCACTGTCTTCCTTATAAAATCTCTCAATGATTCATTTTCAGTTTGAACTCTTACTTCTTAAAAGGAAAGTTGTGATTAATTTAAACATATATTACTTCCATCTTTCTCAATTTCATATTTCTGTTTTATTTATTCTTATGGACAATGGGATCCATCTTACCCGCCAGATTTCCGTTTGAGATTTTTAGGATTATATCCTGTTGAAAACTTTACAACATGGAAAATGCATATGATGTTTCTTAATTATTTTGTACAAAGCCTGACATTGAAGCTATTTCTGGAAATGTTATATAAATTATACAATCAACAGAGTCAACTCTACACAAATGGAAGAAGCTGGTGCTTGGAGAATAACTAACTTCTTGAACTGGCCAATATAGATGAATTGAGTGATCAGTGATTTTCCATAATATCATAACATTTTGATCAGACATTCAGGTATGCCAGTTGATTTCAAAACCATTTACATATATGGCAAATTATTCTAGATTTGCATATCTAAAACAAATGATCCAGGATACAATTCTATATAAATATAAAATATATGCATATTTAGATTTATTATGATTTTATGTGTGTTTAGAGATATGTATGTATATATGTATGTATATATATATACATATGTATATCCAAATATGTATGTATGTGTGTAAGTACAATATCATATTTATTGTATTACTGATGAATAAGAAAGTCTAGCCAATTTCTAGCAAAATGTAAAGAATGCTATGAACTTCCGAGATGGTTTAGGAATTGTAAAATGTACTTTTCATTCCATTGAAGTCGAGCTTCTGAAATAGGATTCAATGATAGGTTACTACATTGTCGTGACAAACAATACATTCTGGGCCCCTTGACGGCAGGCACTGCGGGTGCTTCGCACAGAGTCTGGCTCTCAAACCCGATTTGGATCCTGCCTGACTCATTGGGCTTTCCTCCCAGGCTTCCTGATCAGAAAATTGAAGGCCAGCTGCTGCTTGTCATTAGGAAGCTTGGTGAAAGTCAACATGGGGCTGGCTGGGGGTGGATGGAGCACTGGCCACACTCTCACTACAGAGTCACATAGAGAAGGGCCCTGCCGATGCGCCCAGGGACTTGCTGTGTGGTGTGCCTGCCCTAGAGCAGCCCCAGGGAGGTAACAGGTCAGTTTCAGAAGGTTCCATTGCTTAGATCCATGTTGTCAATGGGACTTTTTCTACAAGGTGTGGAATGAGAGAATGGTCATTCTTTGGTCTCCTCAACCCTTATTATGGCTGAATTGAGATTCCCTTTGTGTTACTCTGACGCTTTATTGAAGCAGCTCCTTATGCTTCTCCTTTCTGACAGAGTCTCATCATGCCCACCTAATACTTTTTGTAACATAGTAAAGTCTCAAAGGCTGACTTATTTTCTCACCTTCCTTAATGAAGATAATCGGATTATGCCCTGTAGCCTAACAGTTGTTCCTAGTCTTTGGTCTGATATCTTGGTTGGTGCTACTGCATATGTTGTACTTGTTCACATACGCTAAATCGCTAAACTCTCCTAAATTCCTCTAAATATTTTGGCTGAATAATTTCCTCTGGCAGTTGATTACCCATGTTGCCCATATACTGGGTATTCTGAATGTGTCCCGCTTTTATCAAGCTATTTCATACGATGTCATATTTTTGTTTAGCAAAGCCTATTGAATGAAAAGAAAATGCTGACATTTGAATGGAAGGGCTAGAGAGCTTAGGAAATGCCAGGGGAATTCTACAAATATCCTTTCTCAGTGGCCTACACAATTGGGATCCAATTCTTCTCGGGCAGCAGATGGAGATGGTAAAAACTGAGCTTCTAAATGGCATGAGCCTCTGAGTTAAAGGGCTTGGTTCTGTGCCATGCAAACAGCCCTGCTTTTTTCCAGCCTGCAACCAGGACAGACGCCAGCTTTCAGAGAAAATGGCCTCTCAGAGAAGAGAGAAACCCAAATTGCCCTTGGGTGTCTCGAAATCATCACAGTTCAAAAAATAATAGATCTGTTGCCTAAGAATGCCACTGTTAACACCAACGCTGTTAACACTCATTAACTCTATGGAGCATGTGTGTGCGTGTGCACGTGCATGTGTGTATTTTTATCACTTCAGTTTTAAACAATATAAAGCTGATTATAACTTATTCTAACACATTTAACCAGTCTCTCTCTCTCAGTCTTTCTCAACTCCCCTTCCTCTATCCTTTTCCCTCTCTTTCTCCTCCTGCCTCTCTCTCTCTCTCCCCCAAACAGCAAACATATATTTTGTGATTATTTTAGGGGAAGGGGATATTTGGGTAGAAGGAAGGGAATCTAGGTGTTAATAGCTTGTAGCTTATTAAATTGTCACCTGTCTTAATGCTCTTTTCTCAATATTTTACCTCCTCTCTAATGTCACATGACTCTTTTATCTTTGCAGTCTTGCGCATATGACATTTACATATATACTAGCACAGCTTCTGTCATATGTAGTTACTAATTTTTGAACAAGTTTTACATAATTTATATCTCTCCTCATTTTCTGTAGATCTACTTAATGCCAATGACTAACAAAATCATAAAAGGGAAATGTTACTAGGTCTGCATACTGTTGGAACACCAACAAAAAGATGCTAGCAAATTTTGTCTTTTTGTAGAGGAATTATGGGTCTTATCTCACATATTTACAATTGCAGACAATTTATTTAATAATTCATATTGCCCAAGGGAGAAGTGGGGGTACGAGGAAGTGGCTGGTTTACTATATTGGAAATATTGTCACGGAGAGGAGAACATCCACTCAGAATCCTATAATCATCTTCTATTATCATCTGTACTAAGAATAAAAGAAAAATAGCTTAGTCTTTCTTCCAGAGTTTAAATAAATGTGCCCAATTATCTGAACCAGTTTCCACTGACTTGTCAAAATCCTTGTGTATAATAATGGTCTGCCAGCGGCAAGACTGGACAGAAATACTGTACAGTAAATGATTTTGTTAGTTGAACATCTGGCAAAGCAGCCTGGATATTTACTTGGAAGGAATGTTCCCCAATGGGAATAAGTTCGCTGTTGGGTTTTAGGGCACTAAAGTGCCAGATCAGGCTGCTCTGGGCATAAAACACATAGATGGCAACAGGCAAGTAAGTCAATGAAAGAAAATGAGGACGAGGTGAGGCACATTTCACATGTGGACTGAAGGTTCGACGCCATTTTTTCCAGGACCTCCTTCCTGGAGTTTGAAATGGAAACCGGGCAATATGCAGTCGGATAATTGTGTTTCTTCACATTCATTGTAGTTAGTGCTTCTTTTTCTAAAATGGAGTTTTGTCTTAATAAATGCTAGTAAGGAAAGCCCAATTATGAGAAAAAATAATTCATTTTCAAAATATAATACTTGCAAAGTGCATCTATGGTATAAGAGCCTACAGATAGGAATGCAGTTCTGATTCTGATAAGTCCTGTCATTTGGCTTGTTTCTTATCCAATCAGTCTGGCATGTGTATCTGTATGTTGGGTGGTTTCATTGTTTATCTCATAAATGTGTGATTTTGACAACAATGAAAAGCTCACAGTGTGTCTCTGTCACTCTGATTTCTCTCAGTGAGCTGTAAGTTACCGATTGTGTTTGGGACCATAAAATGTTGTTGTGGATATTTTTGTTGTGTAATTAATTGTAATGATCTTGTGATAGCATTGTTTTGTTTTTGTTTTTGTGGGACATTAAAAAAATTTTTTTCCAAGGAAATGGTCAATTGTACTAAGCAGGAATAGTAAGTTATGTTGGCATGAGCTCCTTATTTATATTCCTCAAATTGCAGCATTATTTCATTATACCTCCTAAGATGGATTTCCCAATAGACAGAGATTGCTTTGTGAGTGAGAATCCTACCAATTTTTATATTCTAGCGCAGTTACTGACATATAGTAGATATTAAGTGAATAATTCTTGAATAAATCCCTCCATAATTTACATTTATTTTCAGCACATCTTTTATCATGTCAAACACAAGTTTATAGAGGAAATGAACCACCATATACAGTTGACTCTTGAACAAGGTGAAGGTGAGGGGCTCCACCCTTGTGCAGTCGAAAATCCACGCAAAACTTTTGACTCCCCCAAAATTTACCTAATAATAGCATACTGTTGGGTGGAAGACTTACTGGTAAACAGTTAATTAACATATATTTTGTATATTATATGTATTGTATCCTATATTCTTACAATAAAGTAAGCTAGAGAAAAATGTTATTAAGAAAATCTTGAGGAAATACATTTACAGCATTGAAAAAGTATGTGCATAAGTGGACCCACATAGTTGAAATCCATATTGTTCAAGGGTTAACCGTACAAATGTGAAGTATATTTGCTGTGCTATGTATATGTTTAACTTGAATATTTGTCATATTCACATAGTTCTAATTAACTCTGTGACAGATACATTTGTCTGGCAGGTAAATAATAACAAAGAGGAAAGTAATGCACTGAATTTTAAAATGATCTCTAATAGGGAGAAACTTACCTTAAGAACATTGGAGATTCACTGGATTTATAGTTTTTATTCAACTGTCTGGCCCATTTTGACAATCGCTGAGCAAGATGTCATTTTAGTCATATAACCGTGACTAAAAGGTTGGGCTCTGGGGACAGGGAAGCCCAAGAGAATCTGAGTCCAGATCCCAGATCTACCACTTTCCTGGCTGTTTGACATTGGACAGGAGGCTTGATCTTTCTGAATCTCTGTACTCACTGGGAATAGTAATAATAGAATACACGAGAAACTTGGGAATATAAATGAGACAATATATTGTACCTTTAGCAAGTACATGATGAGTGACGAGTACTCAAAAAGTGGTGATTTTTATTATTTGAGCATATCAGACTAACTGGTTTTATTTTGTACAGACTCTAGATTTGATCAAAGTTTAGCTTCTTATCAAATCTGTCTTAATATTTATTGATTGGTATATGGAGCATGCATGCTCTTTAAATAACAGTAAAATAAAAATTTTAATGTAATGCTAACGGGATATGTAATTCAAAGTTCATATTTCTTATATATATTAAGTAAAATTGCATAAAATGTTATTCTCAGTTTTATATCTGTTCACCACATTAGAACAGTTTAACAGATTATAGAGTAAATAAGCATATTTTAGCATATCTTTGTACTTTTGAATTAAAGGTTAGTTAAACAACCTATTCATGAAGCATTCACTTCCAGATGCTATACTAGGTGCTGAGAATAGAGGATGTAAATGACATTTTCTCAGCTTTCAAGGCATTTGGAGACTAAGGGAGAAAAACTTTTTAATAGCATAATCAATGAAACAAGAGAAGCTTGTATAATGTACAGAGGTATAAAGGACATGGTCCTTACCGATGGAGGTCTGGATTCAGATGGCTTTTTGGGTGGGGGAAACACTCATGCTTGTATTTGAAGGTACAGAGACCTGAACTAGGTTGGTGGGTTTGGGTGCCCATATGCAGTTTCCAGAAAGTAAAGTTGATAGGTGAGGTGGAGAGAGGTAAAATAAACTTGTTGGTAAAAATGCGAACCTGAAGGGTCTTGCAGTCAAGAGATGGCTACTTCTCTGTGTGTGTGCATCCATTGGTCCCATTATCTGCCAATTGAAGAGCATGGGAACACGGTCACTTTCTTCAATTCAAGCAGCAAGGTGCTGATGGAGATGTGTGTTCACTGTTACTGAAAAATTGGTTAACATTTGCCGGGCTCAGGGTGTATTGTGACTTCTAACATGTAATGTGGAAACCCTGAAAAACTCCTTTAAGGAAGGTGACAGGTACTAAGAATTAATTGATATTTATGGTCTCAAGTAATAACTCCTTTCTTTAGTCTGTTCTGTTGGAATAGTTTGACACCACCCATAAGATATGGTGTTACTCATTTCTCAGTATTCCTTTATCAAGTTGCACTGGCCTCTATTCATTATTAGTCACATGACATGAAATGACTTGTTTCTGTGCCTCTCTCCTCCACTAAGCCATGAAGTCTTGGCATCCCCAATGCACCGAGCAGCTGCTCAATAAATATTCAGACTATTTTCTAGACTTAGTAATTTTCAGTGACAATAAGAAAGATATCACATTTTTATCAATTGAATTAAGATTTTGGCTACCATAGTGATTATGTATGTGATTAAATTTTAAACCATTTTTAGTTACCCAACTGCATTTTCACAGAGGAATTGTAATGGACTGTTATTCAAAATTAATTGAATATTGGGTTTTGGGCACTTCCTGAATGTTGAGGATATCAAAATGAAAGTACATGCTTTCTGGTCTCGAGTAGTTTTCAGTCTCTGCCCTTTGATACATGCAAACAATTGAAACACAATAAGAAAACCGAGGTGTGTAAAAAAATGCAGTAAGGTAAAGCTGCACCCAACTCAGCTTGAGATGGTAAGAAAACTTTGACAGGGAAGGAGCATTTGACCTGGTAGCAAAATATTAGTTTTCAGGTAAGTATGCAGGGGATGGATGGGGAGTTATATGGTGGAGATAGTCTTGGAAAAGGGAAAACTTCCTTACATCTCTGACAAGGTAGAAGAAGGAAAAAGGGTAAGGTGGAAACGTGAGAGGTAGATGGAATAAATTTATGAGGAAGGCTCTGAGTACTGAAGAAACGCATGCTTGGTAATCAGTATATTTCAATTGTATAAAAATTTGTGCCACCTTCCTATAGATAGCTTACAATTAAAAAAATTAAATATTCATATATATTCATTATGGAAAGCTAGACCATTTTTTCCCAGGATGTTATCTTTGAATATATTTATATGTACGTTTTAAGCAGATTTGTGATATTATACTTGATATTTTGTGACTGGAAATTTTCATTTCATGATAAAGTGGCCATTTTACAAATATATGAGAATTCTACAACATCATTTTAAGTGGTTAAATAGTCTTCTCTTTATGAATGTATCCTAATCTATTAATCATTTCATTATTTTTGATTCTATTTTTATTGGCAATACATCACACCATTGACATTCTTAATCACTAAACCTTTGCTAAATGTTTCAATGTATCCTTCATTTTTAGGATAAATTATGTAAGTGGAATTATTAGATGTTTTATATGTATTTGGATATTTTGTAGTAGTTTCCCGTCATCCTCTAGAAATCCAGTAACAATTTTAAGCATGTCTCCCTTTCTCTTTTCTCCTCTCTCCTCTCTTCTTTCTCCTCTCTCCCTTCTTCCCTCTCCTCTCTCTCTCTCTCTCTGTTCTTTTCTTTTTTTCATAGGTATAAAACTGTTTATTCAAGACAAATGTGGTTAGGACCTTACTGATTGGTTAGTAAAATATAGTTGACGGTTTTATGCATTTCTAAGGATACTCAGATAATCATTTCACCATCAAGTGTATGCGATACCTTTCTGACTACTCTCCTTCACTTTTTAAGAGTTTTCTAAACTTTACATTTAACTACTTTATTATTTTTTAAATTAATTTCAGGTGTACAAAACAACATAGTGATTAGACATTTATATACCTCACAGAGTAATAACCCCAATGTCTATTACCCATCTAACACTGTACATAATTATAAGAATATTATTGACTACATACCCTATGCTGTACTATATATCTCTGTGACTATTTTTTAATTATAGTTGACATTGAATATTATTTTGTATTAGTTTCAGGTGTACAGCATAGTGATTAGACATTTATATAATTTATTAAGTGATTCCCAATAAGTCTAGTACCCATCTGACACTATACATAGTTTTTATTATATTATTGATTATATTCTCCATACTGTAGTTTAAATATCCATGACTCTTTTGTAACTATCAATTTGTACTTCTTAAACCCTTTACCTCTCTCAACCAGCCCTCTAAGCCCCTTCCCCTCTGGCAACCATCAGTTTGTTCTCTGTATGTGTGAGTCTTTTTCTATTGTGTTTGTTCATTTATTTTGTTCTTTAGATTCCACATAAAAGTGTGATCATATGGTATTTATCTTTCTCAGTCTGACTTATTGAACTTAGCATAATAACTTCTAGGTCCATCCATCTTGTCACAAATGGTAAAGTTTCATTCTTTGTGGCACAGTAGTATTCCATTGTGTATATGTACCACAATTTCTTTATCTAATCATGTATTGATGGGCATTTTGGCTGTTTCCATATCTTGGCTATTGTAAATAGCACTGTAGTGAACATAGGGGTGCATATATCTTTTTGAATTAGTGTTTTGAATTTCTTTGGGTAAGTACCCAGGAGTAGAATTGCTGGGACATAAAGGAGTTCTATTTGTAATTTTCTGAGGAACCTCAATACTGTTTTCCATAGTGGCTGCACCAGTTTGCAATCCCACCAACTGTGCATGAGGGTTCCCTTTTCTCTACATCTTCTCCAACAGCTGTTATTTGTTGATTTATTGATGATAGCCATTCTGACAGGGCTGAGGTGGTATAATATTGTGGTTTTTATTTGCATTTCTCTGATGATTAATGAGGTTGAGCATCTTTTCATATGTCTATTGGCCACCTGTATGTCCTCTTTGGAGAAATGTCTATTCAGATCCTCTGCACATTTGTTCATTGGATTGTTTGTGTTTTTGGTGTTGTGTTGTGAGTTTTTTAAATAGATTTTTGATATTCAAGATACAATATTTAATATTTTGATAGTAGATTTTTAAGTATTTCAAACACTTTTTTCTGTCATCAACTATCATAGTCCTCTTAATAATTATAATTTACAAAGTTCCAGTATTTTCCTTAGGTTTTCTTATTTCTTTAAACATATCAGTGTTATTAAAAGGACACTCAAATCAGATGTTCTTTGGTAATAGTGTTGTGATTTACATTTGTGAGATTGTAAATTTTTAATGTGGTCTGTTTTCATTATATAAGAAGCTGAACACAAAGCCAAGACATAGAGCAGGAAGCACATTAATGATTATCTAGTTTTTAGTTCAATCCTCTCACACTGTGAATAGAAAGTCAATTTGCAGAAAAATTTTGCTATTAGGCCAGTATAGCAGCTTTTTAATTATTAAAGAGGCCTCTCAGATCTTTGAAAATCTACATAACATCACAGATTTTCTTCTCCTTTGTAGCCGTGCTTACTGTCAGAATGTATTTAGAAACACTGATGCTTAAGCAAATGTGTAATACATGTGGTTGAAGTATTGCAGAGTAAGTGTAAGTTTACCCCAGGGAATGAAAAACTAGAGTTTTGATGTTTGTGCTTAAATATTTAGTACCTAGGCCCGCTCTAGGCAGAATTGGTAAAACATGTCTTTGGCATTCTCACCTTCTTTTAGCTCCTTCCTCTATGGGATTACTGATGGACTGGTCCTAGGTCTGCGATCTTGTACTGACCACTTCCCCCATTGCATCTCAACTCTCTTTCACTGAAGTTTCCAACACAGGTCCTTTTGCCCTTCTGACTGTCTCTTCTCTCCAACCCATCTTTCTCCCTCCCAGTCTTCTTCAGGCTTTATGTTCAATATATGATGTAGGAATTGGGTAGGGCGATCGGGTCTGGGCTATTCAGACTATGGGGAGAAGCCACAATGTTGAAATGCTCTTGAGATCAGACCAGAGACAAGAATACTTAGTTGAAACACAGCCAGCAAGTGTATTGTCTTAAAAGGGGTTAAAAACGAATCATAGATCAGGGAATGAGTATGTGAATTGGGAGCTAAAGGAAAAGCATCCAGTGAATGGCAAAACTAGAGAGAAAAGTACAGACATTTGATTGGACAGATAAGTTGAGTTCATCCCAGGACAAACGCTATGAATGACCTTTCAGATAGTGATGAAGGTTTAGTTCAGGACCAATATAGCAGACATTGCACTCTGACTTCCAGTATTTTTATAGGTATCTTGACAAGTCTTTTTACATATACTAGGCCTGAAAGTGGCAGACTTCTTCCATGCATCTTATAACCCTTGAAACTCAATAGATAACTTATATAAAAAATAGCCATTTTACAAATGTATCCCTACCAGATAATAATGAGAAAAGACACAAATAATTAGCCATTATTCAGTCACAATAATCACCCTGGACCCTCCTTGCCCTTCCTTGTACCATTTTCTTTTTAAAATTTGTAATAAAAGCTAGCCTTTATATAGTGCTTCATGTAGCAGTCCGTGTTTTAAATGCTTTGTATGTAAACTCATTATGTATCCAGTTCATTTTCCATTTCATTACATATTGACATATTTACCATTCATTACATATCCAAACTCATTTTATCCTTACCAGTATCAAATGAGGTAGGAACAATTATTATCCTCATCTCAGATGAGGAAACTTAAGGACAGAAAGGGTAAGTGACATGCCCAGGGTCATGTGGCTATTGAGTGGCAGCATTAGTATTTGAAACCAAGCACTGTGGCTTCAGAGCTTATGCACTTTATGACTGCTAGGTTACTGTCTCAACTAATGATTTCGCCTTTTGTAACCCAAACGAGGGATTCTTATAGTAGAATCAGGATGACTATAAGGGAGGGTTATCACCATAGTATATTTTCATATTGGCAGGATGCTTCCTTACATTCATTAAATCTGTCTTTTTGTATGTGCTTGAACTTTTTTTTTTTTAAATTTATTTTTAATTTATTGGGGTGACAATTGTCAGCAAAATTACATAGATTTCAGGTATGCAATTCTGTATCACATCATCCATAAATCACATTGTGTGTTCACCACCCATAGTCAGCTCCCCTTCCATCTCCATACATTTGATCCCCCTCACCCTCATCCCCCACCCCCCAACCCCCTTACCCTCTGGTAACCACCAAATTACGTTCCCCAGATTAATTTTCAAGCCCGTGGCCATCCTATGGTCACCGATTGCCCTCCAATCCCCTCACCCTCCCCCCCACCCCCCACTCCTCCCGCCCATCTAGCAACCCTCAGTTTTTCCTCATTGTCTCCCAAACTGTTTCTGATTAGTTCATTCACTTATTCTTATCTTTAGAATCCGCAAATAAGTGAGATCATATGGTACTTATCTTTCTCTGTCTGACTTATTTCACTTAACATAATGTTCTCTAGATCCATCCATGTTGTTGCAAATGGTAAGATTTCTTTCTTCTTTATGGCTGCATAATACTCCATTGTATAAATGTACCACAGTTTCTTAATCCAGTCATCTACCGATGGGCATTTTGGTTGTTTCCATGTCTTAGCTATTGTGTATAGTGCTGCAATAAACATAGGAGTGCATAAAGATTTTTGAATTGAAGTTTTGGATTTCTCCGGATAGATACCTAGGAGTGGAATTACTGGATCATAAAGTAGTTCCATTTTCAGATTTTTGAGATACCTCCATACTGTTTTCCATAGCGGCTGCACCAATCTGCAATCCCACCAACAGTATGTGCTTGAACTTTTGAAGTTATTCAACTAATATTTCCTACTGTCCAATGTGTGCCATATTGACAGAGATACAAAGATGAATATGAAATTATTTCTATCTTTTAGAAATCTAGAGTGAGTTAGATATGCAAACAGATAAATTAAAATATGATGTGTTACTGCTGTTACACAAGGATGGGCAAACTTATATAATAGAACACAGATAATAGAGCAATAATCTCTACTGGGAGATTTCTAAAAGTCTTCCTTGAAAATATGACGTTTGTACTGGGACTTAA
This sequence comes from Rhinolophus ferrumequinum, assembly GCF_004115265.2. Classification (NCBI taxonomy): domain Eukaryota; kingdom Metazoa; phylum Chordata; class Mammalia; order Chiroptera; family Rhinolophidae; genus Rhinolophus; species Rhinolophus ferrumequinum. The sequence goes on from NC_046293.1 coordinate 71,657,457, forward strand.
ATGTTAAGGAGGTGTTTTTATGACCAAGAAGAGGGAAAGGGATATTTCAACCAAAGAGGCTTCATGAGCAAGGCAAAATGTCATAAAAAGCCTGAGATCACTTTGTAAATAATGGGGACTTCTGTTTGACAGGAGCATGTGCTACGTGGTGAGGAATGGTAAGAAGTGAGAAGAATTTCAAAGATGTATGAGTATGTATACCAAGTGAAGGGACTTGGATTGTATATAGTAGATGCTGGGACGTTTCCTTCAGATGTATTGATGCAGAAGAGTGATACAAAAATTTTTATTTGGTGGGAAGATTATGCTATAGGCTGTTACAGAACAGACCATAGTGTAAGGAGCATTAGATACGAGACTTAGGAAATTCTAAGCCGGAGGCTTTGACAGCTGGAACTCAGAGTTCATGCAGTTGGAGAAGAGGAATTGAATTGAAGATTCTTTTTTCTCAGATAGTATCAAGATTTGATAAATGATTGCAGGTAGGGGATGAGGTATATTGAGGCACAGTGCCTTTGAAGCTTCTAGCTTGTGAGACGGATTGTGTATTATTTAGAATTCTGGTTAGCTGATGTACCAAAGATCCAATTTGACAATAGTAATTCCAACAAGGCAGGAGTTGATTGATGACTGGATCAAGGAAATGTGATATGTATATACACACTATAGAATGTTATTTAGCCTTAAGAAAGAAGAAAATGCTGCCATTTGTGACAACATGAATGAACCTAGAAGACATTATGCTAAGTAAAATAAGCCAGATGCAGAAAGACAAATACTGCATGATCTCAGTTGTATATGGAATCTAAACTAGTCAAACTCATAGGAGCAGAGAGAATGGTGATTTCCAGGGTTGGGAGGCGGGGAGAAAAAATGGGGAGATGTTTGTCATGAGCTACAAAGTTTCAGTTACGCAAGATGAACTTACATATAACAAAGTAACTATAGTTAACAACACTGTATTGTATACTTAAATTTTGCTGAGAGTGTAGATCTTACTTGTTCCCACCACATTTGAAAAAAAAGGAAAAGAGGCAAGAAAAAGAAAAAGGTAACTGTGAGGTGGTAATTAGCTTGATGTGGTGATTATTTCACGGTATATATAACATGCATCAAATCAGCAAATTGTACACCTTAAATGTATACCCGTATGATGTTTAACTGTCAGTCATTAGAAAAATAAAGCAGACATTTATTTCTCTGTCAAACAATCCAAGTTTAGCAGTCTAGAGATAATATGGCGTCCCGTGGTATTGCAGATCCAGATACACTTTTCCTTGTTGCTCTACCTTCCCTTAAGGTGACACGCTCCTTCATGTGGTTGAACAGTTCTCATCGCCAAAGTAGTTAGTTCCATTGTCCATGAAATAGGAAGGAGCAAAAGGGAGAAGAGATCATCAGGATGTCTGGTCCCAATCTACATTGACCACGACAGTCACGTAGACATTTCTAGAAGTAAGGAAGGCTGGGAATTGTAGTCTTTATTCAGGATGGCCATGTACTCAGCTAAAACTTGGGGGTTATATTGTTAAAGGAAGAGAAGGAGAATGGATATGGAGGTACAATTAGTAATTTAGCTGCAGAGTGTCTGATGACCAAATTAATAGCAGTGGAAGAGGTAGCACAGATTTTGGGAGACATGGGGAGATAATGAGCTCCATTTTAGATATATTAAATTTTAAGTGTCTGTGAGACCATCTGATACTACAAATGTCCAAAATGCAGTTTGAAATAAGGGTTTATCATGACAGATAAATTTGACAGTCATGAGCAATAGAAGCTATGCCAAATGAACTAGGGAGGGCATTCATAATGATGATTGAAGACTAAGAATAGAGTCTAAAAGACAACAACCTTAGAAGGAATGGATTGGCGATAGAAGCGGAAGCCAGAAATGTTAATGTAGTAGAGGAGATGGGCAGAGAGATAGGGAAACATGACATTAGCATTCTCCTTCAAGGTCTTGGACCCCATGTCACTGCTGTTGCAGCAGCACTCCACAACATCACTGCGTAGATTACCACGCCCATGAAAGGGACTTCACTCTGCAGCCTCCGACCTATCAGGGAACAGCTTCCAGACTACCTAAGAATCCAGTGACAATGGCCTTCAAACATGACCTCATGCCAATGGCCCACATGGAGTCAGAAACCATCCGTTGTACAACTAATCTGCATAGCTGATTTTCTTCAGCAACACTTTGCTTTATAAACATTCAAGACAGAATAGATACTTCTGTTTCCAGAGCAAAGAGGTCAATGGGTTTAGCAAAGGGGGGTGGGGAGAATAATGTGAATCAAGAATGCTGGAAAATTTGAGGTTCCAGACTAGCTAAAGAAGGGAATGCAGTTTGGAACAAAAATAGAAAAGTAACAGGAAAAAGATAAGCATTCTCAGAAAGATGACAAACACTTAAAACCATACAACCGTTATCTTAAAACTATGAACAGAGGTGCTGATATAGGACGTAGAACACAGCATAACACAGAGTAGTCACAGACTAATATTCTTTAAATAAATGACTATTTTTCCCTCTAGGAACCATATATGTACTCTTATGCGGTTTTGGGGGGAGAGGCATTTTGGAAAAATAGCTCACTAGAATGCATTTGAGGTGCAAACGGGTATTGGAATATGCGTTCCTTTTTCTTTGACATTTCTTCCTTTTGAGCACTTCCTAGGCTGTTTAGTTTGTGCTGCTATAGTCCACAGTTCAGTTGTTTCTTTTGACCTCATTTAGATGGACAGGTTTAAACTTTGTATATAAATGGTGCTTATTGGTAAAATTCCAGCTAGCTTGGAGATGTTTAGATAGCTTATTAAGAGGATTTACTTACTATCTCTCATATAACTGGACTCTTGTATTAACACTGCACTACGCGCAGAAATAAACTTTGTGTCTTTAAACTCTAAATAAAGACTTGCTTAACTATTTCAAGTGGTGCACTTAAAAAAAAGCAAAAAACAAATGGAATACTGTGAAATGGTTGTTTGCTTGAGTTTAACTCATGTTGACATTTTTCATTCAACATTTATTGAGAGCCTAGTATTTAAATTAAGCTGTAAAAAATGGACTAAAGACTTAATACCTAGGGAACAAAGAGAAAAGGGGCTATATTGTCTCTAATGATGAATCATTTCAAAAGCAGTTCAATTTTCCATGCTGTAGAAATGTCCCTCAGCTACAGCAATTCTAAATAATATAATTATGAAATAAATTAGAATCACGCCTAGCAAAATTCTTTATAATCATTCATTCAAGTCAAGTCATTTACAATTTCATAGTCACAGATTCCTCATCCATAAAATGAGAATAATTATTCAAACATGGTAGTTATGAGAATGAAATCAGTAGCACTTATCCTATGATTATTACCTCTAAATATTAGTTTTCTTGCCCTATTTCCTGTTCCACTAAAAGACTCAGTCAATTAATTAATTCTCATAATATTCTTTTCTCAATGACAATCAAGGGAACAAAGCTCCAAACCATTGAGTTATATTTGTACAAACCCAAGTAAGAAGATTACAATAATAGTTCTTTATTGCAGCATATTAATTTGCATTGGGACTACTTTAACATGTTCATTTTGTCCTCTAAAATACATAATCTCTTTTAGAGGGAAGTACATGAAATAATAATCCTTCCTGCATCTCTGATTATAGTAAAAGTGTACACTCTGGAAGAACGGTGACAACTGGCATTTATCTTGAATGTTTTATCATCTTGAACCTGTTTTCATATCCTTTATTGAATGTGATTCCACAGGGAACATTTTGCTCACACAGGAATATATTTTAACATCCAACTATTTTATCACCTTGGATTTTTAAAATAGTTAACTTTTGCTTCACTGAGTTTGTTAACTTTCAGGTCCCCCTATATTCCTTATGAAAATACCCCACAGGTAAAATTAATTACCTGGTAGTGGCCTAAGAGTTAATACTTTGCATTCTGTACATTGCAATGTCTTTATCATGCCACACAATAAATAGCAATTTGTTTCAGGAATTAGTTGGTGATTTTAAGAGGTGATTCAACATTAGTTGGGTGAGAGTATTCATATTTGGTATTTAAGCCACAGGGATTTCACATTGAATGTAAAGGAACAAGCCACACTGTTAAATGTAGATGGACCTACTATGTAAAATACTGATGTGGTTTAGTCTGATATTTTTTAAATTAAATTTTTTTGGGTGACATTAGTTAATAAAATTATATAGGTTTCAAGTGTGCAATTCTATAATACATCGTCTGTATATTGCGTGGTGTGTTCACCATCCAAAGTCAAATCTTCTTCTGTTGCCATATGTTTGACCACCTTTACCTTTTTCTACCTCTACCCACACACCTTTCCCTCAAATAACTGTTGTCTGTGTCTAGGACATTTTGTTCGTCTTGTTTGTTCCATTGTTGCTTTCAGTTTTATATCCCACTTATGAGTGAAATCATATGGTTCTTGACTTTTACTGTCTTACTTACTTTGCTTAGCATGATATTCTTAAGATCCATCCATGTTGTCACAAATGGAAGTATTTCATCTTTTCTTATGGCTGAGTAGTATTCCATTGTCTATATGTACTACATCTTCTTTATCCAATCTCTGTCAAAGGACACTTCAGTTGTTTCCATGTTTTGGCCACTGTGAATAATGCTGCAATAAACATAAGGGTACATATATCTTTATGAATAAATGTTTTCAAATATTTTGGGCAGATACCCAGAAGAGGGATGGCTGGGTTATATGATAACTATTCTTAATTTATTGAGGAACCTCCATACTGTTTTCCATAGTGGCTGTACTGATTTACATTCCCACCACCAGTGTATGAAGGTTCCTTTTTCTCCACAGCCTCTCCAACACTTGTTACTACTTGTCTTGTTGATGAAAGCTATTCTAACAGTGTGAGGTGGTATCTCATTGTCGTTTTGATTTGTATTTCCCTAATAGCTAGTGAAGTTGAGCATCTTTTCGCATATCGATTGGCCATTCGTTTGTCTTCTTTGGAGAAGTGTCTATTCAGGTCCTATGCTCATTTTTTAAAAAAGTATTGTTTGTTGTTTTGTTGTTGTTGAGTTGTATGTGTTCTTTATGTATTTTGGATATTAGCTCCTTATTGGTGGCGTTGCTTACAAATATCTTCTCCCAGTTGCTTGGTTGCCTCTTTGTTGTGTTTGCTGTGCAGAAGCTTTCTAGTTTGATACAGTCCCATTCATTTATTCTTGCTTTTACTTCCCTTGCTTTTGAGGTCAAATTCATAAAATTCTTTGAACCCAAGGTCCATAAGTTTAGTACCTATGTTTTCTTCTATGCAGTTTATTGTTTCATGTCTTATGTTTAGGTCTTTGATCCATTTTGAGTTAATTTTGGTACATGGTGACAGATAGCAGTCTAGTTTCATTCTTTTCACGTGGCGTTCCAATTCTCCCAGCACCATTTATTAAAGAGGCTTTCTTTTCTCGAGTGTATGTTTTTGACTTCTTTGTCAAAAATTATTTGCCCATATATACCTGGGTTTATTTCTGGGTTCTCAATTCTGTTCCATTGGTTGGTGTATCTATTTTTCTGTCAGTTTCATGCTGTTTTGATTAATGTCACTTTGTAGTATAATTTGAATTTAGGGAGTGTTTTACCTCTGCCTTCTTTTTTTTTCCTCCTCAGTATTGCTTTGGCTGGTTGGGGATCTTTTGCAATTCCATACAAGTCTGATGATTTCTTGTTCTATTTCTTTAAAATAATGCCACTGGGATTTTGACTGGGATTGCATTAAATCTGTATATTGCTTTGGGTAATATGGCCATTTTAGCTATGTTGATTCTTTCCATCCATGAACACAGGATATCTTTTCATTTCTTTGTGTCTTCTTCAATTTCCTTTAATAGTGTCTTGTAGTTGTCAATATATAGGTCCTTCATGTCCTTGGTTAGTTTATTCCGACGTATATTATTCTTTTTGTTGCCATTGCAAAAGAAATTGGTTTTTTTCATTTCTTATTCTGAAATTTACTTTTTAAACTTATTCTACCAGCACTGGATGAGGTGACCTTCTTCCATAACATTTCATTATCTTCTGTTTACCCTTCTTAGTTCATTGTCACACTATATTGGGTTAGCAATTTTCTTTTCTGCTAAAAAGTGAGCAACTTCAGAATATGTCTCATTCTTTATTGCAGTCCTAGAACCTAGCATATAACATGTGCTCAATAAATATTTACAGAGTTTATGAATCACGTATTTAGTTTCAGGAAAAGGGAAAACCAGTGAAAAAATTCCTTGAACAATAAAGTAGTTCAACTTAATACTTTAGGCCTAATTTGAACAAGACTCTCACCACACCTCTCTGAAGTTTGTTTAGTCCTTTTACATCTCCAAGTCAAAGCTTCACCATTATGCTGGCTTCCCTCAGGGAGCAAAAATGACTACAACATGTGCCCCCAAATATTTAGGGCAAGAGACACGGTCTGTGTCCCAAAGTGCTAGCAACAGTTGTGAAACTCATTCCAAATGGACTTTTTTAGGTCACATGCCATCCTTGAACCGGTAACTGTGGCCAAGCATAGAATATGCTGATTATCTTGGCTGAGATTATGTGTTCTGGCCCTGAAAACTAAATGCAATCAGGAGACAAATGAGTGCAAAAAAATTATAACAAAAAAAAAATATTCACTAAAATTAATGAATGGTATTCCAAGCCTCTAGTGCATTTTAATAAAGTGTAGGGAAATGAGACATTTTTAAAAAGTTGTTTTAAATCTGAAAAGTATCACTCTAATACTTCAGAAATTGTTGCACGTATGTTTACACAAGTCTATTTAAATCTGTTAGTAATAATTCTGGCTGCATACAATTAACTGAGATCCAAGAGTTACTTTAGCAAAAATTATAGTGGGCAACTGTCTTCATACTGCAATATACAGAAAATCTTCTACCACCTGCAAACCCTACCAATCTATCCTCTTAAATTTATGAGGAATTTTTGGCTTCAACATTGGATGCCTTTTTTAAAACTTTTATTGGAGAGTATTGGGGGACAGTGTATTTTAACAGGACCCATCAGCTCCAAGTCAAGTCGTTGTTTTCAGTATACCTGTGGAGGAAGCAGCTCACTGGCTCACGTGGGAATCGAACTTGCGACCTTGGTGTTAATGAGCACTGCGCTCTAACCAACTGAGCCAACTGGCCGTCCCCCGGATGCATTTTTGATAATAGCAAAATGAGTAAATAACTGGATAAAAGAAAACAAACAGAAAAGGGAAAATGGAGGAAATTTTTCAGAATCAATTTTGCTTCGAGTCATCCATGATATTTCTGACTTCTTAAAAACTTGAATTTGTGCACCTTTACATTTTGAAAAGATATAGATGACTGAATGAAGTATCTAAGAGGGAGAATTGTAGCAAGGAAGCCAAAACCAATATTGTGGGGGCAAAGCTAAATGTGTATAAAACTTAAGACATCTTCTTGTAGAATGAGTGTTTATCAAGTATTTGCCTGCATGGCAATCTTACTTCCTTCTTTTTCAGCCCTGTACAAATCTTACTGTCTGATCCTTTCTTCTGTTACTCCCATACTGCCTTGCAGTATCATTTAATTCTTTTCGTTTGAACATCTTGTCTCCGTAACCCAATGCAAACCTTCCGAGAGCAAGAACTTTGACTTGTGCTTCTCTGGAATTAACCCCAGCATTATGTGGAGTTGCTCAGTAAATAATTGGTGCTGAATAAATGCTTGTGGGGATTGGCTCAAGTGATCTATTTCACAGAAATTTGGATAAACATGATTGGACCACAGTGATATGTTTGCCTTTTATTTTCCACTGCAAAACAGATTAAAACGTAAATATCGACATGCAAAAAAAGATCCAATAAGAAAGGAGACTGTTGAAAAGACTTTCACAGGGAATAGAATCATTTGACTTTATTTTCATTGCTTTTCTGATGCCAGGTTTCTAATGACTTTCAAACAAACAGATAATAAAGGAAGAAATTTTATATGTGTGTCACTGCATTTTTATGACTTACATAAAATCCATAAAAATGTGAAGAGATGTACATGCTATAATGTTATAGGAACATTCTTCTTAAATAGATGCAGAGAAATGGAGATGGTGCAATATCATTATTGTTCCCATATTTGTTGTTGTAAACAGTGAAGTTCTTGTCTTTTGTGAATTGTCAGCTTAAAACATTCTGCCAAAAATCTTCTGAAGCAACTTCTTATTAGACTTAATCACAAGTGTCAGTTGAGACAGTGTTATCATTTTCATGTAATTTAAACAGACCGTTATGTCCTATGTGCAAAATATTTGCTTCATTTTAGATGTGGAGTGGGGCCATAACAAGATGCTAATAAGAGAAAGAGAATCTCTTGGCCTCGCTGAGGCTCAAAATGCTAAGCAGCTGAGGTCACACTGTCTTGTATGTAGTAAAGATATTTTCTTGGTCTCTCCCCTAATTTGTCCAGGCTGGTAGCAGCCTTTTCCCAGTTACATAGACCCAAGTGTGGGGGAGGAAGGAACTTTTCTCTACCTTCAGGAATTTTTTAGGTGGTCTAATAATTAAATCTACGTGAGACAGATTAACAAGAGATAATAACCAAATTTAATTGCATATGTAATTTTGGACCCCCCCCCCACACACACAAGAGAGTTAGAGGCCCCACTTACTCGTACATGAGAAGTTCAAAGACAGAAAGGCAGATGAGGTATGTATGAGATTCTGAGCTAAGGATGAGGTAAGGTGCCTTGGGGCGTTAGAGTTGGGGAAGAAAGTCATTCACAGAATGATAAGAAGGGCGGATGTTCAGTAATTAGACATTTGCCCTGTCCTATTGTTAGGTCATAAAAAAGTTTTTTCCTGGTGATAACTCTAATTATGGGCAAGGGCCCTAATTTCAATTCTGTAAGGGAGAGGTGCAAGCTTTTCCTTAGCTTGCAGAGTCTTGATTGCCTTTAGTTCAACATACGCTGTATCCCACTGAGGCACATTTTCAGGTTATACATTCGGAACCCCTACACAAGGATTCCAGACTGAACTGGGAATCCTCTATTTTATTCCCCTCATCTAATCATTTGTTAAAGCTTGTAAACCCTTCCTTTGAAAATCCTGGCTGTATCCTTTCAAGACATGCGGTAAAATACAGGAGAAACACCCCTGGATTAGGAAACAGAAAGTCTGGCTAGGTTTTGCTCTTTCTCCAGCGATTTGTATGACCTTGATAAGTCACCTAACCTCTCTTGGCCTCAGTTTATCCACTGCTAAGGTCTACCCAGTTCCAATTCTGTGATTCCTCTGCAGACATTCTGCCTCTCCTTTTAGCGGATCACACTTGAAGTTGGTAATAACCTTTTAGCTGGTGCTTCTTCCTGAATCTCACCTTCCAAGTCATGGCTCCTGACGACTGGCATATAAATCTTTCTGAAACATTACTTTATCTGCTCCTAAAACTTGCAGTACTGTTTATTTTGTGATAATTTATTGAGTTGTGTAAGTCCACATATGATTTGTGCACATTTCTATACACAGGTGTCACATTTCAATGGAAAGGTTACAAAAATACACTTAAATGGCTGTCGATGACCTCTGAAGATGACACATACAATTTGAATGTAAGACCCCCCAACAAACTGGCTTCAAGTTAAGTTTCCATTTAAGCTTCCACTACTCCAGTACTAGTTCCTGAACTTTGCTACATAGCAATATTACTTGGAGAATTTTCTCTATACATTGAGAAACTTCAATGTGGAACTGCAAAGTATTTGCTTTTCCATTCTAGATGATTCTGACTCTGCTAAATCTACTGTTAAATGTTTGAAAAACATTGTGTTTGCCTCATTATGCCTTTCCTTAGAACAGGGATTCTCAAACTGCAATCCATGTGAGATTCACCTGGAGTGATTATGAAACTTTAGATTGTAGGGCCCATTCCCAGGGTTTCTGATTCAGTAAGGTAGGGGGTAGGCTTGAGAGTTTGCATTTCTCATCATTTCCCTCTTGATGCTGATGCTGCTCGTCTGGGGACCACACTTGGAGAACCACTGAGTGATGGGAATACCTTGCTCTGGAATGCCCCTTCCACCCCATCTTCACTTACCAGTGTGTTAACCATCATTCCGACACTGCTTTCATACAGCAAGTTCCCAGGAGGGAGGGATCGCTTCCCTCCATATTCTGCCCAACACTTTATTTCTTCTCCTGTTGTCATTATTACACACTTCAATCACAATTGGACTGGCAGTTCTTTGAAACTTTATCTTCTTTCTTCACAGTGTCCTATCACCATATCTGTGGCTCAGTGATTTGTACAAGAGAGGGAAATTTAATATACATTTTTGAATGAATTTGAATGAAGACATTTGAAAATGTCTTCTTTCATTTATATTTTTTTTCTACTTTTTACTCATGGCTTTATATTTCCCCTTCCGCTGTATAGTTTTTTTTTTTTTGTTTTTTTTTTTAATCTCACAAGTCATTCTTTGGGTAATGTTTCTGTTTAAAGTTTTATCCATCCATCTATCGAAGGACACTTTGGTTGTTTCCATGTCTTGGCCACTGTAAATAAAGCTGCAATGAACATTGGAGCACATATGTCTTTATGGATAAATGTTTTCAGATTTTTTGGGTAGATACCCAGGAGAGGGGTTGCTGGGTCATATGGTAATTCTATTCGTAATTTTTTGAGGAACCTCCACACTGCCTTCCGTAACGGCTGCACCAGTCTGCATTCCCACCAACAGTGGATGAGGGTTCCTTTTTCTCCACAGCCTCTCCAACACTTGTTACTATTTGTCTTGTTGATGATAGCCATTCTGACTAGAGTGAGGTGATACCTCATTGTGGTTTTTATTTCCATTTCTCTGATGATTAGTGATGCTGAGCATTTTTTCATATGTCTATTGGCCATTTGTATGTCCTCTTTGGCGAAATGTCTCTTCAGGTCCTCTGCGCATTTTTTAATTGGATTGTTTGTTTTTTTTTGTTGAGTTATATGAGTTCCTTGTATATTTTGTATATTAGCCCCTTATCAGAGGTGTTGTTTGCAAAAATCTCTCATTTGGTTGGTTGCCTTTTTATTTTGTCGATAGTATCTTTTGCTGTGCGGAAGCTTTTTAGTTTGAGTTAGTCCCATTCATCTATTTTTGTTTTTACTTCCTTTGCCGTTGGGATCAAATTCATAACCCCCAAAGATGAGGGTAAAGGGGATCAAATATATGGTGATGGAAAGAGAACTAACTCTGGGTGGTGAACACACAATGTGATATATACCTGATGTATTACAGAATTGTACACCTGAAATCCATGTAACTTTACTAACAATTGTCACCCCAATAAACTTTAATTTAAAAAATGTTTTAAAAAGCTCTGTGGAATACTATTTTCAGGAAGATAAGCTATGTCACTGCATGTGTGATTTCTAAGATATGCTAATTCTTGCCTACATTTAAAAAAAAAATCTTTCCCTTAGTCACTTTTAATTAACCTCAAGTGCAGTCACTTCAAATACATTTTATCTGAAATTATCTTTTGTGATGGTTCTGATACTGCTTTATTTTTAAAACTACACCTTTTGTTGCTATTCCGCATCCTCCTGGTCAGATATCCGGGTAAATAAATGGCTTTGGTATTGTACATATTCTGTTCAATTTGTTCCCTAATAGACAAATAGAAAATAGCTACCACGGACATATTTCACTCAGAGCCAGCATTTTATGTGTTGGAAGAGCTCTGTCAGTATGGAATACATTTCATTTCACATTTCTAGATAAATAGACTGAAGCCAGGTACGATGAAAGAGTTGTGCTGCTCACAGATGGAACTCTGATGGAGCTGTAACTCTCCAGTTGTGATTTCATCCTCAAACTCTGCCTGCAATCAGTTGGACTCCATTTAGTGAAACTCGGAAGAAAATTTCAAAGAACATCTCATATGTGCTTGGAACTGTAGGACTCCCTACCTCCAGACAGCACTAAAAGAGTCAAGTTCTGCTGAAAGGGTAAAGAATGAGAGCCCAGAATTCGTGAACTCTGAGAGAAGCAAAGCATCTCTTTTTGCCTTTTTATTTGGAAATGGGACATTTTCAAAGCCTAAGTATATTTGACCAAAGATGTGTGTGGTCGGTATACTTTGAGAAATAAAATAGACAAGCAAGTAGGATAGAAGAGAAGTAAAAACTATACGATAATGGAGGTTGTCCAATTTTCAGATAATTTTCAAAAGCCCTACATTAAAAAAAAAGTATAGCTCTGCTTAATAGTAATATCTGTGTTTGCTAACTTTGAGCACTTTAATAATACTTTCATTTTAAATGTCAGTGTGAGAAGAGTTTAGTCTTGTACTTAATAACCCATATCAGAGGGTAAAACTAAAAGTACTTTAATAAGGGCACCCTGCAAGGCAACGCTTCCCAGTGAAATCTTTGTCCTGAGAAAGCAATTTTGTTTTCTAATTTTCCATTTATTTTAATGGTCCATTTTGTTTCTCTTTTCCACCTGTCAGAAAGCTTTTCCTTGAGTTCAAGAAAATTTGTGGCAATGCCTAGATTTTTATGCCTCTACTTTCTGGGAAAAAGGATTTATAATTTCAATTGAGTTTGATGAGACTGGGCAAGAGAATGAAATGCTAAGTATTGGTATTTATTCTCCTGTAAATTATTATTTTCTTACTATGTAAAGGTTTCAACTATATTTTAAAAGAAATAGGTACACATAATAGGAAATTCAAATGCATAAAGATATGTAAAATGAAAAGTAAGAAATCACCTATAAATCAGCAGTTCAACTCTCTAGTGGCAACCAAGGTTAACAGGTTTTTGTGTGTATTTCAATTTATAACACACACACACACACACACACACACACACCAGAAGTAGAATCATGCATATTATACAAAGCCTTGATTTTTCCTGAAATATTTTTGAAGTGCATACTTAAACATGATGAGCAAAACTGCTGTAATAAAAAGACGGAAATAAAAGGAGAAATAAATGAGTATAGTTTATCAAATATGCACACACACACATATACGAGTATATATACATATATATACACACTTACATACATACACTATGTTTCCCCGAAAATAAGACCTAGCTGGACAATCAGCTCTAATGCGTCTTTTGGAGCAAAACTTTGCTTATTTTACTATAGCATAAGACCGAATTTTATATAATCTAATTTAATCCAATCTAATCTAATACTGGGTCTTATTTTACTATAATATAAGCCCGGTCTTATATAACATTAATATAATATAATAAATATAATGTAGTTGGGTCTTATATTAATTTTTGCTCCAGAAGATGCATTAGAGCTGATTGTCCAGCTGGGTCTTATTTTTGGGGAAACAGGGTATGTACATATATATGAAACAGACTAACAGTACTCTATCCATTGGGAGAAAAGGGAAGAAGCTTCTCTTCATGTTTTAAAATGTTGATTCAAGAAGCTGATATTCATTTACTCTGATGTTTGCTACCATTCATTGCTTTTTTATTTCCTATAAGTGCTGTTACTTAGCTAATGATCCCAGCAACATTGTATCACATATTTTAGATGGTATTTATTGTTATGATTTTATTGTACATTTCTAATGTTGCTTCTTAATGAACTATAAAGTAATATTTTGCCAGACTAGATCTCGTGAGTTCACAGTCCCATAGTAAAGTGTGTGACTAGACTTCTAGAAGTAGAATTGATGGAGAAATTATTTTATATTACAATATTATTTTAAATACACTGTACTATGTGAATTGGATGGAAATACATCCAATATTTAACCCTGGTTGTGGAAGAATCGCTCTTCAATTAATCATATGGCAGGTGCCTCCAGTAATGATCTGTACTTGTAGAAAATACGCAATTTTGAGTTTCCATAGAAGCAAAGATAAATATCTGATCCACTGTTAGATAAATCTGTAAGGTCCGTGATTATGCCTTTCTTCCTGGTAGAGGTTGTTATGTGAAGGCAAATGGTGTGTTCTCTCAGGTAGGGAGCTTGTTAACTTGCCCTTGCTCTTTGCAGTCTGCAGTCCTCTGACTTAGTGTTTTCTCACCCACTGTGGAGGTGGGAGGCCCCAGGAAAGCCTGGGTGTCCTCTTGGTGGTCTCAGTGTTGCTTTTCCAGCATAACGTGGCTTAATGGGAACATGATTTATCTAAACCTATCACTACCTTGTAGATTGAGGGAACCCAACAGATTTTAGAACAAGGCGATACATTTCTCTAATGCTGCTTTGTTACTTTATGGAATTACAGTTTTCTAGAAATATTTTTGATGAGCTATTTTCTTTCTTCTCATTTTTAAAATGCCAGCCCATGCCGTTAGAACGGAGTCTCCTTTCATGGCAATCTCACTGTCTCATTGATCCCATCTTGCATTGACTTCATCTTGCCTTGGAAGCAGAATCAACTAGATTTTATTGATTTGTTTATTGACTAGTTATTTGCATACTTTGCTCAGAATAGAATTCTCAGTACTGCAATGAATGGATTTGATGCCCATATGAGTCCTCCTCTACTTTAATTTGTTCTTTGTTTAAAAAAACAAAAACAAAAAACAATAGTTTTCATTTCCCTTTACCAGTGTTTTTGATGTGTAAGCAAGTTGATTATAGTGGTGCATAACTTGGGAGTATTGGAACACTGTAGTAAAGACAGAAGTCTGGGAAAAAAGAGAGCAACCTTTAGCCTCAGGGAGGGGCAAAGGAACTTTTTACATGAAAATTGTGCCTCAGGTGTCCTCTGTCCTTGGAGTGTGCCATCTCATTTCCCATCATTCTCTTTTGCTATTATTTGCTGTTCATTTTACAGAGAATAATGGAGGGAAGTTCTTGGTATTCATGGCAGCCAGTATTGTTCCCGCACTTGTGCCTGTGAATGAGAAAAGGGTATTATTGTTCTCAGTATTTGTGGGTGAGGCTCGAAGTGTAGTATGTGGAGAATAAATGGCCTTTTCACAGTAGAAACCCACACACTCTGTCATTTGTTTTTCTGTTTCATGTTGCTGTTTACTGAAGTATTTTTCTTCTCTGGGGGGTTGTCTTTTTGTCTGTTAGAAACTTCAGTTTTATTTGTTTGTTTCCCAAAGAAACCATTTATTTAACTACAAAGCAAGCTATTTGCTGATTCGTCGATATATGTAAAGGTGAACTGGGGGCCTGGTTTTCTCTTCCTTCTGCTAGGCTTCCTCCGTATAACATTAAGTATTAAGTGTGTAATCAGATAAAGTGGGAGCATTGGCTTTGAACCAGGCATGTATAGGTCTGGGCTTTGCTATTTCATTGAACCTGGGACACTAGAAAAATCACTTTGCCTGTCTAAGACTCAGTTCCTTCTTGAATGAAGAAACATCATGGGGTATTGTGATGTTTGTAGACTCCTAGCCCGTAGCCTGAACCAAGTAGGTATTCAGTAAGAAGCTCTTCTCCCCACCAACTTTTGCTTTTGCTTCTGATGTTCTAGTGTTTTCTGAGGTCAGGCTTCATCTTCCTAGAAGTCAGCGTTTTCCAAAGCCTTGGTAGCTCTCTTTTGACCTTTGAAACTAGGTTTTTGTTTTACCGCTGCTTAGAATTTAAAACATTATGGAATTTGGAGGTTAGGGGAGATTCCGTAGTAAGTATATTAAAGTTTAGGAGGAAATATATATTCAAGACTACCTTGGTCTGTACCACGACTGACATTTTAGACTGGAGGATTCCTTGTTGTGGGCGGCTGTTCATGACACTGTAGGCTGTTTATCAGCATCCCTGGCTTCTACCCACTAGATGTCAGTAGCACCGTCTTCCTAGCTGTAACAACAAAAATATCCTCAGCCACTAGCAAATGTCTCATGCGGGGGAAAAATCACCCCTGGTTGAGAATCGACAGTCTTTAGGGAAACGACAACTAGGCATAGATGCTTCTTAAACACATAGCCTTTCATAATGCAAGTGTCATCCTTTATTGTGACGTTAGGAACTCTGTGTTTTCTAGAAACCTTTTGTCTCAGTCTGATGATACTAATGAGTAGAAACTTTTTATTCATATTTAAAAGACTTATCACTATAATAGATTTTAAATCATTTATTTTTTGAAAAAAAATATAGTTGAGCCCCTATGTGTCCTATGTAATGAGTACTTAAAAATAAATAAGATAAGGCAGTATTCACTTAGAAGTTAGGAACGTAAGTCAGACTGCCTACAATGTATGACAATTAAGTGCGCAAACTCATCCTAAAAAAAGTGCTACATACCTCATTGCTAAATGTCACTACGGTCACCTTCCCAAGTACTCCCCTTGGGAAGCTTTGTACCGACGCCAGTGCCTAGTCCACCTTTCAAAGCAATTTGGGAACTCTTTTTCTGGAATGGCCATCAGAGCTGTCATTGTATTACCCTTGATGTCCTGCATGTCATCAAAATGTCTTCCTTTCAATATTTCCTTTATCTTCGGGTAAAGAAAGAAGTCATTGGGGGCCAGATCAGGTGAGTAGGGAGGGTGTTCCAATACAGTGATTTGTTCACTGGCTAAAAACTCCCTCACAGACAGTGCCGTGTGAGCTGGTGCATTGTTGTGATGCAAGAATTGGCGAAAAGTTTAGGTCATCTAACTTCATGCAGCCTTTTCAGCACTTCCAAGTAGTAAACTTGGTTAACTGTTTGTCCAGTTGGTATAAATTCATAATGATATCAAAAAAAGGTTAGCAACATCATTGCAGCATGTTTGCAAACTTAATTATCAACGTCATATATTCTGAGACTGGTTCCAGCATTTCTGACTGTGTGACTTAAACAATGAGTATCTCATTTAATCATATATGAAATCATAGTGCTACCTGCTTTCACACACTTGTTGATAAGATTGAACAAATCACACATATAAAGTACTTTACACAGTGCTCCATGTATAGAAGTGTTTAAAGAATGTTAGTTGTGGCACATGTTCCTTATTGTCGTCATCAAGGGCATTACCATCCAGGGGACTGTGCTCATTCAAGAGAACAGCACCTAGTCCTGAGTGGAGACGTGGCAGCAGCAGCAGAAGGCTTTCTGGAGAAGATGAGCCCTGAGCTGAGCCCGGTAGGACTAGGTCAACCAAAAGATAGCAAGATGAAGAAGCAAGGGGAAGGGCATTCCAAAAGAAGTAGTACCTTTTTTCACGTATAATCTGTGATATAGAAGCTGATAAGTATATTTGTTTCTTTGAAATATTTAAAAATGCAGTAATTTTTCAATCTGTATTTCTCAGGTCACAACTCTTAGACTTCCATAAGAGTATATTTTGTTGTTAGAAAAGTTTCATGAAGTGTTCTTTATACCATTTTAAGAAAGTATTGATTTTAAATGAGCCCTTTAGTTTTCCTTGAGAATTACATGATGATCTTGCCTAATCTTAGGATTCCTTCTTGTCACAGACCAAGGGAAGCCTGTCTATTTCCTACTTCCTTTTGCTTCTTTACAAATAATGTTAAAGCAGAAGTTTTATCTAATGGAGGTTTTCTGTCTTTTATTTCTTTAGCTACTTCATTTTTATGAGACTGGTTAGCTAATCATCCTTGGGTAGTTCCTAATGAATGCTTAACTGCCTTGATGATTCAATGTAATATTCAAAAACAAGCCATACCCCTTTATTAATTTATTTATTTTTATTGGAGAATACTGGGAACAGCGTGGTTTTTTCCAGGACCCATCAGCTCCAAGTCAAGTCGTTGTCCTTCGGTCTAGTTGTGGAGGGTGCAGCTCAACTCCAAGTCCAGTTGCCGTTTTCAATCTAGTTGCAGGGGGCCCAGTCCACCATCCCATGCAGGAATTGAACCAGCAACCTTGTTAAGAGCTAGCGCTCCAACCAACTGAGCCATCCAGCCGCCCCAAGCCATACCCCTTTTTAACATATATGACTTGGTGCTATCTCCAACATATACGTAGGCTTCTGTGAGCCCTAATAAGCAATGGGGTAGATAGGACAAGTTTACAGGTGAGAAAACTGGGCTCAGAAATATTGTTACTTGGCTAAGTTGAATCAGTAAATATCAGAACCAAGCAGGGAAACAAGGTCTTCCTGACTCCAAAGCCTTCTATTTCTACTACATATACAATTGTGTATTAAAATCTACCCTATGTGATCATACATCTCATTTTCAAAGACCACTTATTGGCTGTGTTGGTGGAGTAATGTTCTCCAGAAAAGCTCAGTATCTTTTTCATTTCTTTTATATTTTACAAGTGCTAAGCTACTGTGAATAGACTACTGGTTATTTTAAATAGCTGGTTTCACATTTTTTTGTAATTCAAGAAGAACATAGCAGAATTCATTAGAGGTTTTACATGATTCTAAATAATCACATATCCATTCTTATGGGCTTCCCCAGGACATCTTCTGTGACTTTATCTTTGACACATTTTATAGTTTCTCTCATTGAGTTCCACACCTATTGGAAGTTCTTTGGACAACTCACTACTGAATTTGGTAGGGTGGATTGACAGTTATTTAATTTTGACCACTTTGTAAGATAGGTGATTGTAGTAGCCAGCTTCCATATGTTCCCCAGTGACCCTACTGCCTGGTATTCATGTCCTTGAGAAGTTTCCTCCCACATGAAATAGAGATGACCTGTATGACCAGTAGGATGTTGCTGGAAAGACAGAGCATGACTTCCAAGGCTAGGTCGTAGAACCCATTATAGCTTCCATCTTGTTCTTTTGGATCAGTTGTCCTGGGGGGACGCCCAGTGGCCATCTTATGGGGACACAGCCTTTGCATGAGGCAGCACTATGGAGAGGAGCACATGTTAAGGAACTGAGACCTCTTGTCTAGATCATGTGAGTGAGTCATCCAGGAAGTGGATTCTCCAGCCTTCAGATGACTGCAAGCCCTAATTCACATTTTGACTGCAGCATCATGAGAGATGCTATGCTAGAACCAGCGTACTAAACCGCTACCAAATTCCCAACTCACAGAAAATACAAAATAACAAATGTTTATCGTTTTAAGCCACTAGGTTTTGATTCATTTGTTACATTGAACAATAGTTAATATAGGACTTACATGGAATGATTTTCAACTTTTTATTAGATACTATTAAACACATAAAATATTAAGTGCTCTGTATATTTTTTTGTTTATTTGAAATAGAAAACACGTTGTTCATCTATACTCAACATAATTAAACGATGATCCCATTAATTGATTTTCTTCTTAGTCATTTAATGTTTTAAATTTAAAATAAATGAGATAAATGAAAAGCATTTATGATATAGAAGTATGGGGCAATTGTAAACTATTGAATTAATTTCTAAACTGTTGCAATATATTTTAACATATATGTGATTTCTCATAATATTAACAAAGAGATTGAAGCGATCCCCTCTTAAAAAATGGTTGTAATGACTGTTACATTATATTAGTATTTTATAAAATCTATACATTGATTTTGGAATGCCTCAGAGAAATAGAAGGAAGAAGAAAGGAAGATAAGGCAGTAAATATTATTAGCCCTCATCAAATCAAGAATTGAAAGCACATACAGTCTAAATAAACTGTCAGTAGTCTAGTAGCGGTTCCTTTTTGTAACAAAGGGGCTTATGTGTCCTTTTTGTTTTTAGTGTATTGTCAGGATAGGCTTTGTGTTATGTAACCAAGAACTGTAGCTTTGAAATCTAAGGGACATAAAGATTGACTCAGGAGATTTGCTCACAAAATAGGAACCTTGTTGTCATAATCATTGAAAATATGTTTTTATAAACCAGCTTAGTAGTATATTGAATACTGGTAGTATAATATGCTTCCTTTATAAAAAGATATTGTACTTTGCCATCTTTAGAAGAAGTGGTCTATTACATTGGCATAACATAACAATCATTGCCAACCATGTTCCTTCATGCTTCCTCAGAAAAGAAAGCTGTCTCCTGGCCCGCCTTAAGTTTATGAATGCTGTCAAAAGCCACAAAGCTTCCTGAAATATTTAAGAAGAATGCATATCCATGAATAATATTTTTTAGATTCTATAAGCTTCTGCTGATTAAGGTTGTAAACCATGTCAGACAGATCCAGAAGTCAGACCCTACATCTTTTCTGCTGGCCAGAGCAATGCATTTCATTATTTCCTCTTACTTTGACAATTTACTCTGTTGGCAAAGTAAATAAAACATACATATTAAAGATATAACTGTGAATCTTAGCGTACTGTCTTGTCTTGAGCTTTTATTGCAGGTGGGCGTTGCCTTGTAAACAGACATTCCACAGTCCTGCAGATGGTGTATCCTGGTGGTTGTTGATTTATATATGATGTATGGCATTCATGGGTTTCGTAGGATTGAAGGAATACATGCTTTGGCTATCATAGGGAACACGTGGGCAAAGAAAAGGAATAAGTAGAGTTGTTGTGCTGTGAATTACTTTCTTGAAATCACCATTTTTCTTCATGTGTACCTCTGTCGTTTTCTTTTAAGGAGCACGAGGAAGCATTTTATTCTCAAAATGACTTTGAAGTAGAAGAGTATTTTAAGGGAGGAGAGAGAAATTGAAAGTTTGCATAACGAATTCCTAATCTCTCTCTCTCTCTCTCTCTCTCTCTCTCTCTCTCTCTCTCTCTCTCTCTCACACACACACACACACACACACATACACACACACACACACCATACACACGCACATATGCACACACACTTGGTTTGGAAGTTTTCAAATATTTAAAGAAAGGGTTTAATAAAATGATGTGAAAGGTAGAGATTTCTGAATTTATTTTTATTGCCAAAATATAAACACGTTTTTCTTCATTGTAAAACTTTTCATTTGTTGTAGAGTAAATTTTAGACCAAATCATAAAAATCTGTGTAGTTTTTAGAAAGACTACAGATGTTATAGTCACAGCCTAAGATTCATCTTCTTTCTCCTCTTATCCCCAACTTTTCCAAGCACTAGCTATGAAGCCTTGGCCAAAGTTACTTAGCTTTCTGAACATCGTCTTTCTCTTCTTTATAATGGAATTTAGTGAAAATTATAGATGATGAAAATTGCTTATCTTATGTTACTTTATGTATAGTAGTTATTCAATAAATGTGGTTGTTTTTGTTCATCATTATGATGTTGGGCAAATGTTGCTGAGTCAAAAATGCAGATACCCCTATTCACATAAAGTTTCACTTGTGCTCGTGTCGAATCTTCAAAATAACACTTCTGATTTTGAGCATTCATTTTGTAAAAATGGGACCAAGACAGTTGGCTGCTGAAATAATACAAAAACAAAATAATTTTGGCATCTATCTGAAATACTTGGATAAACAATTAAAAATCTAGCAAATGATGAAAACCAAAAGTTACAATATATCAGAATCAATTAAAAGAGTTGAGAAACAAGTGACATCATGGTCAAAGTTTGAAATAGGTGCAGATGTGGCATCATGAGTAGTAGAGAAGTTGGAGACAATGAGGAGTTGCAAAACAAGTGCTTCAATTTTTTTTCCCTTTTTTAAAAAAATTGGTTTCAGATGTAAAAAAAACAACATAGTGGTTAGACATATACCTCACAAAGCAGTATCCCCAACAAGTCTATTACCCATCTGATACTGAACATGGTTATTACAATATTATTGACCATATTCCCCATGCTCTACTTTATATCCTCGTGATGACTTTTTAAATTATAGTTGACATTCAATATAATATTAGTTTCAGGTGTACAGCATAGGTTAGACATTTATGTAATTTATGAGGTTATCCCTCTGATAAGTCTCTTAACCCACCTGCTACAAAAATAGTCAAATTGTTACTGCTTTAGATAGGCTATTCTTAAAGAATTGGATTTTTGATGTGTTTTAGTTCATTTGGAAACTCAGTCTTTCTGTGAGATGTATTAGAAGTGATAAGCAAACAGTTGTGTTTATCATTGACAAATTTTTCATTTATAAAATTCTTTTACTTCTATTTCTTGTGTCAATCACTATAAACTCCCAGTGGTTAGTTAGTTAAGAACTGTTGGGCCCTATTTGGTTGCTGTGATTATAGATACTGATACTCATATAAGCCATGGCCTCCTACCCAACAGTCACTCAACAACCCATCAGATCTAAGACAGGAACCACTGTAGCCATTGGGTAAAATCATCACCTTGTTTAAACCCCAAGGAAGAAGCCAGAAGCCAATACAACTGCCATTGAACTCTCCTCAACTACAAAACTCCATTGCATATACCTTTGAGCTCCAGAAGTCTCACCAAAAGAAGTTGACTCTGCAAATGCCAGTCACATCATTTGCTTTTCACTCCCCACCCTATCGTTTTCTGTCTTAGAATCAGAGAAATAGTAATATTCGGGTGAATGTAGTATATAGGCTTCTATGATAGAGGTGAGGGATGGTAGACACATTCAAGTATAAGGTCATGGTCTTCTGATGAGAACGTTATGGTTCCCTTATCTTTGGAGTAGCTCTTGCCCCAGTCATCATTATTACTTCATTATACAGATTAGGAAATTGAATAAAGGACACAGGAGACTCACAAAGTCCGATTTCAAGCCTTCAGTGTTTTCCCACCACGCCACACTCATCAAGGTCCGTTGTGTCTGCATGATGATCCCCTGTATGCAGTTTTCATTGGAAGTTGGAGGAGAAATGATTATGGAAGGACCAAGAAAACATGATACGTAAGCTAGTTGTATTTGTTCCAAAACATTTAGAAAAACAATAAAGTCCTCGTATTTTAGTTCCTGGCTTTGGCAGATTGTGTTATATTAATCACATTAATTTTGATGTGGAGAATTTATGAAACATAAAGTTGGATGACGTGTGTGTGTGTGTGTGTGTGTATACGTGTGTCTATGTACACACACACATATATATATGTATATATGTATATATGTGTGTATATACACACACACACACACACACACACACACACACACACACACTGGGAGTACCAAAAAATGTATACAGGTGGACACTTTGGTCAACATTACTCAAGCGGTAGTTCGCCGTAATCAGAAGTGCCTGGACACTGATGGTAACCACTTTGAGCACCTCTTATAATTGCAGAAGTCAAATGTGACTTGTATCCATCTTTTGTTATTCGTATATATTAATACAGTTTTTTCCTTTCTTAAAATGTATATACATTTTTTGGCACTCTCTGTGGTATATATATCTATATCTATCTATCTATCTATCTATCTATCTATCTATCTATCTATGTCTATATCTCTATCTCTCTATACTTGTATATCTATCTATCTACATACATATATTAATATGTGTATCTGTAATTTATATATTTTAAAACTTTACTTTTCACCACATTATCTGGTTTCATAAACACTATGGAGATTTAGATGCAGACATAGCAATTCTGTTACCATCTAGCAAAGTACATATTTGTATGTACCTGGAAAATGTGCTGTAGACACAGTGATTTTCCATCAATAATATATGTAATGGAGTTTTATCTTACATGTGTCATAAGAAAACGATGGATACCAAACCATATTGACAGAAGTGTGACTTGACAAACATCAGAGTAGGGAGGGGAATGATTCATCAACATGTCTGCTTTAGGTATCTTGGTACAGAATGGGCTTTGAGGCCAGAATACATTCGTATAGCATGAATATGTTCTTTTCAAATTAAAATATGGTATTAATAT
Source organism: Rhinolophus ferrumequinum (assembly GCF_004115265.2). Lineage (NCBI taxonomy): Eukaryota > Metazoa > Chordata > Mammalia > Chiroptera > Rhinolophidae > Rhinolophus > Rhinolophus ferrumequinum. The sequence continues at coordinate 71,681,061 of NC_046293.1, forward strand.
TTTCCTGTTACTGAAAACCGGTTGATTCTTTTATTAAAATTCTGTAAGACCAAAAATAAAATAATAAATACGAGTAAATTTAAGGATAATAAAAGCCTGTTTTTACCCAGTGTCTCTTAGGCACTTGATTAGATATGTGCTTTGGGAAGCTAATCTGATAATAACATATTCAGTGGATTATAAGCAAACAAAGAATTCAGTCCAATTGGGAGGAGAATATTACAGAAGAACAAGAGTGAACCTCAAGGGCTTATAGTCTACCACAGGTTCATAACTGCGGGTGTGGACATGTTTGGAGACAATTTTAGTTGTTGCTGTGCCTTGGGGGATGCCTTTGGTATTGAGCCAGTGGAAGTCCGGAAAGTGAACCATTATACGTTATGAGAGATTTCCAGTACCACCGAGAGTTTCCCATCCCAAGTGCAAGTACGATCGTTCTGTGAATGGTGTATTGGAGTCAGTGGGAGTTTGGAGGAGTTGTATCTACGTAAGAGGAAGCATAATTAGGGATAAGAAACTTCAGGGGACTCAGCTTTATTTCTGCACACCAGCATGTAGGTCTAGCATGTTCCCTGAGAGAAAGCTGTCTGTATGTCCTTGTTCTTATGAAAGAATGCTCAAATGCCAGGATTGTCCTTGAGTTTTCTGTTGAAAGACAATCAGGAAAATAATTGTTACCAGTAACATAAAGACAAACATTTAATCTTTAAATTATGGACAGTCTTTGCTAAAGGAGGATTATAGATTAAAATGTCTATACAAAACAAAACAAAACAAAAACCTCAGGGCATGAGTTTAAGAATCAATCTCCTTAAAGAAAATAAGATGACAAAGAGCTAGAGCCCTTCCCTACTACACTAGTAAAATGATCATGAGACGAAATTCTCTATCTAAATTCATCCATTGTTTCAACAGATGTTTTTTTTCAGTATCCACTGTGTTTCAGGCACTGTTCCAGGAATGAAGCATACAGCAATTTCTTAAGGGAATTTACATATTATTAGGGAAGACAGAAAATAAATAGTGTCAGGGTGTGTGGTAAGCACCAGGAAAGCAGGGTAAATGGATAGAAAATGACAGAATGTGTTATTTTAAATGGGCTGACCAAGAAAAGACTGTTTGAAGAGGTGACATTTTGAATAGTAACTAAATAAAGGGCAGATGCAAGCATGTGAATATGTGGGGGAGAACAGTTGAACAGAGATTAGTTAAAGCCCTGAGCGTAACTGGTCATGATGTGGGCCTGTAAGAGACCAGAGAACAAGGGGAAAGTTGTAGAAATAAAGTTGGCGAGGCAGCCAAGTTCCAAACTCATGGGAACTCCGTAGTAGCTCAGCCGTCCGTAGAACCACTTTTATTCAGGGCCACCTTAAAAGCCACTGCAAGATCCTGAGTATAAAAGATACAATGTGACCAATATTTCCAAAGCATCGCTCTGCACTTTATGCAGAAAAGCCGGTGGTCCAGCAAGAGTAGAAGCGGAGTCTAGGAATACCGTAAGCTATGAATGATGAAGGCTGATTTGCAGTGGGGGAACTGCAGAAGTTGTGAAGAGGCTGTTAAAGGTAGACTTTACAGGATACAGTGATGAGTGGAATGTAGGCTGGTTGAGAAGGAGAAGAATCAATGATGAGTTTCAGGTGTTTGAATTGTCCTCAATTTATGGGACGTTCATTTGAGAAACTAACATTTTATTGCAAAATTAAAATCAACATTATCTAACTATCAGATTTAACCTCATTAAGCCCTTTCAGATATTGCAGTATAATTCAAGACGGTCACCCCTAATTATCAGGGATGCTTTAGTGACTTGTTCTAGTTGTAGATTTTTCTAATTGTTGCCTTTGGTTTTTCCACAGTTTTGTAGTAAAATAGTTGATACATAGGATGGTCAAAAATGCATATAAGAAATATTTTGGGTAATAATGAAGTATAAACAATAATAAAATTATTGAGATAATGAATTCTAGAAGCAGACTGCTTGGGTTTAAATGCTGACATCACCTTTAATGAGCTTTGCAACTTTAACAAAATTAGGTACCTTCTTTTTCCTCATTTGTAAGTTAGAAATAATAATATTGCTTACTTTAGAGGATTGTTGTGAAGATTTAAAGTTTGTTTTTGTTTTTGTTTTTTGTTTGTTTATTTTATAAAAGTCTCTGAGCAATGTTTGGCACATAGTAAGTTCTTAGTAAGTTTAATGATTTTTATTATCTGTTAGTACCACTACTAATAAAAACAGTTATGTCATGATTTGATGTTTTTTCAAGGCAGTTTCTGAAACAAAGGGACTGAATACTCCATAAACTGAACAAGCCAAAAGGAATAATTGATAATGAGCTCTATATGAAGTTAATGAAAAAAAAAAAAAAAACTCAATAGATATATTCATATGTAAAAGAGCTTAAAATTGTGTCAGGTTATTCTTGCCTAAGAACATATTTTAGATTTGTAACCTGAGAGAAGAAACGCAATATTGGCAAGAGAGAAAATTTTTTCAATTATTATTTGTATCATTAAACTATTATTATGTTATACATTAACTGTTGTTTTTTTCCTGTTTGCAAACTGCAGTTCAGGGTTTCAAAATTTAAATGTATCTTCTGCATTTTCCAGAATTTTAAATTTAGTAGCATTCTCAAATGAATTGAAGGTACTAAAATCAGTGTACATAGTAAGTAAAACTTCATTGCTCATATATTTGAAAATTATTTTCTCATTTTGAAAAAAGTTCTTAAGATGGCCTAAAACCGTTTTTAAGATGTTGATTAATATTTGTAATATTTAATAACAATTTTTTCCTTTAAGGGAAATAATAAAGTTGTGAAAGATGAGGGCTTACTTACTTTAAAGCCCATAAATACTGTCTTTCTTTAGAGTCTAATATAATAGGATTCCAGCTGGCTTGGGCATAGATATTTAATAAATATTTGCAGCTTGATTAATGTTTAATTATAAAATTCATGTTCTAAATGAAATGAAATAGAAATTCTGAGAATATTGTAGAACCACACAAACAGAGCAGAAATTAATGTGGCTTTTAATGTATAATTGTGATAAGTGGACCTTTAGTTTGACATTTTGAAGCTGACCAGACAACTTCTGGATCTTCTATAAATGTTCAGCCAGTGCCCATTATTTAATGTGCATTGTGATTGGAGCTTGAGAATTCCAATTGCAAAGTTGCGGGTAAATATAGTTCTTCTCTGGTTCCCTTTATCCTTTGCATGGACTATGACAATACCTTTTACTGTAATTTTTCTCTAAATTCAAAAACATTACATGGTCTCTGCAATGTGATACCAGCATACCTCCCCAAGGATAGTGCTATTTATGTAGTAATATCCCATACTACTATCATGATTTACTGTATTTCTTAAATAAATGCCATATTAACTTTTGTACGTTAATTAAAAACTCACCCTTCTGCTTGAAACCACATTCAACTTGTTACGCTGCCTTTTGGCTATGCTGAAGGTACCTATCATGATGAAAATAGGAACAAAGCAGGCTTAGAAGGCAGGAGAAACTCATCTGGACAAAGGATGTGTCCTTGACAGCTTGTTGCAAATAATATTACTACTAAGTCAGTAGTTTCAAAATTTCCAAATGGTATAACCCAGGGCATTTTAAGGGAGTCTGTGTTGGGACCAACTCATGGCTGCAATGATTACAGAAGTAGTTGTTGGAGGAGGTGCCATAGATTTAGCACAAAAGGTTATGGAAACAAGGTGTCAGAAAAATGACAATCCAGAACTGGACACTGGATGCCAGGACTCAAATGACTAGGGTCAAAGTTAGGGAAGCTGCAGCCAGATTTCTCTTTCAACTACTCTGGGAAGTGGGAGTGGGAACAGCAGACCACACTATTGCAGATCCCTCCTATTCGTGGTGAAAAAGCTGCCCGATTCATTGCCCATGTCATCTTACTAGTGGAGTTCAAGGGACAGGCTGTGCCTTCAGATTTGCAAGTTATTACTTCTGGCAGCCATGAGCACTTCAGTCAGCCAGGAGTTTCACTGTCCTTTGAATGGTTTCCTTCAGTCTCCTGGGCTAGATGTAATCTGCTTATCTTCTGTGTGCCCAGTAGCATGCTTTTTCACAACTCTTTTATGGATCCTAATAGAGTTGGCTTTGTAACAAGAGTGAAATCAGGTACCTTTAGACAAGGCCTCCATTCCTCCCTCGTACCTGGCCCATAGTAAGCATTCAGTACATGCCTTTGAATGTGTGCTGGCTGGGTGTGTGAGATGTTTTAACTGCTTATATCTTAGGTTTTAAGATTCAATAAGCCTGCCATTCGTGTTAGGATATATGGTAGAATGGCGAGCCTTTTATTGCTTTCTTGCAGTAAAATTTACAGATTCACACCTGAGGATTTAATCATCTATCTTTAGGCCTTGTTCGCCCTCTGCACACTGGGTGAGCAAGTTGCTTCTCATTAAACAGATTGTACATTAAAAGCTATAGAGCACAATAGCAGAAATATACATTTGGTGATAATTAGTGTTCATTTACTCACTAAGTACTAAGTACTACGGTATACCATACGGTTTCCATAGCAACTTCTATTCTGTTCAATTTACTGCCGAATGTGAATATATGAATAAGTTTCTATGTTGAAGAAAAAAGCCCCAGACAGTGGGGTGATTGACGAGTTTATAATTACAGATGTAAGCATGTTGGTTTTCTACCTTATTTTCTACTTTAATTTTGGAAATACATTTTTAATGTTATCAGGTTCTGGTCATAAGCAGAAAAAGCATAAGGAGTGACTGAATTTTAATGAATTTCTAACTGGCCTACTGAACCAGATTCACCCTGTCCCCAGCTACTCCCTGGTTGTAAATTATGCAAATGTACAAGCTGCCTTAACTCTTTCAGGACACTAGGGTACCATTTGGCAAGTACCGTGTTTCACCGAAAATAATACTGCGTCTTACATTAATTTTTGCTCCAAAAGGCGCATTAGGGCTTATGTTCAAGGGATGTCATCCTGAAAAATCATGCTAGGGCTTATTTTCCGGTTAGGTCTTATTTTCGGTAGGTACTCCAGGGAACTAATCCATCATGAAGGAAAAAAGAAAGAGAGAGAAAGGAAGGAAGGAAGGAGGGAGGGAGGGAGGGAGGGAGGGAGGGAGGGAGGGAGGGCTGGAAGGAAGGAAGGAAGGAAAGAAGGAAGGAAGGAAGGAAGGCCATTTCATAGCAATTAAATCAGTGTTGCTTTAATTTATAAAATATCCTTGGAAAGCAGAATTGGCATTATGTTAATTTTTCTGAAAGGAAATACTTAGATGTTTTTCAGCAGTCCCAGACACTGTGGCCAAAGCATGCGATAGCAGAGATAGCAATGTGTTAAGAGTCAGGATCCAAGTTCAAATTCTGAAGCCTCCAAATACTAAGGCTGAGACTGCTAATGCCAGCTTCTCCCATGGTACAGATGACAATCATGATATTGGCACTGAGTAGGTTCTTACTCTGTACTGCACCACCTTCCATGATTATGTCAAGGTACGACAATTATAAGAGCAATCTGTTTATTTGCTGGAACCTTACTAAATTATCAGCGTTGACTTTTTTTTTACCTTAAAGATAATAATTTGATGTAGTTCAGCTTAGTAAATGGGAGAGACAGTGAGCCACAGGGAGGTCAAGTAAGATGTATAATGTCACTTGGCTAGTTGTGGTATACCAGGGGCTGATCCATTTTCCTAAACCACTGAAATGGACTATCTGGCTAAACAACTAGTGTAAAACTGCCACGTTACAGACACCCAGAAATCATTAGGACCTTCTGCATTTCTAATCATTGGCTGGGTAATGGGTGGAATGCAGAGGGGAACAGAGTTGTGATCTGCCTGGTCTTGCTTCCATGATTTGGAGCTGTGGAAGGAATGAGATTCGTGGGGAACCAAGAAAATTGTTATATCCTACTCATATCCTACTCATTTTACGAAGAGACACACCTCTATTTACCTAAGTAAATAATAAGTTTATACAATTGATGCCTTTATATATATATACCTATACATACATATATATATATATATACCTATACATATATATAGGTGTGTATATATATATATATATGTATAGGTATATATATATATAAAATATATATTACACACACACACACACACACACACAGTTCTGACAATTAAGTTCGCGAACTTTCCACTGTGCACTTAAGAGTGGAAGATTTGCGAACTTAATTGTCTGACCTTTTTGTGTGTGTGTGTGTGTGTGTGTGTGTCTGTGTGTGTACACTCATATATATCACTGTCAAAAGTTTATTATTATCTATTTACTGGCTACTTCAAAGGAAAAAAATCTGAAGTTCATCCCTTACACACAAGTATTGAAGAGGCTTTTAAAAGGTTATGTCAAGTTTTGGATTTTTTTTTCCTATTCTCTAAACACACACACACACACCCATACACACACATAGAATAAGGTATATATATATGTTTTTGGATAATTCTATATTGAATATATCTTAGGAAATACACACGTACATATGCCATAATTTTAAATGTTTACTAATGTTTAGCTTTCTGCCTGGTAAGCATTCAGAAATGTTAGCTGTCATTGCAGCTGGTCTTCTTTTATCTTTTATATAACGATACTGATTTGAACAAAATTATTTTCCTGGATATTTCCAATTTTGACTTAGAGGTTCATATTCAGAGAGAAGCAAAAAATGTTTTTATTCAAATACACTCAATTATTAGGTGAATTTTACTGATTTCTTATAATATGCTAGGCAGTACATTAAGTGCTTTGCATGTATTATCTCATTGTATGCTCACGGTATTCCTGTGAGTTGTGTTCCATTCTTATCTTCATATAGTATCTTAGGTTTAGATTGTACTTGTGATACTCTTATGAAACAGAAACTATTTCACTATATTTTTCACTTAAGCAGACTAAAGGGCTCTAAAAATTAGTCACCATTACAATCATTAGACTCTTCAAAACTTTTCTTTAAATAATTGTTAAAGCCAATGTACCTAATATAAAATAACATTCCTTTTTCTAAAACTAATGTATAGTTGTTGCATATCAAGTGTTCTCAATGAGGAAATTAAATGATAATTAAAATAGTCATTTTTTTTCTTTAAACATTGACAATTATCAGGATGTTTATTGAGATGTTCATTCAAGAAAATTGTATATTGTTCATGATGCCATGCCAGAAATCAAATCTAAAATATCCAAAGCACTTTCCAAATATTAATTAACATAAAATTTTTACAGGAGAAAGTAAACCAATTTACATCCCCAAATAACATTTTATGTTATTATTAAGGTTGGAAATAGTAAATAATTGTTAGCATTGAACAGTTATTTTTTTTTAATTTATTGGGGTGACAATTGTTAGTAAAATTACATAGATTTCAGGTGTACAATTCTGTAATACATCATCTATAAAACCCATTGTGTGTTCACCACCCAGAGTCAGTTCTTCTTCCATCACCATATGTTTGATCCCCCTTACCCTCATCTCCCACCCCCCAACCCCCTTACCCTCTGGTAACCACTAAACTATTGTATGTGTCTATGAGTTATTTCTCATTTGTTTGTCTTGTTCTTTTGTTGTTTTTGGCTTATATACAACATATTAGTGAAATCATATGGTTCTCTGCTTTTTCTGTCTGACTTATTTCGCTTAGCATTATACTCTCAAGATCCATCCATGTTGTCACAAATGTTCCTATATCATCTTTTCTTACTGCCGAACAGTATTCCATTGTGTATATATACCACAACTTCTTTATCCATTCATCTATCGAAGGACATTTTGGTTGTTTCCCTGTCTTGGCCACCATAAATAAAGCTGCAATGAACATTGGAGCACACGTGTCTTTATGTATAAATGTTTTCAGATTTTTTGGGTAGATACCCAGGAGATGGATTGCTGGGTCATGTGGTGATTCTATTCGTGATTTTTTCAGGAATCTCCACACTGCCTTCCATAACAGCTGCACCAATTTGTATTCCCACCAACAGTGTATGAGGGTTCCTTTTTCTCCACAGCCTCTCCAACACTTGTTACTATTTGTCTTGTTGATGATAGCCATTCTGACTGGGGTGAGGTGATATCTCATTGTGGTTTTTTTTTGCATTTCTCTGATGATTAGTGAGGTTGAGCATTTTTTCATATGTCTATTTGCCATTTGTATGTCCTCTTTGGAGAAATGTTTCTTCAGATCGTCTGCCCATTTTTCAATTGGGTTGTTTGTTTTTTTGTTGTTAAGTTGCATGAGTTCCTTGTATATTTTGGATATTAGCCCCTTACCGGAGGCACTGTTTACAAAAATCTTCTCCCATTCAGTTGGTTGCCTCTTTATTTTGTCGATGGTTTCTTTTGCTGTGCAGAAGCTTTTAAGTTTCACATAGTCCCATTTGTTTATTTTAGCGTTTACTTCCATTGCCTTTGGAGTCAAATTCATAAAATGCTCTTTGAACCCAAGGTCCATAAGTTTAGTACCTATGTTTTCTTCTATGCAGTTTATTGTGTCAGGTCTTATGCTTAAGTCTTTGATCCATTTTGAATTAATTTTGGTACATGGTGACAGATAGCAATCCAGTTTCATTCTTTTGCACGTGGCTATCCAATTCTCCCAGCACCATTTATTGAAGAGGTCTTTTCTTCATTGTATGTTTTTAGCTTCTTTGTCAAAAATTATCTGTCCATATTTATGTAGTTTTATTTCTGGTTCTCAATTCCATTCCATTGGTCTATGTGTCTGTTTTTCTGCAAGTACCATGCTGTTTTGATTATTGTAGCCCTGTAGTACAAGCTAAAGTCAGGGAGTTTGATACCTCCAGTATTGTTCTTTTTTCTTAAGATTGCTTTGGCTATTCGGGGTCTTTTGTGGTTCCAAACAAATCTGATGATTTTTTGCTCTATTTCTTTAAAAAATGCCATTGGGATTTTGATGGGGATTGCATTAAATCTGTATATTGCTTTGGGTAATATGGCCATTTTAACTATATTGATTCTTCCAATCCATGAGCATGGAACGTCTTTCTATTTCTTTGTGTCTTCTTCAATTTGTTTTAAAAATGTCTTATAGTTTTCAGCATATAGGTCTTTCACATCCTTGGTTAAGTTTATTCCTAGGTATTTTATTCTTTTTGCTGCAATTCCAAAAGGAATTATTTTTTGTATTTCTTTTTCTGAGATTTCATTGTTAGTATGTAGGAATGCAATGGACTTTTGTACATTGATTTTGTAGCTGGCAACTTTACTGTATTCGTTGATTGTTTCTAATAGCTTTTTGGTGGAGTCTTTGGGGTTTTCTATATATAGCATCATGTCATCTGCAAAGAGTGACAATTTAACTTCTTCATTCCCAATTTGGATGCCTTTTATTTCTTTCTCTTGCCTGATTGCTCTGGCAAGGACTTCCAACACTATGTTGAAAAGCAGAGGTGATAGGGGACAGCACTGTCCTGTTCCTGAACATAGAGCAAAGGGCTTCAGTTTTACACCGTTAATTATGAGATTAGCTGTGGGCTTGTCATATATGGTCTTTATTATGTTAAGGTATTTTCCTTCTATACCTATTTTATTAAGTGTTTTAATCATAAATGGATGTTGTGTCTTGTCAAATGCTTTTTCTGCATCAATTGATATAATCATATGATTTTTGTCCTTTATTTTGTTTATGTGATGTACCACATTGATGGATTTGTGGATGTTGAACCATCCTTGTGCCCCGGGGATGAACCCCACTTGGTCGTGATGAATAATCTTTTTAATGCATTATTGTATTCGATTTGCTAGAATTTTGTTTAGGATTTTTGCATCTGTATTCATCAGAGATATTGGTCTGTAGTTTTCTTTTTTTGTGTTGTCCTTACCAGGTTTTGGTATCAGGGTAATGTTGGCCTCATAAAATGAGTTAGGGAGTACTATCTCTTCTTCAATTTTTTGGAAGAGTTTGAGCAGGATTGGTATTAGATCCTCTTTGAAGGTTTGGTAGAATTCACTAGTGAAGCCATCTGGTCCAGTACTTTTGCTTTGGGGAAGGTTTTGGATGACTGATTCAATTTCGTTACTGGTGATCGGTCTGTTTAGATTTTCCAGTTCTTCATGGTTCAGCCTAGGAAGGCTACATGTTTCTAAGAACTTGTCCATTTCTTCTAGGTTATTGAATTTGGTGGCATATAGTCCTTCATAGTATTCTTGGATGATCCTTTGTATTTCTGTGGTGTCCGTGATAACTTCCCCTTTTTCATTTCTGATTTTGTTAATTAGTGTCTTCTCTCTTTTTATCTTAGTGAGTCTAGCCAAGGGGGTGTCAATTTTGTTAATCTTTTCAAAGAACCAGCTCTTTGTCACATTAATTTTTTCTATTGTCTTTTTGTTCTCTATTTCATTTAGTTCTGCTCTGATTTTTGTTATTTCCTTTCTTCTGCTGAACCTTGCATTTCACTTGTTCTTCTTTTTCTAGTTCTTTAAGGTGTAACATGAGGTTATTTATTTGGGATTTTTCTTGTTTCTTGAAATAGGCCTGTAATGATACAAATTTCCCTCTTAAAACTGCTTTCGCTGCATCCCAAAAATTTTGATAGGATGTATTTTCATTGCCATTTGTTTCTATGTATCTTTTGATCTCTCCTCTAATTTCTTCTTTGACCTGGTCGTTCTTTAAAAGTATGTTGTTTCATCTCCATGTATTTGTGTTTTTTCCTGCTTTCTTTTTGCAGTTGATATCCAATTTCAAAGCCTTGGTATGCTTGGTATGATTTCAATCTTCTTAAATTTGCTGAGGCTGATTTTATGTCCCAATATATGGTCTATCTTTGAGAATGTTCCATGTACACTAGAAAAAAAATGTATATGGTCTGATGTTTTAGGATGAAGTGCTCTATATATGTCAATTATGTCCATTTCATCTAATGTGTCGTTTAGGGCTGTTATTTCGTTATTTATTTTCTGTTTGGATGATCTATCCATAGCTGTCAATGATGTATTTAAGTCCCTTAGTATAATTGTGTTTTGGTCAATTTCTCCCTTTAGCTCTGTTAGTAGTTGCTTGGTATATTTTGGTGCTCCCTGATTAGGGGTATAAATATTGATGACTGTTATGTCTTCTTGTTGTATAGTCCCCTTTACCATTATGAAATGGCCATCTTTTTCTCTTGTTACATTTTTCACCCTGAAGTCTGTTTCATATGATATCATTATGGCTACACCTGATTTTCCCTGGATACCATTTGCTTGGAGTGTCAATTTCCACCCTTTCACTTTGAGTCTATGCTTGTCCTTGTAGGTGAGATGTGTCTCTTGGAGACAGCATACGGTTGGGTTTAGTTTTTTGATCCAATCTGCTACTCTGTGCCTTTTCATTGGTGAGTTCAGTCCATTTACATTTAGGGTGATTATTGATATGTGAGGATTTCCTGTCATTCTATCTTTAGTTTTCTGGTAAGGCTGTGTCTCCATTGTTTCTTTGCATTTCTGTCGCTGTCCATCATTTTTGTGTGGTGGTATTCTATGATGCCTCTCTCTGTTTCTTCTTTTATTACAGTATATATTTCAGTTCTGGATTTTTCCTGATTGGCCACCCTTAAGTTTATGTAAAAGAACTTAGAGTATTCCATCCTATTCAGCACGCCTACCCTCTCCATTCCCATATTCCGGCTCAGGACTTTACGCTCCCCACTTCCGTGTTTTGGTTGCCACAAATTGTCCCTGTTGATGGTGGTCGAATAGCCTCCTTTAGTATTTCTTGTATACTGCAGGTCGTGCATTAGAAAATTCCCTCAGCCTCTGCACGTATGGAAAGGTCCCTATTGCTCCTTCATATCCAAAGAATATTTTTACTGGATATACCATTCTTGGCCCATAACCTCTCTCCTTCAACAGTTTGAATATTTGGTTCTACTCCCTCCTGGCCTGTAGAGTCTCTGGTGAAAAATATGATGATAATCCATTGGGCCTTCCCCTGGAGGTTACCGTCCTCCTTTCCCCGGCTTCCCCGAGGACTCCCTCCCTGTCGTTGATTTTAGACAGCTTCAATACAATGTGCCTTGGAGAAGGCCTGCTGGGACCGAGGCAACTAGGTGCCCCATCTGCCTCTTGGATTTGAGGATCCAGTTCTGTCCACAAGCCTGGGAAGTTCTCATCGACAATTCATTTGAATATACTCTCTGTTCCCCTCTCTCTCTCTTCTCCCTCTGCTATGCCCATTATTCTTATATTGCTCTTTCTGATGGAGTCAGAAAGTTCTTGTAGAGTTCCTTCACCTCTTCCAAGTCTCAAGTCTCTCCCTTCTTCCATGTGTGTAACCTCCAGGTTTCTATCCTCGACGTCACCGACTCCCTCTTCCACCCACTCAACTCCACCACCCAAGGTGGCCACTTCACTCTTAATTTCTTCTATTGAGTTCTTAATCTCCAGAAATTCTACCTGGCTCTTTTTAAAAATTTTAATCTCTTTCGTAAAATGCTCATGTTGTTCTTTGATAGTGTTTCTGAGTTCATTAAACTGCCTTTCTGTGTTTTCTTGCATCTCGTTGAGTTTTTTCAGAACTGCAATCTTGAATTCTCTGTCATTTAAGTCACATATTTCCGTATCTTTAAGTTCCTTTTCTGGAGACTTTTCACTTTCTTTCCGAGCTGTCCTGTTGCCTTGGTTATTCATGGCAATTAATGATTTATTATTTCTCTTCCTAGACATCTACAGGAGTGGCCCCTGCAACAGGTTGATAGGAAGAGGTCTTTCTCTTGCTTTCCAGTACTTGTTCGTAGAATGTTTTATTTTCTCTCCGACTGCAGCCTGTTTTTCTTTCTCACACTGTAGTGCTATGCTTTCTCTGCACTATTCCAGCTTCTCACACAATGGGGGATTCCCTGTTATATGGTTTTCTCCTCTGTTAATAGTTCGCCTGGGTCACAGGGTGCATTGTCTGTGTGGATATGTGGAGAGCTTTTGAAGCTCTGAAGCTCTTCCTGCACTAGATTCAGAGCCCATTTGTTTCAGCAGTTCTGTTTACGCCTGCAGGCATCCGCCCAGATAGGTGGGGCCAGGGGCGGGGTGAGTTGTGAGAGGTGGACCAGAGCAATGGCAGCAACCACCACCACAGCCGGTCCTGCTTCCACAGCTCCCTCCTCTTTGCCAGAACTAGTTGGGCTATGAATCTGTGTCTGCCGTCCACAGTTCTCAGAACAGCAAATATTCTGTTCTTTTGATGTGACACTGCTACTGTTCTGCTTCTAGCACCAGACAGGTGGGGGCGGGCGAGCTCTGGGAGCGTAGGGAGGGGGCGGCTAGTCTCAGTGCCTAAGGCTTCCGTTCTCTGCTCAGCAGTGAGGGCTTAAACCACCGTTTTCACCCTTCTTCCCTCAGTCTTTTCTCTGAGGTCTCTGCCGTGAGCGTTGGATTCAGCCGTGTTATATGCTGTCCCCTCAGCCCTGTGGGCCATAAACGGATCCCTAGCAGCCCGAGTTCTTCCCTCTCCCGCAGCTGCGATAGTTCTGGGATGCAACGAGTTCGGAGCACTGAGCTAGGTGTGTGTCCTGCACCCGCGCAGCTCCGTCTCCACACCTCTCCCTTCCCTTCTCCCCCACTCGTGCGATTCGCCCACCTTTAGGTGAATTCAGTAGTGGGCCTCTTCGTCTTGCCTGTCTGCTGTGGAGGGAGTCCTTTGTGGAGTTATAGTTGTTTGATTAGTTGTAAATTTTAGGGGAGCTTAACAGAGGCTCATCTCAAGCCGCCATTTTGATGACGTCTCTGAACAGTTATTTTTAAAGAGCTAGATAGTTCTTCTAAATGTGAAGTGCAAAGTCAAAAAATATTTGAATTATACACCATTATTTTATTGATGAAGGAGCTTGCTAGGTAACTATTTAGATTTGCCACTTATTTCTTTGGGTAAGGGTATGCTTAGGTGAGGTAAAATATGCTCATTTCATTCTATTTGAAAAGTAAGATAGGAATGCTAAATGGAATTATGTCAAATTTATATATTTATTTTGGAAGGTGTAACATTTTTATGACAAATTTTCCAATCCCAGAATATATAATGATTTTCTAATTATTCAGATCTTGTTCTATGTCCTTGAAAAATGTTGTTTTTTCCTCATGTAAACCTGGTCTGTCTTGTTGAATTTATTCCTAGGTATTTAATAAATGTGTTGTTAATTTTAAGTGGAATATTTTTTACTGGTTCCGTTTCTAACTTTTTTTGTGTGTATTTTAATCTTGTTGCCAGTCACGTTGGCAAATCTCATTAATTCAAGTTGTTTTACAAGAATCACTTGAGTTTTTGAGAGGATTAAAATGAGATATGCTGTTAAAGAGCTTAAATAGTGGCTGGTAGAGAGCAAGTCCTCAGAAAATAGCGGCTATTTTCATAACCTGAAACTCCACTTTCAGACTGCATGGTCCTTACCTATAGAACATCCTCTTCAGTGTTAATTGCATGTATTGCTACTTTGAGGATTTGATCACTTTAATTATAAATAGCGTTTATTGAGTACCTGTGATTGTATGTTAGTTGCTTCTCCATGATTTTTGATAATCTTATGAAGCAACACAAGCAATGATTTCCTTGTTCTAATGGCTGTCATACCATAAATGTTACTACAAGGGACCAACCTATAAGGCAATCTTGACTTCGGACCACAACTAATGTAATTAATATGGTTGTGGAAAGTGTTCAAAAGAGATGCTCTTATCCTCACAACTTCTTCATCTTTAATTAAGGATAACTTTTGCATCCTTAAGCATAAAAAATATATGTTTTAATATGTAAAACATGAAAATTATGATGTGAAATTTTGGAATACACATCACCTTTTTTCTATTTTGGCATTGTCTTAAAAATATTCTGTGTTTATGTTAATGATGAGAATTCCATATCCTATTCTTATTCTGCCAAATATTTTAGTAGTAATTAAAAGAAACACACAGTATCTATATGACTGATAAAATTTACAAAGACAATAAAAATCTAAAAGAAAAAAATGAGAAAATAAATCATTCATATCTAAAGATTTATACGTGGTGATCTTCATATTATAACCCTAGCAAATATTATTTTAAGGACGATTTTGCCTTCTAAATAAGAGGACTGGTTATGTAAGTTGAGAAATGTAATTTAAGTTGGAAAAATATACATAGATAAAATATTCTTCTGAAATGTTTATGTGATGGTTTTCTGTTAATAGCAATGTTGATTAAAAAATAAAATATGAATGATGTCTTCAGATGCCATAAGCCTTCATAGCAGTGACTTTATTTGAGACTTACTCATAAGTTGGGACTGATTAATTTCTCTAGCTTTCTGAAAAGGCACCTTAAAAACTGGTTAAAGAGCATTTGGCCGTAAAAACTAATAATATCAGCTAACATTAATTAAATACTTACTCTGTTCCAGGATCTGAGATTAAACACTATCCTTGAATTACCTTATTTAATCTTCTCAAAAAAATATTATGAAGTAGAAACAATTTTATTCCTATTTTGAAGGTGAGGAAAATAAAACTCTAAGAATTAAACAAACTTATCAAAGTTTCAGAATTAATATAAGAATGGTACAATACTCAAATCTTAGTTTAATTCCAAAGTGATCCTCTTGATCCTTTATAGTCTACCACTTTATTACAGCAGAAATAGTAACATTTCTTTAAAAATATGCAAACCATTTTTCAATATCCAGGGATGTGTAATGAATTTAATATGTAAAATCAATTATATAAATGTTTGAATGATTTCTAATGCTTGAGACAAAAAATTGAACATAGAATTTATAAGAGTTAAACCATCACTGGATGTAAAAAAATATTTATGACACTTCGAATAATGAAGATTAAGTCTTCATTAGAATTTTAAGAAGAAAACATCTCCATGATCAGTAAAATTGTAGCTATTTACTGATTTTGATTTCCAAGGCTAGAATTGAAGCAAAATCCAATTTTGACAAAAACATACCTTTTTTGAAAGATGTATATATTTCAGGTCATTTTAATCATACAGATATATAGCAGCTGCTATGTTCCAGAGACTCTGCTAAGCAATTTGTAAATATTAGCTTATTTAATCCTTATATTCACCCCCATAAGGTGTAGGTATTATTATCCCCATTTTACAAAAAAGGAAAGGAGGCATAAAAACTTGCTCATGTTGACATAGCTACTAAGTATGACAATTGCATTTAAATCTAGGCTATCTCATGCCAGAATCTATGCTCAATATGTTCCAAATACTGTTCAGTCAGTGTTTTATTCTAAACATATTGCATGTATCTCACAATGTTGTATGTTCTATTAAGAAACTGCTGTATGCCAGCCATAATTCCAAAGAATGCAATTGTTTGTTTTTTTTAATTGTGTCCTTATATGGAGGAGTCATCCTTCTAAATCCTATTTCTTCATTTCCTTCTTTGACTGCTGTCATAGAAAACGTTTGAGCTAGTTGACATCTTAATTAACAAGTCAAAGGGTCTCAACAGACACCGTTTGATGCATCATAAAGCATCCTTTGTGGCATGCTTTGTTATTACTGCCATCTTATTTGTGCACTAGAGCACAGAACAGAATGTTTCTTGTCTACAGGGATTTCTTCAGCAATTGATCATTAATTGAAAAACATAGCAGAGCTAAGTCTTAGGAGAGAAATTAATGTTTTGTCCCAACTAAGTGCATTAATTAAGAAAATGGAATGATTTTTATGAATTGCCAAACTTCATAATGCAGTCTCATTTCAAGAATAATGGGGAATTGTTTCCCCCTGCTTTATTTGGAAAAAAGAAAAAAGATACAATTTTGGAATTTCTCTTTATGCATCTTACCAGCCCCAAGAAAGGACACGTTTTTGCTCTACTACATTGTTATTCTCTAGAAATCCATGTAATGCACTTACGTCAGTTTACTACCACCTCACATCTCTTCGATTTTTCATATCTTTTACTCTTTGCTACCCCATACACTGTGACGTCTTCTTGTTCTGAGAAGGCCTGGTCTCGTGTGTAAAGGATGTGGTCAGGTTTTCAAAGGAACCTAGAAACTGTACCTCATGAGCTGCAATCTTCTCATTTACTGAGCACCTTCTCGAGATTCTGAAAATATTGCAGAATACAGCAATTTAAGAGGATTTTTACACTGACTTTCAAATTTATGACAGTTTCAATAGTTTTCCCATAACACTTGAATAGATAAAAACTTCCCAAACAACCGTTAAATCAGTAATATTTAGAGTGCCATCACCATAGCAATTTCTGCAATGGCCAGATCGTACATATCATATGAATTTGTTTCTTATTTACCTGTGTCTCTATTTGCTAAGACTATTTATTATGTTGAACCTACTTTCTAATATTCTTATGAGACAATATTTAGCATACTCTAGGAAGGATGCAGTATTTATTTGGACCCATGCTATGTCTTTTTTTTTTTTCAACGTCCACTATATTCCATATAGCTTGTTCAAAATTCTATTTAAAGGACATTGGGGTAATGCTATGTATATTCAACAGAACTTCTACAGATTGAAAAGTAATCGGTGTTGTGCACAAAGCATACTAGTGTTAGAACCACTGAGGTAGCTGCAGGGATAATACGCATTGAGATGAAGCTTGGGGTGGGGGCGGGGCTAGACCATCTCCATTTGGATTTGGGTTTCCAACAGATCTAGGATCTGTAAACAAGTTTTTATGTACTCTTATCTTATATGTATAAAGGACTATGTGAGGTTTCTTCATTCGTTAATGTAATCATCAATTTAGTTTAGGTGCCAGACACTTATCTAGGTACAGCTAACTCAGAAATGAACAAGGTACATGTAGACCCATTCTCTGTGCTTATGCAATTTAGCATCTATAGGGCAACATTGGGGGAGAAATGATTCTGCATCCATTTATTCAAGACACTTTTTTTTTTCTCTATAGCACCCTTTATGATCTGACATACTACAGATTTACCAGTTTATTTGTTTGCTGTCTCCTCCAACCAGAATGTAAATTCCATGAGGGCAAGGATTTGTCGACTGTGTGGTTTGCTGAAGCTCCCCTGCTAGAACAGTGGCTGGCTCATGGTATGAAGTGGATGAGAAAAAGGGATTTTCTATTAATCTATTAAGTATGAGGGTGCCCAGTGCCAGGTATAGAAAGACAGATAGGAACCACAGGTAGCAGAAAGGCTGATGTGTGAACAGTCAGTCTACTGAGAGGCGGTTACATGCCATGGCAGACACAAATCGCATGCCTGGAGAAGCACAGAGGAGGAATTGCAAGCTCAGAAGTGAGAGGGGAGGAATAGCTTCTTCAAGGAAATGGTCTCTTACTGCCCAAAGCAGTCATCAGCCTTAAAACCCAAGACTCTGACATCTTAGTTAATCTCCTGACCTGCACCCACCCTACTTGCAGACACAGTTGCACACACACAGAAAAGTGACACATGCACAGTAGCTCAGAGGGCATGGATAAAACAGATACTAAAGTCTGGCTAGAAGCCTAAAAAGACTTGACCAGGAGAAACATCTGAAACCTAAGCTTTCAAAAGTGGCATTGGTTGTGAAGAAGAGTTGAGAATAATCTTCATGGCTGAAGGAATGGCTGAAGTAAAGGTACTTGAATAGAATCTTCTTGACCATCATCTGAATTTTTAGATCCTGATTTTAGAGATTAAGACTTATTGATCATTCTTGTATCAGACACCTACCCAGTTATACAGATACGTTTCTGTTTATTTTCTTTAACTAAGTTTCATGGTATTAAAATGTTCCAGAGAAGTAGAAGATGATAATTGCCAAGTGTGCTGTACAAAAGAAATGATGAATTTAGAAAACTGATTACAGAGGTGCAGAGCAGAAAGAGACTTGTCTCGCAGCACAAAGAAGCAATTCATCGGTAGGGGATGAGTAATCATTTTGCACAGAAGCCTGGAGTAAAGCAAAACTTTCTTTAAAATACTCCTGATAAAAAAAAAATATAAATTGCAAAACCATTTTGGAGAGCAATTTGGTAAAACCCAGTAATCCTGAAGTGACCCAGCAATTCCACCCTTATCAGGTTGAACCATCTGAAATTGCTGATATTTGGCTGGTTTTGACCTACAAAAAAAAGCAATTCATATGGATATCTATCTATATCTATATCGACATATAGAGAGAGATCTTAGAGAAATTTGTCTGTGTATGCAAGAAATAAAATTGTAGTAGCAAAACATTGGAAATAATCTAAATGCCGTCAAGAAGAGAATGGATAAATTATGGCAATGAAAAGAGTTAAAAAGCTAAGCATTTTAACTTCTTTTACAGTAAGAAAAAGAATAAGGAGAATGACTTTTTTGGTAAAGGGAGAGTGGCGCCCTTATGAGTTAGAAAAAGTTTAAAACGCCTTAGGTAGTCCACCAAATTTTATTGTATTCTGTTCCTGCATCAGCTAAAGTCGTTAGTCTTCAGCTGCTCAGTGCTGCAACGAACTGTAGAATTGTAGCACATTTTTTCTTTGCTGAAACTGAATAGACTTTTTTTTTTTAAATCTCAGAAACCTGAGAATGTTTGAGTTTTGAGATATTACCATTATCTTATCCTCCTTCCATACTTCTAGAAGCACTTGAAAAGGCAAGTGATCAGAATCACGTCGCTGATTGTTCAGTGCTGTGTCTGAGCCTATTCTATTGGATATAAAATGAAGTGATTTATTAACCTTCCACAGTCTGTACTGTTGGTATTATTATGCCAACTCTAAGGGGTGGACCAAAGTAATACAGATGTACCACTCTTTCTACTGATGTTACTACTGTATCGTGTTTTACTACTGCTGAAAAATAAAGTCTGCCAGTCAGGAAATTGCTTGATTTAAAAGCACAGCTCTACCCTTCCTATACCATATAAAAGAAAAATGTGGTTGTCTGTACCTTAATTTACAGTGCACATCTCAACGTCTCCTAAAACAGATGGAGGAATGCAATATTACATTTTGGGTCCTCAACCCAAGGAGAAAACTTGGCAGCTATTTAAAAATAATGACATAACAAAGAGAAGAAAACAGAATCCTGATATTTCCCTCATGTGGGGCCCTCTATCATTGGCCAAACACATTTTGGCCTATTTGAAAAAAAATTGTGCCTATTTGGAAAGGCGTACTAAATAAAAATTGAGTATTTCAACTCTGTCCGCTAAAAGTAACTCCTGGTTTCAAAGGGATTTCTTTGGAGGAGTATAAAAGCCAAGAAGCTGCTGGAATTTATTCAGACAGGGTCTGATCCTGAATTACGCTATGATTCAGCTATAGAGACCTGATCTTTATTATCTTTTCAAAAACACATACACGTGTGTCTGGGCATGCGTGTGTTCACACACACCACACACACACACACACACACACACACACACACACTGAATTTTACTAATGAATTGGGCTCTTGGTTGGAGACTAAGTCATGTGCAGTTTTTAAGTCAAAAACATCAAAGCTGGGGAACACTGCAGACAAGCAATTTAATAACAATATTTGTGTCTCAGAAATTACAGTTTTACAATATGTTACTGACTGGTTATTAAGTGGTAATAGTTGAATCAGGACCCACCTGATTATTCAAGCATTTCTGCTTCTTGATTATGAGCTTGGCACTCAGTGGAAGAGCTATTCTGAACTCGTTACTGTTCATACAGTTATAAAGAAATCATGAAGAAATATACAACCAGCAGGACCCCTAATATATGTCATTATACAATGTTTGGTGACTTTCAATAATTATCTTATTTCTTGGTGCATGAAGGGTACACCTGATAAGGTCTGCGAAAGTGACTTTCAACTTTGCTTTCTGTGATGGATGCCATGAGCAGCCTGAACTTTCTATTTTTCTACTTTCTACTTTTGCTAGCAAATTGCATTTGTTACTGAGGTGTCTACCGAGGAAATACATTTTTTCTTTCAGAGTTGATTAGAAATCCTCTGATCGCACCACGTACTGTTTCTGATGTTATTAGTTCTTCCAGCAAGTCATAGAGTACACTATTTGGGAACCAGGGAAGTAGCAGGGAGGTGGTGATCCAGATAGAATCAGGCTCTCAGATGATCTGCTGTAATTATAAATTATCTCTAAGATCTGGGCTTTCTCAGTACCATCCTGTCCTCAGTTCTCTAAATAAACTTCAGAATATAGTTTGGAATAGACCTTATTGAAGTTCATGGCTCTGTAAAGAGACCACTGTCACACAGATGGACCTGATGGAAATGAGAGATTCATTCAGTCAGCCAACATATATGTATTCAATGCCTATTATATGGGATGCGTTCAATGCAGTCAGTCAATGGGACTAGTCAATGGGAATAATTTAGGGAATATAACATAGGTTGTTATTGACCTTAGATTGTTCAAAGTCTGATGGTATTTGTATATGCTGATTTCCATATTGAGCATTAGCAATACGAGATAGAGATAACTGGTTACATGTAAGACCTTTTGTACTACACTATATGCAATTATTAGTTTTTTTGCATTGGTACTTATTTCATGTTTTAATTTGTCTTATTTAATTAAAAGGCATAAAACATCATATTGTTTACATCAAATTATGCAACTGAGTTCTTGGTTTCTTTTTGATTCACAAATTACAATTCAACATATTAACAGGAAGAGTAAATCAGAAATAGAAACTTTCAATTTGAATTTTAAAATAAAAAAGTGAAATTCAGTGCACTTTAGCTATACATTGTTGTGATCTCATATTACAATTTTGTTTAAAAATGACTTTGTTATCATAGACTACATGTGTGCAGCCTTCTTCTGAAATGTGACAAATACAAGATCATTTGGCTTTTACCACTTGCTCTCTGCTATGTTTTGTATGACTAAATATTATCACATATGCTTTTGAAAATAAATGGTTTAATACCTCTTTCTTTTAAAAAATGACAGTCTATGCTTTGTTTCCCCTTGGAAAATAGTTTCATTTTTCTTACCAAGATGACTCTGAATTCCTCTTTCATTTCAGTTTGGGCGTCTTCATGAATCATTTAGGCAGAATATGCTGAACAAAGATCATTTTGTTTGGGTGTAATGAGAAATGCTGTTTAATTTCAGTGGTATGGACCTGGTGTCCCTTCACCCTGCCTTCTCTGTGTCTTCTTACCAGCTTAGCTCCTCCAGATTTTGCCCATGTCAAACCTTCTGTCTCTCCCTCCCTTTTCAAATGTTTCCTAAAAGACTCCTAAGTGCCAGGCTTTGTGCTGGCTTCTAACGGGTCCAGGGATGAAGCAGTTAATCACATCCCCTTTAGTCCTGATTTAAAAAAAAAAAAAAAAAAAAAAAAAAGTTCTTAAACAAATAATCATGCACAGTAATTTATGTTCTTGTTATTACTATCGTGAAAGGAGATGTATGAGGAATATTGAAAGATATAATTGGTGAACTTAACTTATCCTAGGCTGTGGAGGAGGGGTAGAGCAAGAAAGTCTTCCTGAAGATAAACATTTAAGCTGAACCCTGAGTATTTCTTAGTTGGAGAGAACGGCAAAGAACCTGATGAGAAGAATCTCTAGTTGCTACCCTGTTGTCAGGAGATGTTTCACTTGATGCTGAGTTTTAAGGAGGTAAAGCTAGAAGAAGCCTTGTGATTAGGTATGGTGAATTAATCTAATGCCATGATTTGAAGAGAAAAGATTTCTTTTAAGTGTAAAAATGTTATGGAGAGTAGAGCGTTTCATCGTATATTATGAACCATTATAATATATCTATGTGTTTTTGACTTGGGTTGCTTAGTGTGGTTTATTACTTCAATTTAAAATTATATGAATTATAGTTCACTTTTGTAAAAGGATGTTTGGTTTCGTGGGGGTAATAAATCTGAAAGTGTCCTTGGAGCCTGATATAAGTTGTAGGTAAACAATAAAGTTGATGACTTAGCTTTCCCATTTATGGTTTTATTTATTAACAGGCTGATGAAGGTCATGGAGATGGTCTTTCTAATGCCTGTTATTAGGTCAGTGGCAGGATTAAGAATAAAAACTGATTCCAATAATGATAGGAAGAGCTTCAAAACGTTCCCCCTGTTTTTGAGTGATTTGATTCAATTGCATGAGCCCTGAGGATCCACAACTCTGTTTTGCATAATTTTTTAGCAGTTATTTTAAATCTAGAATAAATTCATCCAGATAACTCAGATTGTTATTAAAACTAGCTGGTTAGCATTTTAGACTCCTCAAAATACAAATATATTGTACATCGCTGATATATTTTAATGAAGAATGCCTGAGACGACACAATCCCTTTGAGTCAAGTTAATTATAAATCTTTTCTACTTTTCATCCCAGCTGTTTGCATAATTGCCTATTGTCAAATATACGTTTATCAATTCCTAAGAACATTTTGGCCATTAAAACCCAAGGGAATATCCCACCATAGTTACACTGACTTTCAAAATGTTGAAGTGAAATTTCAAGGGCTTTTTCTGTGAGCCCTTAATCCTTTCGGACTTAACGCTGACTGATCTGTTAATATGTGTGTTCTTCACTTTGTTGGTGACTCAGTTTGCGATTTCCCAAATTATTTTCCCTTGTCTTCTCTTCAGTAATTCTTGCTGCTTGCAGCTTATATGAATGATGATTGGAGTAGATTATTGAACAGCCACAGGGATTTTAAAAACCTTGAAAAAAAGCAAAAACTAAAAACCTCTGAAACTTGGTCTATCATTCGTACAGGCTTTGTGTTTGCGATTCACTTACTGAAGTCAGATCCATAGATGGTACATATTGATATACAGATATTTGACCAGGTGACTATTCCATTAGAAGGCCAAGTGGTCTTTCTACATTTTAAGTTTCCAGAGACTAGAATCTGAATTTTGGCTGAGCTAGTGTTTATTATTTTTTTGGCTACTTCAGTTACATACAACTAAAATGTAGCTGTTTAAACAAAAAATTGATTTACTAAATAAAGGGTGGCTGGTGGCTCATGTAGTAGAAGGAGCAGCTGAAGATCCAGGCTTTGAAAAAGAAAGGATCAGAGGTGCTCTGGGCTTTGTGTAGCAGCAGTCTTATTTCAGAGAGCATCTGGTCAGCTTGTGGTTAGTCCATTCTTCAGCTGTGGCTAGGGAAAGCCCAGGGTTCTAGTGTGGAAGGATTAACTTTCAAAGTAGTAGTGGGAGTGTGATGACCCGAAGAAATGGTGCAATGAAGACAAAAACGGTTTGTGCTCTGCTTTGGGGATTTAACCTCTTTCTAACATCCTTTTCTATAAAATGTGGCTAAGGCTAGTACTACCTATCTCTTAGGGCACAAACCGGACTGAAACAGTGCACTTAGAACAGTGTTGAACAAATAGTAAGCACTCAGTGTCATTATTATCTCCGTTTTGCACAAGAGAAATTATGATTCAGAGATGTTTCAATAACCTGCCCAAGGTCACACTAAGGAGTGGATGAGCTGGCATTCACCAGATTCAAATGCTCTGTGCCATTGCAGAGCATTCATTCACTTTCTTTTTTTGCATGCTCATTTTAGTGTTTTAAGATATTTATTAAAAAAATATAGTTAGCATACGATATTCTACTAGTTTCAGGTGTATACAATAGTTATTTAACATTTATATACCTAAAGAAGAGATCACCATGATAAATCCAGCAACCATCTGACACCGTTGCGTGCTATCACAATATTACTGACTATACTCCCCATGCTGTACATTACACCCCAACACTTACTTGTTTTATACTTGGAAATTTGGAACACTTATTGCCCTTTACCTTTCCCCCCGTTTTTAATTTTTCAGTTACGGTTGACTTCAATATTATTTTGTATTAATTTCAGGTGCACAGCATAGTCATTAGACATTTAGATAAGTTAATAAGTGATCCCCCTGACTCATCTAGTACCCACCTGGCACTATATATAGTTATTACCATATTATTGATTATATTCCTTATGCTTTACTTTACATCCTCATGATTATTTTGTAACTTCCAATCTGTACTTATTAATCTTTTCTCCTTTTTCACCCCGCCCCTAAACCCCCTCCCAACTATCACCCCAATAAATCTAGTACCCATCTGACACCATATGTAATTATTATAATATTATTGACTATGATCCTTATGCTATACCCTGCATCCCCATGACTACTTTGTATCGACCAATTTGTACTTCTTAATCCCTTCCCCTTTTTCACACCCCCTCAACCCCCTCCCCTCTGGCAACCATCAAAATGTTCTCAGTATTTATGAGTCTGTTTCTGTTTTGTTTGTTTGTTAATATTTTGTTCTTTAGATTCATCATCTAGATGAAATCACATTGCATCTGTCTCTCACTTCTGACGTATTCCACTCACCACAACACCCTGCAGGTACATTCATGCCGCCTCAGAGGGCGAGAACCCAATCCCTTCCCTTCCACTGTCTATATGTACCACCTCCTCTTTATCCATTCTTCTGTCGACAGACACCCAAGCTGTGCTCACATCTTGGCCATTGTAAACAATGCTGCAATGAACATATGAATGCACACATCCCCTCGAAGTAGTGTTTTGAGTTTCTTTGGACAAATACCAGGAAGTGGGATTACTGGGTCCTTCTTTGTCTCCTGTTTCAGCCTTTGTTTTAAAGTCTGTTTTGTCTGGTATAAGTATTGCTACCCCAGCCTTTTCTATTTCTTTATTTACATTTTCATGAAATAACTTTTTCCATCCCTTTGCTTTCAGTCTGTGTGAGTCTTTCAATCTGAAGTCTCTTGTAGGCAGCATATGTAAGGGTTTTGTTTTCTTATATATTCAGTCACCCTATGTTTTTGATTGGAACATTTAATCCACTTACATTGAAATCAATTGTTGATAGATATGTAGTTATTGCCGTTTTATTATTCATATTTTTTATCTTTTTTTCATCTTAATGAAGTCTCTCTGACATTCCTTGTAATACTGATTTGGTCGTGATGAACTCCTTTAGCTTTTTCTTGTCAGGGAAGCTCTGTATCGGTCTTTGAATTCTAAATGATGGCTTTGCTGGGTAGAGTAACCTTGCTTGTAGGTCCTTGGTTTTTATCACTTTGAATATTTCCTGCCAGTTCCTTCTGGCCTGCAAAGTTTCTGTTGAGAAATCAGTTTACAATCTTATGGGAACTCCCTTGTGGGTAACCAAGTGCTTTTCTCTTGCTGCTTTTAGGATTCTTTCCTTGTCTTTAATCTTTGTTGTTTTAATTATAATGTGTCTGGGTGTGGGCCTGTTTAGGTTCATCCTGTTTGGGACTTTCTGCACTTCCTGGGATTGTATATCTATTTCTTTCACCAGGTTAGGAAAGTTTTTAGTCATTATTTCTTCACATAGATTCTCAATCCCTTTCTTTCTCTCGTCTTCTGGTACCCCATGTGATACAAATGTTATGTTTGATGTTGTCCCAGGAGTCCCTTAAAGTATCCTCAGTTTTTTGGATTCTTTTTTTCTTTTTGCTGATTGGGTGTTTTTGCTACTTTGTCTTCCAAATCTCTGATTCGATGCTCTGCTTCATCTAGTCTGCTGGTGATTCCTTCTAGTGCATTCTTCATTTCAGTTATTATATTCTTCACTTCTGACTGGTTCTTTTTCTAGTTTCTGTGTCTTTTTTTTATGCTTGCTATCTCGTTGTTGAAATTCTCACTAAATTCGTTGAGCATCCTTAGAACCCTTGTTTTGAACTCTGTATCTGGTAGGTTGTTTGCCTCCATATTGTTTACTTCTTTTTCTGGATTTTTCTCCTGTTCTTTCATTTGGGATATATTTCTTGGTTTCCTCATGTTGGCTCCCTCTCTGTGCTGGTTTCTATGTGTTAGGTAGGGCTGCTATGTCTCCCATTCTTGCCAGGTAACTTTATATAGTAGGTGTCCTGTGGGACCTAGTGGCACAGTCTCCTTGGTCACCAGAGCTGGGTGCTCCAGGAGTGTCCCTTGTGTGGGTTCTGTGTGCCCTCCTGTTATAGTTGAACCTTGGTTGCTGTTGGCATGTCAGTGGGTGGTATTGACCCTCAGGCTGACTGGCTGTGGGGTTTGGCTATGTCCACAGCTTATGGACTGCTGTGGGCAGGGAGGAGGGCTTACCCCATGGAAAGAAATTCAGTCCAGCGGGCTCTGGTACCTGTTCAGACTGCTTTTTGTGTGTGCCTCTTGTGGGGCTAATTGTGCGGCTAACCTCCAAGTATGTTAGTTCTGGGACCTCTTGGGAGGGGCTTTGGTGCAGGCCCAAGTCAGCCACTGTCTGTGACGGGCCGGGGAGTACCTGGTAGGAGCTACAAAATGATCCATGGTGGGTCAATGCCTGTGGTGCTTCTGGAGGCATGTGGGAGAGACTACACTGAGAGCCACAGACAACTGCCACAAGTACGAAGTCTGGAGTAGCTCTGCAAATAGCCAGGACACTTTGAGGCATGTTGTCACCTGCCAGCTCCCGTGAGGTTCAGCTGATAACTAAAGCCTCCTGTGGTAAGCATGTTCGGTGAGGCAGGGTCTCAGTCAGTCAGCAGGATGGAGCAGTGGAACTCACCAGGCCAATCAGATTTGGCCTGTAGGAGTGGGCTCAACATTGGAAAGATGGCGCCCACCTCCTGGCTGCATGGGAGAGGAACACCACACAGGGAAAATGGGGACTGTCCCTCTAGTCCTTTCCTTGAAGTTACACAACTCAGTCCATCCCCATATGTCTCCAATGCCTCCAGAGTCACCATCCCTCTGCCGGAGCCCAAGGTGAGTGCCTGCACGGGCCCTTTGAGAGGATGTCTGGGTTTCCCACAGCCTTCTGTCCCACCTGGATGGTCAGAATCCCCACTGTTTTTCACAGCCAGAAGTTGTGGGGGCTCCCCTTCCCTGCACCAGTACTCTGGGATGGGGAGCCTGGTGTGAGGCGTTAGGGTCCCTTGCTCCTTTGTGGGGAACATCTGTGGTTAAGATCTCTCTCCCAATTGTCAACCACCATATCTGGGTTTGGGACCAGACTGTTTTGTGTCTCCGCCCCTCCTACCAGTCTCATTGTGGCTTCTTCTTTATATCCTTAGTTATAAAACTTCTGTTCAGCTAGAGTTCAGTTGGTTCTCCAGTTTGATTGTTCTATAATTTAGTTGTAATTTTGATGTGTTCACGGAATGAAGCAAGCACAGCACTTATGTTCTCCACAACCGTGGATCTCCTAGCATTCATTCACTAAACACCATTCTAGATTACTTCACAGTGCATAGAGCCTACTCGCGCAAGGTCAACTGTCCCCTTATTGTAGCACTTCTAACTTCCCAGTGCCTAACAGCTGTCATTTTAAAGAAAAGTTTGAATTCTACTCCTTATAATCTTAAATCTTAATATTTTTCCTAAGCAATATATATTGTCCTTGATTTTATCTTTTAATCTCTCTTAGAGGCCAGTAATAGGATCCCTGATTTTCAGGTGGTGAAAATATCGCTCAGAGAGGTTAAATATTTCAAAGTTCACAGACCAAGTAAAGGCAGCAACTGAGCTTTGAACTCAGTTCTGCCTGATTCTGGAGCTTTGCTCCTCTGACCACTCTTTCCTCCATCTTGGATAGCAGGACAGTGAGACAGGGCTTCCCCCCACCCTCTGCCCAAACAAGCACAACCTAAATAATGTTTAAAATACATCAGCGCAAAAAGAATATATAACCAGCATACAGTGAAAATATGGAGGCTACCAAAAGAAAGTGGTGTTGGTAGGTGTTTTGAAAATTGTAGGCAATATTCTAGATACTTCCAACATCCTAATGTAAGCTACATAGGATGTAGCTTGTTATCATCGTTTTACAGCTAAGGGCACTTAATGTATAATTTTGATATTTCCTCAGAATTACATAATCTGTAGATGATGGTGGAATGAAACTAACAGGCTCTGTGAGGATAAATTCAATTTACCTAATTTGTTTACCACTTTATGCGGGGACTCAGTAAATGTGTTCAATGCATAAATGTCTTCAGGCCACAGATCCCAAAGTTCTGCACTTTTTCACTTCTCTCTTAACAGAAGCAGTAAGATTTAATCAGTTGACAGGAGCTATCAAAAGCCAAGCGAAAACACCAAAAAGATGGCAATCTGGAATACGAAGAAAAAAGCACACACTCATCAAAATACACCCAAATCCATAGTCCGGATGCCTTGCAATAACAGACTTAGCCAAATACTTGAGACAAAAATATCATAATCCTTGGTTTTAGAAAAGGATAATTCTAAGGTCTAGGAAATAGTAAATGTTATGTCCATTTTTGATAATAAAATGATTGGTGAAATTATAGGCTATTGAATGCAATTTCCTTTCTTTCATATAGCTGGCAAGTAGTAGAGCCCATTATCAAGCAATCAGTGTTTGTCAATCCACAAATACTGTAATCAGCATGAGCCTAAGATGTGAAAGCAATGGTAAATGTATCTGTTTTTCTTCTATAAAGGAGTTATAGATCTTATACAGGGAATATCCAGCATATTAGTATTTTTCAAAGAATGTTCAATGGGTGTTCATAGTATTAATGGCTGAACAAATAACACAATCAATTAAATTTAAGAAACTCTGCAATATAAAAGGCAAAACGTGTTTCTTTACTGCAGGGATGCTCAGAGCCTTTAATTTTGTTAATTTTTTTTTGAGGACTATCAAATGCAGCATTGCTGACACTAATCCTACAATGACTTTTGAGGAACTTAAGTTCCAAATTTGCAAAATGTTTAGGAGAAATTATTTAAGCACCTACTTTGGACTTTTAAGCTGCTTGAGGGCAGAGGCTGTCCCTGTTCCTCGTTCTATCACTGGTACCTAGCACAGTGCCTGATATACACAGGGTACTAATTTGCTATTTGTAGACTGAATGAATAAATGATTAAATATTGAGTATAAAGTTAAAGAACATGATAGACTACTTAATATCTTGATGATATGATCTAACATGTATTTGAAAAGAGGAGGCTGACTCAAAACTGATTTAAAATTACTATTGCTTTTTAACTATTCTTTTTGATTTGAGAAAGGGAAGTACCTATTTTTAATTGGATTTGACTATAAATTTTAAATTAACTGAACATTAATAAATTCATTGATATTCTCATGTGTTGGAAATATTTTCAGAATATATATATGGGAATATATCTATATCTACATGTATATATATATATAGTTGTATCTAGATATATCTATAGATAATCTATAGATATATCTATATAGAGATATATATATATATATATATATATATCTCTATATAGATATATATGCCCTTAGTGATATGTGCAAAACAAAAGCATAACATCATAGTTCTTGAGTTTCTTCTTGACATGGGATATTTCTGGGAAGAGCCTCCAGAAGGCACTATTGTGAAAGAATAGTGTGGTAATTTTCTTTGAACACAAATAGTTGTAATCTGTATCCAAACAAAATATGTCTATATCTATACATTATATATATATATATATATGCCTATATATATTGATACATATGTGATACACACGAATGCTTTACACCTCTGTATGCAGGCATGCATACATTTTTATACGGATGTTTGCAAACACATGTATGCATCTATATAGGAAAGGTATTGGGAAAAAATATGGTTTTCTGAGTTACAAATATTCCCTGAAGTGAGGAATACTAGATAGCCATCTTATTTTATGGTGATTATATACATATAATTAATGCATCAGAAATTACTTATAGTGGGTGGAACAAAGTCTAAATGAACTTCTTTAATTTCACTACCACCATCAGTTTAAAGATACGGTTTGTTGAATGGAATAGAAGCATTTCAGCAAGTAAGTGTTATTCCCATTTTTCCGTTTTGAATGAAATTTGTCTTACATCAGGATTTAAATCAGTTACATTGATGTCTGAAACTAAATTATTGAACCTGGGAAACAGAAAAATCAGAAAGATTCATGTTTATGAACCTATTCTGTGTCTTCAAACGGGTTAGACATTTCCACATTTTTATGCTAAAAGGTTTCTACATGAATTGTCTAAAGGAAACCCTTTTATTTTTAATGGTTTTATTAAACGTACAATTTACATGTAAATTGACGTACAATTTATATGTCATAAAATTAACCATTGTAAGTTTTTACAGTCTGATACTTTTGAGGAAATATATACAATTGTGCAACCATTGTCTCAGTCCAATTTTAGAGCATGTCTACTTTCTCCAAAAGTTCCTCTGTGCCCAGTTGCAATCATTCCACCTCCCCATTCCTGGCAAACTGTTTTTCAAAGTGGGTATGCCATTTTATATTCCCACCAGCAATTTCTGAGAGTTCCAATATTCCATATCCTTAGCAAACTTAGGTTTTTCAGTCTTTTTTATTTTGACCGTTCTCGTGTGAATCGTGGTATCTTATTGTGGTTTTGATTTGCATTTCATAATGACAAATGATGTTAAGAACGTACTTGTTAACCATTCTTATATTGTCTTTGATGAAATGTCTATTCAGCTATTTTGTCAATTTTAATCGTTATTTATTTTGTTAGAGTTATTTATATGTTGTAGATAGAACACCATTTTTAGATATATGAGTTGCAAATACTTGCTCACAGTCCGTAGCTTATCTTTTTCACTTACTTAAATGGTGTTTTTTGGAGAGAAAACGTTTTAATTTTGCTGAAGTTCAATTCAACATTTTGTTTCTTTGATGGATCATGCCTTTGGTATAATATGTAAGAAATCTTTAACTTTAAACTCAGGGCTTTTGTCCTATTTTTCCTATTATCTCCTCCTGTTTCTTCTAGATGTTATATAGTTTTAGTTTATACATTCAGATGCATGATCCATTTTGAGTGTATTTTTGTAAATGGTGTGAGGCTATATTCTAAATTTATTTTTTCATATAAATATCCAATCATCCAAATTTCATTTATTGAAAAGGTTTTCCTTTTCCCCCTTGAGTTGCCTTGGCACCTTTATCAATACTCAGTTGACATAGTTGGAGGGTATATTTCAGGACTTTCTATTCTGTTCCTTTGATGTTTATGTCTGTCTTTATGAAAATAGCATTTTGTCGTGATTACTTTAGCTTTATATTAACTTTTAAAATCAAGTAGCATAAATTCTTCAAATATGACCGTATTTTGAGCCTTCTAGTCCGTGAACATGGCATATCTCACTTTTTTAAGGCCTTTTTTAAATTTTTCTCAGCCATGTTTTATAGTTTTCCATTTACAGTTCTTGCACTTCTGTGAAGTTTATTCTTAAATGCTCCATTTTTTAATGCTATTATGAAATTTTGTTTGCTTAATTACATTTTCAGGTTGTTCATACTATATACAAATACAATTGATTTTTTATATTGATCTTGTATCCTATAATCTTGCTACATTTATTAGTTCTAGGCTTGTTTTTTTAATTTTTTTTAGAACCTTTAGGACTTTAAAAAATATATCCCATTCTGAATGTCTCCCAGAAATAGTCTATGTCATGTGGGAGCAGATACACGTGCCTAGCACATAAGTGAATTTTTAATACTTGCTTGTTGAATGATGGAATGAATTTTTGCATATATTTCTCCAAAGTATTATACTTTTTCTAACTGTAATTAATAGGTAATTTAACTTTATAAAAATGAAACTTTACACATAGGCTTGATGATTATATATTTTCATTTCATTACAATTAAATTGCAATGTTTCATGCTTTGAACTATTTGCAGGCTATACAATGTGGAAAAAGAAAAAAGAAAAAAACAACAACACAAGTTGGCAGTAAATAGGTTTGTTTTATCCAAGAGCATTTTGATGATAAGATTCTCATTTTTCTTTCTTTTTATTCCCAAAAGGAATATCATTTTAAGTGAATACGTGATCAATACTAAATGCACTAAGTATGCATTCCTTACAGTCAGTCTTGATTTCATGAAAGAAAAATGCTTATGCCTTATCATGTTTATTGCATAATTTGCAATTTACAGCAACAATGCATCTATTTAATTTCCACTTAAATGTTGTAAATCACTCTCCTGAAGAATACATTGAGAACAAATCTTTTTTATTTACATAAGTTTTTTGTAGCTAACAGTCTAAGTCACACATCTTACACTTTACTAGGAGAATCATTTTGGTTTTTTTACATATGTATAATTTTGAACGAAGATTTTTAACTACATAAAGCACAAACACCTGTTTTCCCCACAGTATTAAATGCTTTAATGCTAAATATACATCATAATCTGACTACTATGTGAGGTGTGTCAAAACATACCTCACTTTTCAAGCCAAAGACAGGTTTATGGAGTTTTCAATTTGTCAGTTCTTAAGCTCTCAGTTTGGAAATCAAGGACATAGAGAAAAAAAGTAATCAAACACAAACAAAAAGCTGCAAACATGCATAGCCAACGTTTTCAACTACAAGTTAGGATTATAGTACATATGAAACATTTCTTTCAAATGTGTGGGGGTGAGACTACACCATCAGCACATGGGTGTATATCTGTAACTGCACTCAATTGCATGTGGGTTTCAATATTATATCCAACATTTAATTAGCATTAACTCAAGCTTTTACCAAACATACCCCTTGTGGTCACCACCACTTTCCAAACAACCCATCCCTCCTCACCACCTGCCTTACCTATTTGTTACCACCACTCCCAGAGACAGCTGTGAGTGGTGGGTAAAAGCCAGGACTCTGGACTCTATTACCTACGGTAGGTGCACATTCTGGCTCTTTCGCTTCCTAGCTGTGCAGTCGTGCGCAATTTATTTATTCAATCTGATGTTGTGTTTCCAATCTCGAAAATGAGGATAATAGTGGTACCTACCTCCTTGGATTGTTATGAGGATGGATATGTAATTATCATTCTAGCCCTAGTATACTTTTGTGTATGTCTGTGTGTGTGTGGTGGGTGGGGGAGTGCATCTATCTGCCCGTCTGTCTACATACGCACACGTACATATGCACAGGCACAAATATATACCATGTTTCCCCAAAAATAAGACCAGGTCTTATATTAATTTTTGCTCCAAAAGGTGCATCAGGGCTTATGTTCAGGGGATGTCATCCTAAAAAATCATGCTAGGCCTTGTTTTCTAGTGAAGTCTTATTTTCAGGGAAACATGGTTGTGCCTATGTGTGTATAGATAGATATAAATATAAATACAGAGATAGGTAGATATATGGATATATATTGTTTTCAGTAACAGTGCCTGGTGTATAATACGTGATCAATATATTTTGGCTATTGTTATTAAATCCACCCTGTTATAATATTCCTAAGAGCTGATGTCATATAAACTGTTTCTTAGTATTAATCCTTTAGCTTGGTACAGAATTTAATGAAGATAAGCATAATGGGAAGGAAAATCAACTAAATTGACAAGCTATTCAATTATTCAGGCTTTGGAATATGCCAGTGGTCAAGTACATACATGAAATAGCTAATAATATGTTTAATATTTAATGGAGATTTTTGATTCAAATTATTTTAGCACTCTAAGAAATACAAATTCTTTTAAATACCATGAAAATCATCCTGCTTACCATGTATCAGAATTTTCCGGTTCTGCACTAAATTACTGTGACAGTCAATGAAGAATGAAGTTCTATTTAACATATTCTTGATTTTATTTCCTAGAAGACTTGGCTAAATATTTCATAGATTAATATCCAGTGCTTCCTCACAATGCTTGCGGATATTTTAAACTACTTTTTCTTTTTGACGTTTTTAATGTGCGCTTATAATTATAGTAATCATTTGACAGTATCATTAATGATAACAAATATGATCTAGTTGAAATATATTATTTTAATAGTACTCTGCTAAAGTCATAGATGATAATGTTTCACAGTACTATTATAATTCTAAGTCGTAAATTGTGTTGAATTTCAAAAGTAAAGTGTATTACTCTATGAATCTTTGTTTGAACTTCTTTATCAACTAAGATGTGAGATCTTAAATGCTTCTCCCTTCTTTTATATGTGTGTAGTCTAAAAAACAAAAGTCATAAAGCACCCTAACATCTTATTAATATGTGTAGATTCTTTTCTGATAACACATCATCTCTGTACACTGAAAATGAATATTGAGTGATAGCTCCTGTGAACAGCTTTGCAGTGCCCTCCTCTACTTAGCAGTGTTGATTTATGGCAGCCTTTTTGGAGTAGGGATACTTGACCTTTTACAGTTGGTTTATGGGCCCTTTTGAGAATCTATGAAAGAATCTCTGAAAGCCCTGCTCCTTCTCCTCTGAAAAGAGCATGTAGGCACATATGCAAATAAAATGTTTTACATATAGTATAGACCCCCTTATCCACAGTTTCAGTGACCCTTAGTGAACAGCTGGCTGGAAATATTAAATGGACAATTCCAGAAATAAATGATTCATTAAGTTTTCAGTTTCACATCATTCTAAGTAGCATGATGAAATCTCGTGCTGTCCTGCTGTGTTCCACCCAGGATGTGAATCATCCCTCTTCCAGGGTATCCATGCTGTGTATATTCTCCACCCGTTATTCACTTAGTAACTATCTCGATTATCAGATCGACTGTGGACTGTGGTGATATCGCGGTGCTTGTATTATAGTAACCCTTATTTTACTTAATAATGGCCCCGAAGCACAAGAGTAGTGATGCTGGCAATTCACATATGCCCAAGAGAAGCTGTGAAGTGCTTTCTTTAAGTAAAAAGGTATTATGTATAGGAAGAAACAGAGTATATATAGGGTTTGGTATTATCCATGGTCTCAGGCATCCAATGAGGGTCTGGCAGATCAGGGCGAGGGAGGGGATTTCTATAGTTTCTCTCTGTCACTGGATCCCTTAAAACTCAATGGAGGACATACTGCATAGTATAATTCTTACTACTTTAAGAAACCCGACTCTAATATTCTATGTAAATCAGACAATTATCAGTAATCCACAATTGCTTGTATTTAGTCAGCATCACAGAAATCTCACTGCCTTTTCTGTTTTACATTTTTAGTTCTATGGACCAAGTCATTATGGACTTTGTGGCATTATTTCATTTTATATTGTTTGTGTGAGGACTGACAATTTTTAAAAAGTTACATATTGCTCTGAAAAACATGAGCAATCTCTCTGAATCATGTTTTCCTTATCTGAAGATGATAGTATTTATTCTTTTCTGTCAGGAAGTTGTGAGGAGGTCTCCATTAGTGATTAAATATTCTGGTATTTGGGGAAGGTAAAGACTGTGTAGAGCTTGTATGTCTTTAAAATCTTTTATATTCTGAAATTAAGTTATAAAACAAATTTAACTATTAAACATCTACTTCAGGCCGGGCTTTTTTATACTTGGCCCATTACTGACATAATTTCATTCATCCTCGTAAAAACCTTCGAAGTATTGTTTTAGTCCATTCTAGCTGCTGTAACAAAAATGTCATAGGCTGGGTGTCTTCACCAATCATTTCTCACAGTTCTGGAGGCTGGGGATATGATAAAGACACCAGCAGATTTGGTGTCTGGTGAAGACAAGCTTCCTAGTTCATACATAGCCATTTTCTTGCTGTGTCCTGACATGGCAGAAGGGACAAGAGAGCTCTCTGTGGTCTGTTTTATAAGGGCACTAATTCCATTCATGACCTAATTACCTCTCAAAGATTTCACCTTCTAATACCATGACATTAAGGATTAGGTTTCAACATACAAATTTTCAGGGAGGGACGGGGGACACAAACTGCAATCTATAACAGGTTCACATAATTAGTCCTACTTAATAGTTGAAGAAACTGAGGCTGAGAGAGTTGAAGAAACTTTCCCAGGATGACTCAATGGGTAATTAATTACTCAGAGGACAGATGGGGGTCCCTGACAGCTTGTCTGACTTTTCAGCCTCTGACTAACCATTTCACTACAAGCTAAAATGGTTTGCCTCGAATTACCAAAGAAATGTTATTCCGATTTTTTTTAATTTTTCAAGTTAGAAAATAAGTGCACATTATATGACATCTCAAATTCTTTGTACATGTCATTTTAATTCATTTATTCAATAAATATTTATCTGGTGTTTAAGATTAACTGTCCTTGTTTGACAGATGTGAAAACTTGAGGAACCTATGTAACTATGATTGCAATGAGCGTATTGTCATTAATCATAACTTCCATGTACTTCTTTTAATGATCTCCTCTGTTTCTACAAAATTTCATATTAAACTTTTTCAGTTATGTTCATGTAGATACACCCACCTTCAGGTGGTTCCAGTCAACTGCAAGTTTAGTTTGTTATCCAGCCAGAGACTTCTCTGTTGAGTCTTCCAAACCACCCATTAACAATTTATTTTCAAATTACTGGCAGAACAGTAGTCCTTGGTTTGTGATTTTATAACTTTCCTATTAAACCAAGTGGCTGTATCTAGCAGACAAGGAACAAATACTTGTAGAATGAATGAGTGAATCAATGAATTTATGCCTCGACTACAAAAAAAAGTCAGATTACTTAAATGAAGGGACACAATAGTTTAATCTGATGTGTATTAAATAAGAAACCAATGTCCTGAATATTATCTATTAGGGAAAAATACTCCACAAGAAACTGATAATTTCAATTTAATATGCATTATGAGAATGAATTCAAAGATTATAGAGCAGTTGGCTTGTGCAAAGTCTGAATATTCAGCTAAAGGTATTAAATTGAATTATGAATTAAATCCTCATTTAAAAGTATGCACTGTTTTTCTTTGGAGTTTATTCTATCTGGATTGAGTATTTTTATTTGATTTAGAATTCTCCTTTGATATTCACATAAGGTAGGGAAATTGAACTTGTTTGAAAGAAATTCTTATAAAGGTGAGTTGATTTGTTATATATCTATTGAACATTTTCTACATGTTGCTTACCATGGTGGGTCATAGTGGGTTTCTTTTGGAAGTAGATTTGTTTTCTGGGTGTTTCACGCTTAATTTCTTAAAGCAACCAAAAGTCACTTTAAAATAAGGATATCCTATAAATGAAGAGTTTATTAAGCAGAAATTATATTCAATAAAGTAGAATTTGTGAATATTGAGTATTGAATTACTTAGAAATAATAACTTAAAGATTAATTTTCAGAATGCAAAGAGCTTTTGTTGGTTGTAGGTTTATTTATTTATTTATTTATTTATTTATTTATTTATTTATTTTTAATTTATCAGTTTCATGTCACTTCCTCAAAACACATTCCTAATCATGGAGAATGTGAAGTGGGAATGCCAGGAATTTTGTAGAAAAGCAGCTAACCAGTTTTAGCTAGTGTGAAAATGGAGTTATATTTTTTATGAGTGTTTTGAAGGATAAGAAGAAAAAAAACAAAGGCTTCCAAATAAAATGTGCTTGCTTTTTGTTCTTCTATTCTTTTTTCCACTTTTTAAAAATTGATATTCATTTGCACATTACTGACTCTTAGATTTTTAGAAATTAGTAGTTATTACTAGTGTTTGCTGTGATTTAGTAATAATCAGGTATGTTTTTCTATATAAATTCTGTTTTTTTTTTTAAATTCACACCTAGTGATTAAAACAGAGATATTAACTTATGGGGATATCATTTTCTTATCATCTATTTTGTTGAATGGTGTTTCTCTCATTTTGATTAAAAAACTCCATTGACCATTAATTTTGGTTTCACTGTTCATACATATATTGAATTTAAAATTTACTCTTTTATAATTAGGTTGCATTGCAAGAGCCTCACACTCAATGTGCTGAATGAATGATTCAACAGGGATTAATAGCTACTATAGTAATTTTTTATGATTGATTGTAAAGGGTAGCGCTAGTGAACACGAGTAATAACTGTTAAGATTTTCTCTTAATTTTCTACTCAAAATATAACATTTTTAAGTTCCTATGTCTACTTTTAAGCATGGATTTTTTCTTGAGCTCATGAAGTTGTCTATCTTGGTGTATATGAAAAATGCAAAAATTTGTTGAACACCCATGCAAGCAATCTGATTCACAAATGGCAAATTCATTTGAAAGTAAATATTTATTCCTGAATTGTTTTATAGTGTGTTTGATTTCAATCTTTTCTAAGATTTATCTACTTAAAAAAGAAATAATTAAATAGGTAATTTAAGATCCTTTTCTCATGGGAAGGATTTTTAACAGAGACGATCCAGTTTCTTAAACTGTAAATATATAAAAGAAGCATAAGTAGACTACGTTTCATATCTATTTTTGTTATGTTATAATCAATGCATAATGAACTTGTGCTTTTTAGAGTGGTGACTGATGTTTAGATTCAACCTTGTTGTACCAAAAGAACAAGAATTTGGTTAGCCTTTAAAGTGCAAATAGAGGTTTTTATTAAAAATATTTACAACTCCCAGTATTCACATTACCTAATTTTAACTTCCAAGTTAATATTCCAAGTCATGAGATGAATCATTATTTCCAAAGGGATCTTAAATACTAGTAAGAATGTCATAAAGTATTGTGCCGTTCAGCTGTCTCAGAGAACCATAAAATATATGTTTCTGCATAAATGTAAAACTGGCAAAGAGATTTATGAGGAATGGTGCTGGGTCATCCTTAGCTCTTGTGATTTATGTCATATTAACTAAAAAGGAGTTCATAATTGCTATGGTCTGAATATATCCCTCAAAAATTCATATATTAAAACCTAACCCCCAAGATATTACAGGTGGAGCCTTTGGGAGAAAATTAGGTCATGGGGATAGAGTCCTCATGAATGAGACTGATCATCTTATTAAAAAAAAAAAAACACCCTACACAGAGTTCTTGCCCCTTCCACCAGGTGAGGGTACAAGGAGAAGTCTGAAACCATAAAAAGGTCCTTCCTTACCTGACAGTGCTGGCACACTGACTTCAGACTTTCAGCCTCTAGAACTGTGAGAAATAATTTTCTGTTGTTTATAAACCACCCAGTTTGAGTATTTTGTTATAACAGCCCAAACGGACTAACAATGATATTCAATGGGCTGCCTACAAGGCAAAGCTAATGGCACCTGTATTTTTTACCTCTAAATTCCACATTCTGAACCCCACACAAATGTCCTTTTGGAAGATATAGCTAAAGGTCAACTACCAAATGCAGATATTTTCAAACTACACTAAAAATTAGACTGTAGTGTTGTGTTTTTTTTTAATTCTACATCCATTTATATCCATGCATTCATTCAATTAATATATGAGCACCCACTATTTGTCCTACGCATTATGTTTGAAAATGAGGACACACTGGTGACCTAATCAGACCTGGCTTCTCTCTTTACAGAGGTTAAACTCTAGAGAGGAAGACAAATAAGTGTCAAATAATTAAACATTCATGTGCACTGTAAGATGTGTTACAAAAGAAGAACAGGTGTCGCGAGCGTATCTAATAATAGGACCTGGATTTGATAGGTGGTCAAAGAAAGCATCCCTGAGGAAGCAGATCCTTAGATTGGGACTGGAAGGATAGAAAGCAGGGTAAGTGCATTTCCGGCAAAGAAGGAGTATGCACACAATCTTTGAGATGTTCAGGGCTTATTTACACCTATCAAATTATTCATGCTATGCGCCGGATGTGAAGAAAAATGTGCTATTTTACATATCTCATCATTGTTTTGATTTTCTTTGTGACTATCTGATTGTATCCCTCCAACCTCAGTCAGAGAAGCAGGAATAGTAGGAGATGTGTATTAAGAGATTTATTGCAAGTAATTGGCGCACACAGTTGTGGGACAGGGTAGGCAAGTGTGTAGGCAAATCCATAGAGCAGCTTTCAAAGGGGTCGGCTGGACCTGTCACCAGGAGCTGAAGCTGCTGTCCAAAGGCGGAATTTCCCTCAGCTCTGCTTCTAAGACCTATCAACTGAAAGGTCTGCACAGAATCTCTAGGGTAATCTCCTTATGTAAAGTCTAGTGATTATGGATTTTCATCATATCCACAATATACCTTCACAGCAACACCTAGATAAATGTTTGACTGAATAACTAGAATTCTAGCCTAACCACGTTGATACATAAAACTGACTACCACACCGACACAATATAAATGTGTCCAGTTTGAACATTTAAACAGTCCTTCAGGTACACCTCAGCCTCACATTTTGATAAAGCCGTGCTCCTCACTCTGTCTCCCTCTCAGCCTATTTCTGTCTCTATACTGGCATCCAGGGGTCTGGGAGTGAGTGCGCTGGGTAGGTTGTGCCTTATGGGATCTGGGGTCCTGGGAAGGGTGTAGGGCTCCCTCTCATTCTGGTCCACGTGTGTATGTGTACACTAGCTCGTGTTTGTGGCTTCCAGGTTCCTGTCCCTGATCTACCTGGTTGATGCAGGCTCTTCTGTCCTGTCCATTGGTCCTTACCAATGTTTCTGGGCTCCTCTCCACCCCCAATGGCTACTAATGTAGACCGTAGACCTCTTTCTTACTCTCCATTTGTCCCCTGGCCTAGGAGTTTCCATAGTCTCTCACGCACCAGGAAAGCTCAGTGGTAAACCCACTGTTTTACAGTGTGCCATTCACGTCACATGAAGCGCTTTCCAAATGCTAACTTGAAGCTACCCTCTGCTTGACAGGACGGCACCACTGTGATATTGCTGCCCTCCCTCCCATGGCCTCTTTCAGGTAGATGACGCTCTCTCCTCAGTGTTCCCTCAGCAGAGCCAAGAAGCATGTCTTAGATGGTTTCCATATTTTTTCCTTCCCACAATTCCCCAGGGTTAGAAAGGGGTGGATGTTCTTTTCTCTTTGCAGAACTCTTCTTGTGTGGCCTGCAAGACTAATCCTTTAATGTCATTTAGAAAGCACAGCTTAATATCTATCATTTTGCCCTTCACCAGGCATGGATTGAAGAGAAAGGACTTCTTATTTTCTCCTGCTGGTAAACTGTTTATTAGGGAAAGTTAAGGGCTTAGGAGTGAGGTGAGGGTGGTATGTATTCATGGCTGGGGGAAGGGAGAGTGAGGAGTGCCTTCTTCAAGCTTGCTTAGAGTCCCAGCATTTAAACCTCAACTCTAGATAGAAATGCTAATTAGATTTTAAAATGGTTTCTTACAAGTCATACAAACTCCTAAATCAGCACAAATGGAACATGAAGTTGTTTTGTCTCAGTGGTATGGATAGATTTCTAATGATCCATTTATCTTTTCTTAACCCATCCCCACAAATAACCAAAGGCATTTTCAGCATGAGTTATTGAAGAGAGGGGTTCATTTTGAGGCCAAGAAGTAAGTTCATTTATTCTGCAAATGTTTATTGAGTGTATCTAGGTACAGCCTGTAATATGAAATCTGAGTCTTAGAGTTTATTATTGGCTACTTAGCCATTGCAAAGTCTTGTTCTTTAAA
Organism: Rhinolophus ferrumequinum; assembly: GCF_004115265.2. NCBI lineage: Eukaryota > Metazoa > Chordata > Mammalia > Chiroptera > Rhinolophidae > Rhinolophus > Rhinolophus ferrumequinum. Next base: position 71,723,234 of record NC_046293.1, read on the forward strand.
GGATGTAATTTAGATAGATGAAAAAAACAGAATTTCGTACATTTTGTGATCTGAGGGAGCAGAGGCAGGGCTGACTCCATGGGTGTGCTTACAGAGGCCCATGCTTGGTCTAATCCTCTGCTGTCACTATTTTAAAATTCTTAATGATTTTTGAATACACGTCATCCCAATTTTATTTTGTGCTAGGCGCAGCAAATTCTGTGGTCAGTCATGAGCAGAGGAATTTGCCTTCTAATCCTGACTTCACGTACTAGAACTTGGCAAGTTACTCTACTAATCTAATTATCTCATCTGTAAAATGGGGATATACCATTGCCTGTTTAATGAAATGTGTGAATGGAGTAATTAATGCATTGCTTGGCAATTAACAAGCATGCAGTAAACAGCAGTTGCTCCTACTGATACTAATACATAAATGAATGTGTTTGGAAGCCAAACTGTTTTTCAGGTCTGAACAACCTACTAAAATAGCAAATAAATTTCACTGTCCTAAAATAAAAAAAATGTAAAATATTTTTTTTAAATTCCAAAGTATTACCCTCATACTAATGACCTCTTTATTTTACTAGTCACTGGTTCGTTTTCTCATAAGTAGAAAGGATTACCTTCCCCACAAATTTAAATTAAAGTTAGAATATTTTTTTCCTTACAACTTTAATATTACTAAATAGAATGATTTACTAAAGGAGAGGTAGCAGGCCCTGTTATTATGCCTCATTAGCATTGGTTTGCTGTTAGGAATTTGACAATTTAGCTTGTATTTTCAGGAATTAATATTTGATATAGATTTATAAATAAATTAAATACACATTAACTCCAATAAATAAATAAGAGTAGAGCTGATGGACAGATGGGAGTAGAAGATTAGGCAGAAGCAGGAGATATAATGCAGTGATACGTATTTTAAAAATGTATAACCAACCTTAATTGAGAAAGCATTGGGCGCAGAATCCCTCACCCATTCAGCATACTAGGGGAGTGGATAAATGAACCTTTCTCATAACTGAAGATTCAGCACTTAAACTTATAATGGTTGCTTTAAAATGCTTTAATGGGAAGTATTGTTTCTATGGAAATGTAAACTATTGCAGGCATCTGATTTAGAAAATAGGATGTATTCGTATTTTGTATCTCTTATGAATAACTCAAAGCCATCACTATAAATAGCTTGCCTTCACGGTGTTTGCTCTTTGGGGACTTGAAAGGGGTATAGAGATTCTTTACTTCTTTTAAGGAATGTCCCCAAAACTCTGCAGAATACTAACTGGTACTTATTTGTTTCATTTCTTGGCACAGCTTCTGTTTTCTAATGACCCTTTAATTGATGTTTCTATGGCTTCCCCTTTTCTTAGGATTTTTAAATATACTTGATTCTAGTCAGTCGCTTTCTATGGTTATAATGAAGAGATCTGTAAAACCGCAGAGGCAGTACCTCAGCCATCTTGTACCATATGGTACCCTAACAAGGAGAGAGATCTAGTTGCAGAGAGATCAGAAGCAAGCAGAAGGACAGAAATGAGAGAGGAGATGAGGAGAGCATGCCCTTATTCCTGAAGGCTCTCTGGCTTCTGTTTCTAGAGCTTTGTGAGGTCCCACTTCCTTTGAGATTCTTTAAGTATCTCATTATCTTTTAAGTAATTTCAAAACTTAAAAAAAAAAAAAAAAGGAACATGAAGTTGGTTGGTTGTAGCAGTGGTATGGATGGATTTCTAATGATCCATTTATCTTTTCTTAACCCATCCCCACAAATAACCAAAGGCATTTTCAGCATGAGTTATTGAAGAGAGGGGTTCATTTTGAGGCCAAGAAGTAAGTTCATTTATTCTGCAAATGTTTATTGAGTGTATCTAGGTACAGCCTGTAATATGAAATCTGAGTCTTAGAGTTTATTATTGGCTACTTAGCCATTGCAAAGTCTTGTTCTTTAAAGGATGTAATTTAGATAGATGAAAAAAACAGAATTTCATACATTTTGTGATCTGAGGGAGCAGAGAGCAGACGCAGGGCTGACTCCATGGGTAGTTTGGATTTGCATTTTTTTTTTTTACTTGGGAACAAGGGAATCTTAAATATGATTGTTTCTATATTAGACCTCTGAGCAGTTACTGTTCAACGTTAACTTATTTGAGTTTGCAGTTCACTAGCTCTAGATCTTTTTCTTTGTTTTTAACCCAAATTCAGGGCTTTATATTTAACTCTGTTAAACTGCAGTATCACTGAGTGATGCATTTGAATCTTATAATAATCTAAGTGAAAGATGGGAAGACCTCTGTTAGTGGTAGGACACTGACGGATTCTGAGGAAACTATGGAAGATAGGATTGTATTAGGAGGAGGCTTGGTAAGACTTGGTGTTGGCTGGAGATGAGGAGATGAATGAGAGGTTTAATCCTTACGAGAACTTAGGAAGGAAAGGGTAGATTCTGATGCTGTTCACTAAAATAGAACACATACGAGCTGCTGAACAGGATGAGGAGTTCGTTTCTGGTCCTGTTGAGTTTGCTTCCCTTGTAAGAGAGACGTACTTGAGTCTGAAGCTCAGAAGAGAGACCCAAAGGACAGTTAACAAATCCAGGCATTACCTGTTTTTAAGTCATAACTCACTCCAGGGTGGTGAAAGAGACTATGCAACAAAGGTGTATAGTGTGAGAAGAGAAGGCGAGAGCTGGAACACTGAGGAATACCAACCAGCGAAGGAAAAGGGCACACTGCTGAGAAGATATAGAAGCAGCAGCCTGAGATGTATGAAGGGAAGCAGGAAACGAAGGTCAGAGAAGACCTTGAAGAGATGTGTTTGAGAAGGAAAGAATGGTCAACCATGTCAAGGGACACTGAAAAGTCAAGTAGGATAAAGAGTGATGTGTGCCCATGAGCTTTGATTACTCAGAGGCAGTTGTTGACTTTAGGTACAGAATTGTGAATGGATGGGTGGGTGGGAGGAAGGCCAGGTTGATCACAGTGGTTCAAGAAGTAATGGGTAGTGTGGAGGCACATATCATATGTTTGTCCTTCAGAAGTGAAACTGAGAACGCAAGAAGATTTATAGATCCAAGAGGGTGCCTTGGTAAAAGGAAAGCTTTTTAACAATAGATTATATACTATTTTACTGAAGAAGGGAGAGAACTAAGAGGTACAGGGGAAAGGAGGATTAACTGATAAAAAAAAGAAAATAACAGGTTCTAGATCTCCAGTGTCTAGATTAGCTTCTGATTGACCAAAAAGTTCAGGACAGATCCTTTTATGTCACAGGGGAGGAATGCAACAGGGATGGGATGAAATATCAACCCAATGCTGTTATTTCTTTCCATGAGGAAAGAACACTGCTTTTTTCTACCCTCTTACCCACTACTCCCCTAGGGGAAGAAGGAGGCATAATTTACCTAATTTGTGAATTTAGAAAAACTTGGTAGTCATAGTCTCCCCTTTCTTGGTCCTTCCTATTGTGAATTCTCCATTTCTCTGTTACTGTTGTGACTGGGCTGGTAGGATGGCTTAGTTTGGCTTTTTCAATGTTAAGAGCTTCATTCGTTTCTCAGACGTTAGACATGGTCTCCAGTGTTAGTTTCAGTAATAAGAAGGATGCTATTTTTGGACTTCACTGACTTTTGTGTCATTTCTCAATTGGCTCAGAATTCTTCGTGCCTCTTATTGATTTTCAGCAAACTTTTCTTCTAAGACATGTGGAAAGTAGTTGACAATAGGAGGTAAAATTTCTCCTTATGTGTGCAGATGGAAATTTCAGGGAGTCTTGACCTTTTGGCTTCACGTAAGGGATAAGAACAAATGCTTGGAGGAGGCATCAGACATGAAGTAGAATAGAGTCAAATGTGGGTACCTAGAATGAGTAGAGCCGATTTGCATGTTCAACAAAGGAAACGAGAATTCATTAAAGTAGTGTTTCCTTTTATTCTTCATCAGAGTTGACTAAGATTATGAAATAAGATTTAAAAAAACAAAATTCAGTCACATTCTTAGACTGGTACGAGGATCTTTATCTATCTTTAACTTTTTATGAAGTTGTTGTATAGCTAATGTGCCTAATATTTCTGTCTTTACTGTTATTAGCTTCAAGATGGCTTGATCACTTCTCTGACAAGCTCTTTACCCTAAACATCTTTTAATTTTCCAGAAATTTCCGTCTAAAACAGTGGTTCCTCAGCTCACTTCATCTCCCTTCAGATCAATGAAATTGAAAGCCTAGTTAAGAATAACATTCAATTCAGTTAACATACTTTGGATGCCTGTTTGGTGAAAGTCAGGCAGGTAACAGTTATTTATGTTGGTGATGTCAAATATATGAAACCTTTTGTGAATAGCAATGTTGGCCCAGGAAGTCTTTGTCATTCCTTTTGTGTCCCCTGAATGCATGGAAAAAGAAAACCAAAGCATAAGCACAGCAGCCAATGTGTATTTTCAGTAAGGTGAAGGCTTATTTGATTACAGAAATACCTCTTAAAATTTTAATTAAAAAAGTAATCTCATCTGGGTTGAAACACCTACATGTGAGCTGTATTTGCAGTTGAGAAGTGGTAAGAACAGTGAGCATGTTAAATAATAAACTTTTTTTTTTCTCTAAATAGGTTTCTGATACAAGGTGTTCTCTGGCACTGGCATATCCCCCCTTTTTGGTGGTTTAATTTTAAACAGTAAGATCGAAGATATTTTTCCATACAGATATACATTTAATCTAGTAAAATATGTTGGAAAGACTTTCACTTCCCACACTGAATACCACTGACACGTTTGTCAAAAATCATGTAGGTCATTTATGGGCTCTCTATTCTGTTCCACTGATCTATTTGTCCGTATGTTCTACTTGACTGTCATGATTATTTTAGCTTTATAGTAAATCACAAACTCAGATAATGTTAATTCTGTAATTCCATTATTCCTTTTAAAGATTCTGAAGCTGGAATTTTCCATTAGAATTACTTTGTACTTACGTAAGAGCCTACTATTCTTCTTGGGCTCTCATTGAAAACAGTGACAATTTTATGAATGGGTTATTGATGAAAGCAAATATGTAAATATGCATCTTTTCCCTGGGTTTCCTAGAATCAGTGTGTGACATGCCATGAAATCTGTAGTGTCTCAGAGCAATTCTATTGTGTGGTGAAGCAGGTTTCCTGACACGTGTGCCATCTGCTGATGGATGTTTCCAACTGCATTTTATGATGATGAACTCCTTTTCCTCTCTTTGTTCATTCAGTGTCTTCAGTGACATCTTCTCCAGCCCAATCTTGAACATACTTAACACACACACACACACACACATACTCACACACACTCACACACACACACACACATCATTGTTTCTACATTTCATTTATATCTTTGTTTCCTCTCCACTGTTATCCTTCCTCCTAGCCAATTACCAAGTTGAACATTTTTTCTCATCCCAAGAGCCTTTTGGAATGGCCCCGTAGACTCAGATCTCCCCCGAGTAAGCCTCAGAGAACTCTAAGAATGGCTTTTTGTCAGGTCATTGCCAATCTGTTTCAAACTTCATTAAAGGTAATTAGTTTCCGTGTTTTTAAAACTACTCCATGTAGCTTCTAAGCCTAATAGGCAGAGGATCCATTAACAAACTTTCAAAATGTTTTTTATACATAATAATTTACAAATAGAAAAATGAAATACATTGAATATATTTTGCTCCTCTGTTCTCTTGCCATTAGAGGGCTTAAGAAACTTGAGAAAACTTTGAAAATGTTTAGTACAGGCATGAGGTTCTTACTAACCAGTTTAGTAGTGTTTTTTTGTGCTGCAAACTAAGCACAAATGTCTAGTTTTTAAAAGTCAATATTAAATTTGAGATAGATTGATTGATTTAGCTGTCTAGATGTGGAATTCTTCCCCCATTGTGCCTGATGTAATTTAAGAGTCCTAATGCATGAATATCTATAGCCTACCACAGTGATTATGCTTAGCTATAGCAATTATTAAGGATTTGTTTCCATTAAAATCAGAAGCTTTGTTCTAAAGTTGATTTTGTAGTTTGCCTTTTTTTAACCGTGGTTTTATACCTTTTATATATGTGTAATATTTGAATTATCAGATTATGATTTGCAAGGCTATTTTTAAGCCTCAGAATCAATGAGTTGATTCTTAGCATCCCTGAATGCTAAGTGCTTTGCATGTATTATTACATTTTATTATCGTCCTCATTTATAGACCATGACACTGTGCTTAGATGTCTGAATAGCTTATTGCAGATCGTAAGTGCATGGTGGAGTGAAGCCAGTGTTTTCACCAGGCCCATCTGACTGCATAACAAGCTCTTAATACACATTACTGCCTATTTCTCTATTTCATACATTTACTCTCTTCAAACAGCCTTCCACGTAAAAGCTCTGATGAAGTTTTCAAATCCCAGTTCTTTTCTAATTAAGATTTATGTTGTAATATACAAACAAAGAGTTGTAGGAAAATTCAAGCAAAAACAAGCAACAACAACAAAACCAATCTAATTGTATGTACATGTCCAAAATGCAATGCTACCTCTTCTTAGTGGCGTCTATGTTCCATAAGAGTCTTTGAATCTTTACTATACTATTAACCATCAAACATCATATATTAACTAACCCTGATTTTCTGCAAGTGTTAGCATATGCACATTTCTGTCTCGTTACAAAATTTTGTTTTTCTTTTTTCCAGTTTTATTGAGAGACAGTTGACATATAACATTGTATAAGTTTAACATATATAACATAATGATTTGATATATGTACAAATTTTGATTTTTCTTACTAACATTTTCTGATATCTTATTGCTAGTCAACCAGTTTTCTATGTCTATACCTCCAGATTAGAAGAATGTAAACAGCTGATGTGCAGGGTCTTCTTTTTTCCTGTGACAGTAATCAATTACAAAAACAGAAAGAAGTGTCCTGCTGCATTTTATTATCTTAGGTCTGATATTTGATTTTATTAAGGATGTTCTTCGTTATTTGGATACACTATATTTTCACATGTGAGATTGCATGTGTGCATGTTTATATAGGAGAAAGCTGTGTCAGATCCTATATTTATCAGTGAGTCCGTCCTTTATCCTTCATTCCACCTCTGGGTTCATCCCAAACTCATTTCTGAGGATCCAAGATCTAAAACTGCCTCAAATGCCTGAATCTGTATACAATTCAGAGTTTGGAAATGGACCCAGGAAATGCCTAGAGATAATAAAAGAGATTTAATTAATCAAGCTTATATCTGCCAGAGTTTTAAATGGACTATTTAGTTGCTCAGTGACAGGCCAAATCTGAGCAAAAATGAACAGCATATGGAAGCATTCTAACATAGTAAAAAGAAACAAATCATAAGAAAAAAACTGGATTCATAGGCCCTACCACTGAACCGTAATATGAATTGAAATACGTTTTGTAAGCTCGCTCTACCAAAGAGCTGGCGATGCTTTTCTTGATTCTAAGCTACTTGAAGATCAGAACAGTCTTATACATCACCTTATTGTGTAATAACAACTTTTTTAAAAAAATCAATGTATCACATAGGGTTTTCAAACTTTTTGACTGAGGATTTCCTCAAAATATTTTTATAAACAATATACTGTAATCAACATCTTAATTTTTCATTGTATCTTCATAAGGATAATGTTTTTGACATATTATTAATTTTACATAAAGCTGTTATATCACACTTTTAATTGTATCCAGTGGAATATAAATATAAAGTTATATATATATAAATATAAATATGAATTTATATTTAAAAATAAATATGAATATCAAATTGAAACCACTCATAACCATTTAATAGTCTATGTACAAGCTCAGTTTTAAAAGATGGAAATTTTATGTTCGGCTTTCTTCTTAAGACTTTCCTTCCAGGCCATTTCCCCACACAAGTATTATCAGTTCAAAAATTCAAAAACATAGAGTTACATTTTTTCTTATTGCTAAAAATTTATTTGAAAACCAACCCTTAATGACACTGAGAGATGGTGCAAATGGTATTTGGTGAAGGAAGATTCAGGCACTTCCTCAGAAAGACCATCCCCAAGCACCCAGGTTAGGTGAGAGCTGCTTACTTTTTGTGCTTATTGTACCCTGTTCTATTTCTTTCTTAATACGCTGGCTCCTTTTTTCTTTTTTTTTTAAATTAAGGTTTTTGGGGTGTTAATGGTTAGTAAAGTTACATAGGTTTCAGGTGTACAATTCTATAATACCTCATCTATATATCACAGTGTGTGTTCTTGTCTGCTTCTCCTTGCTACATTGCATTATCTGTGAGGATAAGGCCCTTGTTATCTTGTTCATGATTTCATTTCTAAGGACTAATCTATGGATACAATAATAGTAGATGCACAGTGAATATTTATTGAATTGATTTTTATTGAGGGATTGTTGCGGAAAAAGCGGCAAGGACCGAGAGAGTCAAGCGGCACGCAGAGATCAGGGAGAACACAGCTTTATTACCGCGGCGGGCTCTGTGGGATTGCTCCCAAAGACTGAGCCCTTACCGGGGTCGGGCGCTTTGTTGTATAGGGTTAGGCCTCCGGGTTGGGGGGGACATCTGGCTGGGGTGCCGGGGAGGTCTGTCCCTAACAACTGTGATCGCTCAACATTGTTTTGACGGGAAAGCCTCTAACTGCTGTGTTTGCAGGAAATTGCTCCGATAAGGTATTGGAGGAGGCGGGGGATGGAAAGCGGCTGTGTCCGCAGGAAAAAGTCGTCCCGACAGGATCAGTAAGTAAAGGTTACAGAGTAAGAGCTGACCAAAATTTGATTAGGAGATGAAAGTATTGAGATAGAAAAATCATAGGCAGTCAAGCCACAGAGGAGGAGATTGAGGCGAAGACCATACAAAGCCAGAAGAAATAACTTTAATAGCTCAAAGAGCCATTCAGGTTGCAGAGCCAGACAAAACTACTATCAGCTCAGATGTAGGGGCCGATCAGCTTGTAGTTAACAATTTCAAACTGCAGAGAACATGCGCAGTCTGAAGAGACGAGGTAATAGCCTCTTGTCAATCACAGGTGTCAATCAAGTAGTCCCACGTCTGGAGAGGAACAGCCCATCCCAGATAAAACCCCCAGGCTCCTGAAAGCCCCTGTCCTCTCCTCTTGAGCCTTGCCTTTGTCGGGCCCACTCCAAACCCTTTGGAGTGTACTTTCTCATTTCATAATGGCCTTGAGACATTGCTCTCTGCTCGGGCCCACATTCACCTCTTTGAAGTGTACCTTTGCTTCTAATAAACTGCTTTTTCACTACTTTATCTCAGTATCTTGTTCAGTTCTTTGCTCAAGACGCCAAGAACCTAGACACTGCACAAGAAGGGCCAATCTCCAGTAACAGTATTATAAAAACCAGTGGTCAAATAAAGCAGTTATTACAAGAAACAATGTATTTCAATGGCTTTTGATCACAGGCATGTCAATTGCGATTTTGGAGAATGAAGTTTCAGTAGAATGGAGTTAATGGAAGTTAGATTGTAGAGGACATTAAAGACTGATGGGTAATAAAGAAGGAGAGGCTGTAAAAGAAAAGAGAAATTCAAGGAAATTGGGATGTGTGGCATGGTGGGGAAGGAAACTATGGCCACCTGCTCTGAGCAGTGTATTACATAATCAACAGGGGTAAATGAAAGGATTTCTTAGAAGTGATAAGAAGCCAATTGAAACTTGAACATCTGACTTATCAGTGGGCCAAATTTACATAGTCCGGCAACTTTCTCTTAAAGGGCTCAGCTGAAACCAGGATAATAGGAAGTTGATAATGGGGTAATCCAGGATTTAGGACTGGAATAGCAGAAGGGTTAAGGAAGTGGTGGGCTTAAGAGCATCATTGAAGACCTCACCAATAGGACTGAATGTGGAAATCTCAACACGTTCAGCAGACTGTTTTCAAGTATTAACAAGTCTAAAAAAGATAACATTTCCTGCTGAAATTGCTGCTTCTTTTCCAAGCAAAATATGTTATTCTCATGTCTTGAACATCTGCTACTAGGAAAAAAAATCTCAGAAAGCTCAACATTATGTATCAGTGTTCAAGTCAAAGTAGCCCTAAAATCACTGAATGAATCAAGATGAGCTCATCCAAAATTCCATTTTAGAACTTATCTAATCATCTACCAATGGTTGAGTGCGATGAAAAATGTAAACTAAAAATATCAACCTCTTTTGATGCCATATACTCTCTAGTCTGAGATGTATAACCAATATGGGATAGCCCAAATTTCTCTAGGCAGTGGCTATGTTGGATGTTTCAGGAAGGTGGGTTAAGATGTTGGTTAACTGGAAACTTTTAATGGACTAGCAGATGGTGGTTACCTTAGCAACTGTAGAAGTGTGCTATACTTAGATGTTTTTCCCTGAGAGCTGATTGTTGAAACCTTTATCCTGGTGTTCTGATGTAGTAAAAAGGAAAAATGAATAGGAACTGAAATTAAGGTAAGGGTTTGTCATAAAGGTAACATTTCTAAATCATCATTGCTAAAGTAGAATTTTTAAGCTATTTTTATTTTAAGATAATTTTATTTAAGGTAATGATCAAAATAGGGAGTCAACATTTTAAATAATGTGTCTATTTTGTAGTACTAGAATTTTATGAGAAAATCAAATATTTTAGTATTTTCAGATATCACAGTAGAATTAATTTTGCCCAGTCAGCAATTAGCTTTTGGAATGTTAAATAATAGTTGCAGTCTCTATCTCCAAAAGTGATGATCATATCAGTCAAATAAATATGATCATAGTTTTTTTTCCATTTGCCATTGTGAAATGATATTGAACAACCACCAACCTTGAGCTGTTTTTCCTCCTTTCATAGATGAAGGGTCTTCATACTTTAGGGTATATGATTAGGTTGGTACAAAAGTAATTGTGGTTTTTGCAATTATTTTTAACCTTTTAAACTGCAGTTACTTTTGCACCAACCTAATAACGTTCAGCTTTATCAGGTTCTTCAGAGGCCATCTATATCCGAATAACCTCTGGTGCTTGATAAAATACAAAATTTCAAGTCCCTTTCCAAGTATTTTAATTCAATAGGGCTGAATACTTTTCAGTTTCACAAGTTTATCCTTATGCAGATGGTTGCTAGATAACACTTGAGGAACAATCTCAGCTTGATTCCTTAGGGAAGACTTGGGTCATTTTGACAAATGAGAGACTCTGAAGGAGGCAGATAAATGTCATGTTGACTGTGTGAGGCTTAGAACAGAAAAGCACTACTAAAATTTCTAGAAAATCCATTTTTTAGAAAGAAAAGAAAATGGTTAGCTGTCATTGCTAACAAGGGAATTAAAATACAATTGACCATTTAAAATGTACTTTGTAAACATCATTCTAATGTAATTGTATTTTAAATTACTAAAACTTACATTTTTATTTCTATTGACAAGGACGTTCTCATCTCTGCTGTCTACGGGGCGATACGGTGGAATGGAAAGAGCTTGGGTTTTGCAGCAATGAGTTTCATTTTCAACTCTGTCATATATAGAAAGATATTAGGCAAGTTATTTCACTTTTAGAGCCCCGGTTTTCTTCTTTGTTAAAGTGGTGATCGTCTTCACTACAACCCTGGATGGTTATGAATAATAAATAATAAAACGTGTGGTGTGTAGAATAATATTCACTCAAAAATTGCTTGTCTTTCTTCCCTTCCTCATATATAAAGGAGCACTTTAGAGTCACCCAGTGTTAACAGTTTTCTTGAGTTTAGGATTCAGTAGTCTGATTGCTAAAATTAAAACCGAAGTTTTAAACCACATCTAAATATTAGCAATAAATTGTGTTCTCAATTTGTTTGGTTACATGCATTTTTCTGTTATATCCATTATTTCCTTTACATTAATCCTCCAGTTTTAAGCCAAATGATATAACATTACTTATATACTGATAATATAATTATTAAAAGAAATAGAGATTCTGGATGAAATCATATCAGAAAAATATTACTGAATCACAACTGTCTTATAGACAGACAAGAAATAAATTCAAAATTTCAGAGAGCTAAGGTAGGATTAACCCACCACTCTTTATTTTCCTAGCTCCTGCAACATCATTTGATACATGGTTGGAGCGAATATTCAATCAAGTCTTGGTAAATGAAAAATGAAATCACATTAAATGGAAACCTCAACTTAATTAAATAAAAAGTTGTCTTCTGTCAAGCATGTACTAAAAGGTAGCAAGTAATATTATCCTGATAAGGATTTATATGCGTGAATTATCTTTCTTATCACATCTTTTAAAAAATTCAAGAACATTTAAACTAAGTTACAAATACAAAATTATAATTTTGAAATAAAACTGAAACGATAACAGAGGAAGCCAAATAATTGGATATCAGAAGATGGGGCAGCAGGTGGCAAAGCTGGTCAGAAGGGATTTGGCCATTCTAGAGAAAGTTCTTTTAGAGCCATTAACATCTCAGTTATCGTCATGAGTCATGGCTTCAGAATTCAATTAGTGTATGACATTCCCTTGTAAATTGCTTCCTTTATTTCTGCTTGGTTTACTTGAACCTGCATCTTTAACAGTTTAGGTATCACAGTGGCAACTCAGATGGTAGGATATGGCATCACTTTTGTAGAAGGTTGAATAGTACTGTTTCCTGAGAGGGACTACCTATAAAACATATAAGGTGGAATATTTAGGGCACGGTAGTGAAACTGAAAGTGATATTTAAAAACATAAATAATTCTCTCTGGTCTGTGTTTTCTTTTATTTAATTTTTTTAATGTTAATACAACTTTATATGAATGATCAGACAGTAATGACAATAATCCATTATGACAAATATAATTTTCCTTCTTTGAATGTTCATGTATGTAATGCTGTACCTCTTTAAGGTATATCTTAGCATTATTGTTTTCGTTTTTGAGTGACTGCTTTATACTAGATAATGCTGTGAGGTGGGCATCATTATATCATCCTTTGTAAATGAGGTAATTGGGGCCCAGAAAGTAACTTGCCCCTTGTCACACATCTAGTAATTGGAAGATCTGGGATTTGAAACTCAAATCTGTCAGAATTCAAGGCAGTTAGGCTCTTACTCACATCAGTTTCCTATGTCAATTTTTAATGAGGAATATATATATGTATATATGAGGTGTAACAATTAAGTTTGCGAACTTGTTGCCCCGATATTGATAACTGTTTTTTGATATCAGAGGGATTATTCACTATGAATCTGTAGCAACTGGACAAACAGTTAACCAAGTTAACTCTTTAGAAGTGCTGAAAAGCCTGCTGTATTGGAACACCCTCCCTACTCACCTGATCTAGCCCCCAATGACTTCTTTTTTCACCCTAAAATAAAGGAAAGATTGAAAGGAAGACGTTTTGACGACATTCAGGACATCAAGTAAATACAACGACAGCTCTGATGGCCATTCTAGAAAAAGAGTTCCAAAATTGCTTTGAAGGGTGGACTAGGCACTGGCATCAGTGCATAGCTTCCCAAGGGGAGTACTTCGAAGGTGACCGTAGAGATATTCAGCAATGAGGTGTGTAGCACTTTTTCTAGGATGAGTTCACGAACTTAATTGTCCTACCTCATATCAATGTATGTATGTGTGTATGTATGTGTGTGTATATATACATTACATACATATAAAGCACATTGCATAAATATTAAGCACATTAAACTTATTAAACCCTAAGCTCATTTAAAGATAGGGGCTCTACCTTTTACATCATAGTATATCACCTTTAGCAATCATACCAAATGCTCGTTTGTGTATGTATGCCAAATTTTACTCTATGTGTGACGCTTTCTCCAAAGGTTGTACTGTACAACCTACTTGGGAAGGTTCTATGCCTAAGATTGTGTTTCAATAAACATTGGAATATGTAAATGAAAGACAAGAATAGAAATATTGAAAGTACTAAGCGTGAAATACACAGCAAGTATAGAATTTTATAGGAAAACAGTGATTGTATTTTAATGTTACATGAGAAATCCATAATGAAATATTTTACATTTATCATTTTATTATATAAGGACTTACTCTATAAATACTACTATTTTAAATGGGAAATAAAACACGTCTCAAACAACTTTGCTCAATGGCACTGCTCCGCCGTTTACTAGCTTATGGCATTAAATAAATCATTTCCTTTCTAACCCTTATTTTGCTAAATTTGTGATAAAGAAATATTACCAGTCCTCATGGGATTTTGGTAAGGATCAAATGAATTTCTCAAAACACTGTATTGGGAACAGTATACTATGCAATTTGAATCCAGCACTGTGTACTACTCATGGTGAATCAAAAAGCTCCTTCGCATCACCATCCAGCACTAAGTGAGAGTTTTAGCTATAGTCAATGTTTAGAACAAAGAAACATGTTTAGCTACTTATATAAAATATAGTAATTAGATAATTCAGCCATTCATTTTTTTGGTAAATCTTTTTGAGTGTTGTTATGGCACAGAGAGGTAATAGTGTGCAAAAATTATAAATTTTAAAAAGACGAGTATGTTTCTGTTCTTATAGAGCTTAGTAGTCTATTGGGAGAAACATGTTAATCAAGGAATCAGAGAAACTATAATAGGCTGCAAAGGAGAAGCACATGATTTTAAGAACATAACAACAAGAAGATCGTACCTAATCTGGGAGGTCAGTGAAAGCTTTTCTGAGCAAGTTATGTCTGAGTTAAAAATCTGAATAACAGGAACTAACCAAGTAGATATGGCAGAAGGAAAATGGGGATTCTTGATTGTGGGATAGCATGTTCCAATGACATAAAGAAAGCCAGAGTGTCCAGAGCACAGAGAGTAAGGAGATGTTGTCAGGAGCCAAACCATGTAGGATCCCGAGGTGTGACTTCTAGATCCCTGTATCATATGAGCAAGTACCGCTACACAGTGTCTCAACCCACTATCCCAAATAGCACACCATGATAAAATCTTGTCATCCTTTCCATCTATAAACCTTGTAATCCAGTCTGGAATCTAGAAATCATTTAGACCATTGGAATCACTATCTATTAAGAGCATCAGTTGAGTGACTACTTTGTGAAGATGCCATTCATGCCAACCATGGAATGATTGACACCTGTTACTCATTATGGCTTCTAGTTACTTCCTGGGGACTCTGGGAACTCCTATTAGAGTTAGCTCTTCATACTATTTGGGTATAACCATGGGGCTAAACAAATTATTCTACCTGTTCTTCTGATATGGGGCTACCTCTGTTACTATCTGCCACAACTGATTAATTCACTTTGGAGATACCAAGCTCATAGCCTTCTCATCCTGGTAGTTATGCTGTCAAAAGATACCACTTTATTTCCTGCTCTGGACTTTCACTCTTCTCACAAAGAGTCATCATGCCCTATAACTTTCTGGATCACAGGAGTCAGTTCATTTTCTTTTACTGTCTGCCCTTTTAAATGTCCTTCAAATAAAAGCACATCTGGCTCTGCTTATAATCTTTAAGCCCAATGGACACAATATTCTAATAGGATGTGTGAGAAATACTTAAAATGCTATGATTCTCATCAGCAGAATAGTTGGAACATCTTGAAAGTCCTTGAGGTTGTGCTATAGCAGTGCAATCCCCCATTCCATCCTTAATGTCAGGCTTTATCGTAACCATGATTTCTATTCCTAATATCTCTGTTTTCTTCTCTATAATCCTAGTACATGCAATAGAATTTTGTGATGGAATGTCATCATGACCAATATTTTCTATCTCAAGGATCATTATTAATGTGGTCCCTTCTTCCTTTGAAGCTATAATCTGTCATGCACATAGATCTTTACAATCAATTTCAGTGTCCTGACCATGTGTCGACAGATAACTACCAGACTACCTTTTACATGAATGGTTTCTCCTTGAACTATTTCTAGTTTGTCTAGCCTTTGTGGATACTTAATATTTTTAAGTATAAAATTATTCAAACACCGTTAAAATGGTAAGAAAGACTTAATGCAGGACTGTTGAGATGGATGTCAAGACTGGTGCAATAAGGGAGAGAGACAAGGCTCAATTCACTTTGAATACAGCAGGGAGAAGTCGGAATTTTTAGCCAAGAAGAATGGTGAAGGGTCAGTGGATGGAAAAGACTTAAGACGAGACATCAAGGCTAGGGGGATTCTCGCCAAACTGACTTAACAGGGTTCTTGCTGAAGTGAGGCCAGGGTGGTCATATATCAAGGATGGATTCTCACTAAAATGATTTAGTAGGATTCTTGCTACAATTAGACTAGGGCTAATGATGAGTCCTAATAAAAAAGAGACTCAGAGGAGCCTGTCAAAAGTTTGATCAAATAGAGAGACTTTGTCCATGTATAATACTTTTGGTCTTTTTCTTAGTCCTATTCCTTGTCTTTCCCAAATTGATGGCTCTCTGAACTAAATGTGGTATATGGTTAAAGTTAGGAACTTTGGAATCAAAAAAGACCAGGGATCAAAACACATATCCACCATTTGTTAGGCCACCATGGACAGGCTACTGTAAATTGGATATAAAATAGTATCTAACATACAAGGGTGTTAAGTTCTACAGTATGTGCAGTAGAAGAGATGTTTAAGATAAAATGCATGTAACGCTCTTATTCCATTGATTGGCACACAGTAAGCACACAATAAATAATACCCTTTTATCCATATCATCATATAAGCTCTCCCTCTACTTGAATACAAACTTTTTAAAGACAAGGTTTTGTCTATTTTGATGCCAATGTATTTCCTAAACTTTAAAAAAAAAAAACATATTTGTTAAATGCATGAATATAAAACTCACACACTCACATTTCATCAATATAGAAATTAAAAGGAAGAAAAACTATGGCCACTACTTCCTGTAAAGATCTGCTAGCATTCCACATAATCTGGAGCCTAAAAAGTCATTCTTTACTCATATGCCACCACTACTGAAGTTGTTTTGAATTAAGATGATTCTATGGGAAACCTTTTTAGTTTTGATGAAACAAGCTACTATGTTAGAAGGATTCATATAGTGAGGCCTCACGAGGCTTCTGGCCAATAGCCAGCAAGATATAAGGCCCTCAGTCTAATAACCTGCAAGGAACTGAACTTTGCCAACCACGTGAGTTTGGAAGCAGATTTCCCCCCAGTTGAGCCTTCAGATGAGACCTGGCCATGGCCAACACTTTGAATGCAGCGTTGTGAGAGACTTTGAATGCAGCGTTGTGAGAGACCATGAAACAAGGCTCCCAGTTAATTGATTTTGCCTGATCTCTTGCCTTGCACTAGTTGTGAGATAAAAAACATGTTTTTTTTTTTCTTTTTTTAGAAATGCTCAATTTGTTTATTAACTTTTTAAAATATTGAAATATAATTTAATGTAACATTATATTAGTTTCAGGTGTACAACATAAAGGTTCAATATTTTCATATTTTGCAAAATTATCACCAAATATACACTCCTTTTTGATGAATTCTTTCCACTGCTTATATTACAGGTTCCCAGTCTGTCAGTATAATGACCTTTCCTATTTATTTATGTATTTATTTATTTATTTGTATTAAATTTATTGGGGTAACATTTTAAATAATATTTTATAAATTTCAGGTGTACAACTTTATGACACGACGTGGGTATACTCTATTATGTGCTCACCACCTGACGTCTAATCTCCTTCTGTCACCATCTGTTTGACCCCCTTTTACCCTCTTTGTGCTCCCCTCACCCCCTTCTTCTCTGGTAATTACCATTCTGTTACCTGTATCCATGAATTTATTTGTTTGTTTTATTTAAACATTTGTTTATTTGAATCCACTAGCCTTGTGATAATTTGTTCAGCAGCAATAGATAAAATATCAGGCTAACCCTAGGCAAAATTGAGAACAAGTTGTCTGTACTAACATGCTCTCTTGCATCTTCCCCCTCCCTGTACTGACTCTACCTCAAGTACCATTCTCCATGGCTGGTATATACTGTCAGTAACACATGGTGGGACAGCCTCCTCATCCCTGGAGTGAATTCTGTCCTCAGTAACTAGTAGCTTCTCATAGCCATGTCCTGGGTTTGGAACCCTAGGAGTATAGTGGAGAGTAGGTGGTGCTCATAGAGCTGTTGTACCATTCACTGAATGAGAACATTAAGGAGAATTTTCAGATGAATAAGACATGATACCTTCCATTCAAAAGCTCACTATTGAATGGAGTAAATGGGCTTGAGGGCCATCGATGACCTCTGAATTTTCTGTGCGAACTGTTGCCAACACAGAAAGCCCCTTAGCTGGGTGCTTCTTCATTTTAGAAGCTTTCCCTGGCTTCCTAACAAGTGACACTGGCTTCATTCTAAGAAAGGATTTCTGGTAACTCACAGCCTTAGTCCTGAAGATTTTTAAAAAATGTATAAACATAGCTAAAGTACCTTTTCTCTGTTACTGAGTAAGACTCTTCTGATTCTCTGTGATGTACATGATATGACCTTCTTATTCATTCTCCTTTCTGATACGTGGCAAGAGGCTGAGCTCCTTGAGTCCAGGGACCACACGTTTTTCTTCCCATTATCCCTGGTGATTATCCTTGTGCCTGAAACGTGATAGGTGCAAATGCATTTGCTGCATGAGTGAATAACAAGTTGGAGTGATTATGCATACGCTTCCTACATTCATCTGTTCACCCGTTTATAATTTAATGCTGGTTGAATGTAAACATGCTATAAGTGATTGTGCTTTATCGCTAACTCCTGTTTGGTTATAGATTTTGGCACATTTATATTCCCTAATTATTTTTAACCACTACCCGTTTAAAATCAGCATATATTTGTCTCATTAGCTTCATCTTTGGTTATACCTTTGAAAACCTCTTGCTGGTATCCTCCTTCTGGCAGCTGGCCCTTCACCTGATTACAGAACTACATTTTTTGCTCTGACCCACTTTTTTCTCCCAGAAGAGTCAGCACATCTTGTTACCTCGCGTTACTCCCCTGACTTAGAGGAGTCTGGCATGTGTAATTAACTCTCACAGCCCTCTTACCTTCCAGCCAGTTCTCTTCTCAGGTTCCATCAGCTCATTGTTCTCCCAGCCCTCTCTCTGCCTCTAGATGCACTACCACGGTGTCATCATCCACCTCCTTTTCCTTCTTCCTACAACTGCCCTCAGGCTAGTTTTGGGGCTTCTCCCAAAAGTGATGGGCGGGTAGAAATGGCTTCAACTAACTGACTAAGCATAGTGGCTAAAATCAGGGACATTGGAATCAGATTGTCCTAGATATAAATCCTGATTACTTGTAAGTTATAACCATAAGCAATTTGCTTAATCTCTCATTTTTTTCATCTGTAAAATGAAGACGATAATGCTTTATTTTTGTTTTTTGGCCCCAAGTTCGCATTTCTCACGTTAAACTTACAGAAATGTCCTTTTAATTTCATCTTTTTGTTGTTTCAGAATTACATACACTCATGGATTTGCATTTCACTCTGACTCATTCCCTTAATCACTCACACATAAATAAAATTTTAGTCAGTGCCTATATGTGGCAGATCCTATGACAAACACCTTGGATAAAAAGAGGAATAAGATGGTATTCCTGTCCTTAAAGTACTTACCGACTAGAATGAAAGGAATTAAATTAAATACAATACCATAAATTAAGAAATAAAGTGAGCCAAGAGCTTGAGAAGAAAGAGGTGGGAACAGTTAGGAATTAAGGGCTTCCCAAAGGAGATGACAGTTGAAGTAGAACTTGAAAAGTGAGTAGAGATTTAGAAGTATAAAAGCAGTAGAGATGATAGTCTAGTTAGAGAAAACAGAATTTGCTTTAACTTGCTAATATTTTTAGCTTCTTTTATTAGAAACTTAAGTTAGAAGCCAATAATTTTTCTCATATAAGCATTTAAATGTATAAATTTTCATCTATCTGAGCTGCACCTCACAAATTCTTCTATGCTGTATTTTCATTATTGAATTCAAAATATTTCCTAGTTTCTATTTTAATTTCTTCTTTGTTTCATAGTTCAGTAGAAGTCTGTTTAATTTCCAAATTTGAGTGACTTTGCTCTCTATCTTATTGTTATTGATTTCTAAAATTCAGTTATTTTCGTGGTCAGAGAACACATTTTGTGAAATTTGTTTTGACATTTATTAAGCTATTTTATGGCATGGCATATGGTTTACCTTTGGCGAATGTTTCACATCTATGTGGAGCAAAATACGTATTTTTAGTCATTGGGCGTAATGTTCTGTATACATCAGGAAAGTCAAATTAGTTGGCAATGTTCATTCTTATATCCTTATTAATTTTTCTAGTTTTAGCAATTACCAAGAGGAGGGATTATTATTTCCAACTGTGATTGTGAATTTATTAATTTCTCCCTTTATATTTCAGTTATTGCTTTACATATTTTGAAGGTCTGTCATTAGATGCATACACATTAAGATTTTTCTGTCTTTTTGATCAGTTGACCATTCATTAGTACAAAATGTCCTTCCTTAACTCTGTCAATACTTTCTGTCTTGAAGACTACTTTGTCTGAAATCAGTACAGCAGGTCCTTGAATAATGTTGTTTTGTTTAAGGTCCTTTCATTATAATGTCATCCTGTCATCTGTGACCCTGAACTGAAATCAGCGAGTTGGAAAATAATTAGTTGACTTGTTTTGATTAATATTTCTTAACTGTATGTATAGCTCATATTAATTTCAGTGTTTAATATTAGAAGTGATCTGGGCCTTTAGAAGTTTGGTGGTGTTTTTTGTGACTGGAAATACGCCTTTGGAACTTAACTCTTGGTTATATCAATTAGCCTATGGCAAAACTGATTTTGTTACATGTTGATTTGCTTAAAGTCTCAATTTCCAAGAACTTACTGAAGATGTTAAGTGAAAACTTATTATTTATGCTTACTGTTTGTACAGCATACTTTTCTCCCCCTATTTATTTATTACTCCTTACCTTTGTGTTTTTCTATTTAAAATCTATCTCTTGCAGAGGATATAGTTGAATTTTGCCTTTTTATCCTGTCTGACAATTTCTGCTTTTTATTGTAGTATTTAGTTTATTAACATTTATTGTATTTATTCTTATGCCTAGGAAAAAGTTGACTGTCTCTATTAGTTTTCTATTTGTCACACATATTTTTCTCCCTCTGTTGTTTTCCTGTTTTCATTCAGATTAATCAAATTTTAATATTTTTTTACTATTATCATTTGTTTACTAGCTTTTTGATTATAGTTTGCTGACTTTCTTTTTCTAGTGGTTGCTTTTGGAATTGTAATATTCATCCTTAGCTGTCACAGTCTACTTACTTATGGTTAATATTATGTCACTTCACAGACAATGTATAAACCATATAAAATTACATTTCCACTTCTATTGTCATATATTTTGGTTCTAGAAATATTAAAAATTCCACCATACAATATTATTACTTTTGCTTTACATAAACAAGTGCCTTGCAAAGAAATTAATAGGAGGAAATAGATAGCATTTGATATTTACCTACGTAATAAAAATGTCCATTTCTCTTTATTTCTTTCTGATTTTCCATCTGGTATAATTTCCCTTCAGCCTGAAGAACTTTAACCTCTCTCATAATGGGATGGTCTGCTAGTGACCAATTTCCTCTAGGTTTGTTCATCTGAAAAAGTCTTTATTTTTTTCATCTTTTTTTCAGTTTTCTTATTGACAGGTTTATTGATATATGCATAAAAGTCATTCTTTTAATTGTGTAATTTGATATATTTTTATCAAAATATATAGTCCTGTATCCACCACAGCAAATAGACAGAACATTCCTTACTCCTAAAGAGTTTTCTCATACGTCTTGTAAGTCTGTCCCCTTCTTCCTCCCTAGCCTCTGACAGCTGGCCTATTTTCTGTCCCTGAAGTTTTTCTTATTCCACAATGTTATATAAATGGAATCACATAGTATATAAGATTGTGTATCTGCCTCCTTTCACTTGGCGTATTTTTTAGTTCATCTATGTATGGCATATATCAATAGTTTATTTTTATTGTTGAATAGTATTCCATTGTATGGATTTACCACAATTTGTTTATCCATTCATTAATTGTAGGTATTTGAATTGTTTCTGGTGTTTGGCTATTCTAAAAAAAGCTGCCATAAACATTTGCACATAAATTATATTCAATTTATATGCAAATTGTATGCAATATTTACATTTTGCAAAGTAATAATATATCCAATGTAATAATATGTGCAATGTAATAATATGTGCAATGTAAATACTGCATACAAGTTGCATGCAGTATTTACATTTATCTTGGTAAAGATCTAGGAGTGAATTTGCTAAGTCACATGGGAAGGTATGTTGAACTCTATAAGAAACTGCCAAAACTTTGCAAAATATCTGTAACATTTTCAATTTCCACAAGCATATTTTGAGGGTTCAAATTCCTGCAGGAACAAGTCAACTTGGCTTGGTTTCAGCCATATGTGCACACCTTGGTTAAGAGAGAGTAGCATTTTTTAAAAAATAATTCCACATAGTAGAATCAATGAAAAGGCAGTCATTTTGCAAATGAAAATAAGATCCTGTCAATAGAAGAATGACTGCTGAGAAGATGAAAATCATGATATTTTCTGCAACATAAATCACTTAAAAATGCTGCAGAAGTAGAAAGACTGTTGGACCACGGGATTTGACTTTAATACTCCTCCTCGCCTTGCCAGTTATCCTTTGAATGAGCTTCTACTCCACGTTTGAGTTCTCTATGTAACATTTCTCTCACTTGTAATGCTAGAGGAATGGAATGGGTAATGTTGATGCTATCACAGCCATTTTGAGTTTATATGAGTAATCCAAGCCACAAAATGTCAATTAAACATGTATTGAATGAACAAATTTAAAAGAAGTTCTTTTCTAGTCTATTTGCATACCTCTTGGTGTATTGTTACTTTTAAATTGGATAAAGTACTGTCTTCTCTGTTAGTTTTAATAATTTTAAAGCTATTGAAAAGCTTTAAGGTTGGACACGTGATTGTGTGGGGTGTGTGTGTGTGTGTGTGTGTGTAGCACTTAAAAATAATTGGCAAACGATTTACATAGATTAGATTAGTAGTTATAGTGCTAATCCGGAGTGTATAAAATATTGTTAACAGAGCTTACATTTTGAAGCACAAGTGAAAGCTGCTGTATCCCGAATCCTATTCGTCAAGCAGCCCTGATCCCTATTTGCTTGATTTCCAAAGTAGCAGTGGGTACAGATGTTCTGGGAATCCCATGATAATCCAGCAATTGTTGCTCTTTAATCCTTTAAAAATATTTTATGCCACTCCATAAAAAATTACTTCATAGAAAGCAAAACATTCTTTTTTTTCAGGGAAAAATGTCCCTGTTAAAAAGTTTGCATACTTTCCCATAGTCATTAGTTGCTAAAGGCAATAATAACAATAAAAAGCCAACCTTCAACATTTGCTAAAGTGGAGTCAACAGACTCCATGTAACACAGTGGAAATTAGTAAACCGTGTGGTTAAAAGCTGCATTACAAAAAAATCTGAATGAATAAGATGTATAAGCAATATTTTTATTTCCCACATTTCAAAGATTCATGTCAGTTTTCTCTGTCCAGTCCTATCAGATCAAAGAACCTTGACATGCATATCTAGTAATTTCCCACTCAAATGTGAGTTTCTGGAACAGCATTACTTCTCACTAGTATAGTTTTAAATGTAGTTAACATTTGTGAAACAGAAGATTTTATGATACTATTTTAGAAACTTAATAGCAAGCAGTGAGTCTTTTTTTAAGGTACCAGGGACAGCGATAAGCAGAACGGAGGAATTTTGTTGTTGCCCTGATATTACACTACCCTATTTCTAGGGTAGCCTAAAGGTGAATGTATCTTTGTCATATTTGTGTGTATTAATTAGGATTCTTTCTCCTATGATAGTGAGAGACAATGACAGAAACTAGCTCAAACTAGCTTGAAATGAAAAAGGAATTTATTGGCTAACAAAACTTGGAAATTTGGAATTAGGAAATAGCTTTAGACCCAGTCCCTAAAATCATATTTTTAGGATACTCTCTTCCTCTTCATAGCATTACTTTCCTTTGTGTGGTTCCATGCGTGGGCACAGTGTCTTGGGGAAAAAAAGAAGAAGAAAAAAAAGAAAACAAAAAGGAGCTGCATATGGCTATCAACAGCTCCCTCCAGCCAGAAGAGTAGTTAGTTGGTCTCACCTGAGTCACTTGCCGCCCTTGATTCGGGGTTGGATTCAGCCCCCCTGTAACCATAGGTATGATATAAATGCTGCGAACAAACAGTTCAAGTTTATACCATCATGGAGCTTATGTCCTTGCGACAGATTGGGAATATAGAGCTCTCTGTTATTAATAATGGGAATTTCTTATAGTTGAATTGCAGTTGATATTTTTTCTTAGTCTTCTATGAGTTTTCAGATATTTCACAATAACCATCTTTTTTCTAATGGTAAGTTGCATAATTTTCCACATTTCTGTTTTTAATTGGAATGGGTCTTTGATGTGTTTATCCAGTGTGATTATGTTTTCTGTTCCAAAATTATTATCATTGAGGATGTTCTTCTAGTCTATGATATCTACAACTGAGAAAATGCAGTTTTTATGAAGACAGGAAAGTTATGAAACAACCTCTAGCTTGTATGAGTCATACTTCAAATCAAAGAAAATTACCCTTTTGTGTAGCTAAGAGACATGACTTAATAAAAAGTTAATGAATTTTCAGGTAGATTTATCACTGTGCAAACTACTCCTAGTAGTTTGAGCCTAGTTAATCATTTTGAGGAACTAAATGAACACTAATATATCTCTGTTATGAATGCTAAAAAAAATGTACTATATCTTTAATGAGTAAATTAAACTTCTAGAAGTACATACTATATTTCCCAATAGTTGTTCAAAGACTTTGATTTAGGTTTCTCCTTTCCACATAAAAAGACTTTCTTCAAATTCGGGGCAACTCAGTATGTTAATGTATACCCTCAATCCGTTATTGAGACCTACTTTGAAACTCATAATGTGCGTATTCTAATACCTGCCAAGTGGTAAATTATCATGATATGTTAACTGATCCTAACCAGTCTTTCCACACTGGAAATCAAAAGATAAAACTGACCCAGAATTAAAATATCTGGTGGGGGGAGTGTGCTCTTTTTTAATACTGATATTAAGCAGTCCTATGTATGTTTCTGTTTGGGGTGCTTTTCTTCCTTTTATTTACCTACTAAACTTCTATTCCCTATTTCAGGGCCCTGCTTGAATTCTGCCTTTTTTTCTATACTTAAGTAAACTAGTTTTAATTTTCTTTTCCTCTGTGTTTCAAAGCACGTTCGTTTACAATGACTGGGTACCTGTTAGGGTTTAGTCTTTAAGGCCTTGAGTTTATAAACATCCAGTGCCTCTAAGAGACATGCAGGAGAGTAGAAAGGGAACAGTATGTATGTAAATTCAATGAAGTATGTTAGTTGCCATAAAGATATTTGCTAGGTACAGTAAGGAATCCTATCCAACATAGTGTGTTACTGTATTAAAAGCCCTTTCAGTATGAAATCTCTGCTTAATTAAGAAATGGTGAGTTTGGTCTGTTCCCCGTTTGACAATTTAAAAACTAAGGTTATTGAGAAGTTAGATAACACGCCCATCATCGTAGTCTGGCAAAGGACTTTTGAATATTATTTCTATTGCAAATGCCCAGCTCTCCTACTAAATTGCAACCTTCTCAATATCGAGTTTGTATTTCTAGAAATTAGTATTGTGCCTGATATGGAGTAAACACTCAAGAAATGTTTGTTTAATTAAAAGGCTTATGTTTTCCTTCCACATATATTTTCAAGCTGTATTTAAGCGGTCTCTGTTCAGCTTGCCAGTGCTGAAGATGAGCCAAATGCTACAGACCCAGTCATACAGCGTGAACCCAGATGAACTCTATGGGAACTCGAGCTCTTCTAATGTGGGCCTAGTACGACCATCAGCATAGACAAAGATCAGCTTGCATTGCTTTTTAAAGCAATTGCTTTTTATAGCAGTATATGTCTTAGAAAGCTGCATTTTGAAAGCCAATAGTTATTTCATAGATCTTAACCAAAACAAAACGAAACAAAAATCAGCCGATGATTTTTCTTATTAGGGTGTGCATTTTTTCTTTTAGATAAGCTAATGTATTCCAAACGTAACCTACTTCAAGTCATTAAAAGATTCAAATCTCCCTAGAACATCTAAAATCATTTCAGAAGTGAAATGCTTTTGCACAGAATCTCAATTACGAAGCAAAATTAAAACCCGAATGGAGACTTAGCTTGTGAATTTAAACCTGTTGAGTTTTGCTGATTTGATTCTGGGCAACTGTGTCCTATTTGGAGAGCTTGTCAAATAATTAACGTTTTGGATGCCCTGTAGTTTACCAACTCATGGATTAAAAGCACAAATGGAAAACTGAGGTCAAGTTTGAATCTGCCAATGTTGTGTGTGATGTCGAAACCCATTTGTCCTCTTTTTACCAATTTTTTTCATCCAGGAAATGGCTGTTAATGTGATTATGTCCCTTCCTGCCCATTGGTGCCAATAGAAATTACTTAAACGTGCTTAGAAATATAATATATTGCATACTTGTAATTTCATGAAGAAATTAATGGAGATGTTATTCTGTAACTTTTGGAGACCAAAGTCCTGGAAGAGTATCTCAGACATGCACAGAGACAAGAACTTGGGTTCTTTGTTTCTGTTCTCTTGAATCTTCATAGAATTCTGCTGATGTATTAGAAAAATAGCACTTCGTGTCACTTGTATTCTAGAAATAATTTGACTGTTTTCCTCGTTCTAGCTCTTGGCAGTGGATTAAATGAAATAATCTAGTATGCTTGGCAAAATGTCTTTGAGTCAGGTTTTCTTTTTTTGGCAGCTACTATAAACATAGTTTGTAAAAATTGTTTCTAAGAATTTTAAGTTACTCATTTTTTGTTGGTCAGAGCTTTTGTACCATGATATTTCTTGATCCTGTCCCAAACCAATGATCTTATAAAACAGCAAACTGAATTAAAACACACGTCAAATACTGTTACTTTGAACTGCTCAAAGTAATGAAGTAACTGGAAATTGTGTATTTTGGAAATAATTGCTGATTGAACCAGCTTGGTACACAACACCATTATTTGAGTGCTTTGCATTTTGTGAAACATCAAACCCACTTAGAATTTCCCAGTCATCTGCAGTCCTTTATTACTTTGCATTAGAAATCCTACTGTAAGTCTCAGAGACTCATGCGGTCTTCACTCTCGTTAACGTGGCCTAACCCCATGGTGTTGGATTGACGTAGAGGAGATTTTTTTTCTTGCTTATGGCCATGGCTTTAACTTTCACAGGCTGTGCATCAATAGTCTCGTGGGAAATTCCCAGTCTTTCTTTGTTATTTGTGTTCCGATTTTCTTCCTCTGACTTCAGGGGAATCGGTCAGTGCTAGAAGAGTAGTGGGCTAATTTTCTTTTCTCATCTCTTTACTTTTGAAATGTGGGAGAAGAAAGAAGAACTTTCAACTGATCTTGAAATTATAGTTTAAACATTAGAGGAAATTACAAATAGGATCTGATCTTTCTCTGGCCATCGCATGGAGTGTGGTGTCAGGGCCAGCTGCAGGGCCGGCACTCCTGATGGCCTGTCACTCTTGTTTCTTCAGCTGCCCTGAAGGAGGTTAGCCAGGATGTCAGTGGGATAGAGGATCTCTGAGGGAGGGAGGTGTCCACAGACTGGAAGCTTTTGGCTGGAATCCTCATTGCTGCGAATCTAGTGATTTTTAATTTTTTTTAAATCCCCATCACCTGCGAGCCAAAAGAGGGCAGTTCTCATTCCAAGCTCTTGATGTCTGTCTATTGCTTCTTTCTGTCTTTTCCTCCCAGGGGTCGAATGCTGTCCTTTAAGTCCTTGGGTCTTTCTTCAACAGGGAGCACATTTCAGAGTGAAAGCTGTATTTGCTTGTGGTAAATCATAATGTAGTTGCTTGGTTATACTTAGTTAGATCCAGGCATGAAATGTTTAACAATATGTCTGGGGTCGTTCCCTTTTTATTAGTTTTAGGCCTCCATCTTGAATACTAGTCCTGGACTAACCTTTTTTTCCAGCTCTAAGTTTTAGGAAGAGAGGTCTTATTTTCAGACTTAGGTATCCGCTTTTAGATGAGATAAAAGCTGCTATCCCACTGAGAGCAGCCACTAAATCTGCTGTCTACATTTTCTGATTAGCCTTCTACTACTCAGCCTCTGTGCCAACTAACAGATTTGAGGTTCTTTTCCCTTCGGCTTGATCTTCCTGTTTCCTATTTATTGCCTCCTGGGTTTGGTTTTATCATTTCTCTGGTGGGCAGTTTCTCTAGCTTACTTCCAATGAGCTCATTCTGCCTTCTTTCTTCTTCTTCTTCTTCTTTTTTTCCCCTGAACCCACAACTCCATTAAAAAGCTTTTAGTTCTTTTGAATTACATCTATCTGCCCCAGGTCATTTAAACCACCTGTTACTTGAGCATGTTAAAAGCAAACACTGGTTTTACCTGTCCTGTATTATTTTTTATCATTGCATTTTATCATGCTAACTTTGATCCACCCCATAGGCCACAATCTTCTTTTCAGAGAGAAAGAGATATATTTTTATGAAAATAAGCAGTAGAGACCAAGAGAAGAGAGAGAGAGAGAGAGAGAGAGAGAGAGAGAGAGAGAGAGAGAGAGAGAGAGAGAGAGAGAGAGACTCCCCTCTGGACCCTGAAAGATACTGCAGCTTAAGAAGATCATTCTATATTTATCATATAATATTTTCCCCTTATGAATTTGTTCCACTTGTAAGAATATTCATTGTTTCCAGAAAGCACCAGAGTAAATGCATAGACTCCCTCCAAAGTGAAATATATTGAAAACCCTATCCTTACATTAAAGCTTGAGAAACAGGAAGATGCCAGTCTCTAATGAGTTCAGGACCAACATATTTTGGGGTCCAAAAAGTGTATCTAATATCAGGCCACTTCTAATTAGAATTGAGACTCTAATAAGATAAGTATTAACGTGATGTTCTAGACAGAATAGGTTTATAGTGACCCAAAGACTTTGTTTTGCCTGTTGAATTCTTACTAACTGATGGTTGTAATAAGTCCCCAACTATTGATATTCCTTTTCAAATGGGGTTCATTTAACTCATAAAATGCCAAAAAAAAATTCACATTTCTCTGATACAGTAACCATTGCCTCAGGATTTTGTGAACTAGAGTTTGCAATTGATAAATAAGCAATCAGGTTGATGGACTTCATTCCACCCAATTATACATGGTTCAAATATTATTAATCTTGCTCTATTGCTAATAGCTGGCTTTCTCAACAAAGTGGTGAGTGACTCATTTTGACCCTGGGTGAGGGTCTGTCCCTGCTCACAGCCACTTGTGTTTGTGGCCCCAGCTGCCTTTAGTTCCGATGTTGACAAACCTGCCCTCTGCAGGCAGGATCTCCATGGAAGCAGCTCAGACCCAGTGCTGTGCGGCTAACACAGCTTAGCCTCTTCCAACTGAGACACGTAGCAGTACTACTAGGGCCAAGAAATGAGCTTTTCAGTGGGTTACACTTGTTAAGGGGCACACCTGTGCATGCCTGCTTCCTATGTTTGCACATTCATTGACATGTGAAAAAACAAGCGGTTGATCATATTAAAAGGAGGTTGGTGAGTGTATGTATGGTTTCTGACTTTTAAGCATTTGTTTTTCTCTCTAACTCTGAAAATAATATATCTCCACTGACAGAAAATATGGTGTGTGCAGAAATTATCTAACTTTAGTATCTGTCTGCCCCTATCTATTCCTTTAGTGATAGAGTTTTTAAATTTGGGCTTATAATGTATATTCAGTTTTATATACTATTTCTAACTTACAGAGTGAACAATTGTCCCATCATGAAATGTATTCTAAAACTTGATTTTAATAACGTGTTCATTCTTAATTCCACATTTAGGTGAAAAGTCAGTGAACCCAGAGGTAGCAATAGTGCTTAGCGAAATATAAAGAGTATATAAAGCTTGTGAAATGTTGAATCGAAGCCCTCCTGCTTACTCTGTTTTAGTCTTTATCATATTTTAAAGTTTCCTTTTATGATCTCCCTTGGATCTTTCCTATATGACCTTTTGATGTCTTTAATTTCCCTGTTGCATCCTTGTTTTTTTCTCTTTCTCCAATCTAAGTTTAATTATGGAAATGTGCCAGCCAGAAATGTAAATAGCACAAATATATTTAACATATCTTGTGGTAGCCAAGGGAATGGGCTGTATAGTCAGACACTGTGGCTCTGAATCTTAGCTCTCTTGTTGCGGAAAAGCGGCGAGGACCCAGAGACTCAAGCAGCACGCAGCGATCAGGGAGAACACAGCTTTATTACCCCGGCAGGTTCAGTGGGATTGCTCCCAAAGACTGAGCCCTTACCGGGGTCGGGCGCTTTGTTTTATAGGGATAGGCCTCCAGGTTGGGGGGGATTCACGCCATTGCTATTGCGACACTAGGGATTGGTTAAATCTGGCTGGGGTGGCGGGGAGGTCTGTTCCTAATAGCTGTGATCGCTCAACATTGTTTTTACAGGAAATCCTCTAACTGCTGTGTTTGCAGGAAATTGTTCCGATAGGGTATCGGAGGAGGAGGGGGATGGCAGGAGGGGGATGGAAGGAGGGGGATGGAAGCTCCTAGCGGCGGTGCCCGCAGGAAAAAATGTCCGGACACTCTAACATTTACCAGTTCAGTGGATATTGTGGGCTAGGTAACTAATCATTTTGATTCATTTTCATCATTTCTAAAATGAGGAGGGTGGTATTTCCCCGAGGAATTACGTGCCCAATAAGCATTAGTTACTATTATTATCTTTTATTATTATATATTATTATATTATTATAAAATGACATCATTACATTAAGGAAATACTTTTTCTGTGTGATAGAAAATATACTATTTTCTCAGTTTTCTTTGGGGACTGTACTTTTCTATGTGTATAATGCATCGCTTGTGACTAACATTTGAGGACATTCCAAAAAAATTGATGTTACAGACTCTGCTTCTCGAAATCTTGCTCAGAGATTGAGGATATGAGGCAAAGTGATATCAAATCTGTGTAACTTAGTAAATTGAGAAATACCTGTGAAGAAGTGTGCAAAATAATACCATATGAAAGGAAAGAGGAGAGGGTCCAATGCAACTCTATCCTGTACTCACATTTATCCTAGGAAATTAATCAGCAGAGGCTATTTTTTCTTGTTGTTGTTATTAGCTTGCTCTCTACATGCTTACATGTGTTGAGCCCTGTGCAAAACCACTGATCGACAGATCTCATTCCTGATCTGTTTGACCTTATTCAACTTGGTGGCCTCCAGCCTATCAAATCTTTTTAGAATTGAAGGTGCGACCCCACTGTGGGTTACAGTCTATTATTATATTTTTCCTCCAGTATAAATTTAAATAAGACCTATACCCACCTTAGAACATTAGTTTCTTTAGGGACTTCTATAATAGGACCTAGTAAAAGACAACTTTGTTGACCCATTAGATATTGAAAAATTGTTCAACTATATTATACTCAATGTCATTTATCTAGGTTTTGTTTATAATAAGACTTCTAAATATCTATGAATTCATTTTTTTTATTTTGGGATTGAAAGATTTTTCTTTCAAATCTTATGTGCTATCAGGAAGGAAATTTGCAAAGACATTGAAATCTCTCCTTTTATAAAGTGTCTCTTAAAATTTGGGATTTTTTGCCATTTTTAAATAACCTGCAGAAAGTAAGTTTGCATACTCATAAAAGTTGCTGAAGTTCTACTTGGCGTAAAGAGTTATCTCTATCTCTCTCTCTCTATATATATATCTTCCTATATATGTTTTCAGATTTACAAAGTATCTTTACTTGAAAATATATTGACTTTTTATAATTTGTTTAACTGACAAGAATTTAATTTAGATTAATGCTAGGGTGTTAAGTTTCATAAGTGTAAGTTACTGGCAGGTCATACTTACAGTGATTTGGCTCTCCCACTGAACTTGTAACAACCAGAATTATAAAATATTATTTATAATCCTATCTGTCATAAGAATTGTTTTTGTAATCCAAAAATTGTGATATTAAACCCATCAGACAAAAGGAGATATTTGTACGAAGTATGATTTGATAATAAAATTTGAATAAAATGTACCCTGTATTTATTATGCCACTGAAAATGACATCTTCAGCTAATATATATTTGGCAAACAGTGGAATCAAATATTAAGTAAAAATGTACACATTTCAGGTATTAAAATTAACTTTGAAACTGATTTTTATGTCCATTTTTGTATTGTATCTACATCCTGTTTGTGTTTTTTTTTTTAATATGAATGTTCAGTATTTTTTAAAATGTCCAAAACAACACGTTTATGTTTATATACATACACAGTTGCAAATATGTGATAGATTATTAAAATATCATTTTTAAAATTTGTAGCTGATAAAATAATAACTTTCATCCAAAAAGAAATAGGGTCATTAAATTATTATGATATAAATGTTACTGAAATGAAATCTATTAGTACTGAGGACACTATTTTTAGATTAAACCATTATTAAACCATTGATGGTTTTTGAAGTGAAGTCCTTTTTCAATGTCTTTTGTTACTACGCTGCAGGATGTCTCACTAAATAGGCACACATGGGCTGAATAGCAAAGCTTTGCTGACAGGCATTTTTTACTTCATGTTGTGTATTTTCTCTGAATAGTGTGCCATTTTGGTGAGTGAAGAAAAAGTTATGGTAGTCTTCAATCATTGTTGTAGAATGACATTTATTTACATCATAAGAGCATGAGGTCTTTATAAAATTATACCTTAGGTACATTGTAGGTACTACTTCACACCTACAGTGCAAATTTTCTGAGCTATATGGAGCTGAGGCCATTATCAAGATTTAGAAGCAAAAAGAAAATCATTTGTACCTCACAGGTACAATATATCTACAGGTTGTAGTTGCAATGTGCAAAACCTTATAACTCTAACTTTGAACCACTTAGAATTTGTCAAAGTCATAAAATGAAATTCAAACAATCTTATTTTTCAAGGTTCTTTCCAAGCTATGTAAATATTGAGGTCATTGGTATTTTTTTTTCTAAATAAGAATTTAAACTAAATATTGTAATAGGAAAGTGTTTTTAAAATAAATTTTGAACCTCATGACATCTCCTTGTATTTTCCAAGAAGGAATAATGAAATTTTCTTTCCTTTATGCATTTGGGTAATTGCATTTGTCCAGTCTAGAATGCATTCATTGATTTAGGGGAATAGCAGAAATTATCATGACCTTTAGTTTTCATGCACAGTTTTCAGTTATAACATAGAAACTTATAAGCACCTTATCGAAGCAGTGGAAATCATTTCTCATATAAGTTGCTAGAGGTAAAGAATGACAGATTCATATATACTAGGAATTTTTAGGAAAATGATACTTTACTTTCTATATCATACGACAGGGGATTTTAATTTAGTTAATAAAGTATAGATTGTACATTGTATACATTGCATAAATTCTTTATTTAAAAATATATTAGGACAAAATCATGTGTGCTGTACTTGTGCTACAGATAAAAAGAATGTATAAGAAATGTTCTTTGTTCTCAACAAACTCATGATATAATGAAAGAGAAATTATTAGTAAATGATATAAGTGGAATAGGGCTATGTAGAGTATATTATGCAAAAGTAATAATCACTGATTCCTTGTATTCTGTAATTTTTCCAAAGGATCAATTGGTCTTAATATAAATTTATATAAATATTTAAATTTATATAATACTTATACTTTATGAACTAGAAATATAGAATTGAAATGAAATTATTTTTTTTTGCCCAGGGTCGGTCACATAGTAACTAACAAACCAAGTTACCAATGAATTAATCTAAATTAAACTATCTCCACTTGGGTTAAAATCATGGCTAGAGTACTACACTTTAGAGTTTGTGATACCTAATTTCAATCTAAACTACTGTTGACCCTTGAGCAATGTGGAAGTGAGGAGCACTGACCTCCCGTTCAGTCAAAAATCCATGTATAAATACAGTTGACACTTGAACAACTCGGGTTAGAACTGCACAGGTCCATTTATATGCGGATTTTTTTTCAATAAATATACACATCCATACATTCAACTAACTGCAGATCAAAACGTTATTCCCAATCTATGGCCGGGAATCTGTGGATGCAGAGGGCCAACTGCACGCATTGTTCTCACCATCTCCCCATTTTATATAGGGATTTGAGCATCCTTGGATTTTGGTATCTGTTGGGGGTACTGGAACCAATCCCCTGTGGATACCAAGAGATGACTGTAGCTTTTGAGTTATACACAGATTTTTGACTAGGCAGGGGTGTGAGCCCCTACCCCCTTAGTTGTTCAAGGATCAACTGTATTTTCAGTTATTTTGGGGAACCTCCATACTGTTTTTTTATACTGGATGTACCATCTTACATTACCACAAACAGTGCACAAGTGTTCCTTTATTTCTGTGGCAACATCTGTTATTTTCTGGCTGTTTTTTTGTTTTGTTTTGTTTCGATAATGACCACTCTAACAGGTATTAAGTGATATCTCACAGTATTTTTGTTTTGTGATTTCCTAATGCTTACTGATGTTGAGCGTCTTTTCATGTACATATTAGTCATTTGTATGTCATCTTTGGAGAAATATCTATTCATATCTTTTGTACATTTTAATGGGGTTATTTATTGAGTTGTAGGTATTTCTTATTTTTTTGCATGTTAAAGCTCTTAGCAATATATGGTTTGCAAATATTT
Source organism: Rhinolophus ferrumequinum (assembly GCF_004115265.2). Taxonomy (NCBI): domain Eukaryota; kingdom Metazoa; phylum Chordata; class Mammalia; order Chiroptera; family Rhinolophidae; genus Rhinolophus; species Rhinolophus ferrumequinum. The sequence continues at coordinate 71,757,933 of NC_046293.1, forward strand.
TCTCCCATCCCAATAGGTTGCCTTATCACTTTGTTGACTCTTTTCTTTGCTGTGCAGAAGTGATTTCATTTTGCTTTTGGTGTCATATCCAAGAAATCATTGCAGCGTTATGTTCAGACCCATGTTTTGAAGCTGTTTCTCTATGTTTTCTTCTAGGAGTTTTATATTTTCAGGTCTTATGTTTAAACTTAATCCATTTTGAGTTGATTTTTTGTGTATGGTATAAGATATGGGTCCAATTTCATTCTCTTTCAATTGAATATCCAGTTTTTCCATCACTATTTATTGAAGAAACTATTTTTTCCCCATGTTATAGTCTTGGCACCCTAGTTGGAGATCATTTGACCAAATGTGCATAGGTATATTTCTGGGCTCTCTATTTTGTTTCATTGGTGTACATGTCTATTTTTATGCCAGTGCCACACTCTTTTGGTTGTTGTAGCTTTGTAGTCAGGAGGTATGAGGCCTCCAGCTTTCTTGTTCTGTCTCGATTGTTATGGCTATTTGGGGTCCTTTGTGCTTCCCTTTTCTGTCTCTCTGTTGATATTCTCATTTTGCTCATGTATCATTTTCCTGAGCTCGTTAAGCATCTTTATGACGATTGCTTTGAATTCTTTGTCAGATGTTTCATATACCTCTGTGTTTTAAGGGTCAGTTTCTGAAGGTTTATTTTGTTCCTTTGCTTAGGTCAAGTTTCTTTGTTTCTTCATGTGTCTTGTTAAGTTTGTGCTGGGATCTACATATTTGAAAAAAGCGCTCTCTTCCAGTTTTAATGGTCAGGCTTCATACAGGGCAAGATTTACCAATCAGCCCAGCTAAAGATTCTGGGTGTCTTAAGGCTATTTTGTGGATGCGTCTTCACTGGACTTGTGCACATAATTTCTCAGTTAGAGGAATGTGTCTGTTTATTTTTTTCAGAGCTCATGATCTTTTGTTCCCTCTGGCTTCTGTCTTCAGTACTGCATGTTCTCTGGAGCTGCCACAAGTTGCCTAGCATTCCTTTGTTCTTAGTCATTCCTGGGCATCTAGAGTGTGCTGGGTCCCATCTGTGCTCCAAGACAGACAAGGCAGAAACCCGTTCCTCAGGCAGCCCCCTGAAAAGCCAGAATACCAGATTCAAACTCTTACACTTCTTCTACCCTGGGAGAAGCTGGGAGTTTGAGGGGGTTTTCGTTTGTTTGTTCCACACACATGGGTGGAGGGACTAGAGCAAGTGAATCCCATGAATTTTCCTACTGGTGTCCGTGTGGCTAGTTTTATTCTCACCTGGGAGTAGGAGCCTTTTAGCTGGTTTCTGGATATTGTACAAAAGGAACTGGTCTGTGTGTTGTTTACTCTGTGTCTCTAGGTGGGAAGGAAGGTCTGGTGTTTCCTATTTCACTGTCATGTATCAGAACAACACATCTTTCGATGTTTCTTAAGATGTTAATCAACAGAAATAGTTTGCACATCAGTTCTTATTCTTTCAGGGTCATAAACATCAGCGCGGCAGTGTAGTCTGAGTCAGAATTAGAGATAAGGTTGTGTTGTTTTGTTTTGTTTGATAATAGAATAAGAAGACCTAGCGGATCCCCTGTAAACTGGAGAGCTAGGGCCAGACATTTAACATCTCTGAAACTATTCTCTCATTTGTAAGATTTGGATAATAGTTAAATGTTCATGAGTACCTTTGTAAGTGCATTGTAATGCCATAAAACACTGAACTAGTGTTATTTATTGTGTGTAATGACTGCAGGATATTTCCTAAAGATGTGGATGTTACTTTTTTCCAACCTAATTCATACAATTGGCACATTTTGACAGTTGCTACTTTTTCCTAACTATAACAAGCATAGCAAAGAAATTCAAGTCTACTGCCAATTCTGACTAATTAAAATTTTGTTGTATCTCCACTTTATATTTAGCTTAATTCCTTTGTATGTATGAGTGCTCCCATATTAATTTCAGATATGCTAAATTTGTAAAATTCAATAACTTAGGTAGATAGTAGTTTATATTTAAATTAGTGCTAGTTATAAGTAAGAAACATGGGTATCAAAACATGAAGCATTGAATCAAATGTAAAAAGAATACCTTTTATTTATTTATTTATTTATATTTTCTAAAATGATAATTCTTGTTATCTATCCTTTATGTTGAAATAAGACATGACATTCAAGATCTGAAATGGTAAGAGACATATCAGCCCCTGAACAGCCATTTTGGGAAAGTATAGACATGTAGCAGTTTATATAGAACATTTTCTCAAGGAATATAAAGCAATTCATGACCATTATCTGATTTGCGGGAGGTGAAATCCATTTTTCTTTATTTAAAACCTCAAAGGCTATGGCCAAGTAATATATCGTTGTATAAATGTACCACAACTTCTTTATCCAGTCGTCTATTGATGGGTACTTGGGGTGTTTCCATATTTTAGCTATCATGAATAGCACTGCAGTAAACATAGGGGCCCATATATCTTTTCAAATTAGCGTTTTGGATTTCTTTGGATAAATACCCAGGAGTGGAACTGCTGAGTCATAAAGTAGTTCTATTTTTAATTTTTTGAGGAACCTCCAAATCATTTTTCGTAGTGGCTGCACCAATTTGCGATCCCACCAACAGTGCACAAGGGTTCCCTTTTCTCCATATCCTCACCAACACTTCTTGTTTGTTGATTTATTGATGACAGCCATACTAACAGGAGTGAGATGATATCTCATTGTGGTTTTAATTTGCATTTCTCTGATGATAGTGACTTTGAGAATCTTTTCATGTCTGTTGGCCATCTGTATGTCCTCTTTGGGGAAATATATATTCAGGTCCTCTGCCCATTTTGTGTGACATCATGGACCTAGAGAGTCTTATGCTAAGTGAAATAAGTCGAACTGAGAAAAACAAATACCATATGATGTCACGTATATGTGGAATCTAAAGGACAAAATAAATGCACAAACAAAACAGAAACAAACTCATAGATACAGAGAACAAGCTGATGGTTGCCAGAGAGGAGGGTGGTTGGGGAGCAGGGCGGAAAAGGTGGAGATTAAGAAATACAAATAGGTAGTTACAGAACAATCATAGGTTGTAAAGAAAAGCACAGAAAATACAGTCAATAATGTTGAAACAACTATGTGTAGTGCCAGGTAGATACTAGACTAATTGGCGGAATCACTGCATAAACTATATAGATGCCTCACCACTATGCTGTACACCTGAAACTAAGATGAAATAATATTGAATGTCAACTGTAACTGAAGGACAAAACAAACAAACAAACAAACAAACAAACAAACAAACAAAAACCCCAAATCTCAAACTGTGTTAATGAAAGGAAAAGCCTTTTCATAGGCTTTTCTGAATCAGGAGAGCCCCCTAACCAGGCCTAGAAACTACTGCACTGCTCGGGTTTTCTGAGGGCCAGAAATTCAATAGCACACCTTGAAGAACTGTGATTTTACACTGTGCCAACAGTGTTGTAAACCATATTCTTTTGTGTATTTAAATGGTATTGAAACCCAACTCAGTTTTCTGCTGGGCAAATATTTGTATTGAAAAAAGCAATGATGAAACCCACAAACAACTCTTTCAACATGATGCACATTTTTGTTCATCCTGTTTTATTGTAAGAGTGGGGTTTCTATAGACAAGGAAAGACATGAAAATAATTTCAGCCATGTTCAGTAGTATTTTTCTACACTGTGTACTGGGGTGTGACTGACATACTTTACTTGATAGAAATTGTAAACATCCTTTGTTCAGAAAAAGGAAGATGCATGACTTCCTATAATTAATATACTTACACCCTTTGAAGAAAAGTATGTGACGTGAGTTTATATGTTAAAGCACCAGGTAGTATAAAAATTTTGTTGAAATGGTATGTGATAGCTTTCAGCATTTTGATGTTTAAACCTTTGCTTCTACAAAGCATTATATTGGTAATGCTGTTTAGCAATGACTTTTGATTACTAAAGGGCTATGAGATTTTTTTTTTTTTACAAAAAAAGTAGGGCAGTATTCATATTACACATAAATTGCAGTAATAGAAAGAATGAAAATATTCTATAATCGGGGAGAAATAATGTTATTGTAGTGGGTCGTTGAGTTTTTTTAGAGTCTTTTGAAGAGTGTCCAGGCAGTTTCCATGCTTTGTTTATATGGGGACAGAGTATAAGTAAAAGAATGATCTGAACTATTCTTGAATTAAGCCAAATATTTATCTTATGGAATTATTGATAGAAATGTTGTCATGTTCCTTGGAAATCATGCAATGTTTATGGAGATAGCAATTTTCTAGCCAAAACCTTACTCATGAAGTTCTTTAACTTTAGACGTGATTGCTGTTTTTCTCCTTCTTTTCCATGAATATTTGGCATTAGCGTCAATTAGGCTAAGTCCAGATGAATGTGTACCGTTTCTTTCTGAATATGACTGTATATAAAGGAATAGCTGTAGCTTTTGTGTAATCGGCTATAGAGATTATATGTAAATTTTGTTGCTTTTCAGATTCTTACTCAATGGGTTTTAAATTTGTAATTAATTCTCTATAAAATATTCACAGTTTATAAAATATTCACCACACACACTCACACACACACACACACACACACACACACACACACACGGTGCCAAAAAAATGTACACATTTTAAGAGATGTTAACACTTTGTACTATGTTGCTCAAGCAGTAGTTCCCCGTAATCAGAAGTGTCTGGATGCTGATGGTAACCACTTTGAGCACCTTTTGTAAGTGTGGAAGTCAAACATGACTTGTATTCATCTGTTGTTATTAGTGCATATTGAGTATTACAATTTTAATACAGTTTTTTCCTTTCTTAAAATGTGTATACTTTTTTTGGCCAAATATCTATCTATCTATCTATCTAGACACACATATATATGAGTATATATATGTGTGTGTATATATATATGTATGTCTATATATATATACACACATATATGTATGTGTATATATATATATCTTGAACATATATATATCTATCTTGAAGATATATATATATATATACATATATATATATACACACACACACACATACACACACACACATACATATATCTCCATTCTTCAAGAAATATTTGATTGTCTACTATGTGCCTAACACTAAGCAGAATACCAGGATGCAGAAATCACAATGACATGGTCTCTGTCCTCTTGGGAAATTGTGTGATATACCAAAACATGACCTCCTCTCTGCCCCCTTTCCTTTACCTAACCCTGCCTTTCACTGAAGTGCTATCAACAAAGTAAACTGAGGAGTAGATCACCCTGTGCTTTAACCTTTCCCTTTTGCAGAATTCGCACACCTCATTGTTGTACTTGATGCTACTGAACAGTTTTGAGAATGTTGGGACATCTAAGATCGTGTTGTGCTGAGGGATTATGACGAGGAGAGGTTCCTTAAGAAGGCTGGCAGGCTGCTTTGGGCACGTAGAGTCATGAAACAGACATTTAGCAAGTCATGTTATGTGCCCAGCGCTCTGTTGGGAAGTCAATGATAAACAAAATGGAGATGATCTCTGTCCACTAACGTAAATAAATTTCAAATTATGATAGATGCTGTGATGAATCTTCTGGCTCATACGTCTTCTTTCTGTAGGACATTTAGGTGTAAGTCCAGATTACAATTCTTTGGTTACTTAATGCTCACAGAAGTCGAGGATGAATGGGTACGTACTGATCACTAGGTAGCTGATGCCCTTTCCATGTCTTCACAAGGATTTTGGGATTTTCTTCCTGGCAATCTTGACATTTTGTATGTATATCTCTTATAAGTTCCCGTGGTATTCTGTTTCATTTCTGCCTTCTGCAACTCATACAGTGAGTGCTTTCACTATAGTGATGAGCCTTTTTCATGTTAAATTCCCAGTGTTTGGTCCTTGAAATATACATGATTTTAAGCAATGAATACATCCATCCATTCATTTATTCTTTGAATATGAAAGTACATTTGTGTCTTTATCTCTTCTTTTCATTTACTATTTTAAAACATACCAAATAAATTATTACTTTTCTCTATCCATTACAAAGGGATGATAATACCTCTCTCATTAGCTTATTGTGTAACCAGATGGGATCATGTGTATATGTTAACATCATTCCAGGTATTCGTGTAAGATCTCAAGAAATGTTAGATAGTACTGACCACATTCTCAATCTAGTGAGGGAAAGTGTGGCACATTTCTCTTAAAATTGCTTCTTTCATATATACCACAGACTGAGACCACATATGTGGGCACTGGTGTATTTATCTACAGTCCTGTCATTCAATTATGTCCGCACTAAATTCTTCCTGTCAGTGCTATAGGACTCCGCAGCACGCTGTGTTTGCCACCAGAAGGTGCTAGAGGGAAATGAAACCAGCTCCTTACACGATTGCTTTGCATTAGTTTTTCCATTTGTCTTAGTGGTGCTCTCTCTCTCTAAATAATTCACTCCACTCCTGGACAGGTTTTCGTACGCTTTCAATCATATCTGTGAAGTTTCAGGGATCTGGCCATGTGCAAAAACAAAAGCAGATTTTAATCTGTTTCTTTACCAGAAAATAATTAGAAAAGGCTTTAGATTAAGAAAAAAATTAAAAAATTGTATGACTTACTTGAGAATGTACCTTTCATGTAATGGAAGATAAATATTTTATGCTTCTGCTTAAAAATTCTTCTTTTAAGTCAATTTTATAAAGAAAGCTTATGTTCTATGCTAATTTAAATTTCATATCTTTCAAAGGTCAATTTAACTCCTTTCAAAATATGATAGTAATGAGAATGATATGGTTGAATACATAATTCCAGAGAACATTTTCTAATCTTGTAAGTAAATCCACTAACTTTAAAGACTTTACTGACTTCCAGCTTTCCTGAATGTAAAATATTATTCAGGAGCCCATGTGTATTTTTTCAGTTAGTTTATTTCAAGTTAGTTTAAGCATCTAGGAGATGCTGGCATTTAAAAAAAATAATAATCCATTGAGGATTTCCTTTTTCTTTCTCATTCGTGAACTGCAACGTGCTTTCCAGATTCCAAAAATCTCGTGCTTATTTTTATGACTTCTATAAAGGTGTAAGAAGAAGACAAAATAGTAAAAGGATAATCGTAATATCCTGTGAACTATTTCTGTCTTTCAGTGCTAAAAGTCATCAAGATACACAAGATATATAGACATTTTCTAAAGTCCTTTTTTAATATTAGTATAACTGATGAAAGCAAGATGAAAGCAATTTATTCATTCATCATTTTAGGAAGAAAAATTAAGAAATTTCTCTGGCTATTTCTCTACATGTTCACCATCTACATCTTCATTTGATATGTCTTTGGGAAAAAAATGCTCACATTTTTTTTGGAGCCAGGTAGTTTCTCCAGATTATCATTATTATTTTTTTTTTTACTTCATGCATTCATTAGAAATAGGGCAGTCTTAAGCACAATATTACAGACGATACTAGTAAAAATGGGTAAAGGCAGAGAAAATAGAAGCTTTAGAGAGCTTGCCTGAAAAAACATATAAAATTTAAAAATGAAAAAAAAAGCATATAAACTCTTCTACACTCATATATCCTGTTGTATTAGTTTACTACTACTGCTGTAACAAATTACCACAAACTGATTGCTTAAAACCTCAAAATATTTTTTCTTATATTCTGGAGGTCCAAAATGGATTTCATTGGTATGAAATTAAGACTGTAAGGCTGCCTTCTTTCTAGAGGTTCTGGGGAGAATTTATTCTCTTGCCTTTTTTTAACGTCTAGAGGCTGTCCACGTTCCTTGGCTTGTGTTTCCCTTCTGTCTTCAAAACACTGACAGTGGCTCACTGCGTCTCTTCCGTCCTGCGTCACTCTGACTCTGACTCTTCTGCTTCATCCTCTGTATTTAAAAGACCCTTGTGATTACTTTGGTCCCAACTAAATAATCCAGAATAATCTCCTTATTTTATAATCAACTGATTAACAACTTTAATCCCCCTCCGTTGTAATCTAACATACTTAACGTTTTCACAGATTAGAATGTGGACATGTTTGGGAGGGTGTCCTTTTTCTGCCTACAATATCTATGTATATAATTTGTATTTAGCATTTTTCACCTAGAGTTGTGATTTGTGTTTTTCTCATGTCCACACTTTCTAGTGTATATCTTTTCACAGCCACAGAATACTACACTGATATAATATACTATAATTTAGTCACCTAATGTTGGCCATTTCACTTATTCAAAACATACTCATTGTGTACCAATTATGTGAGAGATATTCTGTAAATAAATGGAGGTTTAGTCAGAAACAAGCCAAAGCCTCTGCCTTTGGGGAACTTATATGAAAATGGAGGAGAAAGGAAAGTAAGGAGTTAATCAAATAATTAATCAAAATTCTGACCTGGGCATGAAAATGAAGAATATGGTGCCATAAAAAGGGGCAAGAACATTCCTTGTGGTGGTATGAAGCATGGTTTTCCCCGATAAAGTAACATTTAAACTGGGACTAGAAAGATGGATGGATCTATACATTTGAGGAAGAGGGGAGGAGTGTTTGAAACAGAAAAAACAGGAGTAAAAACCACAAGTCATGAAGCTGCTTGGCACATAGGAGGAATTCAAAGAAGTCAGACAAACTGTCAGGTGACTGGTGAGGAGGAGAAGGACTTAAGGTAAGGATATAGGGTAAACTGAGTCCAGATCATGCAAGACTGCTTATGTTTGGGTACAAATATTGAACTTTTAAAGACAAAGGAAAGCTATTGAATACTTTTCATCAAAGGAGAAACACAATAAGTTTCCATTCAGAATGACCCCTCTGGCTGAAGCACTAATCATAAGTGAAGGAACAGAAGTGGAAGTGGGGAAGGGAGACTGTTGAGAATTGTCCATAGGTTCACTGATGGACTGGTGATGAGGATAGTGGATAGGATAGTGGGGATGGCAGAAGCCACTGGAAGGCTGATTGCATTTAGTAGAACAAGTAGGAAAAAAGCAGTTGTAATAGGAAGATTGAGTTCAGCCTTGGATACATTGAGTTTGAGAGGTCTTTGAGTCATAAATGTGCTGGTTCAGGTGGGGAGTTTAATAGTTTATTCATGGTCAGAGAGTTCAGTCTGGGCTGGAGCTCTATCTATGGGAGTATTTAGTCCAAAGAAAGTAATAGTATGCATGGGGCGAAAGTAAAGAGGTGGAAGACAAGGGACTGTTTCCTGTTTCATTCCTTAAAAGGAGCAAGTCATATGTTATCTGCATGAATTTTTCACTGTTTTTGTGTCATTTAGAAGCAACATTACCAAGTTGAAGGTATAAATATTTTAATATTGAAATGAAGCTTACATGACAAATAGGCACAGAAAATTAGGGAAAGTTACTCCAGGGAGAGAGAACCAAGAGCCGGGGGCAAGGAGATATATGTTGTTCAGCATAGTTTGGAAGGATACGTCTGAAGAAGGGTATAAGAAACAAAGCTGGACTGTTAAGCAGGGGCCAGGTTGTAGTGGGTTTTATTTATCATGGTAAGTATAATTTGATTTGTTTATACATGACTAATATTTACTTAGTACTTACAATGGAGCTAAGACTGTTCTAAGAATTTCAACTTATTAAATCAACAAGCATAGGAAGTAATCACTGTCTTTACTCTCATTTTATATCTTACACAACTAAGGCAGTGAGAAGGTAAGTAACTTGCCTTCATCACATAGCTAGGGAGTTGTGCTAGAATTTAAGTCCAGGAATTCTGTATTATGTAGTCGAACATTTGTTGCGCAACATTCTTCTAATTATTCTTTCTGGGGGAAACTATCTTCCCTGTCCATTCTAATGAGGGCTGTCAATCACCTCTGTTCCCACTGCCTATCAGAATAGGCAAGGAACCCAAGCTGGCCTCATCAGCGTCTTTCTTTAGGATTTTAAAATTTAGAAATAAAAGAGTACAAATCCCTATTCCTCTGGTAGCAAAACTGGTGGACTGTGCGTTCCAGATTGCAAGTGTGTATGATGCCAGCCTTGCAAACATAGTGTAGTTTATAAACCTACACACCAGGAGAAGCAGAGAAGGGATGCAGTGAGTCTTTTGAAGGTATTCCAACCTTTGACTCATTCCAGTCCTGTGGGGGCAAGGTCCCTTTTCAGCAATTTGATCACATAAACAAACAAAAAAAAGGCCTAAGGTTGTTTGAGTTGGTTATTATAGCTTGTGATCAAAGTATTACCTTTCAACAGGCAATGTCATGGGTAGATTTGTGTTTAAGAAAGCTCACAGTTGCAACAGTGTAAAAAGTCCAAGCCTGGAGGCAGAAAGAACATAGTTGGACTATTTCTATAGCCCAGGTAATTATTGATTAAGAAGTGGACTAGCACTTGGGATAGAGGTGGGGCAATTATATAAAACGAATTAATTCTGTCACAACTACTGATTTCTTTTACTGCTTGGGGAAGGATGAGGGAGAGAAAGGAAATACCCAGGTCTCTAGCTTGAGTAACACGTTGGATGGTGGTATTATTTAAGGCAGTAATAGCTGGAAAATAGTAAACAGTGAGTCCAATTTTGTAAATGATGTTCAGAACATACTTGTGTATATTGATGTAAAGAGAGGCCTAAGCTCGACACACACACACACACACACACACACACACACACACAGGGTGCCAAAAAAATGTGTACAAATTTTAAGAAAGGAAAAAACTATTAAAATTGTAATACTCAATATATACAGATAACAAAAGGTGAACACAAGTCACGTTTGACTTCTGCAATTGCAAGACGTGCTCAAAGTGGTTACCATCAGCGTCCAGACACTTCTGATTATGGTGAACTCTACTGCTTGAGCAACGTTGACCAAAGTGTCCACTTGTGTACATGTTTTGGCTCCCCGGTATATGTTTGGCATTAATCGGAATGTTGGTTGTAGAATGCGGAATGTCCTTATTGAGACTTGCTAAGCAGTTTTAGTTGCAAGAAAATGACAGAAGCCTGGTTTCCTAATGGAAGAGTGAAGGGAAGTCTTCTACTGAAACATGGAGGATTCAGTTCATGTGATTATTTTTACTTCTTAAACCCATCTAAAATGTTAGTGAAAAATGAAAACCTACAAGGAAAAGAGGTGGGGGTGGGTATGGGTAAGGTCTGTGGCATGTTGGAAAGTGAGAAGGAAACATGGTCAACAGAGTACAGATATGTGAAATATAGTACCTGAAGAAGGAAGAGCCAACAAGAAACACAGTTTTACTGTAGGATCCCGGAATGGCTCAAAAATTGGAGGTGACAAGAATCACTGAAAAGGGAAATGAAAGGTAGTTGAAATTCTGAATGAGTAGTTAGTCTTCTAGATTCCTTCCACAGCCATGTGACAGTTCCTCCTCAATCTTGAAATAAGTCACTGGTAACACTGAACCAGAAATAGTATACACTTCAGGATCTCAGACACAATAGAGGGCCTAGATACAAGGTAATTGAAGATGTAGATACTAAATAGAGAAACCACAAAATCCTTCTTTTCCTAGGATACTGCATCCAAGGTATTAATTCCCTAGGTAAAAGGAGGATAGATTCCTTTGTCAAGAAAAGGGAGTGGGGGGATGGAAGAGATTTCTAAATGTTGACATTCGAAGGTTCTGTTGAAAACATACCGACTTTACTCACTCTAGTATAAGATCCATGAACCGGTAAACTCTGCCCACTCACGTAGACCTTCTAATTTACTTTATATACCTCACCTTAACAAATAGACTGTGAAGGATTCCAGGACATTTGAGAAATTCCTTTATTGTGAGATAAAAATCATGGGGAAAAAAATCTTGAAAGAAATAAAAACATTAGTAATACATACATACATATATATGTATGTATGTATAGCAAAATACATTGGAGAGTCATAATAGGAAAGAAACCATAAAAAAAGTAAACTAAGAAATCTAGTTTCCTAATTAATATATTCAGTCACTTTTTATTGAGTACTCTTATTTGCCACGTATTCTAGGTGCTGAGGATATCACAGTGAATAAAATAAAATCTATGATCAGGAATTCCAATAAGATAGAATTGAGAAAAAAAATAGGTATGAAATAATACCAACCAAACAACAAGCAAACAAACAAACCTTAAAAGTTTTCGGAACACAAGGTAACATTCAAAAAATATTCTCAAAAGGAGTACTAAAATCTAAGAGATGATGGAACAATACCTGTAATACGCAGAAGGAAATGATTGCCAGCCTAGAATTTGATATTCAGCTAATCCGTGAATATACTAGGATTAAAAACAAAAGAAACATAAAAGAAACATAACGTCATTTGTGGTCCATTGCATTAAGGCAATAAATCAAGAATGAAGGTGACATGAGATTCAGGAATGAGGAGATCAAACACAGAAGAGAGACAAAGATAATTCCCAGAAAAAATAAAGTTTACACAAGGACGATGTAGGCCAGGCCTACAAGAAGCAACCAGTCCAGATTGCTGGAGTAGGAGGGAGGGTTCCCGAGGAAGGTCTTAGGAGGAAAGAAAGGTTAAAATGACAGCGTATCATATGGGCTTTATCGTAGTGATTTGTAGAAGAAGTAGTGACAGGAACAGAGACAACTACACACGTTTTTTAAAAGAGGCAATTAATATCAAGAAAAACGTTAGTTTGAGAAAGCAAATGCTTTTATAATATAATACATGACTCATCAATAAGTAAACTTACTTAGTTACTATAATGTAAGCAATGATCATTGACATCAAAATTGTGATTGAAGAAAGCTCAAATGAGGCCTAAGAAAGAGAAGAATCCTCATGTATAGGGATTTAAGAGATTGTTGAACTTTTAAAAAATAGGAAATAGCATACATAGTGTTTGCACATTTGAGATAAATTCTAGAAGAATTAGCTAAGAGGGTGAAAATAGCTGCCTTTCAGGAATTGAATTCGACGCTGACATGGTTAACTACTGTTTTTATTTAAAAAAATCTTTCCAGTATTATTTAACTTTAAAAATGTTTACATGCAATATTTTGAATATAAAATTGTATTTATGTTATAGTAATTAAAATGAGTGTATGGATTGTGAGGAAGTGGAGAGTACAAATGCAGTACAATTGGAGCTAGAATTAAATTGGACTTGTACATGGCAGAAGAAAGAGAAGTGAGGAACTATTGCTGCATTTAGTGTTAAGGGAAGGACACTCTCAGTATGGGAGGGTGTCAATCAATTTACAGGACAAGAGAATGAAACAGTCGAGAGGAAGAGTTTGAAAACATAGCACAAAAGAAAAGAACTTACAAATTTAATTCTAACAATAGTAAAGTGTGCATGCAGACCTTTGAAAAGGTTTGGGGTCACTTGCCAATTTATAGTCTCCTCTCTCATCAGGGAGTCCTAGTGCCTCCTATTCCCCGAGTTCAATAGCCACCTCTTTGGCCCATATGACGGAGTAAGGAAGTAGGGCTCCATCAACTGATGAGAATTTCCAGAGAAAGGTTAAGGTGATGGGTTGCTGAAATGGAATGAAGATCAGATGAGGGGGGATTCAAGAAGGAAGTTGGACATTAGCTGGACTTGAGAAGAATTTGACTCTGAGAGAGACCGTTCCTATACAAGAGAGATTTTAAGTCTCTCACCACTCCTGAAGGTACCTCCATTGGAGAGTGCCAAGCTGTAGGACTTCAACATTGCGCCTAAGTCGCTTGATTGTTTTTGTGAAATACTCCGCAATCAAGATAGAATGCAATACCCTGTACACATATATATAGGTTTGGTGATTATTACTAACATTTCCTGAGAGGTTATCACTGGCCCTATTTTCATTGCCTCATATGGATTATCTCATCTAATCCACACCACAACTCTGTGTGGTAAAAATTGTTTTCTTTCCCACTTTAAAAATAGGAAAAACGAGGCATAGAGTTTAATTTGCAAAAGATCACCAAGCTAGTGCTGGAGGAGCTGATATTTGAATCTAAGTAGCCTGATGTCTGAGCCTGTGTGCCTAGTCATTATCCTATGTCAACTATAACTACATTGTAGACCAAGCGGTAGTAAGTGCAGAGGACATCGAGTGTGAAAGAAGACTTTATTAGGGGAATTGAAAGTCATCAAGCAGGGCTAGAGAGTCGCATGTATGATGCATGTATAACGGGTATACATGGGTAACTAGTGGGGAAAAGGCTGTGGTCATCAGAGAGACTAGTTTATAAAGAGCCTTGCTGTCATATTAAAGTCTTTTAAACTTTCTAGCCTGATAGCTAGAAGGAGCCATTGAAGGATTTTAACTGAGAAAATAATGTGATCGGATATGTTTCAGAAAGGGCCCTCTGACATTATAGGACAATGTTGGAAATATCTGTAGAGGGGATGTGGTGATGAGAACATTTATGAGATTGACATTGAGGCAAAAAGTGCCAGTAGGCACAGGGAGGAGGGGACAAATATGAGAGACATTAAGAAAGTACATGTAATCAGACTTACTGGAAAATTGGAAGAGCGGAAGTAGGGTATGATTTCTTCATTTTCTGCTTTGGTAATTAGGTACACGAAGCACCATTCACCTATATAAGAATACCAGGAAGAACAGCATTTGGGAAATATGAACTCTGTTTGATGTGGGAAACTTCTAGATGGAAATGTGCAGTGGTTTGTTGCTTTAAAGTCAGAGAGAGTGAGAATATGAATGAGTGAATGAATGAATGAATGAATGAATGAATATGTATGACCTGTATATTTTGGTCTGGGTTTCATCTGTATAAATCACCTATATAAATTGGACATGGTTTCAACCATCTGAAAGACAAAAGTTGAGAACATCATATGTGATCACTTGACAAATGTAAACTAAATGGTGAAGAGGAATGTGGTTATAATTTTAAGGATAAAGTCACATTTAAATGGTAGCTAGAGACAAAGACCACAGAGGAGATTGAAGAGGGGCTGAGTTCTGAGGGAAACCAACGAATAATGGTTACATGAAAACTAAGAATAGTGTAAGTAGAGTTTCATGGCGAGAATGATCAAATGTCACTAAAAGGCCACTAAACCCTTTGGCAATTAGCAAGCCATCGTTGACTTGGTTTAGATTAGATTCTTTGAAGACGTTAAGAGAGCTTGTTTTCGGTTTATAAATAAATGAGAGGTGAAGAAGTAAATCCAATTCCTGCAGATTAGACATTTCAGAAGCTAGGCGATAAAGCGAGGGGGAAAATAGGGTCAAGAGATTTCTTTTCTCCTCTCCTCTCCTCTCCTCTCCTCTCCTCTCCTCCCCTCCCCTCCCCTCCCCTCCCCTCCCCTCTCCTCTCTTCTCCTTCCTGCTTCTGCTTCTCCTTTTTTTTTTTTTTTTTTTTTTTTAAAGATAGGAGAGGCTCAAGGGAAGGAATCAGAAAAGAGATGAATTTGAAGACACCAAAGGAACTGTGGAGGAATATTTCCACGAGAAGAGATTCCATCCAGAGTACAAAAGGGGCCATCTGACTTGGATAACGGTGGAAGTATCTTTGTCCACTAACGCTGTAAGAAAATAAGAACTTGGCACAGCAATCTGTCAGCTTGGTGGACTTCACTTTTTTACATCCATGAATCGGTCATTTTCCATTTCTGAATTCCTGTTGTAATTGTGCTATTTTTCATTTGCTAGCTTGATCTGTACGTGAGAAATACCTGGTGTAAAATGAAATTGAGTTTTTCAAGTATTGGCTGATAACCCTTATAGAATTTAGAATCAGAGCAACTAAGCTTGAGGTTTTCAATTTACGTATTTGGATATCATTTTGCAGCCTGAGCAGATGATCTACAACCTGGCCTCAAAGATCTGCATGCAATAAATTGTAAGATGTGCCTTATTATTTTTTTAAACCTCCAAATGGAAGGGATGAGTCAGCCTATCTGGGATTTTAAACTGCCAGCTCTAGGGACACTGCACAACCCAAAGCCATTGCCTCCAGTGAATTACTATTAAAAGTATTCTCTGCTCTGCTAGGCAGGACCGCCTAATGTGTCAACCTTGACCAGTTCCTTTAAGTAAAAGGAAACATTAAGAAGCAAAAACAACAGATTGCTACTGAAGGGCAGGAACAAGGTTACTTTCATCATTTGCCTTTGAAAATCTGGTGGTGTTTCTTTTTTTTTCTTTAGTGATGATAGTCTTGATGTTTTATAAGGAGAGTCATTTAACCAAGGACAAGATGAAGTTGAATGTTTTCTGTCTGTAAAAGCTAATATGCATATTGATATACAATATGCGTATGTGTGCTTGCACGCTATTTTAATAATCCTTTCTTTGCCCAAATATCGAGAACATATTACTCACATAATTGAAAATATTTAGATACAACTGGGTGAAGAGGGTATTTTAAGCAAAAATAAAAAGAAATTATGCATTATTTGACAAGTAGCGAAAATAAGTACACTGACCATTTGTTTATATTTTAATAATGAGTGCTAGAAAATTATATTTACCTCTGAATACACTTAGTTTAATTATTCTTAAATAAGATTTGAATTTCAATACAAGTAATTATATAGAGAGAATATTATTAATAAATGAATTAACATAAAAGGGAGTACAGGTCACTGTTCACAGGAGGAGATCAACAATGGTTAGTTGAACTTGAATGATATAAAGTTAAGAGGAAAAACATGTTAAACCCTCCTGTAAACAGCAGATTCCGGCTGGCAGGAATCAGTCTCTTTCTGAGGTTGATTAAAGACTTTCTTAGTATTTAGGGTGATATTTTTCATCTTTATTTTTTCTAGTTTTCTTCATTATTAGGTATTGATATATAATTATAATCAGAAAAAAACATGTAGTTTGATTTTGGAAAGACATATAACAAGAACCCATTTCCTTACATGAGGTTTTAGTTTAAAGTTTGCTTTTTCGTGGTGCACGAAATAACCATCATTTAAATCTGACGGATATTTACAAACTTTTGTAAAATGAGTGAAGTGTCATATGCAATAAATGAATGCATGTCACTACTTAAGCTTAAAACTAAAATCTTTTGAAAAAGAGTTACCAAAATCACAACAGAACATTTCTAAACACTACCATTCATAGATTTAATTAGTGTGCCTGTATCCTTCCTATGTCTATACTTCCATCTGCTACCTGAAGACATATTCTAAAGCGCAGTTACCAAGCTTCTTAGCAGTTCAGCTAATTTGTGTCTTCTTGCAGTGTATCTTCATTACATTTTGCAAAGACACTCAGAAAAATTTGTTAATTGACAACTATTATACTCTCTGTATGATGTATCCAAATAAACATCTTTTAGTCCATATGGATTATATGCTATTTCTTTTAAAAAAGTACCAAATACTCAGTCAAGTTTTATTGAACTAATTTTATCCTAGTGAAGGTCAACATATACACACATCTATATGAGCAATATGTATAAAGACTTTCCAGAGCGAGCAGAGCGAGAAGCTAACTGTTTCAGTACTCTATTGCCACATAATAAATACTCCAAATCTTAGTTTCTTCCAAAAACAATCCCTTGGGTTGTGCTCTGCTGCTTGTTCCTTCTGCTGGCCTTGCTGGCGGTACCTACACGTAATGTGGATTCATCCAGCTGCCAGGCTGACTAGGGGATGGGAACCATGGGGCCCCAAAGACAGCTGGTTTTTCTCTCTTCTGTGTAATCTCAAGACTGCTTCCCTCCATGTAGGCCCTTTGGAGGGAGATAGATATACTTCTTACCTGTCAGTTCAGGGCTCCCAAGAGTGCAAAGACTTAGGCTTGGAACTGGTTATAGTTAAAGTGAAACATGGATTCACAGGGGGAAGACTACACAAAGTTATGAATACTGGAACTGGTAGTTCATTAGAGGTTGCCGATGTCATAGTGTTCTAAAGAAACTAAATTCAAGATGCGGTGAATATTCTCACTGCTCTCAGAGGGCATTGTACGCTACCATAAGAATCTTGGTTTTTACCTAAGTGTTTGGGTGGGCAAATTGCATGGATGTGGATAAATAAGTGAAATGATCCGGTAGGTCTCCTGAGCAGCACTGGAGTCAATGAGGCCAATTCAAAAATAGTGCAAATAACTATGTATGATGCCAGGTGAGAACTAGACTTATAGGGGGGATCACTCCATAAGTTAAATAAATGTCTAACTGCTATGCTGTACACCTGCAACTAATATAATATTGAATGTCAACTGTAATTGAAAAAAATAAAAGTGCAAAAGCAAAAAAAAAAAAAAGAATTACTGAACACATTACTGAATGTGTGTGTGTGTGTGTGTGTGTAGTGCAGTAATTGAGGTCAGAAGTGATTTGAGCCTAAATTTAGGCTTTTTATTTTTTCTCCTAAAATTTCCTTTGGCCTCTTTTCAACTCTGGGCGAGGGTGAAGAAAAAACGATGTGGGCGGGAAATAGAAATTTAATACGATTCCGTGTGTGGTAACACCACTCACTCAGGTGAGAGGCAGAGGGAACATGGTTTTTGCTTTTTTTTTTTTTTTTTTTAATCTATTGACTTTTGTATGGCCAGGTATGTATACGTACTAGTCACATGGTTATATGTGTTTAGAACAAGAGAGGAGTCTAGAATGTAGGTCATGGAGATGAAGACTTAGGAGTCATTAGCATACAAATGATATTTGAAGCCTTTGGAGAGATTGAGCTCACTCAAGTGTGCATAGAACAGTGTTTCTTAAAGAGGAGGGAAATGTATCAGAATCTGCTATGGATCTTTTGTAATGTCTACATTCTAATACTCTGTCCTGCCCCCAAACATCACAGGGGTGGAGAAGGAAGCATGTATGCTTTGGGAAAAAAAAGAAAAAAAAAGGTTCTTCTTTTATATTCCTTCCTCTCCCAAGGGATGTGGACATTGATACTATTTTAAAAGCTCTCCAGGAGATTCTGATGTACACCCAGGATTAAGAACCCCTAAAAAAGGTGAGAAGGGGAAAAGCCTGAGCATTCCACCTAGGGAAGCAAAAGTCAAAGAAATAAGGACAGGCCTGATAATGTTATCTGCAGATACAACTACAGAATATTAGGAACTATCACAAATGAAAGGATGAGCTTCATATATGTCACTTCTGGGAAGGACTCGTAGCCATTCATTGGGCTCTTCAACTATTATTAGCATCTTTATGTCATGTAAGAATTCAAGACCACTGTTTTTCTAAGGATATACATGTTTCCAGTATTTCATATTGACTTGATGACTGAATCTGACCATATTCTAGAAAGGTTCAAACAAGTTTTCCTGTGTTTTTCTGGTTGCCTATTTTGATAACAGTCAGTTGAACTACCTCTCTTCAATTCCACAGCTTTTCCTTTGCCAGCTCTCTTCTCTCTTCCCTTCCTTTGACATTCCACCCCATCCTTCTTAATTTGGGCATCCTTTAAGAGTATTTCCTGTCTTCAACTCATTCTTCCCCCTCCAATCCCTTGATGTGTGCTTTAACTTTAGCTCCTTCCTGATTGTTCTGTATTAAATCTCTCTTGATATCCTGGTACCCAGTCTAGTTCAGGTAAAATTGGATTCTGGATGGCAAATCACATTTAAATTGGTAAATACAGAATTCTTTCTCGGGCTTTTAAAGTCTCTCCTGGTATCCATCTATCTTGTCATCTCTTTTTACCTCTTTACCTTTTCAATTGATTAGTTAGTACAGTGAAATTGCCATGTCTTGATGCTTCCTCATTAATCTCTCAATACTTGAGTTTCTCACCATTAAAAGGGAGACAATTGTAGCCTCTTCCTTATGGGACAGTTAGGAGGGTGATAGAAGGCATTAGATGTAAAGCACCCAGGACAGTGATGGGCACTTTCTGAATTCTCAATAAATATTAGTTGTTATCATTACTTCCTAATGACACCTCCTTCTTTTCTAAAGTTTATTAGCTATTCTAAGTAAATTAACCAAAAAATAATTAATGCAAGCTAGACCCAAAAAATGCACAAGTAGGCACGCTCACACATGGACACATATGCATATATTGATTTGGGTGGTGGTTACTCGGGCATGTACATTTGCCAAAGTTTATGGAGCTCTTGTACTTAAGATTTATGCATTCTAGATGTAAATCATACCTCAATAAATTACTTGGGAAAAAAAGTATAATTAGAAGCATAATAGCAGAGTGGTTAAGATTGTGGGCTCTGGAACTAGATTTAGGTTCAAATCTTGGCTCCAGCTCTAACTAGCTGTGTGATTTGAGGCAAGCATTTGGCCTCTGGATCTCAGTTTCCTCATTAGTTAGAACTGGATGAAAGTATCTTTCTCATTGGATCCTTGTGAGGATGAAAGGAAGTTAATTTAAAAGAGTACTTGGCATTTCATCATAAATATATAAATGTTCGCTATTTTAATATATTTTCTTAAAATAAAGACGTTTCATATTTCTAGGATATGTATCATTTTTTGTATGTATCCCATATCTTTACTCAGGTAGTATCTTTCTTCATGCAGAAAACAAGGTTTTATACTTTTTTGTCACCTCTTTGTATCTCCATCATTTAGTATGAGGCCACATTTAATAAGTGCAAAATCAGCATTTGTACCAGATTGAAAGAAGATGCTTTTTTGTTGGAAAAACTCATTAAATTGGGTATACCTAACTCGTACTGAAAATTGTATCTTACAGATTTAATCAAATCCATCCAGAGCATAACTATTCCTATAGCAGCAAAATTTAAAATGATATGAAAATAAGTTTAAAGAAGTAAACAGATTTTATTGTAACCTCAACTATCCTATTCAGCCATTCAGATCCCAGAAAATTACAGTAATAATAAATTGAAATAATTTCAGATGATGGAGAATTCAAATCCACATGGATAATTGTCCCTTATAAGTAAAGAGTGAATATGATTCTGGAACTTTACACATTTAAATCTAAACGACAAATGTCCTACTGTTTTACAGTGATTCACACAGTGACTTTTTCATTTTAAATTTAAATTGTTTCTATCAGATTTTAATACAAAGTGTAAAATCTGGTTGATTTAATAATCACTTAAATGAATTAGAAGAACGTTATCAGTGCTTTGAAAGAAAATTTACAAGCATTAATATTTTTCAATTAAGTTGATAGTACCGTATTAATTAACAACGTTGTCTATTCTTTCAGTTATACAATAAAGAAAAAAATGCCGATTTATTTCTAGTTCTTGAATTGGGAACTGATAATCACCATTTTCCACATGTGAATTATTTTTCAGCTTCTGTCCTTTGTAGATTTTACATGTCTTCTCTTATTAAAACTTTTGCAATGTAATATTATCCCTATGTAGACATAAGAAAACTAACAATCTAGCACTTGGTTCAAAGCTTAAATGTGCTTCATTGAATGTGTGGACATTTTCATTTTTAATGTGACACTTTTAATATGTAGAAAACTGGTGCAGAGTATCAGAATGCTTTAAAGACTATGAAGATAGCTATCTAGAAAGTGATAAGATACTATGTAACAGAATAGGGGTCAATATAGAAGTCAAAAAACATATTACTGGTTGGAGGAAACCTTATTTTGGGGAAAAAAAAATCCATAGGAAAATGTGTATGGAGGAGTAATTCTAGTACAAATTAATTTTGAAACTATGTTAAATAGTTCAGTTTGAAAAAACAGAATAACAATGGAAATATTAATAGAGTTCATTTTCATTAATAAAGGTATAATTCCAGTTAAAACAGTATTTCACCCATAGTATTATATTGATAAATCCCATTCTCTGGTTAAGACCACATATGGAGTATTGAATCCATTTCTTGGCGCCATTTTCTAAGAGGATCAATAGGAAGGTAAGAGAATCAATAGGAAGGTAATGGTTTCCAGTAAGGATAAGCTTCTGTGACTGCCCTGGAAAAGAGAAGTCTTGCCAGTAGGCTACAAGAAAGCAAGAGTAGAACAAATGGGTGAATAATGCTGGAAGGTTAATTCACCAGGCTCTTAGAAGAGAAGCCATGTAACCATGGTGTAAGCTGGTGTGCAAAGAAGTGATCTCCCAGACATGAAATACTTCAGCAGAAACTGGGTGATCCCATGTCAGGGACGTGATGATTAATGATTCTTGCTTGGGAGAAAAGTACTGAAGGATGCCTGAGCAACATTCCAGCCCCTAGCCTCTTGGATAAAAAGAAGTGGACAGAAATTTGCCAGGTAGGTTGTATGTCATCAGATTAAGAGAGTCCAGTATCAGTAAAAAGATAGTTTATGGGGAAAGTATTCCTTGAAATGCCATTTCTCACTGTGTGTGAAGAATTGGAACTGATGTTTGTTGATTTTAGAAACAACAACAAAATCCAATTGGCAAAGATATTAAGAGAAAGGGAAAAAGAGGAGAAAACAGAATTCTTATAAAGTATGATACACTTAGCACTTTTTTTTACTTACCAAAAATCAGCTCACCTATTGCTTTCAACACACACACACACACACACACACACACACACACACACACACACAGCCAAAAAAATGTATACACATTTTAAGGAAAAAAACTGTATTAAAATTGTAATGCAATGAATAACGCTAGCATTCATTTTATTAATGCCATCTTTTGAGTGAATTCCATACTACACATTGCTACATAATTCAATTCAACTTTGAAAAGTAATACATAGATAACAGCTCTTAAAATGTGTACCTTTTTTGGCACCCTCTGTGTATCCCTGAGGTTTGGACTTACGTAGGTTTTTGTTGCACTATATATGCACATTCTAAGCATATGTACTTTTAAATTTTTGTGGGCTTTTTTCCCCTAATATTTACTACAATTAGACATTTTTTTTCCCCTCTAAAAATGAGGGACTTTGAGTGGACACAGTGAAACCTGTTAGGAAATAGTTAAAGTAGCCCAGGTGAGGTGATAAAACCTGGAGCTGGGCCAGGTTATAGAGATGGAGTGATACAGATGGAGAAATGCAGGTTTTCAAAGAGACTGCATTTGGTAAAGGATTGAATGTAGGAGTGAGGGCATGGGTGTGTGATAAACAAATTTTTTTTAGCTGGCTTTTATTCTCACTTCCAATTAGTTATATACCACCATTTCCTTATTTAAATCCTCTTAAATTTGACTAATTACTGGAAGTAATCTCATCAATCTCCAGTGTGCATGTTGAAATTGTTTGATAAATGGATGCTCTGAATTACTGAAAATATCTTTTTCTTACCTTTAAATGTGAATAAAAATGTGGCTAAATGTAAAGTTATTCATTAGTCAATTATCTTCTTAAAATTGTTAAGCATTGCGCAATATATTGTTAGGAATTTAGTTTTGCAGAAGTGTGATCAAAAATTAATGTCTTTCATTTTTCATTGATAATTGTTTTTTTCTGACTTCATCCTTTTTGACATGAATTGATCCTTGTAAAAAGGGAAATCTAAGAAGTGTCTGGTGACTGTAGACTTTTATTTAATTAATTCAAATTCCTTTGTTAAGAACAAAGGTGTCTCTTTTGCTCTTCATATACAGCTTCATAAAGTTTTCTTTCATTATTACCATTCATTTTTTTCAATAAATATTGAGACTCTTATTGTTTATTTTTCTGATTTCTTTACTCAGTATACCTGAAAATCTTTGATTAGTGATCTGTTTTTCATGCTCTATAAAAATTGTCTTCTGGCATAATATTTAGCTCTTTGCTCTTTTTCTCTCTACTTTGGGAGAGTTTTTCAAGTTTGATCTCTAATGTTATCATTTTAACCATAGGAACAGTTGTTTTATTAATTCAGCTGGTAAAATTTTAGTGTCTTAGTAGCCCTTCCTCATTGAACAAATGTATCTCAGCTTATGGCTTTTGCTGGGGGCGACATAAATGCTACAGCATCATTATAAAATTTAGCACATGCCTTCCACGTGACACAGCAATTCACTCCTATGTATTTAACCAAGGAGAAATGAAACATATTTCTTCACAGGACTTATACTCAAATATTTGCAGATATTTTATTTAGAATTTCCACAAATTGTAATGCGCCTAAGTGTGTATTAAAGTGAACAGATGAACAACATGGTGTATCCATAAAATAGAGTTCTCAGCATAAAAAGAAATGAACTGCTATGTGCAAAAACATAAATGGATCTGGGAAATATGCTGAATGAAAGAAGCCAGGTACAAAAGAGCACATACTGTATGATTCCATTTCTATGAAAGTTATTAGTAAGCTTTGAAATCTTATAAATAAGGAAAAATACACCTAGGATACAATAATAATTATGGAACACAGGAAAAGGAACATCATGCTGGAAATTAAGATAATGACCATATCTTTATAAACCATTTACTATGAAATCTAGAAGTGTATTTTGAAAACATTACTTACCGTCATCAGTATGATATAAGAGTAGGAGGCAGAACATTTAACAAGAGATCAGCTGAGATAAAAGAACAGCTTTATTTAATGACATGTTAAGTTTGTCCAACTTAATATTATTAAGATATCACTTTTAACCAAACTGATGTATAGATCCAAAACAATTCCAACAAAAATTCTAGCTGTTTTTGTTTTTTTGTTTGTTTTTGTTTTTTGTTTTTTTGTAGAAAGGAACAACAATTATTTGGAAATGTAAACCACTTAGACTAGACAAAGCATTTTAGAAAACTTTGAATGAAGCTATTTACATACACTATCTGATTTTAAGACTTACTATAAAGCTACAGTTTTTAAAGTAGTGTGATATAAAGTAGATATAAAAATCAATGGAAGAGAAGAGAGAATCCAAGAATAGACCCACCCAAATATGGTGAATTGATTTTTGACAAACATGCCAAGGCAATTCAATAGGATAAGGAAAAACTTTTCAACAAATGGCTCTCTAACAATTGGAAAACTTTTATTTATTTATCTTATTATTTTTCTAAAGAGACTACTGCTCCCAGGCTGCACATCCTTTTCTTTCCCTCTTTCCCTTCCCTTTTCCTGTTGGACTTTAGACTCAAATGGAATATTGAAGACTGGAATAAAGGATAGATACTAAAGGAAGATGGTACAAAATGGCTATCTAGTTCCAGTTTTCAATGTCTTGGGTTTCTAAGCAAGGAGCTATAGAAAGTAAGTCAGAGGCCTCGTGTTTTCCAAACTTCTTTCAGTGAAAGCTCTTCTATGTTTAATAAATGGAAGCATATATAGGACCCTGTTTTCCTCAATCTAATTTCAGGGAGACTGTCAAGTATGGAACTTCCTAAGAGTCTGTCTAGATGGGCTCTTTGCTGTTCTTAATTTTTTATTGTGGTCTGATTTCTTTTTTCAGTATTTTTAATGGTATCTGGAAACTCCTACTACTACAACTACTACTAATATTTGAAATATTTAAATATTTTATTGAAAATCATAAATCTTAATTGATTTTTTGAAGATATGAACATAGGAGTGCAGTGGTTCTAAATTAGGTCATAAGAATGTCCTTTGATACTACATAACTCCTTTCTACATAAGATCTGCATTTCAAGTGGTGAACATTAACCATATCTCTGCATCTCATTTTGGACAGTGATGAGGAACTCTGTAATATAAACTTACTTTGTTGAAAAATAATCTAGGACTAAGGAATTGTCTTTGGTTAAAAACTAGTGCTAGAGTAATTTTTACTAATTTTAATATCATTAGACTTTGTCAAATGAGTTAATAATTAAAACCAATGCTTTGTTAGTAGCAAGTACTGCATCATTCATTCTGCATGAAACTGAAGCTATCTTGTGTCCTCTTAGTATCCCAGTAGGAGGTTGGATCACTTGGCTAGGTGGCTGTCATTGATTCCTCTGTAAACTGGGAAAGATAAACGGTGATAAGGGAGCAAAAAGCAATTCATAGAACAGATTACGTAGGAGACTGGAGATAAGCCCCGGAGCACTGATAAACTATATAGCCTTGGACAGTGGAGCTGAGTGACAGGATGAGTGCAGATGAAGCCAGCCATATCTTCAGGTGGAGAGGACGGAAACTGCAAAATATCATTTCTGGGGCCATCATCTTCTCTTTCAATTAGAAACAAGGTCATTTACTCACTAAATACTCCTTGAATGAGTTGAGGTCCCTGAGGGGAGGAAGAAAGACTGAAACATTTCAATGCCAGCAGGGAAGTTTGGGTTCAACTGTGGAGGAGAATGCAATAAGGAGTAATTAGGACTGGAGCTAAGGCTTACTGAGCAATCGTGAGGTCTCAGTGGGGTTACGTGTGTATTCTAAGTCAATCACGATGGCTTTGTAATCTTTCTGGCACTCCTTGACAGAGGGGGACAAAGAAAAATAAACTTCCAAAATAAATGGCAAAACAGTGAACTCTCCAACGGATAGGAGACCAGGACTTTATATGGGAACATGGAACAGGACTCAAAAAGGCCTGAGTATGAAAATTCAGACTTAGAAATCCACGCAGACCCACAAGATGAGCTAATGACTTAAGGTCAAAATAGAGGAACATATCCCAGGATCCATTAGTAAAGAGTGGTAATCTGAGGCCCAACTAGCAAGCCAATAATACAACAGTAAATAGTAGATAAAAGATCTATTACATTTGTATAGCTTCTGCCTTTACTGCTGTTAGAGGACAGCTCCTCTGCTGTGTGTGTTACCTCTATCGGGTTAGCAGACATTTTCCTACAGGGCTATATAGCATCTAGTTTTGACTTTGTGGGCCATGTTCTCTATGAGATCTATTCAAATCTACTATCGTAACATGAAAGCAGCCTCAGACAACATGAAAATTCACTTACATGAAAACAACAGGTGGTTTCCAGAAACACTAGTGTGAAAGCCCTTTTGGAAGTCAACACGAAGTCTCAGTGTCAACAGGGATGAGACCTCATAAAATTGAATGTCCTAGCCTATCGGATGTGAAGAAGCTTTTTTCAACCTATCTACAGATTTCATATCTGTATCAAATATGTAGATAAACACACGCTCATGTGCGTATATGTATGTGTACGAGTGTATTGCGTATTTAATGCTGTTTTAGGCCCTATGAGGAATATGTAAACATTAAAGAAATAATCTCCCTTCCAAGAAATACTAATCTGTTTAGAGAAGGAGATAGGGAAAGGAAGACTGGGTGGGGTATAGAAGTAATTATAATATATGATATAATTGGACAGTGAATTACTGCTAAAAAAGTCACTTTGTGACTTAAGAGTGCAAAATGTCTGTGTACCAAGTGGGGAGATTTCTATGCCTTTGAACTTGAGATTTGAGACGGTAAGTAGTCAGATTGGAATTCTTTTCTCACATACAACATTTCAGCTACTCTTATGCTTCAGAATGATGAAATAAGGACTTATTTTTTTCCAGGATTATTATTTCTACTGCTTAGTTCTTCTAAATGTCATATCTGAATGAATCATTATTAAAAGTCAGAAAAAACTAAAAATTAAGTGGACACTTTTCATACTCAATCACACTTTGACAGGCGTTATAATGGTCTCCCAAAATATTTGATTGCTTCAAAGTAGTTTTGTGCTATATTTGATATAGACTCTTTATTCTTGTTTTTAAGTAAATATTTTATTGCATTATAAAATGCATTTATGTGGCAATACATTAAGTTTGTTGACTATATTTTTATGAAGTTTTACCTAAGAAAAGGAAAGACTGGTGGATAAATTCTATTTAGTGTTTGCCATATTAAAACAATCACTTAAAATTGTTAAACCATATTTTGAAAGTAATCTGAAAGGAGCATATAAAAAAAAGGAACAGTATTATATATTTGTTTCATTTTGATCTCATAGAAGAATATCTTGGAAGGGCCCAGTGCTATCTCTTCCTGCTAGTGATTTTACAATAAAACATAATCTTGATTCTAGATGGAAAATTACAGCCTTACTCATTCAGTATCACAGTGGTGTCCCTATAAAGCTGTCTGAGCAGCTTGGTTTCTACTATCAGTGTGCTCATTCCATTTGCATTTTGCTTTACTCATCGTCAAGTCCAAGATTCTACTGTTTCTTGATGACAAAAAAAGAAAAATTGTATATCAAACTTTCAAGGTCATGGGTAAGATTCAAGTTAGCTTTTGAAGTTAAGATAGTTGTGCTGTTATACCTGTGCTAGAAACAATCCACATTGTTGATAATGAACTCTAGTGTGAAGTGGCAAAGATTCTCCCACCACAGTCTTATTCATCACTGTTGAAGAGACATTCTTTAATGATTATAGGCATGATGAAGGAAAACTCGATATGAGCTGCCTTTCTAAAGGGAGTGATTCTGAGCAGACAGTGCTGGTGGACATCAGATGAACTGAGAAGAGAATATCACTGTAACCAGAAAAGGCATGTCCCATTTCTAATAAGTCTGTTCTGTTGAGGCATCAGACTCTGAAGGGTTCAGCCCTGAGACTGGGTGTGACATCGAAAATAAATATATACATAAATAAATAAATAAGATGTTAAAACTATACGATGTCATAAAAGATATGTAATCCACTTTTGCAGATGATAGAAATATGGGAGGGAGCATTAATATGATGGATGAGAACATCAGTGCACAAAGTTAATGGCTTGAGTTGATGAATTGCATCAAATTATGGGATTAAATTTAAATGTAAGTGTTTATTTTAAAAATCAATTTGGACAATTGTAAGGTAATGGAGACACTGCTTGAATGCAAATACTGCTTTTTAAAAAAGGTTAAACCGAGGCTTTTTATATGATTATAAGGTTAATATGAGCCAGTAGTATGAAGCAGCTGCTAAAAATAAAAACCTTATATGGAAATGTAGTAAACATGAAAAGAAGACATGGATGTAATAAACTCTGATGTTTAGGCTGCATCCAGAGGATAGTGCTGCCGTGTTTTAAGAGAGGACGTGATATGTCTTAGTGGGTCCAAACAAGGCTGATCAGTTTTCTTCAAATATTTGAATGGCCAATGGAACAGATGCTAGAATTATTTTCTTTCAAGTAAGAGCTTCAAGAAGCAAACTTGATTCTCCTGGGAAATGGTGGGCAGCTGCTGCCAGACAGATACAGTAAAGGGGATTCTTCAGTTTAGCAAAGATTAAATGGAATAACTGCTCTTTTCCTTTTAAAAGTCAAAGATGTGTGATTTTAATATAAACGAAAATTTTGGGAAGGCAAAAGGAAAAATGACTCTGGGTAAGTAGTGAGATGGGATATAACTGCGGCTTCCATTCTTGATTAGTTTCTGGGCCTGCTAGAACATGCTGTGTGGACCTCGGGTTTCTATTTAAAGACCGAAGAGGACTTTGATAATTGTGAGATATAGTAATAAGTGGTAAGATAGCATTAAAGGAAAGGGCAGAAATAGTTTCACATAAATTTTATTCCAAATCAGGCGAAAAATAGAAGAGGCAGAACACAAAACTCACAAGAAATGATAGTGTATCTACTTTGAAGGATTTTATGTACTAAGGCACTGACAGGATTATAGTTTTTTTTACTATAGTACACTTAGAATTGAAAACGAAGGTGCTTCTGGCTACATGACTACCCTTCTAATTGGCTTAGTGATTCTTACAATCTCACCACTAATTGTAAGAAGTTTCTTTTTCACCTTTTCGTTTATTTTAGGGCAGATGGGCTAAAAGGTTCTGCTCTTTAGTTTCACAAAGATAGAATAGATCTTAGTTTGAATAAATTAATCCTATTATTTCTTTAGACTGTTAAGCACATGAAAGTTTAGTTTGGTGTGGGTCAGGGCAAAATAAACATAAGGACATTGGATAACAAAAGAGACAAAAAGGGATGACTAATGTTTTACCCCTTATAAACCTCTCTACTTTGAAAATTTGTATAGATTTATCTTTGTATAGAGTTATCTTTGAAAGAACTCATTTTTCTCCTTAAATCCAATATTCACCCTACACGCGCGCACACACACACACACACACACACACACACACACGAATACTCTTCTTTCATAATCTAGAATTATATGAATCTGAGAATACATTTTATATTATTAAATTACAAAGTACGAATTACACATTAAGTTTTTTTTTTCACAACTGAGTTTCTAGTCAGTTGTTCTGTGACATTAACACATTGCAGTTATTCTTAGTTTGTTGTTAAAGAAAATATTGGAAATATTAGACATCTTCAGGGAAATTTTTTAAACATATTACCAAATGGGTGAACATTTATCCTTTCCAAGAATATAAAATTTGTGACTCATTTTTATCTTTGGTTTTCCACTGTAAAGAATGGGTGTCAGCTTCCTATGTAATTTTGATTTGTTTATCCAGCAGTTTTGTTTGTCCGGGCAGTTTTCTGTGTGCCAATTGTGGTCAATATTTGGTTTCCATAAAAGGTATGAGTTTTCTTTGAGGCTATTTTTCCTTGCCATTGCCAAACCCACAACTGATGCACCATTACTTTGACTTTTGTTCTTAATTTAAACTTGGCACAGATCCTCTCTTTGGTGTAAAACATGAAACAAACTCCATTTTGACATGGAATCTGGGGAGGAAACTATTTGCTTGACAGTCTCTAAAGAATATATAGACAGGATGTTTGTGTAACTCTTCTAGGGACAGAACTGCTACCTGAATATGCCACTACCCATAAATTCAGGATTGGCATTGCTATTTAAAAAAAAAAAATCTAGTCAAGAATGTTTATGTATGTATGTATGTATATTTTTATTTCTTGAGTTAGTGTATAGGTAAAAGCAGATAGATACGTCAAAATGTCTCAGCTTAATGGAATGCAGAGCACTCCAGGACAGACTACTCTCAAGTCCAATGGCTTTTCACTGCTGCAGTCCAGCAGGATTGACTCTGTGTATAGGGTTTAGATCCAGACTGCCTGACTTTGAGTCCTGCCTCTACCACTTATATGCCTAGGCAAGTTATTTAACCTCTCTGGGTCTTTGGTTTCTCGACTGTAAACTGAGATATCAAACGTTTCAACTTCTGCGAGCCCTTGTAAGGATTACATAAGTTAAAGTGACTTAGTATGATAATTGACACGTGGTATCATCCTTTTCCTCACCTCTGAAAATTGAATGTAGGAGTTACATTCCTTTTTGGCAAGACTGTGGGATATAGGGTCTTAAAAGAGTTAGCTGTGGGCATTCTGGCCTCGTTACCACCCTACTGTGATTTACTAAGTCAATGACATAGTTTTATGCTTCTTATATAGCAAGCTGAATGGTAACCCTGTGATTTGAAGGTGCTAATACACCTCTAAATATGAAACTTTCTATCATATTTTATGAATAATTTAGGTCTTGTAAGCTCAGTTCGTCTATCTTGTGGAAAATTTTAAAACTATCTTCTGTAAGAGCTATGCAAGGCTAGAAATTGAAAACACACAGAAATAGTACAAAAGGATCCCTACCAAGCTTTACCTGTCAAGTCAATCCATTTATTCATATTTATTGAGTGTCTCCGACCTATGCAGTGGAGAAAACTACTTATTCTCATGAGCTCCCTGCCTTGCACATTGTAGGCACCTAATAAAATTTGTTTTTCAGTTGAAGTTTATCACCAAGCTTTTCACAGTAACGTTGCTTCTGAAATATTCTCTAAATCTCTTTCTCTCTCTCTTTTTTCTTTCTTTTTTTTTCACTTTTAAGTAGATAACCAGTCAGAAGTGGAGCAGTAGCAATTGCTGAGCTTAGCAGTAGCCCAAAGCAAACTTTATCCCTAAGTCTAATGACAGCTTCTTGGATGCAACTGCTGAGTGTTTCTTCTCTCTCTCTTTTTAAAGACAATCCCTAGGTCTGGATCCACTGCTGATTTTGCAGTTTTTACTGGTTAGGTCATATTGAGAATGATGATAGCATTATAAGTGAAGTGTTATATTCTTTTTTATCTTTTGCCACAGTTTAGTAAGAAAAAGAGAAAAAAGACGGGTGAGCCATCACTATTCTTCCGCAACACCAAACTCTGGTTTTTAAGCAATGGCATAAAAGTCGTTCACAGTATGTAAAACATTCTTCTCTAAAATGAAATCGTTTTACAGATGAAGATAATTAGAACTTATTTAGGTCATAATGCATTGAATTATATTCAAAGAAGTACTGAATGAGAGATGCTTTGTCATTCTACTCGTGGTTCCCTCAAAAAATTCCAAAGTTCCTCACATTAGTCAGACTGCAACTTTTGTTGCCATTAAATTTCACATAATGAACTGTGATTTTGAGTTTTGACATAGGGGAAAATAATAGGCCAGGTACGCTTGAGTTTGTTTCAGAAACAATGAATAATTTTATGTTTATCACTGAAATTATTTTATAAATATTCCTAAATGAGCTTCTCTAAAGGAGTCTCATAGACATCTCATCCTTTGCTATTACCATACCGTTCTGTCATCTTGGTCCATTTAAAGCTCCTATTTGGCCCAGGTTCTTCACTCTCCTCACGTTGATATTGACAGAAGATTAGGAATATGCAAGTCCCCAGTCATATGGAACCAGTGTCAAAGAGGTTAATTGAATAATTCATTGGGCTAATTCCCCATTTATGCTCACATGGGAAAGTAATAACAATATATGTAAAAGTTCTTTTAAAGCTACATTTCAATACAAGCTATGGTTACCACCATTTCCCCATATTGGAGTATTATGTGGACCTTCATTGCTCCCAAAGAACTAGTTTACCTAGTCTTTCTCTTCCGTGATCTCAGTTCATAGAACACAAATGTAGCTTTCTCTTTCTGTAGAACCCAGACTTTGAGGTTAATTGAATATCTAATTCTTAACCACTAAAACTTGGAAAGCTGCAGAAAACAAGTTTCTCAATCACAATTTTTTGTGTTTCTTGCTGCTCCTAAAACAGGCAGCTCTGTTGACTAGTACTAGTGAAACTTTATGAAAATCTTAGGAAAATGTTAATGTTCCTTTTGGCTTGCTTACAATAAATTAGCTTTCTATGTGAAACTGCCTGAATTGCTCATGAGACCAATGATTCCATAAGGATTTTTTCCCTCTGCCTTGGAGACAAGCTTTGCCAGCGTCATGCTCCTCATAATACTGTTATTTTACTCCTGATTTTACACCAAACCCAAAGCCATAGTCCGGTAATGATTGATTGGCGAAAGAAGAACATAACTTATAATTATTGGCATGAATAGCAAATCTTTTATCAAGAGATTTAAATATGTCATATTAAATGGTTTTCATCAACGTAAAGAAAGTTTCTTTCTGAATTAAAAAACTAAACCTAATATTTTAATTGTCCCTTGTTTCTCAGCTTGAAGCTAAGCTTACAGGTATGAACCTTACCATCTTGATATTTCTCTTCTTCTTTTCCTAAAATCTCTTAATATTCACTGAATCTCCTTTTTCCTACTAGACCATTTCTGAAATCGATACAGGTCTCTTATGTCACAGTTAATAATTTACAGTTTATATTTTCCTATTAAGGATTTTCTGATTAAAATATAAATGAAATACTTTAATTTAATATAGGCTACAATATTTTGTTTGCTCATTCATTCCTATCGTGCACCAGCTACAAATATGTGCTGGGCATTCAAGGGGCAGAAAGACTTCTTACATCTGGTAGGGGTTACAGTCTCATTTTGAGAAACTGTTGGGTCGTAGTTAATAGGTTAAAATGATAAGTCAAATTAGAAATCATTTTAAGAAATATTTAAAGATAAAAAATTATTTGAAAGATCTGAATGTGCTATAGGAAAACACAGGAAAAAGTCTGAAATACTAACTTAGAATGGGTTTTAGAATAATATATCAACTTTTAAATCCTGTCACTGCTCCTTAACAGGCACAAACTACACTTACCTTTTTGTGTTCTGATTTTTTTCTCTTGAAAAAATAGAGGGAGTAAGAGTATCATGCTCATAGAAGTGTGTGAGGACCATGTGAAATATTAATAATACACACAATGATCGTCTCCAAGTAGGTTCTTAATGCATTGTACCTTTTACTACTATTAATGTTATTAAAAACAAGAGCTTATGGAAATTAGGGTTATAAAAATTTGAAAATTACAGGATAGAATAATCTTTCAGAATGTTGGCTTAGATGGCTTTTGAAGTTAATGCATATCATGCTTATTTATTGTCAAATTCATTTTTTAACTTTTTTTTTTTTTTTGAAGATTTTATTGGAGAAAGGGAATAGGATTTCCAGGACTTTTTTCCAAGTCAAGTTTGTTGTTCTTTCAGTCTTAGTTGTGGAGGGCGCAGCTCAGCTCCAGGTCCAGTTGCCGTTGCTAGTTGCAGGGGGCGCAGCCCACCATCCCTTGCAGGAGTCCAACTGGCAACCTTGTGGTTGAGAGCCTGTGCTCCAACCGAGTCATCTGGGAGCTCAGCAGCAGCTCAGCTCAAGGTGCCGTGTTCAGTCTTAGTTGCAGGAGGCAGAGCCCACCATCCCTTGCGGGACACGAGGAGTTGAACTGGCAACCTTGTGATTGAGAGCCCACTGGCCCATGTGGGAATTGAACCAGCAGCCTTCGGAGTTAGGAGCAAGGAGCTCTAACCACCTGAGCCACTGGGCTGGCCCACATTTTTTAACATTTTAATTTCCTCTTCTATCTCCAGAAAGCTTGCATTTTTTTTTTCCCACTCAGTATGTAGTCCTATTCATTATTCTGGACATGGGAATAATGGAGTGCTTGGAAATCTAGATTATCTTTGCCATTCTCTTAGACTCAGTAATGTCAGTAAGATAGTCCCCTTCAGGAGCTGTGTAGTTTGTGAGTCTGGAATGTCATATAAAAGGAGATATTTAATGGCTGAAGGCTATATAAAGATTCTTGGTTGGCTTTCTTTTCAGACTGAGTCATTCAGTAATGGTTTAAATTTGATATTCTAATTATTCTTATTATACTGTTATATTATTTTTATTTTCTTGTTTGAAGGTAAAGAGTTCCTAATCACTAAAATGTAGATGCACTTCGGAAGTCTTTCAGGTGCATAATATTCACAGATTTTCCTCGTCTGTAATTAGTTGGTACATTTTAGCTAGGCTATATATTAACTGTCTCTGCCATTTAAACATTACACACACACGCACACAGACACACACACACACTCACACATACACACGTAAGTATATACTCGTATAAGATTTATCCCATGCCTCAAAAACTTCTCCTTAGTCATTTAACTGCTAGAAACTCCTAGCTTCACTCATAGCATAAGATTTCAGTTACCACTTTCATAAGATGAAGACCTCGCAGTTTTCAACCTATTCAACTTTCCGCCTTTATCTCTATTTGGTGGCTTTTGCAAGTTTTCACTGCTGCAACAAAAAAACTCCATGAAGTCAAAGCTTTATTCCTTGCTTATGTTAAATATGATCTGAGGCTCCCCCTCATGTCCTCTTCATCCCGGAACTCAAGCTGAGGAGCTCCCCTTTTTTGGGTCATGTCAAGATGTTGCTAGATACAAAAAGAGAGATTGAGAGACTACATGCTGGTCCTTACAGCTTCTGATCACAGCAGGCACACCTCGTTATCTCTTCCATTCACATTTCATTAGCCAAAGTAAGTTATGTGGCCAAGCTTGAAGATAATGTGATAGAAAGTATAATCTTTCAGCGGCCATAGGCCTGGTGGGAGAGTGGCGAGGAAGCTAGAATGTTGAAACCAAATTACAGTCTACCACACTACCTTAATATTGCTGCCTTTACATGTTGAAATGTACCTTCCTCTTTCTAATTTAAAAATATCATGTATTTATTTCTTAAACATGTATTGAACATCGACTATTATCTGTTCTCCATAGTCAGGAATTGTACGAACTTTAATACTAAGGACCATAAACTGAAGTAAGAACCTATTGACATTCTTAGCTCTTATCGTCCTGTATATATAGCGAATAATTTTCAGTATGTTGTCCATGAAACATTTTTTTTGCTCACCTTTTATGATATCAATTTTCAGACAACTTGTACTTTTTAAGTAAGAGAGATAAGATTGGAATTCTACCTCTGTGTGATTCATTAGCTATGTGATCTTGGTTAAGTGATTTGTTCTCTTTGATCTTCAGTTTTCTCAGTAGTAAAATGGAGATATTAGAACTTCTGTGATTAAATTGCATTAAAAAATGGAATCACTTGGTGCAATGCTTGATGCATGATAAATCCTCACGCAAGTCGTATCTTGTCTCACATCAAACACTCTAAGATTTCTCATTTCAATCAGAATTAAAACGGAAGTCCCTTTTTGTCGTACAAGCTCCAAAATGATGTGGCCCATGGCTCTCTCCCTTGCTTACTTTGCTCCAGATATCATGGGCTTCTTAATAGTCCAAAACACACAAAGTGTGCTCCAGGCTTGATGCCCTTGACACTGCTGTTCCCACTGGAATGTTCTTTATGTAAATAGCTACAAAGCTTACCTTATCATTTCCTTCTGCTTAGTCATCTCATCAGAGAGGCCTCTGACCACTCTATTTAAGACTGAACCCTTTCGTCATTCTCTATCCCCTTACCTTGACGTTTTCTATTTTGATTTATCATTGTTGATATATATATATACACATATACATATATGTATATATATATACACACATATAGATCTCTCTCTCTCTCTCTCTCTCTCTCTCTCTCTCTATATATATATATATATATATCTGTTGTTTACTAGTTTATGATTTTTTTCTTCCCTCTAGAATTTAAACTTCCTAAAAACAGAGACTGTTTTGTTCACTGTATACTCTAGCACCTACAATTGTACCTGGCTCATAGTAGGTGCGTAATTAATGATGAATAAATAAATGTATCTTATAATTTATCACCCAAGAGAATACATAATAAGATTGACCAGAGAAAACTGGATAGGATCTCCATATCTTCTGTTTAATCACTGTATGCACAAAAACTGGCATAGAAAAGGTGACTGAGACATAATTATTTAATGCATACATTTATGTTCCAAGTCACGAACCGACTGAATGCAGTCTAAATTGCTAGAAGTTGATGACAACATAAAAAGCTATAAAATATACCTGATTATAATACTTTCTAAAAGAATTACTTTTACATGTTCTTTTTTATAGGTAGAGATTGATGGACTAAGGATAGGAGTAAAATTGCTTCTTTGGAAAATAGATAAGAGAAAAAAAATCAGATATTACTTAGAATTCAGTCAATGAATTCAATAATAAGGAAGTTAATTTTACAATATTTTGAAAGTTTAAGAATCTAAGTTTTTTCTTTTATTTAAGAAACTAAGATTTTTCATTTAAGCCAAAGTTTCAACACATCAATATAAAAATAGCTAATGAGATCATTTACATTTTTAATACGAATTCTTTGAAATCTGATGTGTACTTTACTTACCGCATATCTCAATTCGGATTGTCTACTTGTCAAGTGGTCAATTGCCACTTATGGCTTGTAGCTACCATATTAGATATCATAGTTTCAATCTAACCTGCCATACCAATATATGAGGATGCTTTCTCATGGAACCTTTAGTTAATCTACTGCTATCTTGTTATTCTTCCAAGCTTAATAGATGAAAACAATGTTTTGTTATTTTTAATTTTCATTTTTAATTAGTAAGAAGATTTATCGTAACTAATAATTATTGAGAACCACCTGTATGCAAGGAATGTCATAGTTATTTCTTAAATATTACATCGCTATTCACAAAAAAAGAAAATAAAAATGTGTTAAAAAGAAAAGGGGGACCAAAGGGGTTACAGTATTTACCTAAATTCACACAGTTTAAAATGGTAGGGCTGGGATTCAATCTCAGATATTTCTTACTTTTTGACTGACTTAAGAATTTGTATAGGGCCAGTGGTCTTGAGATTCCCAGGAGCTGAACTTTATTTGATAGGTAATGAAACTATGTTAATTGAAATAAATGTGAAGCTCTAAATATGGTCTCTTACATAATTTGTCAGATGAAACCATTCCTTTCACCCAATGTAGCTAAAATTAACCTTAGAAATGTACTCTAACTGGATTCAGTTTTGTTATTTCGATCATCTGCTATGTTTGTTCAAATGGACAAATATTGATTAACCATTATTGTGGCTATTCAGCACTCTACTAACAAATGCACAGGTGTTAAAATCAGGTTGCTTATTGATGAAGACAGTCTGATTTTTAAAATATCTCTGGATTTTTAAAATGTAAGAACCAAGGGCTTTTTACTAGGAAAGTAATTGGTCTGCTCAGTGCTGCTGTTTTCTGGATTCTGAAGCTCTGTCACATAACTTCTGCTTCAAGTTGGCTTCAGTATGCACTGGGTTTCTGCATATGGCAGATACCCAAAGAGTGAATTGCAAGTGTCTTCTTTGTATGTTTATATTATTGTATATATGCTTCTTTCCCAGGATCAGTTATAAATCCAAGGGAGCTGGAACCTTTTTAATGGTGACTTGAATATCCTAGACTTTTGAACATTGTGAACATTAGAAGGTCTCTGGTGTGGAATATGTTTAGTGTTTTGAATCTCGATTAGAACCAATATTAAATCCAGATATGGCAGGAAATATCCATGTGTATGAGGAAAGCTGTGTCTTTTAAGTTACCCAATAGCCATGTAAAAAACTGTTGAATCTTACTCCAAAATAATTTTCCTTTTGTCAGGATTTTAGTTACACATTCAGGTGGAGATCATTTTTATGCTAAGGAAATATCTTGGCCTTGGTCCCACTGTCCTAAATGGAGTAGGAGTGACCAGACGGATTTCTGGGGAACCGCAGAGCAGCATGCAAGTTTGCTTTGGAGACAGGGTTTCTTGCCATACATGTGAATTTCAAAGTAAAATGTTAACCTGCATTAGCATCTCTAAGTCTTCACTGTTGATTTTGGCTATTGTTTAGTGTCACTTGTACTAGCAGCAGTTGAAGAGTTTGAAAAGGCCTCTGTAGCCTTGTTTTTCATATTACTCGAGCTGTCAGTAAGTAGAACTTCAAAGCCGTCATTAAAAAAAAGTTGCATTGAAAATGAACTCCTTTTAGATGAAATGCTTTCCATTCTTGGAAAAAGCAAAAGAAACATTATCAATCCTATGAAGTGTATTAAGTGACCTTGTGTCATTATTGACTTATAGGGCATGCTTCAGTATGAGTCCAGGACAACGTGGAACATACAGAGAGAGGAAGATAGATGGTCATAGCACTCGGTCATTGGAGTGCCAGGGGTTATACCAAGCTCAAATGTGATTCAAGCAACTGTGAATACTAGGAAGTACAACCGTAATTAGTTCTGAGGGATAGTGTTCTTCTCCCAGGGAACTGGATTTTTAGGAAATGGAGTTAAGTAATATTAAGGACTGACTGCTTTAAAAGCAAAGGAATACCCACCCTATTATGCTGTCTGTCTGACTCAGGTCTTAAGCTTACCCCAGGCTTTAGGTCAGGCTTCTTGGCACCAGCAGAGATGGAAGAAATAAGAGACTTCAGCCAAGAAGAGGTCGCATCCTTCCCGCTGATGGAAGCCAAAATTGCTAGTCATGTTTCTGCAAGGGGTCCAGGGTTTTTGATTGAGTGTATCAGCAGCTAGTACAGGTATCCAGCAGGTGGCAGGTATCTGCCAGTGTAGGGTAGACATGATATTAGAAGCAAAGTGCTATTGAAGAGAGAGAATGCTTAACATAAAGTAGAGGGGTTTTTGGGTGCCCATCACTGGATACATTTCAAAGTAGGGTCCTTTTCCCATAAGGGTCCAAAACCTTAGGCATGATAATGAATCAGGGGAACTTTAGGGGAAATGTGGCAGTAGCATAGTTCTTTTTATGTACGACGACAGGGAAGATCAAGAAGAATATCTTCCAATGCATGGATATTGGGTCATGGAAGAGAAAAATGGGCCATTCAGGGCCCCATCTGATAGGAAGAGCCCCGTATCCTGGAATTGGACCATGAGACTGTAGGAGAGTACTGCTGAGATGCTAATAATCTGAGCCAAGATTGACGTAGGCAGAAAACCCACTCAAAGGTAACAGTGAACCCTGCCGTGATTGGTTACTATGGACATTTAAAGGATGCATCGGTTCTATTCTGGACCCTGTAGCGAGACAGTGAGCAAATCTGTAGATCACCTCCCAGGGTAGCTCCTAAAGACAATCTGAAGAAGAAAAACAACTTCCCTTTAAAAAATAGCTGGCCAGAGGTTATTTAGGACAGGGCCTGATATGTCTACTCATTCAACGTTCCCTTCTTTTGCTATGTTAGTTTCTGCTAGGTTGTTGCAGGTGAAGAGAGCAATATAGAGTGGCACTCTTAATAATCCTGTTTAAATTCAGTTTCACTTAGACATCACACATAAACAATAAAAGAAGAAATGGAGTGTTTGAGACTATCTTAGGCTTATTATTAGCAGTGGTTTTGTGCAGAATACTTATTCTTGTACCTGTAAAGTGGTAGAACTACATAAAAGTGGTGATGGAACTGGATGGTGCAGAGGAGAAGAATGAAGGAAATAGAAACCAAGGATTCTAGAAACTGCACTGCATGGTTTCTCCCGTGACTGAAGTAGGAACATTCACAGTCATTGCACAGAACCATGTGGTTTAGTAAGCATAACACAGTAATGGAAGAAGAACAAATTACAATATTTTAAAAATTTTATTGCAAGGGGATTTTTTTCCTCAAAATGGACACCTGATATGCATATTGGCATTTTAAATTCATAAATGTCTATCATCTTCATACTTTTTAAAAAATTTCTTTTGGAGAAACCCTAAGAAATTCCTTGTAGAAACCTGGAGTTAACAGAGAAAACTACTTCAAAATCATTTTGGGAATTCCACTGTTTCTCACCAAAGGCGGAGATGTCTAAAACTGTAATAATTCAGCACCACTTTAAAGATCATCTGTTTAATCTATGACACAGTGCAGCTGTCATCTTCCAACATTCATGACATTGGATCAGCATTGCTTGAACTCTGCTATCATGGAAAACACTCAAAAGATGACTGTTTTATATATGAATAGGAATAATTGCTACAAAGTACTTTTCAGTCAACAGAACTCTTTCTCCTTAGAATTTCACCCATCTCTTCATGCTCTTTATTATTAAATGCACAATTTCTGGCTAATTGATGATTTCCCCAATCATGAGGAAAAGGTAGCAATGCCATTCTTACTTTCAATGCCTCAAATCTTCAGAACATACTTATGGTGACAAATAAGGAAGCCTCTGCAGTTTAATGATGCCATTGAGTTAATGCCGGTTAGGTCATTATTCATGAAATGGTGTCACCCATTGTTCTTCCCATGAATACTGGCTTCTGGGGGCTCTCTCGGAGTTTGTTCCTGTGCTCAATCATAACCACAAACAGATGTCTTATTCAGAGTATGGAGGGAAGCGTACTCTGTTTCCCTGAAAATAAGACCTAGCCGGACAATCAGCTCTAATGTGTCTTTTGGAGCAAAAATTAATATAAGACCCGATATTATATTATATTATATTACATTATATTTTATTATGTTATGTTATGTTATACCAGGTCTTATTGTAAAATAAGATTGGGTATTATATTATATTATATTATAAGACCGAGTCTAATAGTAAAATAAATCCGGGTCTTATATTAATGTTTGCTCCAAAAGACGCATCAGAGCTGATTATCCAGCTAGGTCTTATTTTCGGGGAAAGACGGTAGTTTGTTATCTAGTTTGTTATCTAGTGAGTTAAATTTACTATTCAGAATTTTAGAATGTGAATACCACCATCTCTTTTCTTGAACTATTCAGGCCATAATCACTGCATTCCTGGAATGTGATCTTTTTAAATGTAGACTGTGCCCCTGCTTTCTCTACATGCTACCAGTAGGGAGAAGGTGAAGGGCCCTTGGGTAGAGAGAGAAGAGTGGCCCCTTCATGTAAGGAATATATGTCCCTTGATCATACAGCTTAAGACTGACCTGGGGAAGTATAACATCATCCTATCAAGGCAAGAGAAGACTTGATCGGAGGACCCATTAGCATTAGAGGAATATGGCCTTGAAAGACCTCCGAGGAGAAGATAAACATGGCCACCATCAGAGGACTGCCTGACAGTTGACATGGAACTAAAGTTAATGGGGGAGGGGATGACAGGCCTGGATTCAGTGGGCAAGGAGCCCACAGGATAAAGCATGCTTGCTGCTACCCCTGCTTCCCTTACGTGCTGTAGAGCAGCAGTGTCACCGCGGTAGCAGTATGGGCAGGCTGAAGCCTGGGCCCGTGAAGCTCAAGCCCTAAGACTAGTGGGGCTCCTTTGGTTGCCCAGAACCCTGAACTCACCCTCTGTCCAACATGAGTAAACATCACTTAGAATTAGTCACGTAGGCACCATTTTTATAAAATCCTATGAAAGAAGTAGTGCTATATTACTGCTAAGTAGTGCAAGGGACCGGTGGGAGGGATCCCTTGCCAGGCGGCTCTCCTGGAATTAGGACAAGGTCACGAAGCCCTGAGATACCTGTGAGTCCCGAAGCGCCTCAGAGCATCTGGTTGATGCTTTGGATAAAGCCTCAGAGAAGACCTGCAATAGAAAAAACAGGAATGGGTCCCCCATGGTTCTGGTCTGAGTTTGGCATCCTACGCACAGTTAGAACCACAGACCCTGGCAGGGTGCAGGCACCAGAGAAGCACTTAAAAACTTTCAATGAAGTTGTATAAAGTTTCAGTTATTTAAGGAATATGTTCTAGAGACCGGCAGTGCAACACAGCTCCTATCATTAATAATACTGTATTGCACACTTAAAAATCTGCCAAGCGGGTAGATTTCATGCTAAGTGTTTTTAACATGCACACACGCATACACAGGAAGGAAACTTTTGGAAGTGAAGGATACATCTGTTCTTTTGAGGTGATGGTTTCATGAGTTTGTGCATATGTCCAAAGTCATCACACTGTATACATTAGACATATACAGATATTTGTATATCAGTCATACCTCAATAAAGTTATTTTAAAAAGCAAAGAAAGAAAATTTCAAGGAAGGCACGTTAAGCATGGGAGCCCCTGAGTGTTGAGGCCCAGGACGGGGTTTCACTTACCAAGTTGTAAAAAGGTGGCACTCTCTATGATAGTTTATTTATGTGGAAATAGTTGTCTTCTTTGCCCTAAATTGTCTTTTCTTTTCTAAACTCGTCCCCCTTGATTTCTTTAACTGTTCCCACAAGTGGATGAACGCCTTCTGAAGTGTAACAACATTTAGAGGCCGTTCTTTTATGTGTGTGACCATCTGTGCGCAAACACTGTCTTTTCTAACTAAGTTGTACATAGTATCATCAGCATTGTTTATGTGTTCGTTTGGCATTCATATACTGAGTAATAGAATCTGTTCAATATCAATAAGATCACCCCCATTGCCATTTGTCAAATGCAGATATTACCATGTAGGCAGTTGTAGTCATTTTGGTGCGTGTTTTAAGGTCCACACATAAAAAGGACCCTGGCCATTTTGTGAGTGAGAGCAGTCATTGGTGATTTTGAAAAGAAAATGAAAATGAACTATATTTATCTTATCTATTTAGGGATTTAAAGACAAATTTAATCCTGAGTGTTTCAAGATCACTTTAATCAAGTTCCAAAATAGAATTTAACCTCATTTAAGTTGATATTTCACTGATTTAAACATGAAATGAATTTACTTTATTACTTCATGGAATTAAAAA
Source organism: Rhinolophus ferrumequinum (assembly GCF_004115265.2). Classification (NCBI taxonomy): domain Eukaryota; kingdom Metazoa; phylum Chordata; class Mammalia; order Chiroptera; family Rhinolophidae; genus Rhinolophus; species Rhinolophus ferrumequinum. The sequence goes on from NC_046293.1 coordinate 71,801,335, forward strand.
GACAGAGATTCTTTATTAAATTGGTTTGACACTGTTTTTGAACCCAATAAAATATTTTTGTTGGTATTGCATTTTATTCTTCTTTAACTAGTTTACTGTCTTACAGAAGTTCTATGCCTCTGCATTAGCTAAAGGATCTTTCATTTATAAATAGAGTGACTAGGTACATAAATTTCTGTGTTTTCATGTCAGTGTCCAGGTGACATTTGTTTTCATGTCAGTGTCCAGGTGAAGACAAATGTGAGCCATTGTTTTGGGAGCTATCCCAGCTCGTGTAACATTTGCCTCGTCCAGGAAGTACCTGGGTATGCATCAGCTCGCCGGTCCTCCTGATGCCCTCTTGTAAAATCTCTTAATGGTGTGTTGTCAGTCATGCGAGATTAAGAAACCCGCTTCAATGTTTTCATGATCATAAAACATTATGAAGGCTATTAAATTAAAAAAAAAAAAAAGCTGTTTGGAAAGTAGAAATCCTCAGAAATCATAATCTTTTCAACTTTGTTCTTTATTCAAACCTTGTTGGAAGAGCATAGTCTTTTCATACCCCGGGGTGGAAAGAGGACTTCTAACAGTAGTCTTGCTTCCAGACCTAAATTCCTTCTTAGGCTCCAAAGTTCTCTGACCTTTCTTAGACCCTCAGCCACAAATCCCTTTTCCAGCCACTTTGGTCTCCGCTCTGTGCTCTAAATATCAGTGTCAGCTGCTTGCCCCACAACTCCAAATTTGTTCACTGATCAAACAATTAAAATCTAATTGTGAGAAGGTCTACTGAATTCTAGATATTGTGACACTACTAAGGCTATGAAGATAATTGATGTATGAGGTATGATCAAAATACACGGTGAATGTTTAAATAAAAAAAAATATTACAATAAAAGACACATTACCATTAATGCTCCTCAAAATACCCCCTCTCGCTTCAAGCACACTTATCCCATCATTCTTGCCACTTTCGGAAGCAGTTCTGGAAGCCCTCTTTCGTGAGGGTCTTTACTTCATCCTCCATCATGACAGTGCTCTGTGTCACACATCACTTCTGGTACAGCAATTTCTGCTGGATAAAAACATTACGGTGTGTCCTCATCCACCTTATTCACTGTATCTGGCACCGTGTGACTTTTGGCTCTTCCCCAAAATCAAAATGACCATGAAAAGTAAACGTTTTGAATTGATTCAGGACATCGAGGCAGCCAAGACAGCACAACTAAAGACACTTGTGAAAGAGGACTTCCAGAACTGCTTCAGAAAGTGGCAAGAATGATGGGATAAGTGTGTTTAAAGTGAGGGGATGTATTTTGAGGGTGATTAATGGCAATGTGTCTTTTACTGTAATAATTTTGTAAATTTAAATATTCACCGTATTTTTGGATCACACCTCGTATTTCAAGGAGGTGTCTTTAAAGAGTATAATCTACTGGAGGAATAGTCCAATTACAAGAGAATGTGATAGGTGTTGCAGAGACTTATGAAAGTCGGACAATTCAGTTTGCGAACTCATCATAGAAAAAGTGCTACATACCTCATTGTTGAATATCACTACGGTCACCTTCGAAGTACTCCGCTTGGGAAGCTAAGCACCGATTCCAGCACCTAATCCTTCAAAGCAATTTTGGAACTCTTTTTCTGGAATGGCTATCAGAGCTATCGTCATATTACCCTTGATGTCCTGAATGTCATCAAACTGCAGCTTTTCAATATTTCATTTATCTTTGGGTAAAGAAAGAAGTCACTGGGGGCCAGATCAGGTGAGTAGGGAGGGTGTTCCAATATAGTTATTTGTTTACTGGCTAGAAACTCCCTCACAGATAGTGCCATGTGAGCTGGTGCATTGTCATGATGCAAAAGCCATGGATTGTTGGTGAAAAGTTCAGGTCATCTAACTTTTTCATGCAGCCTTTTCAGCACTTCCAAATAGTAAACTTGGTTAACTGTTTGTTCAGTTATTACATATTCATATGAATAATCCCTCTGATATCAAAAAGAGTTAGCAACGTCATTGCAAACAGTTTGCGAACTTGTCAGACCTCGTATGAGAACAGAAAAGCAGCAGCACCTAATTATGTTGCAGACATTCAGTTAAGATGATTTCTAAGCTAAATCACCAGGAATCAAAAAAAGAAAATGGCCATCCAAATAAAAGGAATAGCATGGACAAAAGCATGCAATTCTGCAGGAACATGGGGTATTGGAGGAATAGTATGTCTGCAGCCTAGTGTTCACAGGGTCACCTTTGAAGAGCTGAGGCTGGAAAGGCAGGGAATGTACAGTTGAAGAAAAGGAAATTCATGTCAGGCTTGCAGACTGAGAGTAGCAAGAAGGCAGACAGCGAAACCATAAGGAACCTGACTAGATGGGAAGAGGATACCAAAGTCAAAGAATGAGAGAAGAGTAAGAACCAAGAGGCAATTATAACAGCAACAAGAAGAAAATAAATGTAATGAAGGAGGAAGAAATCCAAGGTGCAATTTGAAGGAGGAACATGAGACTGAATGAGAAATGTGAAATGGTTGTTGAATTTCTAAGCAAGATCTATTTCAACTGACTGGCTGGGAGAGAGACACTGCCGTAGGTTGAGAAATTTAAGGGATGTGATAAAGAGGAGATGTTGAATGGTCAAATTTCTTAAAGGAAAAGAGAGTAAGTGGCAACTAAAGACTTAATCCAGGCAGGCTTTTTGTTGTTGTTGTTCCTCCCAGATAGAAAAACTTAGATCACATTTATCACACAAGGGAAAAGAAAAAGCTAGAAGAAAGGAAGACAGTGAAGACACAGGAAGTAGAAGAGAATATAATTACTTTTAAAGGAGGTGTGGAAAATCTGTGAGTTCCTTTCACACATCAACACCACCTTTTTCTCTCTCGTCATTTCCTTTCCAAGTGAAACTTAACTACCCATTTGGCAAAACTATAATTCACCAGCAAAGCTATTCTATTTATCTTAGTCTCAGAACTTGGCTCACCCTTTCCTTAGTAGTTGTCCTATTTCATTCCGCAGTTACCATGGCCTAATACATATTCATCAAATTGTTGCCTAATGTGGATAATTGCCACGAGAATGTTTTAACATTCAAAGAGGATGATTTTAGTATAAAAACATATTGATAGCTAGAGAAAGAAAAAAATATGGCTACAAATTTTCAAGACAAGTCCATAGTTTACCAAAGGGTTCATTCTTAGTGTTATACACTCAATGGGTTTGGAAAAATGTATGACATATATCTGTCATTATAATATCATACAGAGTATTTTTAATGCTCTAAAAATCCTCTGTGCTTTGCGTATTCATGTCTCCCACTCCCAATCCTCAGGCAACAACTGACCTTTTTATTGTCTCCATAGTGTTTCCTTTCCCAGAATGTCATATAATTGGAATCATACAATATGTAGCCTTCTCAGACTGGCTTCTTTCACTTAGTCATATGTATTTAAGTTTCTTTTATGTCTTTTCTTTATGACTTGATAGCTCATTTATTTTTATCACTGAATAATATTCTGTTGTCTGGATGAACCATAATTCATTTATCCATTCACATACTGAAGGACATTTTGATGGCTTCCAAGTTTGGGCACTTATGAATAAGGCTACTATAAACGTCTGCATGTAGGTTTTTGTGTGGACATAAGTATTCAACTTATTTGTGTAACTACCAAGGAGAACGATTACTGACTGCATGGTAATAATAGTGTGTTTAGTTTTATAAGGAACCACCAAACTGTCTTCCAAAGTATCATTTTGCATTCCCACGAGCAATGTAAGATAATTTGCTGTCTGTATATCTTTTTTGGTGATGTGTCTGTTAAGGTCTTCAGCCCCAATTTTAATTGGGTTGTTTATTTTATTGATAAATTTTAAAGTTCTTTGTATATTTTGCATAACAGTCCTTTATCAGATAATGTGTTTTTTGAAAAATTTCTCCCCATCTATAGCTTGTCTTTTTATTCTCATGATAATGTCTTTTGCAGAACAGAAGTTTTTCGTTTTAATCAGGTCAGCTGATCAATGATTTCTTTCATGGGTTATGTCTTTGGTATTGTAGCTAAAAAGACATCACCTTATCCAAGGTCATCGAGGCTTTATCCTATACCATCTTCTAGGAACTTTATAGTTTTGTGTTTTACATTTATGCCTGTGATCATTTGATTTAATTTTTGTGAGGGGAGTAAGGTCTGTGTCTCCTCCCATTTTTAACATTGTTTATTTTGACTACATTATATCTAACATGTATTCCAGGTTAAAAACTCATGGATTCTAAAATTAGGAAATAAAAACTTTTATTCAAAGAGAAGACCGTTAGTAATGTGGTGGAAAGTCTGGGAGTCAGAGAGGTAGATTCTAATCTTGGCTTCTTCTTTGGCAGTTTTGTACCTTCCCTAATTTACTTAAACTCACTAAGTCTCAATTTTGACCTCTCTGTGATGGGTAGGTTTATGATTTTCTACAGGACTGTGGTGAGAACAACATGAGTGATCTGTGTAAAAGAGCCAGCACAAACGTGGGAGTTGGCGGGTATCTACCTTGTTTCCCTGAAAAGAAGACCTAGCCGGCCAATCAGCTGTAATGCGTCTTTTGGAGCAAAAATTAATATAAGACCCGGTATTATATTATATTATATTATATTATATTATATTATATTATATTATATTACATTACATTATATTATATAGATCCGGTCTTATATTATATAAGACCGGGTATTATATTATACCCGGTCTTATAGTAAAATAAGACTGGGTCATATATTAATCTTTGCTCCAAAAGACAAATTAGAGCTGATTGTCCGGCTAGGTCTTATTTTCATGGAAACACAGTAATGAACATTTGTGACTCTCTTCTTCCTTAAATTCATTTTGCTCAGTGATACTGCCTTTCCACAAGAAAATACGAATAGCAGACATTGAATAAAAATTTACCGTGAACCAGCATTTTTAATTATTTTTACATTAATGTATGCAGTCCTCATTAAAAATCCTTTGAGGTAAGTACTATTTTCTTTGCCATCTTACAGTTGAGGAAACAGGCATAGATGTTAAGTGTTTTGCTCAAGGTAACTCACACATAAAAATGTAGCCCAAATTTAAATCCTGGCAGGCCAGTTCCAGAGTCTGTGTTTTTAACTGCTACATATAGTTGCTGTATATAAAATAATTTGTAATGAAATCTGTGTTTGACATAAATTACATTTGCTATAAAGCTGAGCTATATGTGGCTTCCAAGCTTTCAAATATAATTTCTAGTATAACTTTAGACATGTAAAATGCCCAGTTTGTTAGTAATAACTAACAGAAGAGCCAGCTCCCAGAGTGGTCATGCCATGTGTCAGAAGCATTTTCTGACAGTGCAATAGTTACTGTGTTTGAAAAGAAGAATGTTGATCTGTTTTGTACAACTAGCCAGATAACTACTTTGACATCTGAAATTTTTCCTGTCCATTTCCTTGCTCTGAAAGTGTAACTAACTAACATAGGAAATCTACATCAAAGAAAAGCCACAGAAATGTTTGAAGAGAAATTCTGATCATGGATTAATAAACATAGGTTATTACATTCTTATAAATAAGTAAAACTTGAATGATTATAATAATTTAGTAATAATCTCAATAATGGTTAACTTTTGTAATTAAATTAATGTCTTTGATACTATTGTTTGAAATATATGGCATTAGAGAAAGTTAGCTTTCTCAACAAGGGAGTTATTTTCGAAACAATTGCAATCATTATTATTAGACATTAATTGAGCATAAAATATATTGATAGTTTTCAATTAGCCTGGCAGTGAATATTTTTTTTATTTTAAAAAACTGTCAGTTTTTATTTTGAGATAATAACATATCATCAGTAACAATGTCGTGTGAAATGAGTATTTGACCTGTAACTAGGATATTTGGGTTACTTTAAAAAACAAAAACAAAAACAAACAACAAAAAAAAAACGGGGAAAAAAACAGAGCTAAGGAAATAAGAAGGAGAAATTTTCTTTTTAGAGAAAATGATGGCTTTGAATTTGAGTATGTTGTATTTGGAATGTCAGTAGGCATAGAGAATGTAACATGTGAGAGAGTTATTAGGGCTCTCTAGATTTTTTTTTTTTTTTTTTTTTTTTTTTGCACTGGAGGTATTAATATTCTGGGAATGGGGGTAGCATTCTCTAGATTAAGAGAAAGAATGGCACCAAGGAGAACATGCGCAAGAGTGAAGAAATCAGAAATGATGAAGCTAAAATGCCTGTGGGAGAAGGGTAGATTTGCAATCTATTTGCAGTCTTAGAGGTGGACCACTTCTAAATGGAGAGAAGTGTGAGTTAGAGACCTTCCAGAGGCTTGCTGCTGAAGTACCCTGAGAGATGGATGTCATCTCTGGGGTTGAGCAGGTCAAGGAACCATGTCAATCAATACATTGTCCTCCCAGGTCACCAGGAGACTGTAATTCAGTAGGGACTTTTGCCTGAATTGCTTTAAAGCTCTTGAAAAATAGACTCAGAAAGTTGAATTTGACTTAGAGGCAGCTGGCCTCAGTAGTTGCCAAGAGTTTCAGATCTGAGAAGTTAATAATAGGCTTAGCAATCACACCTACACCACAGCTTCTAGAACCTGCCCGTTCATTCCTTGCTTTTATCTGAATTCTAAGAATTTCACGATTTGGATTTAGATTAATCCAGAATATGACCAAGTATGAAAAATCGATACTATATGTTCAACGCTGGTATCTACTAATACTAATTTTTATCATTCTTTTATGATATACAGACACTGTGCTAAGGGCTTTGTGTGATGATCTCATTTAGACCTTACATTCATTGATGTAATGAATTTGATAACTCATTAGCTCCATTTACAGCGGAGGATGCTGGGGTCTCGGGGAGGTTGTGTAGCTTGCTCCAGGTGGTAGTGCTAATGAGGGGCAAAGCCAGTATCCAAATTTAGGTCTGTCTGATCTCTAAGTCGTACTGATTCTGTAAAGGTTTTTTCATGAACTTTGTATGCTTTGTACTTTCTGAGCAACAGGTGAGAAAACATAAAGATGATTTCAAAAGGAAAATAAGGGGAGATGGCTTCCATTTGAAATGTTTTAGTTAATTAGGAAAAAGCAATGATTAAATATTTTGTTCCTAAATCTTTGACTTCAACTCTGCGTGTTGCTCCTTTTATGAATTTATGTCTTTCTATACGGAAATGTCCGAACCAAATCTTTACAAACGGTAGTGTTGGCGTTAACACTGACATTGATTTCACTGAGTAAAATTAGTAATGAAACGCTGATATGTAAGATTTTCATATTACTTGAAGGCTGAACTGAGTTTTTCTGTTTGATTATCCTTTTATCTTAAATTTCAATTCTTCTTGGTTTGAGAGGTTCTGTTTCAATGGATAAACTCACAGTCACATGAGAAGCTGTTTTAAAAGGAAAATCCTTGATGGTTCAAGCAGTTGGAGTCTGTGTTGAATTCTTACTGAGGTTTAGGATGACTGTTGATGGCCAAAATGTGCTTATGGGACACATATGTTACATGATAGCACCGAGACCTGACTTAATGTACTAAACAGATTATGAGTCTTTCCTACCAGCTGTTCTTGTCTCCTTTAGTTGTTTGCGTTATGGCTTTTCATGAACAACAGATAAATCTGGACATTTCAATAGTGTATATATTATATGAAGAAATTGTAATAGTGAAAAACTGAGCTAGTTTCTGAGACTCTATTATCCCACAATTTTAATCATTCTGAATGGCAGAAACAGACGAGTGCTCCTATTGGGTACAAAGGCATCCAGTGACATAGCTATGATACTATTAAGTGATGTATGTCTGGTTGACATGCCTTTCAGTAATAAGCAATCACAGGTTACTTTTTCCCCAGTGTTGATTTTTTTTTTTTTTTACTGTATCATCTTATCAAAACCCCCTTTGTGAAAAACGGCAGATTTTTATTGTTTTTTCTAGTGATGATTCTCAGAGATAAGAATGTATTGAAATTATTGTAGACCAAAGCAACATGCTTACTATTTTTACCACCATGATTTCAAAAGGAAAGCAATATAGACAATAACATGTTCCATTGGAAAAATTCTATTTATTTGCTCTATCATTTCACTTTGGTTTTTGCAAGGTCATTTATATATTTTAAGGGAAACTGACTTCAACATTCTGTTTATTCATTCACAGATACTTATTGAGTACTCACTAACTGCTAGGAAAAATTTGTATCCACTAGTGTGATACTCCTGACTCAGTGAAGTAGAAAAATAATTCTTGTTCTAATGAGTTTAAAATCTAGAGTGGGGGAAGCCAGACAATAAGTAAGACAAATAAGTAAAATAGGTAACTTGTTAAATGGGGATGAGATCTATGGAGAAATATAAGACAGAAAAGACAAATAGAGAATGCAGTTGAGGGTAGGGGCCAAGGGAGGTTCAAATTTAAAAGAATAATCCTCATAGGTTAACTGTCAAATATGTGTTTGGACAACCGTATCTGCAGTTTTGTCCAGTGGAGATGATATGTAGCTTTGATAAGTTCATCTACTTAATTATACAATTACACTGTATCCTATTTTTAAATGTATGTCTACCAATCTCCTCTTATCATGTTAATGGCTCAAAAAAGCAGCAGGTGGATTCCTAAGCGCCTCTTCTGTATCAGGAGCTGGTGCTCGTTAGATACGACTGATTACTGTACCGTTCATCCCTCTTACGCTTTTTGTTATGTTGTCAGAAACTCTGTTTTTTATTGTGCTTACCTTGCCTGTTAAACGCATGATCAGAAAGTGGTCCTGGGTTAAAAATGCTTGCGTTTACACCACATTTTCACATTAATATTACTGAACTAATGTGAGTGGATTAATTTTCTTGAGGATTACATAGTAATTTCTAGTTGCGATTGTCATGCTTAGCTATGAGGTGGTTGTACGCTGACAAACTGGGGAAGGCCTAACGATAGGAAGCGCGCACTGTTTTCCAATCATTGCCCTCCTTTGATCTACTTCCACGAACAGGTTAAGGGGACTTTAATAGCCATCATAAGTTGATGCTGGTCAGATTCTTACTTGCTTTTCTGTATGATTACTGCTTAATCAGCAACATACAATAGTTGTCCTTGAGGCATTTCTCAGAAGGAATTGTTTTGATGTTACTGCTCCAAAATGCTTATCAAAAGCTGGAATGAGAGAAAGAGTATTTATGGAGGATTTATTGATGGAGATGCAGGTCACCTCTATACTGGGAATTACAAACTCAAAGGAGTAGAGAGTTCAAAAAAATAACAAAATTAAATGAAGGTAAATATATGACCTGTGACATGCTGGAAGCCACATGCCATTTAAAGGACAGCTATTCTTCAGCTCCACAAAACATTCCTGCAGGTTGATTGCTGTAAGCAGATGACAACTTTGAAACTGCTTTTAAATAGACTCTACTCTCTCTGATTGAAATAGGCTGGCAAAAGACACATTATTTTGCACTCTGTTAAAATACAGTTTTCTGAATTGTAATGTATTGTGAATCCAACAGTCTACACTGAGGAAGTTAAAAGATGAAGATTTATGAAATATGTCGTTCTATTTACTACATTTATATATCACAGCGTACTCCTATGTGGTCCCCTGATAGAAATTCTGTCTAGTCTTAGTACCGGGGTTAGTTGTGCTTCTACTGTGAACAAATGGCCGATTTTACCTTATGAATAAAATAAGTAGATTTGTAAACTACCATTCTATACCAGGAGCTGGTGATTTTAGATATAGATATTCCACTTAAAAGGGTATCTCTGTCTCTTTGAACTGTCTCTTATAAAAGTTAATTTAAATTCATGATAAGCTCTAGCCAATGGATCTCATCTTGCAATATATAATTGTCTGTTAACATCACTTCTGACTTGATAATACATCATCCCCAAGTGAGAAGGAATTACCCACCCAGTCATAGGCACAGCCGGAAAACGGTAGGACTCTCCCCCAACTCTCCTCCCCAGGAGCAGGCTGCTTAATCCTTAGCAGAAATGCAAGTGATAAGCCAATGCTTCTCTGGTGAACAAACTGGCTCCCAAAGAATGAAAAAGGGAAACACTGGGCTAGGGTAGTCAGCTCCTTTTCCCAGACTTATGAGATAAATTGTCCTCTTTCCAAGTAAGAAATGAGTGAGCATGAAAAGAGAAGCAAGACTTTAGCCTAGCTCAGCACTGTCCAATACAAATGCAACATGAGCCACAAATACTAGCCACATATACAATTTTAAATTGTCCGATAGCCACATTAAAAAGGAAACTACAAAACAAGTGAAATTAGTTTTAGTAATATATTTTTACTTAAAATATTCCAAAATAATATCATTTCACCGTGTAATCAATGTTTAAAAATTGATACATATTACTCTTGTTTCATATCCTAAGTCTTCAAAATCCAATGTATGTCTGAAACTTGCAGCACATTTGAATTAGAACTAGCCACATTTCAAATGGACCATAAAGACACGTGACTACTGGCTTTCATATTGGACAGTACAGGTCTAGTTTAACACTTTTCAACATTAAACGTAAAGAAAAAGGATTGTAAGCCTTCCCTACCATCAGCCAACTTCCATATTTCAGAATTCTCTATGCATAAAAGAGACTGAACTTAACGGTTTCTATGACCATGACAACTTTCACCACCACCCTTAGTCCCAAACACCACAAGTAATGAATTATTAAGCCATTTGGAAGGGCTCTTAAAGTTGCCTCTGTTGTGCTTCCAGATTGATGTTATATTAGCTCCACCTTCTGACCTCACTACTTCACTTTAAATGAGAATTCGGTTTATTGATTTTTTTTTTTACAGTAACTTTTCTCAAATTATCTATAAAACATTTTATTAATAGGCTTTATAGACGTAAATTTTTAAAAAAGTCTCTTAGGTACAAACCTTATGCCACTCTATACATGTAAAAATAAATTATTGGAGTCTGTACTTAAATTTTGTTTTATAATGACACTTTTGTGGCAATTGGTCACATCACTTGTTTCCGCTGCAAGTGTCGGTTTTGGATAAATGTCATGAAGCCGCTGAGATTTGTGGTTTTGGATCGAAATTTTGTCACAACACTGAAGGATCTCACCCAGAGGATATGAATTAAATTTTGGCTTCTACCCATGATGGGGTGAAACCAACACTGAAATAACATCTCAAGGGGTATAAAACTAATCATTCTAATAAAGCAGACATATTCCAAAATTGAGTTCAGTATAGCTTGCATATATTCAGATCATCCAGGACTGCTGAAGAAGAGCACTTTCAATTATTTCAAACTATTGCTCAATGGTAAGAACTGATATGTATAGGTGGGCCACCATGTAGCACAACTCCATGAAATTCAATGTGAATAAAATATAAGTGATACCTGCTGGAACTAGGCAAATGCTGGATGGATTTAAACAGAAAAGGAAGACTTCATTCAGGACTATTGCAATGGGGTCAAGACTATTGTGATAAGGTACAAGACTATATAGTAGAGGAGACAGATTGTTTTAATTTTGCTGAAACAAAAGGCAGTAGGATTTTTAAGTGCTGGTATGAGCTGATGGAAAAGTCCTGGAGAATGTTAGTGGGTAGATTGGTCAATGTGTTAGCTAAATGGCAGTTTATCTAAATTAGGTTCCTACCCTCCCACAGAGACTGGGAGACTGAAGCTCAATCTTTCTTGATGATTGCATTTCAAAGACATGGCTTCCAAGTCCTTGAGAAAGACATTCCTAAGTAGTAGAATGAACCTTAGGCTGGGGAAAGATTTATATCTGAAAGAGGCAGCGAAAGAATTCACAGTTGCAAATGTTCTTAAGTAAATTCTCTAAGAAAAGAGGGCAGAGGGCAGTAGTTCCGAAGAAAGCTGTCTTAAGTTTAGTCAAGCTGAGGGGATCCTTGGGGCAATCTTGGTCACATTCATTTTCCTTGGAGGCAGCATGTTGGTAAAGAATTGTAATCACAAGAAGTGGGTTTAATCCTTGGCTCTATTTTAGGTATACATTTTGGGTGTTGGTTCTTCCCTATTCTTGTTCTTTATATGGAGGCACATACACAGCAATTCAAACTTTTCCAGTTGTTATTCTCTGCATATCCTTGTGCCTTTCATAGTTGTACCTTCTCCAAAGGAATCATCTCACTTGCAATAGGAAAGTTGAAGAAAATCTTAGGGGAGCTTAAAGTAGTATCCAGATGAAAAGGGACCAAGTCACATGTTGCTTTCATTGTAGAATATTTATTACTTAGTTAAGCTTTCCACATTTGAGAGCATACTTTAATTTTTTTCCCTCTTTTTATTTGCAAACTTATCTTTTCCATCTTAGTGTGAAAATGGAACATGTGCTGACACAATGTCCCAGGCTGTGTTTACAGACTCTGGAGGTGAGGTGGAGGTGGGAGGGAGCATAGAAAGAATCAGTCCCTTAGCAATTGTTTTTCTCATTATGTTGTTAGGCGGCCCCATCACACGTTACCTTTGGAGCGTTTCTTATATTCATTTGTGCTGTCAACTCTGTCTATCTTTAGATGATTGTTTATTTTTCAATTTATTAAGGATACCATTTAAAAAGGTGTTGTATTAACTTCAGTTCTGGCTATAGCTTCCAGCTGCTTTTTAATGTTTTACTTATTAGGGCTGTTGGAACCAATCTTCTCCTTTGTACTTGTAAAGTGTAAGCACATCACATTTCCAGGCCTGGTAAGAGAACCTCCCCAGAAGAAGCACATGGGGCCTGTGATCACGAAGGAAGAGGACAAGGGCAGTTTTGGTGGCCTCTGATTGCCACCATCTGACAGCCACATTCTCTTCCCTCATGTTGTGCGGGCAATACCATCGGGCAGAAGTACACTTAAGTGAATCCAATAGTTGACTCTACCACAAAATAACACAGTGAATAGAGAGCATATGGAGAAGAGGAGACCACAGTGTGAGCTTCCAAGGACTCAACATCTAGTTACGCTGGAGGGGTGTGGATTATATAGAGAGTAAATAAAGTGATATGGGAATTAAAATGTGGGGCCGATTATTTCCAAGTGGGGAAATGGGGCAGGCTTCATGGAATAGGGTGTGTTTGATCTGATCATATGGAAGGAATAGAACCGAAAATGGAGTTTGTAAGGGTGAGGAAATTTTTCACACTGGAGGAAACCACATTAATAAAAGGATGGCTATCTAAGCGTAGGGCTTATTTGTCCATACATGCATTTTAATTTGCCTGGAGTTCAGAGTCCATGTGGCTGAGAGGGGTAGGAACAAAGGGAAAGATGACTCTGGAAAGGCAAATGGGGGTAAATCATGGAGGGCTCGCTTACCATCTTAAGAGTTTTGACTTTTTCTTGGGTGTGTGTGTAGGGGACAGATTGGAGTTACAGTATAGTGGTTAAATGAACAGACTAGGATCGGAGCAACTTCGGTTTCCATCCTGACTCTAACATTCACTCCTGTCAACTTGTCTAATACAGAATGCCTCTGACCTTCAGTTTTTTCATCAATAAATAAGGAACGATAATGCCAATGTAAGAGGGAAATTCTGAGGATCAAGTAAGATTATGTACCTAAAGTGCTTCGGCGAGTATCTGCCACTCAATAGCAACACTCTGAGCAATAGCTGTGATCATGCTAAAACAAGGATGGCTGTGCCCCTTACCTCATCCATCTATTCTCTTCAGTTGTAGATGTAACATGCCCTTGTTCCTAGGTAAGTAAAAACTGACTCCACTGGACCTAGCTTCTTGCCAAATGAATTAGAACACAACTCAGAGTCCAGTGATCTCATGGGGAGAAACTCAAACTAAAGTCATATTGAATGTGCAACAGGATTATCAATGAAGAGAGGAAAAATCTAGACAGAAGGCACCGACAAGCAAAAAGGAGACTAAAGGAGGTAGAAATCCTGTGGAGTTGAGCCTAGAATAAATTGTTAAGGTGGCAAGGCTGGGAAAGATATTTTAAGAGCCTGCAGCTCTGAGTTGGTCAGGAAGGATGTATTAGGACACTTTACTGATCTGGACAGGGGGAAATGATGGTTCTTTATCCTTTCTATTAATCTATGATTATCATTCTGAATCACAGCGGGAACCAAAGATTAAGGAGCTGATAGACTTATTAATATATACATCATGAATGAAGGCTCAGACTACATAGCGATTAAAGTCAGAATGGGAAAATGTGGTAGCTGGGCAGATGAAGCTATCAGAAGTTAAGCCATGGAGGGGACACAAAACCAGAACAATATACCTAAATCAAAGACAATGTAACTAATATGCTGTCATCCGATGCATGAAGTTACCTGCTAAGGGCATCTCAAGTTTAGAGGTACAAGTGAGAGTCAGCAGTAGAACTAAGCCCTTGCCAGTAATCAGTCATGAACCCAGTTCTTTGAATTAGCGTCTTGCATTTTCTATGACTTTTGTGTGGCTGTAGAAGCAATACGTTGGAAGGATCAATTTGGGTGCAGTTGACATTGGGAAATGTATCAGTCAAAGGTCTTAGTATGAAGTCACAGAAGCTGAGTCACAGAAGTAAAATGAGAATTAACGAGTATAATGCAGGTTCAGTGAGTCCACAGAAAGCTGGAGGTTCAGACCTGGAAAATGGACAGCAACCACAGGCACAGCAGAGGACTAATCAGTGGAGCCGCAGTGAAGGTCATGTGATCTTCATGCCTCCACTCTGACCTCCAGCTGTCCCCAGTTTAATCATCACTTGCTGTATATGTATGAACCTCAGAGAGCCTCAGGTTGACCTCTGACCACATCTGGCCTTTTTCTGTACTGAACAGGGTACTGAAGAAACCGCCCCTTTGACTTCCTTAGTGAGAGATAACCACTGTTTCCCAAGGCGAAATGCAATGGGAGGAAATGTCCTAAACAGAGATTGGGATGTTAATTGGAAATGGGTTTAAATGTTAGACAGATGTCTTTCTAGAAGGCACTGAGATAAAGAGCTAGGAAGAGGGTGGAGGGAACAGAAGAGTGTAAAGGGACACAGAAAGAAAGGAAGCTTCTGGGAGACAAATTCAAGTACTGAGAACATATTACTGTACTGGGGGTGGGTGTGAGGAGAAGGTAGAAACTGAGCTGATCCATGAAGATCCATCAATGGAGAAACAAGCAAGAGAACTTTCCACATAGCAGGACAAGTAGAAGTGCAACGTCTCACAATAATTCTTGCCTTGTTTGTAAGCATGTTATTAGGTTGATGCAAAAGTAATTGCTGTTAAAAAAAATTAATTGCTGTTTAAAAGGTTAAAAATAATTGTAAAAACTGCAATTACTTTTGTACCATCCTAATAATATTCCTGGAGTTCTGGGTGTGGGTGGGCTGCAAACTTCATGGCCTTTCTGATGAAAGGAATAATGGTGGACTGTTCGCATGTGCCTTTTATCAGGGTCATTTGCAAAGGACATACTTTGGAAACCCAAGAAACCTGAGGACATTCTCCTCCTATTTTACTTGTGGTACAAATCCCTTAGTAACAGAGCCTGTGTGTACTGAGGTGAGGAGATGTTTGTCATATTAAACCTTAAACAAGTAAAGGCTTAGCAGGAGCTGAGTGATCTTATTTGATGAGTATAGATGTGTAAGAATTTTGGCTTGGGGTGTGGGATCAAGTTCTCTCACCTAAGCTGTGGGAGCCCATGAAATGTTTCCAGTAAAAATCATTGCAGTGGAGATATTTGCCAACTGGTGTCTCTTAAAAAAAAAAAAAAAGAAAGAAAAATCCCTATTTAAGTCATATCTCAAAAATAATTGAAAATGTCTGTTTTGTTATGTGCCTAACTGCTCTGTGGTACTATTTATTTCTTTTTGAGAAGTATGGTAGAGAATAAGATAATTCTGATTATAGTGAAATAAGAGAACATTAATATTATTTTACTTGGGTTTTTTTAAAGTTAAATCTTTATGTTTTGGGATTGGACATCATGCACCCCTTTGCCTGCTATTATTTCCAAATAGTGACTATTATACATGTATTTTAATATTCTTCATATGTCATTTTAATGTTGTTCATATGTTAAAACTGAAGTGACTTTTTGGTCTTTGTAACACTAGGATAATTTAAAGAGAATGTTTTTGAAACATCATTCTGTTTGGTTCTAAAGTGGGCCAAATAAAATATTTTTGTACATTTGAGCAGCATATCAACAGCCAAATAGTTCAAACAGTAAGCGTAATTTCTTTTAACATTTTGAAGCAGCTCAGATAGAAGCAGCATATGAGGTCCTATTAAACTGATGTTGAGAATTGGGGTTATAGATGGAAGTATTATATTAAAAAAGTCCCTGACTCATTAACTGCCCTCTTTCCTGTGCCCACATGGTCAGCTTTTGTCATTTCGGACTGCTCAGAGTCTTTCTTTCCCAATCCTACCAGGAATGGAATTGAGGTCTTAAAGTAAGTAGCACATCGTCTTCCTAGAGGACCTTGGCCTTCAGTCTCTCAGCACACAGTGTCCCCAGTGCTGTCATGCCGTTCTTCTGCCCAAACTCCATCTACTGGTCCTCACTATTTAAAAATATGCAAAAGAGGAGCTTTGTTGTTTAAGAACCACTTATTACTTTGGCTTGATTGAGACGTACTCCTTTATCCTCCCATCTGCTTAGGCAGTGACCTCCTACGGTTGAAGAGCTGATGAACACTAGTGACAACTGGGGACAACGAGAGAAGTTCTTGTTTGTTTGGCTCACCTGTCCCACGTGTCCTTTCAGACCAGCAGCATTTGCTTAAAGGCCCAGAGGGTAACTTCGATGCAGACACGAATGTGACCAACAGATTCTCCTGGCACGGATGGCTTCCTTTAAGGCCGTATTCATTATCTAGTGGATCTGAGTTCATAGGCCTCCACCTTGTAGTGATTCCTGGGCCTAAGTTAAGTCGTTTTTAAAAGTAATCTTTGCTCTTTAGCAAATTTTGGGACAGTGTTTATTTTATAGAAACGTGACTTACCAGGTTTGTTTAGTAGATCATCATCAAGTTACCATGGCATGTAGAGTTTGATAATTCTATAAGGATACATATTTAAAAAACATTCAGGGACATTTCTTGATAATGCTTAGCTCTAGATTTAAATGGCAGTATTGTTACAGTGTTTTATTAGCCCTGTTATTTTTCGACCAAAAAACAAACAAATGAAAACAAAACAAACAAAAAAAAAAACAAGAAAGGTGACTGAAAGACAGTGTATTATACAATTCAAGACTATAGACTCTGGAACTAGATTACCAGTGTTCAAGTCCTAACTCTGCAAGTTATTAACTTTGTAACCCTGGATAAGCATTTAACGTCTCTGTGCCTCGGTGTCCTCATATATAAACTATGAATACTCCTCATGGGGTTGTAGTGACAATCAGACCTAATTAATGCCTTTCTCGTGGATTGTATGGAAGTATATTACACGCATATGTATATTTTCTATTACTGGAGATTTCGATGTTGAGATGTTTTTAGTAAAATTAGAAATCCTGAATGTTAGAAAGAAATGCAACAGGTAAAAATGTGCTGCATTCACTTCTTGGTGTGTGGTAGCTTTTGCAGTAAGTCAGTGCTGAGTGTGGTCACTGGAGGTGGCAGCAGAGCATGCTGGGAAGAGCAACCCTGTGATGCTCTCCCTTGTGTGATATTGGCCCAGTTTCTTAACCCCTTACACCCCTGTTGCTTCATCTCTAACATGCTAACTTGCGTTACGTGACCTCGAAGGTGTCTTTCGGCTCTAAAAGTACATGACTCTTTCAGTATACTTTGACTTAATGAGTTTTACACATGGAATACTCTTGAAAGCATTTAGCATGTTTTTTTTTTTAAACAAAGACTTTTTCAGGTGTTTCCTTCTACTCCTCCTCCTCCTCCTCCTCCTCCGCCCCCTCCCCTACCTTCTCCTTCCTTCTATTATGTCGAATTTGTAGAGATTCCAGGCATGACTACTGTGTTCAGGATGGTTAAATAATAGGATTTCCATCTCTAAGACACAGTAATTGAGATTCCATGAGATTAAATTCTTACAGTAGCTTAAAACAATAAGAAAACAAAAACTAAAAATAAACTGGATTTTGTCTCCTAACGGAACTCACGATCTTCTCCATTCCCTAGCTGCCCAAACTCAATCCTACCCCTCACCCCGTGAACGGTACCCTTTCTATTCCATCCTCCCCAGTCAGTGTGCTGGAAACCACTCTGCCCCTCTTACCTCCTACCCTACTCCCCCGTTGTAATTCAGTAGCAAAGTCATGACGATTCTATTCACCTAACATATCTAGTAGTTTACCCTCTCCTTTCTATTCCCACTGCTTCTGATTTAGTTCGGGATCTAATCATTTCTTTCTTGGTTTTTCTCCAACTAACCTATTTTCCTTATTCTGATCTCACACCCTCCAATAAATTCCCTAATTCTTTGCCAGAGTGCGATGTCCTGGAATGTATGGCTGCTTATCATATCCCTCCCGTAATAAAACTTCCGTTTCGTACCGTCCCCTTAGAAACTGCCTTCGCCTGCGTTGTCATTTGGGGGATGAGTCATTAGCCTCTCCTTCCCCTAACCCTCTGCACTCCAGCGATTCCTGAACTACTTTCTTTTCCTTACGACTCTTTCTAGTACCCACTGCCTAGCTGTATCTTCCTGTTCCCAGTGTCTGGAACACCTTTCTTTTCCTCTGCTGCCCTGTGCCTGTCACGTGAGTACCCATCGACCTTTCCAGATTTAGCAAGTGTCTGTTTCGTGCATTCCACCGCTGTGAAACGTCTCTTACTTACACACCAGCTTAGACAACCAGGAACACCCCTCCCTTGGGTCTCTTTACTATCATGTGTAATGTACATAACTATAAAAGAAATGAGAGCAAATTGACTCACAGCACCACTGAGATGCACAGTAGACATATGCTTTTTAAAACTGAGCTGGTCTCCTTTGCAAGGCTCATCTCTTCGGACTCACCAGAAAAAAATAGATAAGATGTATAACACTGACTCCTTAGGTGATTCTCAGTACCCCTAGGAGAAGACATGCAATCTTGGATTTCTCAGTCATCTGCTCCCATTTGAGGCTTCTTTCTTAGATCGGTCTAGGTATGAATGTTGAGGAGTGAGTGACTTACATAATCTTGTGGGTAAAGAGTCAGGATTCTCGGGTAGGGAAGCCTCTGTTTCCTTGGATCCCTGGAATGATTACCCTTGTTCACCTGGTTGGAGGGTATTGCAGGTGAGGACAGTTAAGTGTGTAATTTGTAATCTGACTTAGTGGCTTGTGCAGGGCCCACCTTTGTACCCTGGTTGACCAGACCTTGCTTGTTTGAGAGGCGTGCTAGCCTTTGAGGCTCTGCAGCATCCTGTCCCTGGGTCTGAGGTCCCAGGTATTTCCCCCAGCCTATGGGAGTAACGACCTAGGGGCCCCTTCCTTCACAGACCCAGTACCTAGGCAGCATGCGAACATTCAGGAGTACAAATTAGAGCTTCTCTCTACCTGACCACTCCACTCCAGAAAACCTATGCTGACTGATGTCTACCTTATCTTTATGCTTTCCTCCGCTTATTTCATGCTTTTAAGGACACACATCTCTACCACCCTTCTCTCCACACATACCCTTTTCAGGTCTTCCTCAAAAGAGGAGGAAAAGGAAGGGAGAGAAAAAGGCAAGAACCTAGATCTCAACTTGTGCGTTTGGTTTCTGTAGCACAATAGAAAAGTTTTTTCTTTTATTTTGTCATTTCTTCCTTTTTGACTCATCATTATGGATAAGCCCTTATGGTAGAATAGGGTATTTTCTTGCGTTGTAGAAAAAGTTCTGTGATAAGATCGAACAGGCTTAGTTGTTAGAAACTCTGGGTGCTTTAAACATATTGTCTTATTTAGTCTTCATAACTCCCCTGTGGCACAGGTGCTATTATCATTCCTTTTTTCCAGAAGAGGAGCTGAGCTCTCAGTAAGAGGCACCGTTTGGTTTACCATGGGTATGTGGCAGAAACTGCATCTGTAGGTCTGATCATACAAGCCATCTCAGGACATCGTATGGTCTTTCATCAACAGCATCTAGTATTATTCTCACTCTCTCTCTGTATGCCACAGCCAGACTTATTTTCTTCCAATTCCTTCAAATCGCCTTCTTTATGTTTTTCATCTCTGGACCATCTGCTTTCCCCTCTATTTGGAATTCTATATCCCCCTAACATGCAGCAAATATAAAACTGAGTTCACAAACTCAGGTGGCAAGCACTAAAACAATCTTTGTTTCATAATTCAATTTAATTTCTGTTTTAACCAAACTCTTATCAGGCTGGCAAAAAATGAATCTTCAGGCTTTTTCAGGGCCCCCTCATACACCTACCTATCATGGTACTAAAATATCATAAAATGGCTGTGGGTCCTGGTGGCCATGCGAATACACCTCCCAGACCATAAGCTCCAGGGAGCTTCAATGGCTGTCCCCCAAAAGTCATTGCCACATTTACAGAAGCTTCCCAGGGGCTGCTTGCAGCCACTTACTAAGCATGGCAGGAATATTAAAGCAGGCCTGGTCCTAGAAGACCTGGGATCCCTTGAAGGGCAACTTTGGTTCAAGGAGTCCCCACAACCTTGCTGAGCTGTCCTTTGATTGCACAGCAACCTGAGGCTCTTCTACTCTCATCCGCCTTCCCTCCTTCCTCCATTGGGATCAGACTTGTATTACAGGCAGAAGGCAGTCACAACTTTATAAGCAGTCCCTCCGCCCCCATTTTCTCTCATGTTTGCCTAAGTAAAATCTTTCCACATTTAATCTTGTCTTGGTGTCTGTGTCTAAGAAAACTCATTCTAATATACAGAGAATTTGGTCATCTCTCCCTACCAGTTACTACTCAGAGCCATGTTTCTGAGTGGATGTGCTGCCATGTCCCTTCATATCTGTTGGCTCTCAGCTGGTTCATTGTGTGATTCAAGTGCAAAAGTCTTCTGAGAGGCTACCTGTGGTTCTATGTGCCTAGTTGCCCTAGGAAGGTAGAATCTTTGCTAATGCCAAATGCCCCCCATCCATACCCCAAATGAGGCTGCCCTCTATGCCCTTGTATTCTAGTGGGAAAACACAGACAATGAAATGCAATGAAATGAAATGAATGAATGGATCAATAAGTAACATAATTACAGCTAGTAATCTTACGAAGGAAAAAAATAGAGGTATAATAAAAAGAATTGGATAATCTTGCATTGAGATCAGGAAGGTTTCATTAAGAAGGTGGCATTTTGTATAAATTTTGAAAGAGAAGTAATAATTGTTTCTTAGTAGCTCCTATCTAAGGTGTAGTTAAATTTCCAACTTATTATGTTAAAAGGAAAAGCTCTGTTCATAGCTAAATCTGCTTTTATAGCTATCATTACAATCTTGGGCAAATAAATTTCTTAGGGTCTCCATTTTCTTACTGTACTTAAACTAGGTGGTTTTTAAGATCCTGCTGTCTATCTAAAACCATATTATTTTAGCATCAAACTATATTTTTCAGAGTACAATGCAGTAAGGTCAAATATGTTTGGATTTGAGTGATGACTTGTTTTCACTTAAGATGTGTGACCTTAGTAAAAATTTCAACTTCTTTTTACTATACAGTGGAAATCATAGCCCTCTTTCATGCTGTTAGAATGGAGCTTGTATATGTAAATGCCTAGCACAAATGAACTAGATGTGAAATAAACAGTCTCTCTTTGGTTTTCATTATTTCATTTACACAATCTTCATGGAATATGCACTGTTGTGCATATTAGATTTTACATATTAGATTACTGAAGCACAGAGAGCTTAACTTGCCCAGCTAGCAAGCAGCAGAGCTGATAAGAGGTCTAATCAAGGTCATAGAGCTCTGTTTGTTTTTTTTAATCTCTGCTTTCTACACGTGGTATTCTATAAAAGCAAAATTTGTGAGTTCTCAATATATACATGTATGCATATGTTAAATTGTTTCAAAAATTTTTGACTGTATTTCATTATGTATCTTGAGTAAGTCAGTCAGTAAATACATTACTGATTTAATTTTCTGTACCTATTGAAAAATAGAAGGTAAAGATCACTTTCTCAGATACCCTCATTTGATAAGTAAGAAAGAAATTAAGTTCAGAGTAACTAACAGAAGCTGCATGTTTAATAAATTTGTTTTAGTAAAGGCAGGTTGAAATTAAATATCTCTTGATTTTTCCCTTTTAAAACTCATTGTGCTATATAAATTAATTTCGTCTTAATTTTATTTTAAGATTATGGACATAGGGAAATGCATAACCTTCTGTAAGTATGTTGCTGTAAAACTGGGTATAGAAATTATGGAAAAATAGTCCATTTAACAGCTGTGTGATGTTAGACAAATTATTTAATCTCTTGAGTCTCACTTTTCTCATTTGAGGAATGAAAATAAAGCCTCTATTATAGGGATTTTGACGATTAAATGAGAAAATGTTTGGTGCCTGAGTATGTAAATGTTAGTTATATTTTATTATTTTTATTTGAAATGTAATTGCTACCATTATTGTCAGAAGGGACTTCCTATCCTCTGATCTCATGTTGCCCTAACTAGGTTCTTAAGGCAAGATTTACATAGGATTAGAGTTTGTTTCTTACACCATGTTTATCAATACTGATGTGTCATAAATATGTATTGATTAATAAATTAATGAAATGGAACTATTCTTTCATCCAAACGAATAATTTAGAAATGACTTCATTGGAGGAGAAATACTGTATCAGTTAGCTTTTGCTGAATAACAAAACGCCCTCAAACCACCATTTATTAGTAAATTGTTCTGTGGCTTTTTTCTGTTCCATGTGCTTTGGCTACATTCATGGATTTGCAGTCAGCTAGTTGGTCCCTGATAGCCTCACTCACATGTCTGGCAGTTGGTATTGGCTCTCAGCCGAGCCACATGTCTAGACCAGCCTAGCCTGGGCCTGAGCAGCAAGAAAGAAGGCACATCCCAAAGGGCAAGTACCCTTAAGACATGTGTTAGTATATTGTTTGTTAATTTTCCATTGGCCAAAACAAGTGTGGGAGGAGTCAGTGGGACAGAAGATAAGACAAGGGTTTGGATTCCAGGAGATATGATTCATTTAGGCTCTTTATTGTAATAATCTACTACAAGTATCACTTTTGTGCCTCCTTTACTTTATTGGATTTTTAATTTATGTTAAATGCTTTGATTAATTTTCCTGTTCATGAAGTAAAGTGATTATACCATTGGACCTGGTTTTAAAAACCTTAATCCACACAAACCCTTGTTTAAAAATATTGCCTAATTCTAACTTTTTAATTTTTTTTTTTTTTTTGACAGAGGCAAACTTTAGGAGCTTTGACTAGTAATAAATACTAAGAAGGTTTATTCTTTCCCTGATGATGATAATGCCAATGATGGTGACAGCACCTAACATTAAATAAACTCTTAATGTGTGTCACACGTTGTACCAAGCTCTTTTCACATACTCTCTTATTTTATCTTTACCATACTCTATCCTTTTTAATTTTTAAAAAATCAAACAGGAAAGTAAAGTGCTAATAGGCTAACGAACAGGAAAGTAAAGTGCTAATAGGCTAATGAAATTCCCCAGGTCATACACTGGCAAGTGGTTGAGGTATATTACAGTGTCACAAATGGTGTGTGTGTGTGTGTGTGTGTGTGTGTGTATTATACATGTATATATCCTGGGGGTGCCAAAAAATGTATACACATTTTAAATTCCCTATGCTCAAGCAGTAGTTCACCATAATCAGAAGTGTCTGGACGCTGATGGTAACCACTTTGAGCACCTCTTGTAATTGCAGAAGTCAAACGTGACTTGTAATCATCTTTTTTTTAATCAGTATATATCGAGCATTAAAATTAATACAGTTTTTTCCTTTCTTAAAACGTGTATACATTTTTTTTGGCACCGTGTGTGTGTGTGTGTGTGTGTGTGTGTGTGTATACATATACATCTTAAATGTTAAGTGAATATAGGTGTTTATAATGTTTTACATTATCTGTACTTATTAATTATAATGTTATTATGTTATTTGATTCCCCCAAAATCTCAACAGCAATCTCAGTGAATACTGGGAGTCATTGTCATAAAACATTAAGGACAATTGTATTAATGTGCTAAGAGACATCTCACCATCACATCGACTTGCTTTCTGAGAGGTATAACTTAGTTAAAACCTGTCAAACCATGATGAACAATAGTTGAATAATAATAGACCTCTACTTTTGTAGAACATCACCAGTAGTGTCATGAAATTATTTTTGCGGCCTTGAACTTGGCAGTCACTGGAAGATTCAATTTGGCTGGCTGAGCATAGGTGAAGGCCAAAAGGGAGAAGGCTAGAGCAGTAAGGGTCTGGCTGTATTTATGGGCGGGCTTTAGAAATGAAACTGTTCCCAAAGCAGAAATGGAACATGGAACTCAACTACCAAGGCTAACAAGTGGAGGTATTCAAATCTACAAATCACACCCACTTCAGTTTGGATCTTGTTGTAGTTAAATGTTTTCTCCTATGAAGTAAATGGGTCCCAGTGGGTGTACAGTGTTCTTGCAGCTCATACTCTGTGCACATTTTCATGGTTACTAAATAGTTATAAAATAACTACAGAATTTGCCTCACAGAAGTAATTGGCTTGATATTAGCCTTAGTTTTTTAATATTTACTAACGAAGAAAACAGGCATTTTTTTCTTACAGTTTTTAAGTACAAAAGGAGCTACTATAGACAAATATAAACAATTTGTAATTTTACTTAGAAATGATAATGTAAATATACTTTTAAAATTTGAAGTCACAACACACTGTGCCATTTGCAAAATTGGCTTATATATCTCAGTTTATACCAGAATGAGTTATGAAGAATTCATGATGGGGATCTTTTTTAAGATCTGCTTTTCCGTGGATACAGATCCGTGAAACAAAACACAGTTATTCTGTGCTTCTTTGTGGAAGGCAGAAGCTAGCAGTTACTAGATTTTTCTTTACTCTCAAGTCGTTGTATTCATCTGGGACGTTCTTCATCACTTTTTAGAACATTACAATTATCTAGAGTGGATTTATGATTTTATTAAAGAGGCAATTAAGGAAGAACATGACGGCCATCTTTTTCACCAAAACTGGTATCTGTTTCTTTGCTTTGCTTAGCTGAGCATTAGAATCTGAGAAAAACAAATCATATCCAGGTGCTAATCCAGATTGACCTTGATTATAATACTTAATTTCAGGGAGTCTTAGTGCCCATTACAACAAAAAACTGACATGATAACCTGCCTCAAGGTGTGGTGGTGAGGATTCAATGAGCTAAATATATGACAACCACCAGGCAGAGTAGCTGTCACATAGACATGACTCAGTAAACATTAGGTCCTTTCCCCCATCTATGTAATACTGTGTATAACATACATTAAATGTACTGTCTTTGTGAACAAAACTAAACCTTAACTGAATGCGGTTTTAGATATGTAATAGATTTTTTTCAAATAACTTCAACATGAATGTTAATTTCCTCTCTTATTTTTAAAATTCACCATTGATTTGTGTCTCTCTCACACCTACATATCTCCAGAGGGAGAGTGGGGTATTTGTTTCTCCTATGATTTCAGAATTTCTGTTTTGGCATTGTGTTCTTATAGGACTGATTTTCATTGTCAGACAGCATTGTGGGTTTTTTTTTTTCCATTCTTTCCTTGTTGAATAAAAATAGAACTTGGGATATTTTATTACTCTAAAACTCTAAAATAAAGTGGTATGCTCCATCCAAATTGGAAAACTTAGTATATAAAACTTAACATGTTCTTTTTTTTGGGTTTTGTTCTTACTAATACAACAATCTGGAATGCTTACAGTAACTTGTTTCCTAAGACTGCAGTTTATTGCCTAAAAAGCTGCCCCAGGTTTCCTCATTTCCCCATTCCCCACCGCTTTGTGTGTGACTCCCTTAGTGTATCAGAGACATTCACCTCCACTCTTTAATGATTTCTAAGTGAGAAGATCCTTAGCTTAGTTTCCTTTTCAGTTAGTAAGTTACTGAGTGACAGACACCATGTCTTACAGCTTTCTCCTTTGTAGCACTTCTGCTCATATTGGATGCTGACTAAATATTTGATAAATAATGGTCATTTCCTCACTCAGGTACCCTATTTTGAACATCCTGAACTGTACATATCGATGTAAAAGTGGGCAAAACCACTATTTAAAGTAGTTCATCTTTTAAAAGAAGCCTTTAGCTTTAAAGTGTTTGCATAAATACAGGAATGTGTGAAATGATTCTAGCCCAGAAGTCCTTGGTATATGTTTTGATGCTCCCTATATCACCTTTTTCTGCTATTCTCTCCTTTCCCAACTTAGCCTAGATGTTCGGGGGTCACTGAGCAATAATCAGCTAAAAAGACATTAATAACTTTCTCTAGCAAATGTAATTCATCCTCCCACAATAATTGACTCTAGTAAAACCAAACATAAGAGATTTGAGAAGTTCTCAAAGTTCTCAAAGACATGAATTTCATGTCAGATTAATTGTGTGGTTTACATTTATAGCTCAGTCAAAGGTATGTGTGATTTTTAGAAAGGAAAGGTAGAAAAAGAAAAAAAACAAATGTATTTGCTATAACTGCCAGGCATTCAAAAGGAAAACAGAGCTATTTCCTAAGAAATTCAAATAATCATTTTCTAGAAATGGATAGTAGAGTAATATAAATATGTTTCAAGTAAACTACATTAATCAAGCCCAAAACAACTTTAAAAAGTACATTCTTCTTCTGCACCTAGTACTTTGAAAACTCCTTAAGATAATTTAAAGGGTGCATTTATTATAAAACATATTATATTCAGTGACATTTTAGTAATAAATATCACATTGTCTAGTTTTCTTGCTGTATTCTTTTTTATATTTTGGCCAATGAATCTGAAGAATGAGTTACTATCTTTCTTGTTTTTTTAGTTATGAAAAATATTCAGATTAAAATAATACTTTGTTGATGCAAGTTGTTTATTTTTCATATTTGAACTTTGTCCTTTAAATTGGGTGAAATTGCTGATTTCCATTTCATAGCAAAACCACTGTTGTGTGGCTTTTTCCACGGTGAATTACAAATCAGTTTGGCTTCAATGTTTGGCAAATATGTGCTTTGTCTGTGTATCAGATCTGCTTTTGGTTGGGTTCCTGGTTGCTCCAGTGCAGCAAAAATTGGATTGCCAAATATTTATATTGGCTTGTCACCTTTGCCGTTGTAAAAATATTAAATCAAGGATCTATGAAAACCAGATTCTTAAATGCCTGACTATTTGAACTGTTCTCAAGATTGATCCAGGTTTTGCCTTCTTTTTCAGTTTAATTTCAAATTCTGTTAGTCAGTTTTCTAAAAGGCTTTCTTATTTTACATAATTTTTGTGCAAGATCCGTTATGTGTTTTTACTTCAATACTCTGCTATTTTATTACTTAGTGAATAATTGATTAGTTTAAAGTGATAGTACATGATTTTGTTAGTAGACTGATAATTGTTTTAGAATCAGAAGCTATTTTAAAATTTAGGGCAATCTTGCAGACCAACAAGTGTTGGACAGATTTTGCTTCCCAGTATTAAATATTTTTTGGAAATGTTAATTTAACTATAACTAGGAAATTTCAGCTATGACATCAGCATATGTGTTCCTTAATAATGTTTTAATTCTTTTGACTCTTTAACAAATATTTCTGGCTAACCATTATAAATAAAAGTAGACCAATATTCCAGTTAAGTTGTGTTTAGAAATTGCCACTTAAATGTTTAGGTTGATTCAGTTTTATTAGGTTTTCTTATTTTAATTAAAAATATTTGCTCACTTTAAAACATACAAAAAGTGATTAAAACAAATAGCTTTGCAAACAGATTCCCCTAATATAACTACTGCTAACAAATATTCAAGGCTATTCAATTCTTAAATGGAAATTTTTAACTGTTTCAATTCAAAAAGTTTCTCTCAAAAACGACATGTGAACATGCATAGCAGATAAATGTTTAAAACTTTCTGAATTGTTTATTGGTAATACAGTTATTAGGTACTGGTGCATTTTCTCTACCTCCATCTCTTCACCATCTGCTCCTATTGTCCACTAATAGTTACACTTCATTCATCCATAGTCCATTCTGTCGGTATCACTTAGGAGCAGGGTAATTTGCATAGTATCTGGCCATGTGTGCTAGCATGTAAAAGCCCCTGCCCTTCAGGACCTCATATTCTAATTGGAAAAACTAATTATAGTCATTAATAAATAAGAGAGTATATGGTAAAACATGTATTAAAGGAAGCCGTTCCTGACCACCACCATCCCCCAGACTCAGATTATTTACTTGTATGTTCTTAAGGAATGTTTCTTTTTATCGAACACTTTTATTGATTTGACACTAGGCCTTCTTTAGTTTGATTATATAATGATATACTTCTTCCCACTTGTCAGAAGAGGCTCACGAAAGCTTTTCAGTGCTTAACACACTGCACATCACATACTGGGTGCTTAATTAATATCTGTTGACTGAATGACTAAATATGAAATACAACATAAACACTCAGAATGTGCAAGTTAACTTGGGGTTAGAATTGGCAAGGAAGATCTTAAGACGTAAATGATATTTGAATTGACTCTAAACGAAGGGAAGGACATGGATAGGTGGAAAGAGGGAAGAGAAACATTCACTGGGCGTAGTATAAAATAAGATAATATAATATAAAATTAACCATTTTAAAGTGAACAGGTCAGTGGCATTTAGTACATTCACAGTGTTGTGCAACCACCAACTCAACCTAGTTCCCTAAAACTTTCATTACCTTAGAAGGAAATCCTTTACTCATTAAGCAATTACTCCACATTTCCTACCCTCTCCACAGCTCCTGGCAACCACCAGTCTGGATTCCATCTCTATGTTTTACCTATTCTGGATATATCATAGAAACTGGAATCGTGTGATATGTAATCTTTGGATTGGGCTTCTTTTACTTAGCATAATGTTTCAAGGCTTATTCACTTTGTCGGATATATCAGTACATTACTCCTTTTTATGGCTGTATATTTCTTTGTATGTATATACCACAATTTGTTTATCCATCCATCCATTGCTGGACATATGCCCTGCTTCTGCCTTTTGACTATTATGAATAGTGCTGCTATAAACATGCATGTGCATGTAATTTTTTTAGTATGTGTTTTTAATTCTTTTGAGTATATATCCAGGAGTAGAATTGCTGAATCGTATCTTTATGACATTATAGTGATTTTAGAGAAAATTATGACCTAATATTTATTTGATATCCGAAAAAGTGATCATTTTGTAAATATTGAAACTATATTCAATTTATTTTTTTGCATTAATAGAAAACTTATTTTCAAGTTTATGATTGTTTCATTCACAAACATATCCCATAATTATTTTCTATTGTGCATAAGTTTGAAACAGAAGTCTACTTCTTGCTTGTTTTTTTTTTTTTTTTTTTTTTTTTTTTTTTTTTTTAGCTCTTAGTCTCTCTATTTTCCTAACACCACAAATTAATTTTCTATTAAGATAATTCTTGACTTTGGAGATGCTAATTAATTCAATGACCAACCCCAATTCCATCATCACCATATTTTTATTTACCCTCAGCCTTTACATTTATTCATAATATTTGGCAAATTGGTAAACATAAGCATAAAAAGAATTATGCCATTCTTCTTGGATTCCTTTATTCAGTGAGATGTGTCTTTTCCATTGTGTTATTTTAGTGCCCATAGCTTGAAATGACAGCCCCCTATCCAGTTGGGAAATTCCATGCCATTCACATTCTTTAATTGGAACAAACTTCAATTTCCAGTTCTATTTCTTCAACTTGTCTTATATCCGCCTTAGACTGGATATCCGTAAATCCTACTCTGATGAAAAGCCAACCAATTATGAGATAATAACTTAAACAATGAAACGCTATTTAATACACAACTATTTCTTTCCACCCTGACTTCCATGATCATTTCAGAGATCAGAGATTTAGTCCTAATGGAGTATTAACAAACTATTTCCAATGCAATAAAAAATCACGTTTGATCAAAGAGCGAAACTCAGGGATTGATACAGACATTCCAAACTCTTAAGGGTAATGGGATTCTTTCAGGCATCGGTGCCTGGGCAGAGTTTACGTATAAGCGAGGAGCTTGTGTGCAGTGGACACATTATGTTTTTATCTGCCCAACATTCATTACTCATTCTTTTGCTGATAGCATACTCATTGAACTTTGGTGAACTAGCCATCACAATTGGACACTATCTTGGTGGGACAATATATCAGAGTACTCCACTTTTCCTGGCTGGGGAGTAGAGCTGTGATTCAAATTTGTATGTTTCAAATTCCTTTCCAAAGAGTGTGATCCTTGAACATAGGAATAAACAAATCTGGAATTGATCTTAGAAGGCCCCGAAGAAAGTGCCCTTTAGTTCCTGCCACTCAGATCACCAGACCTGATTGATTTCTCTTTTCCTTCAGTTCTGTTCATATCTCTGCATCCTCCTTTCAATGGTTAGATTCACACATGGAGGAGCTATCCCAAATCCTAAAGATATCCCACAGAATATAGCCTAGGAGAAAGCAGAAATAAAAGAGCTTGCGGAAAATGGAATAAATTTGTATCTAAGAGATGGTTCATAACAAGCACGAAGGGTCGGAATGGTCAGCAACCACATGGCTAGCACCAGATTGGTTAATACAACTTCACACTCAGAAGATTAGAATCTAGCACGAATTCAACATATACTAGTGAAGAGTGGCAAACTCTAAAACTTCTAATGCCCTCATTTCTTTCAGTATTTTTTTCTGCATCTAAGGTAAATACATTCAAGTTATTATGAAAAGAAAAATCCTCTTTCTTGCTCTTATCTTTATTGCACAATACAAAACTGGTTCACAGAGTCAGGTCCCCAGATCAGCAGCATTAACAACATTTAGGAACTTGTGAGAAAAGCAAATCTTCAGGACCCACCCCAGACCTACTGTTTCAGAGACGCTGGGGACTGGCCCAGCCATGTGTGTGTTTTAGCAGCCCTTCAGGTGATTCAGAATCCCTCCAGCATTAAAGAACCTGGTTTAATACTGTGCCAGAGGTTGAAGGACACTCACAAATCTAATCTCCCACAGGGTGTAATGTGTCAATACCCTAGAAGACATATGGCCCTTCATATGTTGAGGGATAATTGATTTTGGGAGAACATCCCAACATCTCCTAACATTTTTTTCCCTATGATGAGTTTCTCAAGAATCCTTTGGGAAGACATGGTCTCCAAATCGACATTCTGCTTTTTGTGCCATGGACTGGCTTTGAACTCTACTTCCACCAAACTCTACACCATGCAAATTAAAAGAGAAATAAATAAAGCAACACCAAAGCAACAGAGCTCTTTATTTGAAATGTTACACCAAGAAAACAACAACAGGGAGAGGAGATTGAATTCAAAGGGAATGGCTGAGTTACAGCCAATAAAAACAACTGATGTGTGGTAAGCAGAGCAGTTATAGAAGGAGGGAAAACCTGGATCCCACGCGAAAGACTAAAGAACTATGGAGTAACAGTCTGTAGACTGAAAAGCAAGTCCTCAGTAGTACAGGCCTATTTTCCTCCTTAATTACACTGGAATCACCCATTAGTGGGACTCACCTGTGATTAAAAACCAACAATGGCAAAGAGTAAAGTACTCTTTACTCTTTGGATGTGTGAGCTTTGAAAACAAGACTGTTTCCAGTCTTGTTCATGGTTTTAAAATATTAGTTAGAATTCTGCTGCCACTGCTGCTAGTGTTTATTAGTAAGGCTGGAGACGTCAAGATCCTGAGTGTGAATGCACACTTTTGGGAGAGGAAGAGAGATTTTTAATTACAGCACAATGTACTGACTTTGGTATCATTTCCGTTGGCACCATTCACTTAGGGCTCCTTTGAACACTGTCGGGGGAAGGGACCCGTCGTGAACATCAGAATATGGTAGTGCAAAAGGCAAGGAAGGTTGCTTGACGGTGGAAGGGTTACACCCTTCTTGGATTTTAGTTCCAGCTCTATTCACTACCCAGTCGGATGCTCTTCATTATTTCAAAGTAAAATTTTAAGCCGAATAAGGAAATGCAAAAAGCGAATAATTTGCAGACAGAATTTTAGTCACAGCTTACTGTTGAGCTCAGTGCAGTATTTAATTAAGGGGTTACAGTTACATTGTTTCCATTCAAGCACGTGATGAGGATCTGCCTTGATGCGGAGCATACAAGAGTGGGCAGTGATGCAATGACTTTAAAAATCCAAGTGGTGAAACTTGAATATCTTGTCCTGTGAAGATACTGCTGTGTTATTACGCTGCTATTGCCTCCTTTCGAGGATTACAGCATATATCTTTTCAGAAGCACATAGTAAATATTGACCTTTCTTTTTAAATATTTGGGTAGGCTAAGGTTCACTACCATGATTAGATAGGTTAGATAGAATGCATTATAAAGTTCTGATTTAACCTTGATGAATGCCTTTTCAAATTGGCATGTATATAATCTCCATGAAGTTGCAGCTTCTACAATTCCATCGTATTCTCATATAATTATCATTTTATATTAGAACATCTTTGTTCTAATATAAAATGTGGTCATGGCTTCCTGAAATGTCATAATTTATCAAATCTCTTTCTCCCTACATTTCATCTCCACATCCTTTCTGAACGGTACACTATAATTTTCAGATTGCCAAGTATGACCTATCAAAACTAGAACGTGGGTGTGGTACTAAGAACTGTTTAGATATTCCAATAAAATAATAATCTGATGTCTAAGGGACACTGGGTAATTTTCTATTAATAATTTATGGTAGTTTAGAACTTGTAATATATGAGTATGCACCAGGGGATGTAAGAAATTGAAATGCATTATGTTCTGTGTCAAGCTGTTCTCAGATATCAAATGATTTTAGAGGATGGGGCGTCAGATCAGAAGTATTGGGAAATATAAGATAGAATTTCAAAGGCAGGAAGAAGCTTGATGGGAGAATAATTAAGAGTGAATTAGTGGAGATCTATGAATAATTGCAGGGCATGTTAAGAGAAACGTACTATTAATTGGAATGGGTTAAGAATTAAGACTTAACAATACTAGAAGCAAAAAGTCTGGAAAAAGACATTTTATGATGTATTATACTGTAATGTCAATATATCGTCTAGTGTATTCATCTATATATATATATTTTAAATTAAAGTTTATTGGGATGACAATTGTTAGTAAAGTTACATAGATTTCAGGTGTACAATTCTGTATTACATCATCTAGAAATCCCATTGTGTGTTCACCACCCAGAGTCACTTCTCCTTCTATCACCATATATTTGATCCCCTTTTCCCTCATGGATCACCCCCCTCCCCCCTTACCCTCTGGTAACCACTAAACTGTTGTCTGTGTCAATGAGTTTTTCTTTGTTTGTCTTGTTCCTTTGTTGCTTTCAGTTTTATATC
Organism: Rhinolophus ferrumequinum; assembly: GCF_004115265.2. NCBI lineage: Eukaryota > Metazoa > Chordata > Mammalia > Chiroptera > Rhinolophidae > Rhinolophus > Rhinolophus ferrumequinum. The sequence goes on from NC_046293.1 coordinate 71,834,749, forward strand.
CCACATATCAGTGAAATCATATGGTTCTTGACTTTTTCTGTCTGACTTATTTTGCTTAGTGTTATAATCTCAACATCCATTCATGCTGTCACAAATGGTACTATTTCATCTTTTCTTACGGCCGAATAGTATTCCATTGTGTATATATACCACAAGTTCTTTATCCATTCATCTATTGAAGGACATTTTGGTTGTTTCCATGTCTTGGCCACCGTAAATAAAGCTGCATTAAACATTTGAGCGCATATGTCTTTATGGATAAATGTTTTCAGATTTTGGGGGTTGATACCCAAGAGGGATTGCTGGGTCATATGGTAATTCTGTTCTTAAAATTTTTGAGGCACCTCCACAATGCCTTCCATAAACTTAACCAAGGATGTGAAAGACCTATATACTGAAAACTATAAGACATTTTTAAAAGAAATTGAAGAAGAAACAAAGAAATGGAAAGACATTCCATGTTCATGGACTGGAAGATTCAACATAGTTAAAATGGCCATATTACCAAAAGCAATGTACAGATTTAATACAATCCCTATCAAAATCCCAATGGCATTTTTTTGAAGAAATAGAACAAAAAATCATCAGATTTGTATGGAACCACAGAAGACCCCAAATAGCCAAAGCAATCCTAAGAAAAAAGAATAATGCTGGAGGTATCACACTCCCTGACTTCAGCTTGTACTACAGGGCAACAATAATTAAAACAGCATGGTACTGGCAGAAAAACAGACACACAGACCAATGGAATGGAACTGAGAACCCAGAAATAAACCCACATAAATATGGACAGATAATTTTTGACAAAGAAGCCAAAACCATACAATGGAGAAAAGACAGCCTCTTCAATAAATGGTGCTGGGAGAATTGGAAAGCCACGTGTAAAAGAATGAAACTAGAATGCTATCTGTCACCGTGTACCAAAATTAATTCAAAATGGATCAAAGGCCAAAACATAAAACCTGAAACAATAAACTACATAGAAGAAAACATAGATACTAAACTTATGGACCTTGGGTTCAAAGAGCATTTTATGAATTTGACTCCAAAAGCAAGGGAAGTAAAAGCTAAAATAAATGAATGGGACTATATCAAAGTAAAAAGCTATTGCATAGCAAAATAATTCATCTATATTTTTAAACTTGTTGACTACCCTGTAATCTGATTAATATGTAAATAAACATTTTAGCTTAGTTAGAGAAGGTACACTTTTAGAGAGAGAAGGAATTTGGCAGCCTCCTGCAATTTCCAAGGATACATTGGATACTGCTCACTTTCTGGGTAGAATTGGTTGGTACTTGGTGAGCATAGTATTATCAGATAGGCTGTAGGTTGATGGTATTTATTTCCCCTGGCTCCCTTTCCTATGACTTTATCATTCAGGACTATCCAGAAGTTCTTTATGCACTGCAAGCATAAATGACTAGAACAATGGAAGGGAAAGCCACCAGGTTGCCTCTGACAAGCACTGTTGTCTGCACCACTCTTACCTGCTGCTGAGCTGTGGACCCTACATGTGCTGAACTACCTTCTTCCCTGCACCTCTCTTCACATGGAAGGCTTTGAAAACCACTTATAGACACAATATCTTGTTCCATTTAGTTTTATGTTTACTTTATTTTAGTACATGCCACATCTCTACTCCTTCCCTAAGCCAGAATTGGAGGAAAAAAATAAATTTTATATCAATAGGCAAATATGTAAAAAGTTACTTGAAATAATGTGAGTTTAGCACTTTCAGCTCAGTTCTAAACAGCTTCATCATCTTTAAACTATGCAGAGACTGTTTACTGTTTTCCATTGAACATTTAAACCCTAAAGGTTCAGAGAAAATAGTAAATTGCCATATATATGTATATATAGACAACTCCATGAATTCTTGCTAATTGACGAAGTGAATTCGGAGATGGAATGCCTGCATAGCTGGTATTTTATCTATTTTATATGCTACTATCAAGCTACAGTTGCTCCTTTTAATTTCAAGTTTTTCATTTTCCTTTCCAGTCTATTATACTCTTTCCATCTTTTTGGTGGCTATTTATTTATCCTTAATTCTAATTTACTACAACTTTGATGATGAAGTTACGGAAGGATGCTCGCAGGGGCTCAGATGCTGAGGAATGAATAACACCACTAAAATGTAAACAGGGGAGAAAGAGAGCAAGCACACTTTCATGCTTATCTAAATGGAGCTCACTATTTTAAGACTGCCTGGATTTGCAATACCCTTTTTAGGATTCACTAGTTATTTTACACTTCTATTGAATATTCTGTGAAGGAATAATAAGACTTGTTTGTTTGTTTCCAGAAATATCTTGTTTAAATCCAATACCCTAGAGAAAAACTCAAGAGGAAAAGCTGCTAAGTTTACTTAACTTAAAAAGTTTCTTTCTTTCTTTTTTCCTTTAAAGTTTCCTTGACAGCATTGCTTGTTGATTAAAAAGCTTTTCAAAGTTCTTCTAGTGATACTGTCAAGACTACACTCTCCTGTTTTACTGCAGAGGCAAACGTTAACCTCTCCTGAGGTTTTTCTAACAAAGCATTTTCTCCTTTTCAGCTCTTAGCATTGCCAGATGTGCAATTAAATGGTCACTACACCTTTATTATATTTTTTGTGGTGTGTTTTTTTCATTATTTTTCTTGTTTATGTAGACTGCAGTAGTTATGGTCTCCATATGCTTGTTATGTAAGATAGCTCTTAAAACCCAGCTGAGAGATGCAAGCTGGTGAGGAAAACATCACCAATGGTCTCCCATTTATCTTAGTTTACACGTAAATTCAGGTTGGCAAATGTGTTTCTAAGCATCTTTCAACTATCAGGCAATGTTTTTGTATAGTTCTCAACAGCTTGAAGGAAGGGATCTACCTATATAGAACCTGATCTTATCACTTAATAACTTTGGGCAATTGATACAGTACTTTTTAGATAAGATACCATCAGCAAAAGAATTAGAAGGGGAGGTTTGGTGAAATAAATATATGCAGAAGTTAGGCTTTCGTGTGGGGTGGGTGGCTTGGGGAGGTGCAGGGATTCTTCCTGATGAACGTAAACAAAAATGATTTCAAAGAAGATGGACTTTAATAATTTAAATAACTTTCAGTAAGCCATACAATTGAATTGAATTTGTTTCTCCTAATGTTATCCTTAGAGAAACCCCAAATATCTTATTTCATGAGAATCTGGGATCTGTACGGTTGAAATTGCGAATATGCCATTATTGTAGAAAGAATTGCAGACATAAAACTTTGAGAATGCACATGCTTTCAGGCAATGTTTTTTAAAACTGTCCTATGAAAATGATATATTTCTAATGAGCAATTTTAATGTTTAATAGGAAACAGGGAAATTGGCTTTATGTGAGAAGAATCTATCCCATCCAATTAGAATTATGAAACTTTCCATGTATGTTTGTTCATAGTGTTTTGTTTTATTTTGTTTGTCTGTTTTTTGTCAGAAAGTGTGGAAAGTTGGAAAGTGTGGAAAGTTGGCAGTGTTGTCTCCAGGACTAAGAGTATGTGAGTGCTGCTAACACCCTTTGTTTTCAGTGGCCTCCTGTGAAAGTTAACAGTTCTGTTAGGAAAATCTGGAGTAAATCAGTACATTTGTAAGGATCCATGTTAGTATCTGATGATCTCTGGCAGAAAAGTGTTTAGAGGAGAGAAGACAAATAACACATTCCTTTTCATCTTTAACATTTGGTCGTCCAGGCTATCTGTATTTGAATGCAGAAACTTTTGTTCCATCAATTCTAGAAATATGTGAGAGATTTTATTTTACTTATGATGAAAAATATGAAAATACATGCATTAATAAGCCAAGTTGAATTACTAAAAATTCCGGTTATTTTAAAAATTAACAAATTGCTCATATCCCTGATTCTATATTCTAAGTTCACATGTAATAAGTATTGTATTAATACCAGTTGTTGATAGATTTCAGCCCATCCCATTTTCAGCAAATCAAAGGGTACTTTATTATGCTTTATTTTGGATGTGCAAATTTCCTTCATATTCTTAAAATCCATTGCAGGCATTTCTAGTGACTAAGGAGATGCCTGTCGGTGATGGTGGGATTGACTTATTTCAAAGCTTCTTGTTGCTGTTACAGAACTTGACAAAGAGGATACACATGGCAGCGAGAGATGTTTCTGGGAACTTTTTATACCAGTGGGAACCTTATACAGATTTTTGGTGGTTCCCCCTCACCTCACCCTCTTTGTTCTTTATGTCCGAACTAAATACTAACATAACTATGGTATAAATATGCAACTCATCCTGAAAGTACAAGAGCTGACTAATAATGAGGATTTTAAGCTACGGTTACTAAGAATCAAACTTCCTCTTTTATTGGATGAAAATCTCATTTACCATGAGCTACTTAATGGCAGGTTATCATCAGATTCTTTCTTTGTTCTCATTTCTTTTAAATTTGTGACATCAATTCATTAATTATATAGGTGTTGAGTAAAGAAAAATAGATACTAGTTTTAGACAATAAACTGAGTTAACCGTTTTTTTTTCTATTCTCATCATTGCCCACCTCCTATAGTTTATAAATATTTTGCGGAAGCATTATGGGAGGATAAATGGAATGTTTTTGTAAAAATATTTAGCAAGAGAATATGGATACGGGGGTGAGGGGGGAATGAAGAAAACAAAACATCTTAGCCTTAGCCTAAAAATTAGAAACTCCTCATATATATCTTAGGTTGATAATGATGAAAAAAAATCCTGAATTAAAAGTCTTTACAGAAATCTATCTACTTTTTCAACATTATGCTTTTCTGTTAAGCTATTTTCATGGTCTAAGTATTAAAAACAGGAAAGTGGAAGATATTTTAGGACAACATATGTGTGGTTCATAAAACCAATAACCAAGAAGTATGAGAGAACGAGTTAGGCAACAGTTTCTATTGCTGCCACAAATCGTTCTTTCATTGTGAAATTTCAAGAAAAGAAAGCTTTGGGCCTCATATAATATAGACATGAAGGGAGTGTATATCCGTATATCAGCATTTTTAGTAAGAAAATGCGTGGCCGGGTCAGTATGGACATAATATCAGTAAAAGGAAATATTAATATATAAAGAAAATTATTCTGGTGAAAAGCAGACAGAAAAAAAGCAATCTTTGAAGTGTTCACTCAGACATTTTAAAGAGTGTATTTGAAGCTTGCATCTTTCATGACATGTTATCTATATATGTCGGAATCTAATGGACGAGATGCCTCTGAGTGAGAAACATTGTTTTCCAGTTATTGGTTTCATTTTATTTCTGGGCTGTTGAGAATAAGGCCATTTCATACAGCTGGGAAGACTGTACACTACACTTCTCCAGATGTGAAAGGTACTGCAACTGCAGGTGATGGCCCTGGATCCTTACTTTTGTTCAGTGGAATAAATAGATGTTCATAATGTATGTGTAATTTTATATTGCTGACCAAGCAGCTGAATACTCGTAAGATACTCAGAATAGGAGATTTACCATTAGACGTCATGCTTTCATTCTCATACTTCCTAATTCCCCATTCCTATTTTAATGTGTTCAGGTAGGTTGACTAATAGGTTGTCTTGCTGAATCTTTCAGTATTCCCATCTGTCTCACACGTGTGTGCACGCGCACACACACGTACACATACAGGTGTTGTCCTAGTAAAATGTTGCATGATCTGATAAAGACCACCTTTGAGAAGTTATGATTTGGGTGGTCGCCTAGAATGGCTATGAATGTTAGTTATATCTGACATTTAGAACCTTTTCTGGAACTAAGGGAGTATTAATATCTCCTGATCATAGGTGGCAATTAATTGAATTCACTTTTTGGGTTAAAATCACAGGTGATTATATTGCTACCTGGTGTTCAAATATAAAAATAAATAAATGAAATCAAATAACTTCAGAAATGATTTCTTCTCAATTCCTGACAGAAACTTGATGTACTCTAAATATATCTGAAATAAAGCAGGGGATAGTTAACATTTTTACTCTGAAAGAGTAAGAGCGATGGTTATATTTCATGCCATAGGATGCTTGACATTGAGATTCCTACAAATTCCTCGTAATTACAAGATGCAACCTTTGTGATCAACATTTTTATTGATACCTTTTAAACAGTTATGTTTGGGTATGTCAGCCAATTCTTATTTATAGATAACATTCAAAAACAGCTGGGAATAATACAAGTGACACAGGAACCATAAGAAGTAAAAAAAAATACTTTTATATAAAAGTGGCGTTTTAATATATTATTATGCCTAAATATAATTTTATGCCTAAAATTATTTGGCTGCATTTCCCAGGAATAAATTGTCATGAGTTGGTTTAAGGTGCCCTTCTTTACCTTTAAAACACAGTGTATTTGTGTACAATGTATGCCAACAGGAATAGCTCTTGAAGTATAACTATTAAGTTGGTGCAAAAGTAATTGTGGTTTAAAAGGGTAAAAATAATTGCAAAAACCGCAATTACTTTTGCACCCACCTAATATTTGTGGACTTATTAATGTTCTTTCTGAGTATTTATTTACACTTGTAAGGTCCACTGTCTTGTTGGAAATCTGAAACTTATCTAGCAAGACTATTGAAATGATTTTATTTTAATAAAATAGCTGTCCTTTCACCAGATGTGTATGTTTTTGACTCTGAGGGTTGATAGGCCAAAAGGGAGAGTATCAACGTGCAATGCCATTTCAAAGCTCCCTACATTTGCTTTTCATTATACTTTATGGTTACAAGGTCCTACTGAATTTGATGAATTTCATTTGCCCAATTAGCTACATCAGTAACATATTGTAAGGAAACCTTAAGATGGCAAATATATGCCATAGAGCATATATAACCAGCTTCCACCTCACCTGAGTTGTTTCTTGTTTTAGTGGTCATTGTGTACATTTCCAAAAGTCCATTAACTGTTTTATGATTGACTCCTTTGTACGCATCACCCGACTTTATGTTTTAGCCAGCTGGTTTACCTTTTTTTCCCTGCTCGATACCCCAATAAAGGCATATCTTGGCTTATTGCCCCCTCCAATATACTGTATGGCTAATACTTCTTGATGCATCAAATTTTCCCCAGATACCTGAAAAAACAATGATGGCAGTTGGGACTCTGGCAAGAGAAATTCCAAAACAGACCTCAGTGTTTTAAGTGTTTGAAGCCAAGTCTGGAGAATAGTTTTAACTCCGTACTCACTATATCTTATGTTATTTTTTTAATTTAAATATCTTCCTTATATCTGGAGGACAATCTAACCAATCAATAAAACATTTTACTAGCTATCAGTACGAATTATTTCTTCTCTAAGGTTTACGGGAAGTTCTTAGCTAACAAGTCAATGTAGGTTCTCGAGGTCTAATGTGAAACACTGATAATACCCAATATGTTTTAAAGATGGATTGTAGGAAAAAAAATTAAGAATATGACTTTTATTGCTTCTAACCATTAGAGATTAGCAGGGGTATGATTTACTCTCCTATCTTAAACAATTAGAAACTGGACAAAAGTATATAAAACAACATTATTCATCCATTGGACAAAAAGCAGCACAGGGCCGTGTTCCCTGAGGGAAGGGCAATAAAAGGGATGTTCTATTATTCTGCCCACTTACTTCCTGGAGGCAGTGTCCAGATCACAGATTAGGGATAGAGAACCCAACTAGAGTCCAACAGTTGTGCTAAGTGGTAGACACTGAAATAAAAGTTCAGGAAAGCTTAGGGTTCTAAAATTTCTCAGGGAGAGTACCAGAAAGGGAGAAGTGCAGAGAGACAGAGAGACACAGAGAGAGAATATGAATGAGAATGGACACTGGAAACTTATAGAGGTTTTTCCCTCAGTACAGAGGACTTGCCTGTACATGTAAAGAAAGGAAAACAGCAAAGGCCAAGGAAAAAAGCATCAGAAAAGAATATGATAAACAATTCCTAGAACTCACATAAGGCTGGGGATACTTGCCTTATTTCCAGCCTTAAGCTGGAACACAATAAACAAACAAACAAAACAGAGTCAAATTCATAGATACAGAGAACATTTTGATAGTTGCCAGAGGGGAAGTGGGTTCAGTGGATGTGTGATAAAAGAGAAGAGATTAAGAAGTACAAATTGGTAGTCACAAAATAGTCATGGGGATGTAAAATATAGCCTAAAGCATATAGTCAATAATATTGTAATAACTATGGTGTCAGATGGGTATTCGATTGATCGGTGATCACTTCGTAAGTTATATAAATGTCTAATCACTGTGTTGTTCACCTGAAACTAATACAATATTGTATGTCAACTGTAATTGAAAAATAAAAACAATTGCTATAAAAAGAACAAATAGAAAACTAATGGTAAAATGGTAGTTTTAAACCAGTCATATTGATAATTATATTAATTTGAAGTACTATGAGCACTCCAATTAAAAGATGCAGATTGTAGAGAGAATAAAAGAATGTGATGAAATATGTATCATCTTCAGGAAATACACTTTAACTATAAAGACACAGATTAAAGTGAAAGGTGGAAAAATTATACCAGTCATTTAATCTATCAAAGTATCACTCAAAGTAGACTTTAGAATAAGAAATTTTTTTTAAAAGTTAAAGTAAGGTTTTTTTAATTATGTATGTCAAAGGATTCAGTACATAAAGATGAAATAATAATCCTAGGTATGTATGAAACCAATGTTAAAACTGTAAAATACATAAAGCAAAAACTGACAATATTGTGACAAGACAACACTATGGTAACAGGGGTGCTAAAAACTGTGAGGGGGTCTGAGATTGTACTGTTTGCAAGCTAACAAATTAACTTGCCATAAATTCATGGGTTGTGGCTGAGACTTTCGACTCCTCTGTTAACAACCAGGCACAGATTATTATTCAAAGTATTAGCAGTAGCCGTAATATCATTTTCTCGTGCAAGTTTCTCAAGCCCCGGTGTCGACCGGACGATATGACAAAGACCAGGTGATATCTCACATGCGTTGGGTTGGGCTACAGAAGAGGAATTTTGAGCCTAGGGAATGTAAATCTTTTATAATTATTTGTAAGCAAACCTGCTTCACCTTTTTTTTTTCCCCTGGAGGGAGACATTATTTTTATTACAATGGACATTTAAAAACAAAACTACAACAACGACAACAAAACTTTCTTTTCCCCTAAGGGAAACACCATTTCTATCTTCCAAAGCTTTTTCTATCTATCTTCTAAAACTGTTTACTACTCAAAACTCTTGAAAAAATAGTTCAGTGTGACAGGGCAGTTAGTTAGGGCCTCTGCTTACGAGACTGGGAAAATGTGAGAAATATATGGAGAATTGTCTCTTAACAAAAGGTAAGCTGCAACTAGGAGAAAGTGTTTGCAAAACATAGTATCTAAGAAAGGACCTGTATCCAAAGCATGTAAAGAGCTATTAAAACTCAATTAATAGGAAGACAAACAGTTAGGAAAAAGTTTTGAACAAACATTTCACCAAAGGTGATGTATGGATGGCATAGAGAGCAAATGTTAGGTTGGTGCAAAAGTAATCGTGGTTTTTGCAATTATTTTTAACCTTTTAAGCCACAATTACTTTTGCACCAACCTAATACTTAAAAAAGATACTCAGCATCAATAAGCTGCTAGAAAAACTCAAATAAAAACTGCAGTGATATACCACTGCACCTCACTAGAGTGGCCAAGATTCAAGACTGACCATATGAAGTATTGATGAGTATATGGAACTACTAGAACTTTCATACACTGCTAGTAGGAGTTCAATGGTATGTTTTGGAAAACAGTTTTTCAATTTCTTAGACAATTGGATATATACTTATTAAATGATTTAGCAACCCTGTTCTAGTTATTTCTCCATGAGAAAATAAATAATATCAACACAAAACACATGAAAATATTTATAGAGCTTTATTCAAAATATTCCCAAACTGGAAACAATCCATGTACCTTTAACTGATGAATGTAAAGGAATTCTGCCATAAACGTACAATGGAATACATCTCAGCCATACAAAAGGAGGAACTACCATGTTTCCCCGACAATAAGACCGGGTCGTGTATTAATTTTTGCTCCAAAAGACACAGTAGGGCTTATGTTCAGGGGATGTCATCCTGAAAAATCATGCGAGGGCTTAATTTTCCGGTTAGGTCTTAGTTTTGGGGAAACACGGTACTGGTACACATACCATGGATAAATCTAAAAAGCATTATGATACATGAGGCAAGTCAGCTGGAAAAATACTGCTTGATTTCATTTCAGTGTACACCAGAAACAACAAAACGGGGGTCCGAAAGCACTTCATTGGTTGCCTGTTTTGGGAGTGGGATGCTGACTGCAAAGGGCCTAAGAGGAGGTTTTAGGAAACATTCCACATCTTGTTTATGGTGCTGGTCACATCGAATTATTTTCTTAGAATTATTCAATTTGATTGCTGTAAATTTTACTTCAATCAAGCTAGTAAAGATAGGAATGTGACTTTCCTGTGTATTTTAGCGAAGAGCAGAGTTGAATGAAAAACTAATTGTATTTTGTGTTTTTGAAAGCATGTTTTTAATGTTGACAGTTGGTTATTCTCTGTTTCTCATAAAAAAGTAATAGTTAACCAATTGTCATTTCATGAGGTTGTTTTTATTTATTTTTAAAATCACTGATATTAAAATGGAGCCAGGATGGAATTCTCTCATTGCCTGAAACTCTAGCTTTAGAAGGCAGTACATTTCAGGAGTCATTGCTTCTTTTACTGTTAGATTGGATGGGAAAAAAAGGACAAGTAATTTACCTAATTTTTATTTTCAGGTTTTTTCTCCCCGAGTTCAATTCTGTTAACCCTTATGATACTGGCCAAACTCTTCGACTATGCTTCTTGCCTTTTCTCAATGATTCTCAAGGCTATTATATATCTTAGAACATTAATAGCTAACATTTATTGAACACTTAACTACCATGTTTCCCCCAAAATAAGACCAGGATTTATATTAATTTTTGCTCCAAAAGAAGCATTAGGGCTTATTTTCAGGGGATGTCTTATTTTTTCATGTATAACGATCTACATTTTTTCATGTACAACAATCCACATTTATTCATGTACAAAAATCTACATTTATTCAAATACAGTCATGTCATCTTCTGGAACATCGTCAAAACTCTCCAAACCACAAATTCAGGCTTGAATTTCATGTGGCTTCATATCCTATGGAACCATTGGCCTCAATTTCTCATGTCCAGCAATAGAGCTCTCCTTAAATGAGCACTTCTTGTCCATGTAGCCTGCTCGTAGAGCATTGGCAACACAGCTGTCAGTGATTTTATCCCCTGAATTCTTCACCCAACTCATGACCTCTTGCAGGCTAGGCTTCACAAAGTTTCCACGCTGATTTCTCTCCATTCTATTTTCAATGTAGTCATTGATTTCCATGTGCAAATGGTCCTTGAATGGCTTGTTTATTGCAATATCAAGAGTCTGGAGATAGGCAGTCATTCCTGCAGGAATCATTATTTGATTCATTTTTCTCTCTGCAAGGAAGTTCCTCATGTCTTTAGCACGGTGAGTGCTGGCTGAATCCCAGACTAGCAGACCTCTTTGGCCACCTTGCAAAACAAGTGACAGCATTAAATCGACACACCTCCTTATAACTGCTTGTGTGCACCAGGCTTTTTCGGTTTCAAGAACATAAATGCCTGAAAGACGTTCAACCTTATCTTTGTTGCCCTTAGTGATGATTAGAGGTGGGGCTTTCTTTTCATCCAGACGAATTGCCAAAATACAGGTAACTCGTGCACTTTTGTAACCAGTGGAGGGAATGTAGATTGACAGGGTACCCCTGTGATCACTTGTCGTTTGAGATCCTTGGCCCTTAAACACTGCAGTTTCATCCATAGCAATCCTTTGAAGAGCTGGTATTTAGAAAAGTCGATGCCATCAATAAAGGACTTGAATGCGAGTGCACGTTTCATAACTTCAGTATCTCCCAGCTTGAACAGTGTTGTCGATCTTAGAGACCATTCATATCTCTGAAGGAAGCCATCCAGCCAGTGTTGTGATGCTTTGAATTCTTCTGGGGATATTTCTAGCTGTGGTGCCATTGCAAGGGCAAATGCTTGAATATCAGCCCTGCGCACAACCAAAGCCTTTGTTTGCTCTTCTGTCTGCAGTGCATTCACAGGTGATGTCTTCCAGCTCAGGAAATAATGGTTGCCGACCTGATCCACACATGTGCTTCTTACCATTTCCCTCGTCCACCTGTTGACTGAGGTTATCATACTCTGCTCACCATTTTTGGACCATTTGGAGATCCAACTTCTTCTCTTTGCAGAAAGCCATAAGATTCTTGCCCCAGGAGTCCCCCATGATTCCTTTCTTGTACTCGATGGAATAGCTCTTTCTTTTTGCACTCATCTTGTCTGGGGGTCGAAAAATTATTCCTTTTAAATCTACCATTAAATCAAGTGTTAATTGAAAACTTATGAGACAGGTGTGGCAACAAAAATGACAATTAAGAATCATGGTCCACACAAAAGGGACGAAAAATTGGAGGCACCAAAATTCAGAAAATATTTCTTTATTTCACATGAGTGCATTAAATATGTCCGTTGCAACATGCGACATATTGAATTATGAAGATTCATATTAGACACAACCACGTCCATTCGTTATCAAGTGCGCACGTTATTCGTGTGTTGTGTCTGTACTCCAATTGGTCATTTGGCAATAAGTCTTGAGTGTATCTGTTTACATAGGCATTTACCTCTCGTCCAAAGGTGCCCACTTGGGTATTTATAAACAATTAATTGTAATTTATATTATCATTTATTTTAGTATTAATGACATTAAAGTATTAATGACAATCATATTGTTTATTTATATTTAATTATATATTAATATTGTTATTTTATAATTCAATACGTCGTGTTTTGCAATGGATGTACTAAATGCATCCGTCTGGCTGACAATCTTCACTGGGGCTTATTTTTGGGGTAGGGCTTATATTACGAGCATCCTGAAAAATCATGCTTGGGCTTATTTTGTGGTTAGGTCTTATTTTGGGGGAAATACGGTAATTGGCAGACTCTCTGTTCTACATATATTTCCTTTCTCACAGCTACCTTGTGAAAGATGTACAACTACTTTTTTCCTCATTTTACAGATGGTGAAACTGAGGCTCAAGCAAATGCCAATGTCATCTGTCTAGTAAGTGAGGAAGCAGACATTTGACTACAGGTGGTCCATCTTTAGAGTGCATTCCCTGAACTGTCAAACTACAAATCCACTAAAATGCAGATCTTAACTTTTAATACACAGGAGAATGAATTTCTTTAAATTTGGTTCTCAGACATCCCTCTCTCCCTAACGATTCTTCTTTGGTAGGTTTGGGATGAATCCAGTAATCTGTATTTTTATCAAGCCTTCTACATGGTGCTTTCTTGAACTCAGTCTCAGAAACCCCATATTCTGTGACGTTAAGCTAATTACTCCTATTCAAAGGTGATGTTCTTGGTATGAAATGGGATCACAGCTCCTGACTCACAGTAAATTCTCTAAGTTAAGTTTTTTGTTGTTGTTGTTGCTCTTGGTAGATGTTACTTCATAGAATTAGTCAACAGTGACAATTCTTTTCAACCCTATATTTCAGTCATAGTGAAATGATACTATCTTATAAGCAATGGGCATTTCAAAGTGAAAAGACATCTTATTGAATGTGAACACATTTTTTTTTCCAATTTGATTATATCAGTAATTACAGTGTGTTCTGCTCCAGCATATACCAATTAGCTCACTTGCAATTGGTAAATGGAATTATGTTGGTAAAATGTGGAAGGCGTATAGCTGTAATAGGTGATTTATCCTAGGCCAAGGGAGGCAGAGTAGTCATAGGAACATTATTATCTTGGGTGGGAAAAGAAGCCCTCCGCTTTGATAATATATAGTGAACAGGTGCCCCTTTGACTCAGTTTTAAGAAAAGTTGAAAATACGAGTGCCAGTATCTTGGCCTTCCTCACCAGAGGGTCATCCGTCTTGTCCAGTGTGTTTGGCAAATATCTGCAGATTGCATTGCCCCTGTGCAATGTACTGGCAAGCCTCCTGGCTCAGAGTTTGCCTTCCACCTGGATTTTCCCACCAATGCTACTAAAGGAATTGCCAGCACTTCTATTCAGTGTATTTATTTATTTTTATCCTGAACTGAACTGCTTGCTTGGGTGGTCCAAATGATTTTCTGAGGTACCAATATTATTTTTGCTAGTGATATGCTCACAAAGTTGCATATGTTTTGAATGATCTCCCAGAACTAATTTTCCCACAAGTCCTATTATTTTAGGTATGTCATTTTGTTTGCCATGTGAGGATTACAGGATGCATATATCTTCTCATATGATTTAAACCCCGTGTTAGGAACTTGAACGTCTCTAGATTTTCAAATATCTTACAGTCCTGAAAGGGATAGTGTGTTAAATGATTTGTAAATTTAAACTAAGTTACTTTCTCAGAGTGATCATTTCATTTTTTTTATCACTACTAGTGTTGTATTTGTTTCTTATTATCTCATTGGATAAAGCCCACTTGGATTACTTTTTTAAAAGTTGTCAAGATTTCTAACTTGTATTTGAATTTCTTCTATACTTTTATCAAAAGAATGTATAAATTTAACTTTAGTTATTGGCTTTAACCTGTAAATGACTCCTTCTTACTTAAAAGTACATACTAATTTTAGACCTGGAAATAGTAAACAAAGAAAATCATTTCTTTACTACAGAGAGATGTTTTCTACAATAATGGCTTATGATTCTCATAATTGCCACCATTCATTGAACGTATACTAAATGTCCACTCATTTTTCTAGGCACTTCACTTGCAATATTACTAATTCTTAAAATATTTGATAAATATAACATAGATTTTCTAAATAAATAAAAAAAACCAGAATACATCTGTCTGTCTTATAGAATTCTTACACAGAAATGTGAGGGATATGAAATCAAATAAATTATTATTATTAGATATAACATTGCTGATGAAATCTCAAACTCCACATATTTATGGAAATGTGATATTCACTAAGTGATGGAGGAATTTTTCTGTGTATCCATTATCTTACTGACCCTACTTTTAAGACAAGAATGCATATGTATCAGATGTTTTCTTAAACATTCAGCCCTTGCTTTTGTTATAGATCGTGAACATGCTTTTAATCAGAAATGGAACATGATCTGATCATAATAAAATAATTTCATTGTTAGAAGTAGCATTGTTCATAGTCATGGAGTATACATTTGGCCACTCTTTAGAAATTTAGGATTTTAAGTTGGATTTAATAAGCTTAACTAATAATGTTATTTTAAATTGTTTCTAAGATGTTTCTTAAAGTTACTCTTTAAATAGTCTAGGCTCTCCCACTTTCTAACTGCATGATTTTGGTCAAATTACTCAAATGAATCTGAGTTATATCCTTTCTATAAAATGGAGAAAATAAATTCTTGAGTTTTTCCATTGGTTAAATATGACAGTGCAAATAGTGCTTGCCCAGTAACTGTTATGTAGTACATTCCACATGTGTGTTAGCTATGAATATTTTTGTTAGAATTATTAAATTTCTAAACAATGATTACTCTATAGCTAGCTGGTGCCCTACTCTCTGTATTTACTATATTTTAATAATATAGGAAGGCATGGTGTGCTGAATGATTTAGCAGCTTTAGCTAGTTGCACTGTTGCATGAGTTTAAGCTGATTTCATGGGATGAAACAGAATGAACACCGTGGTTCATGGCTGTCAGTAGTGAAAAATAGCTGGAAATCAGACAAACAGCTTCATTGCTGAGATTGTTTCCGGGCTAAAAGTTCTTCCAACAGCTGTTTGTTTTGGCCATTAATCGTGTCCATTTTTTTTTTTTTAATTTTTTTTTTAAGCTGGGGGAAATACAATTTTCTTTAAAAAGAGAATGTAGGCTGGTTGTTTCTGAAGTCAGGAAGAACGCTTGTCCTTCCACTATTGCGGTCTCTTGGGTGCTTTGACAGTTGGACTGAAGGACTTTTCCTTTTGTTTTTCTCTTTTTTACTCTCAGTGCTTAGACTCACACTGCTGTATGAGCAGAAAAAGTAAAACTAGGAGCTCTTTAATCCTAGAGAAGGAGCTTTATAGCAGTTACCTTCAAGAAAAGTTTACTCCCCAAAGGAGTATTTAATATTGCATAGATACTGACTCACTGGAGAGAGAGAGAGAGAGAGAGAGAGAGAGAGAGAGAGAGAGAGAGAGAGAGAGAGAGAGAGAGAGAGAATGACAGAATGAGAATTCAAGCCAGCAAGAAAGAAAGATACTTAACTAAAGATGAAGGGAAGTTTTGTTGCCTCTTCCTGAAAGTTATATTATTAGTTTTTAGGTTTTTTTTTTTTTTTAAATCATGATGACTGCTAGTTTTGTTTAAAGTATTTGTTCTGGAAATACTAAAGTTGGAGTCTACCAGACTGAGGTTAGAAGCATTTTCTTTGGCAGCAAGAAGATACTTTTATAGAAGCCATGCCTGTACTTGGGGTTGCCTCAAAACGGAGGCAGCCAGCTGTTGGGTCCAAGCCTGTTCATACTGCTCTTCCGATACCAAATCTTGGCACTACTGGGTCACAGCATTATTCTTCAAGACCTTTGGAACTGACTGAAACAGAGAGCTCAATGCTTTCTTGTCAGCTGACATTAAAATCAACCTGTGAATTTGGAGAGAAGAACCTCCTCCAAGGGAAAGCTAAGGAGACAGAAGACAGCAAGGTCAGTGGCTGAAGGTTATGTGCTATGTAGCTGCAGATTTCCTTTTAGGTGGAATATAAAGCATGTTGTGAAATGGTGTCTAGTAGAGGAACACCGGTGTAAGAAAGTAAGTAGTTTGTATGGCTGGGAAGCTGAATATTTAGCCTATGTAAATCTGTAGTTACAGTTTATAGTTGTAAAAAAGTTGTGAGCTTAATTCTCTGACTACATGTATGTTGTTATCACCTAGCACTACTTATTGATGAAGTGACTAGTTAGTTCTAGATATCGTGCTATTACTGATAACCATAACCAATCACAAATATGAGAAATAGGGGACCTATATTTCATACATATTATATTGTAAAAGAAGACTTGTTTGTAAAAGTACATAGAGATATCATCACTTTTCTCTAAATGTCTTTTGCATTTTAAATACTTTCTGTTTGAATATGTGTATCCTAGACTACTTAATTCATTGCCATATGAAGGACAATGAAATATTATTTTCCTTGATACTGTACATTTGTCTGGATTTTCACTTGTAAATTGAAACCCTACTGTTTTACTTATTACTGACATCATTTTCAGTCATTTAATTCATGAATTCTGTGAGCAGTAGCTCATACTCTTGGTTTTTAAGTCATGCTACAATCATTTTCTCCAGATGCTATAGAGTAGTATGGCCCTTAAGGATGAACTTCCTGGGGACTCATTGATACCTTGATAAACATCACTTTTTTGTGCAGCTTTAACTATGATGTCAAGCTTTCAGAAGTCACCATTCTCACCTCTGGCTCCTTAGGGAATGGTTTGATTTTACCCAAATGTGATTTAAAAATACCTTAAGAGGAAAAAAAAAATACCTTCATGTAGAAATCAACTCTACAAGTTGAAAAGAAAGCCACCCTTTTTTGTCTGAAATGTCCATTCCATCTGTCTACACCTGTTCAAATCTTCTGAGGTACAGACCCAAGTGCAACTTTCTTTGTAAAGCCTTTGCTTCTTACCCCTTTCCCTCCTTTCCTCTCCTGTAATTCTATCTGTAGTAATACTTATAGCACCTTTACTTATATTGTATTTTAATTACCTGATTAATTTATTTCTCATCCCACTAAATTGAAAATATATAGATGGTAGGGCCTTATTCTGTGTTCCAGCTTCCTCTCCCCAATTCATTATGCATACAAATGAAATAGTAATTGAATGAATTAATACACGAATGAATGAATGAATGAATGAATGAATGAACGAACTAACAATTGTTTTGAGAAAGATTTAGTTAAGTTCTTTAGTCTCTTTGGATCGTTTAGTCTAATAAACATAGGGTTTGGGATGAATGGTTTTTAAAGTACATCTAGCTCTAAAATTATATCACCCCTTTGGTGTTTTAAGAAAGCATTGTCTATGCAAGAAAAATTAGTTAGAAAAATAGTTAATTATAGGTTTATACTTCTCAGTCCACTGTAAGCAATTGGGTAGAAGTAAGGAAGTGTAAATTATCCACAGAAGACTAAACTTTTTAACTTTATGTAAATAATTAAATGTGAACACCATACAACTCTGTTCCAATGTTCTGTGTACCCACAAGGACTTGTCTGGATTAGATGGAAAGAATAGATAGACACTTTTTCTCTGCTGACCATGCTATTATCTCTGCAGGTTTAGTCAAACTTTCACTTTGATAAATGGCCTTGGCCTAAGACTTGACCACTATAAGTACTATTTTCATTAGAATTTGGGTTGATCTCTGGTTAGCAAGCCTATCAATCACACATCTGATATTCCAATAAGACTCTGTGGTAAGCAGTGTTGTATTTATAGGGATTTTTTACCACGCCACTCATCAGATTAAAGACTTTTCCAAGTAGATGTAAAGAATGCCTGGTCAGCATTTCAATATATTTCTAAATGTTAAAAGAATATATTCAAAGATATGTATAAACTTTTGAAAGAATAGAACTGAAGAAAAGAGCAAATTGATTAAGGTTGTTGTATACTGTTAGAGATAATTAGACTTGGCTGCAAATAGTAGACATCTCAACCTAACAATAGCATACACAAGATAGGATTTTATTTCTTTTTCTTATAAATGATAAATGGAAGTAATCGGTCCATGGCTGGCAGGGAGGCTGCATGAAGTTGTCAGGGAACCAGGCTGTCTCTGTGTGGCCCAGTGTCACCAGTTTGTGGCATCTATCGCTTAGTCTTGAACAGATAATTGAATTTCACTCCATTAGAAAGACATATCCTGTTTCATTAAGGATTTTTTCCACATCCCATTGGCCTCTTTGTAGTTCTAAGAGTTAATCTAGCTGCAGTGGAGACTGGAAAATGTAGCTTTTATTCTAGGAAACCATGTGCCCAGCTAAAAATTATGGTTTCTGTTTCTAAGGAAAAAGAGACTATGAATAGTGCCCACAATAGATGATGGTCATTAAGAAACATTTATGTGGAGATCTCTGCTAGTCCTTGCGCCAAACAGTCTCACGACCTGGTTAGAGAGAACAAACCTGTATGTGTCAGATGAACATATGTCAGAAATGTGTCCTCAATTCAATACTCCCTTCTCCTAGCCTTGTTTTTGATTAGTGTAAATGGCATCATTTTGAATTCCTAGCCTAATATCTAATGATATACATTACTATCTCACATCCCATGATTTCTAGTAATTGGAGATTTTCGCTTCTGTATTATAGCTTGGATTTATCCCCTTATGCACACAGTCCTGCTCTGGCCCTTGTTAAATTTTCTGTCAATTATTGCAATAATTCCAAACTGGTCTCGTCTTCTCCTGTGGCTCTCCACCACATCTATTCAACACATTCACCATCCTGCTTCATCAAAAATCTTTGTTACTTCTCATGTCTTACAATTTTTTTTCATTTTTCTTTTGTCATTCCAGTATTCCAGTCTCCCAATTGTCACCTCCTCTTCTTCTGTCGTAGCCCCATCTAACTATTATGTTCCAGATGCATCCTTCCTGGGTGTCCCAAGTTCTTTAGATTGTTTAGCCTCACTGTCATTTAAAAAAGAAATAACTTTAGTTCCAGATTCTATGTCACATATGTTTGGAAACTCCACCATGATATCTCAAGGTCTTGTTTCCTCGAGCTATTTATTGCTCTGACATCTTACTTTCCTTGAGTTTTCTAATGTCTCTCCTCGTATCGGTTGTTTTTTCCCATTCTTTCTGTCTGTTCACCCAGATGAGGAAGAGTCACTTTGCTTTGGAAACATTATTTAATCTGGAGATTAAGGTTAAGAAAGAGGCTCAAGGCTCAGCAAATAACATACAATTAAGCACTGACCATCCCTGTTCATGAAAGTTCCTTGGCCAGACCTACCGCTGAAAACTTCATTCCTGGTCTTTACTTTTCAGCCCCTAGCCTCCTTTAAACTTGGCCCACCACCTCCCTTTTACCTTTATTCTCGTTTCTAACTTCTTTCCAATGTTGGGCTCCCTCATCCCTTCCCTCTTGGATTACCTGTGCAAACACAAGATTTTTTCTTTTTCACATTATTATAGAAAACAGTTTTTTGAGCACCTACCATGTACTTTATAGGAAATCTCCCATTTCATTGTCACAGCATTTCAAAGTAGGCATTATTAGCCAGAGAAATAAATGAGGCTTTGATAGAGTGGAAACAGTCATAAAATCAGACAGTTAACTAGTACCGAAATCTAGGACTTGAATCTAGGATTCTCCCTACAAAGTATTTTTTGTCTGTTACATTATACTCTCTTTTCATGATATAATTTATCTATCTATCTATCTATCTATCTATCTATCTATCTATCTATCTATCTATCTATCTATCTATCTCTATTGTTAGGTATACCCTATCCTCTAAATCTCATGCACTCTTTTAAGACTCAGGTCAAAAGTCAAAGAAAAGAATGATTACATTGCTGTGATTTTTAAAAGGAAGGGAAATTTACATCCAGTTGGAGAGATCTAAAGAAAATTCTTGAAAAAGTAGGGGTATTTATATGCGTGGTAGTATGGAAGTTTGTTTAATTTCCTTACTCTATAGTTGTAAGGACTATCAAGGTAGAGATTATTTCTTACTGTTTTGTTTACATAATGCTATCACTGAGGCTTTGAAAACAAGATACTCAAAAGCATTAAATATAATATTTTTAAAAAACATAGTGATATACACAAGTAAATATATTGTATGAATAATATTGCTAATGCAGGCAATCCTTTTGTAAGATTATAGGTCTGACAGAAACCCTGTTTGGATGGAGCATTAAAAAAAAAAAAACACGTTTTCAAGTACTTGGAATTTAATGGGCAGACAGTACTCAAATATAGAGAGGAAAAAACATTCTTTTGAGGAGATTGTTGCATAGAATTCCCAGTGAGTAAACCATTATCATTGAGCAAACTGTTTATGGAAATGAACATTTTGGGGTCAGATCATAGATGGAGGCACACTTCATTAGTAAGGCTCTTATGTAACAGGGAGACAAAATTATACTGTCAATGATACTTAGGAGAAGTCATAGCAGAGAGGGACTAGTATTAACTAAGGTTTTTGGAAGCTTGCTGTATACCAGGTACTGAGCCAAGCCCTTTATGGAATATCCCATTCAGTTCTCACAATAGCCATACGATATAGGCACTGTGAGTATTCCCATTTTACAGATGAAGAAACTGAGACAAAGAGAGGTTAAGTTACTTGCCAATATTTCAGTGCTAGAGTGTGGTAGGCTACAGCTTCAAAAGATGTTACTCTTCACCGATAAATGACACTGCAAGGAGGAAGACTTCTGCTGGCTCCAGGGAAAGAGAAGAAGGGCTATTGTTTGACTGAATTTCTGCACATACTAGTAAGATTCGTTTTAAGTATTGGATTAACATTGCTAGTGAATTTTGAATAAATCATTGGTGTACCCAAGTGCCTAGAAGTATCAGGAGAAGACACTTAGGTTGACACATTGTCTCTATCGAACTGTTTGAATAACAGGAATAAATAAAAGACACCCCAGGGTAGAACTATAGCAGCAGATGTCAATAGAGTAAATGGCTGGCTCTAACGGCCAGCTGTTTCCTTCTTGGAGAAGATGCCTGATTGCTGAGGGCTGTCGACGCTCCTGTTGGCTTGCTCACATGGTAGCACTTCCAGAGCTGGCCAGGCCCACAGCTGCATAGGTCAGCACTCAGGTCCCTAGATGCTTCGTCTCCTTTTCCTGTTTCTGCTGTGCTTGCACATTTAGTTATTTGTATTGAAAGAAACAACATTACGTCTTTTTCTTGTGATAGTTCGTATTTCAAGTTGCTTTTTTTCAAGTTTCATCATCGTTTTTAATTGTTTTTGCTTTTGCAGTCACAGTGGTGTAAAGAATGTTGTAATGCTCCTTGAATTTTAACATTGTCTCTACTGACAGAGGCTCTGTTTTTCAGGATCATACTTTTATTTCCTTTGAGTAACAATTTGTAGGAAGGTGGCAGTCTAATGCTAGTGTCTGTTATTTTAGTTCATGCCTTGCAAAGTCCTTAAAGAATTATATCTTATGTATCAACCTCTGAAATTACAAAAAAAAAAAAAATCTGGTGTGAATTATATGTGATCACATGTTACTGAAAATCTCATACAACTCGTTTTATTGTGCTTCAAGTGACCATATTGTGTGTATATTTGATGTCCATTTGCCAAACGCATTCTTCTCAGTTCCTTCCTTCCTGGTATCAGACATCTTTCTTTCCTTTAATAAAAAGGAAGACACTAAGTATATTGTTTACGGAAACATGAAATCAATGGGTATGTCATTAATTTTTAAGCAAAATAATTGCCTCCTGATTGGTATTTCTGCTATCACATCTCCAACAATCACCCTCAGTCAATCTTGAACTTAAAATATTAGGTGGCATAGTTAAAAGACCATCAAATGTGGAGCTCAAACTTCTGCTAGATCCTGAAAGGGTAAGGCATTTAAGCTCTCTGAACTTCAACCTCTGTGTCTATAAAATAATAAATAAAATGAGGGTAATAATTCTTGATAAAGCTATTCAGAGGGTAACATTTTTATTATCTACTCCTTTTCTCTTCCTTCCCTATTTTGTCCTATCAGTTATCACAGTTCTCTTAGTTTTTTAATCTCTTCCTCTGCAGTGGATCCTTTGGAACATAATCTGTCAACCTTGGCACTAGTGACATTTTGGACTAATAATTCTGGTTGTGGGGGCAATGATAGTATTGTAGGATGTTTCACAGCATGCTGTCATTGCCTACTACATGTCAGTCCCATCCTTTAGTTGTGACAACCAAAAATGTCTCCAGATATCATGAACTGTATCTGGAGTGGGGTGTTGGGGGCGAGGAGAGGCAAAATCAAACCCGGTTGAGAGACACTGTTTTAGAATCAGCTTCCAAAATTCCTCAGGTCTCTACTGCTTTTTAACGATAATAATAATAATAATTTTCTTCACCTTGTTTCAGATGATCACTCCATCTTTCTAACTTTCCAGATACATGTCTTGAACGAGTAGTTGTATTCATCGCCACTATTCCAAGCTTTGCATTTGCTTTTGGTTTTCTTGATTTCTGACTTCTGTTTTCCTAAAGGTTAGCAGTGGCTTTTGAAAAGACATCTCTTCTTGGTTAACATTTTATCTTTTGTTTTCATCCTGTTTGCAGCATTTGACATCTACTGATTACAGTTCTCTTTTTGGAATGCTCCAGTATTTACTAGCAATGTCACCTGGGCAGGTCAATTCATACTTAAGATTCCGTTTCTTCATCTATAAAATGAGGACAGTAATAAAACTACCTAATAAAATTGTTGTGAAGAGTGAGATATTGCATGTAAACTATACGCCAACAGAGTGTCTATTCTAGTGGTCGACATTTGTTACCTATTATAATATTATACAAGTATCTTATAGTTTTATACAAAAATTAGTAATTTTAAGAATTGGAAGCAGAATAGAGGAGACAGTAATTAATTATCCTTATGTGAAGAAATTAATATTTCAATCATGTTTTGAAGAATGAATTTGATTTAGCCAAATAAATTTGGAAAAAGAACATCTTAGATAGAATAGCATTTACCAAGATGTGAAATACTGTGCTATGTTTAGAAAACTACATTATTCATCTCTCCGAGGATGTAGGATGCAAACGAGAGAGAGGAAACTGAATTGAGGCAGTGGGAAGATGGGCCTTAAATGTCCAGTAAGGAGTTTAAACTTTATCTACAGAGCATGGGAGAAGGATGTCACACTGACATGATTAAGTCTGTATTTTAGAAAGGTAATCATGAAATGGAACACGGGAAGATCCAGTAAAGGGAGAGAAATTAAAAAATACAGAAGAGAATGTGATGGAGCAAATTTTTGACTAAAATACCAAGTTCAAGAGCCATGGGAGTGGGCCAAGTTTAATATAAGAGCGGTGGATGTTCAGATTCACTTATTAAATATGAGCAATCCACAAAATTCCAAGTCTTGAAGGATAAATACATTTTTCTTTAAAGAAAAACAGTTTACTTGGAAAAGATAATGTGTGACCTTGGCAGCAAGTAGCCATTAAAACTAATGATAATTACTAACACTCTTGAGTCCTTCCCACATGCTGGATGCTATACCCAATGTATTATTATTCCAATTACACATATGGAGAAACTGAGCTCAGATTCATGGTAGGGTGGGGCAGGAATTCCAACCTAGGTCTGTTTGACTCCTCTGTCTTTATTCTTCATCTCCCTCTCTGTCTCTCTCTCACTGCAATTTATAAGCTACCGTCAAAAATCAGTGTTATTCTTTTCTCTCTTTGTGGATACTGAGTCACATAATGGGAAAACAAAGAAAGCCACAGATTCCTGCCAGGAATACTGAATTAATCTTTGACACATTTCACTTTGAATTCTTCCTATCCCCCCAACCCCGACAGTTGCTCCATTTTTGCTTTAAGAAATGCTTTTCTGTGGATTCCTAGTCACTGGGGCCCACAGAGAAATTCAATATATATTGGAGAGTTCATTAATTGAATACGGCAGGATTTCCCCATTGTCCTCAGGAAATGGAATGATTTGTTAAAAAGTGTTGCAATTCTGCCTAGAGATAAAATCACCAGATGAGAGGGCAGTAGCAAAAAAAAAAAAAAAAAAAAAAAAACATTTTCCCAGTAAAATAACATAATTCAGTCTCCATAAAAGAAAAAATAAAAAGCCAAACAAACAAAAACAGGCCACTCTTTTTTTTAATGTATTTTGATATTGTGAAAGGACTGTTTTGTAAAACCTAAAACCTGAGGTGGCAGGTTCACAATTTTACATCCTGAAATGTGTTAGAGTACATTTTATAAACAATCAAAATGGCATGGTGTTAGTTAAGGTAATGCTAACTTCTCTAAGAGAGAAGATACTCAAGGTCTCAGAGGCTTAAAACAGTGGGTGTGTATGTTTTCATTCCTTTAGCTGTTGCGCATAATCGTGGCTTCACAAAGCATGATCCATAGGTCAAATCCAGGCTAGTGCCCAATTTTGTCAAGTAAAGGTTTATTGGAACACAGCCATGAGTTTGGTTTATGTGTTGTCTAGGGCTGATTTTGTGCTAAGACAGCAGAGCTGAATAGTTACAATAGAGACTGTATGGCCATCAGAGGTGAAAATAAGGGACTATCTGTCCCTTTATAGAAAAAGTTTGCTGACACATGCTTATGGTAACTCAGGAAACCAGATTCCTTCTAGCTTGTGGTTCTGTCATCCCATCTCTAGCTAGCCATCAAAGAAAGATAGAAAATGGAGGATTGGATAAGAGGCTTAGAAATTGCATACTTCGCTTCCACTCCGTTCTATTGGTCAGAACTCAGTCATGTACTGATACCTAGTTGCAAGACAGGCTAGGAAATATAGTCTAGCTGTGTGCCCAGAAATGAAGGGAAATGTTTTAGCGAACTATTAGCCAACACTTAGTTAGCCAGAGACTGCCTAATTAGTCAGATATTCAAGATTAAGCAAATATTGACCATATTAAAAATTTCCTAAGCTGCCCAAAAGTGTCTTTCAGATTGTCAAGAAGTTACCCTGAATTATAGGGATGTGTCTTTAAGGAGCAAGACATTGAGTAAGTGGAGGACCATAATGACACTCAAGTTATTCAATGTACAGAAATAAAACATCTTGCCGTTAACCCAGCTTTTAAAAAATAGACCAGGCTCATCTACACAGAAGTACAAGTCCCGCTGTGGTCTCGTGATTCCTCCAGCTGCTCCCGTCCTTGTGATTTTGCTAACTACCTTCAATTTCTCTTATTCCAACCTGGTGGTCCAAATCACATCCTGAAGCAACTCTTTCTTGCTCCTGTGCCCTTGTTGCTATTTGCTTCATCACTGAGTTTTTAGCATTCTTCTCTTGCTGGACCTGGACACTCTCCATCAAGCTGGGAACCAGAAAGGCCAAGGCAGTGTAAGATCTGAATTCTAGAAGTAAAGTTTAAAGAATCAAGATGAAGTCAGGCGTCAGTCACCGCAGGAAGGAAGCATTTGCTGGCTTCTAGATGTGGTCAAATGGGTGGCTTCAGAGTCGTGTGAGGGAGTTCTGCTCTCTTGCTCTGGAGACACCTTGTAGCTTCTGTCAGCACATTGCAAACTGGCTCCAAAGCAGACCTTCTGGGAATGTATAAATGAGTCATTGACAAACCCACCACCATTATTGACAGAAGCAACTCCTATTACAATCCTTTCAGATCACGGTAAGCAAATATACAGAACAGTACATATTAGGTTGGTGCAAACCTAATTGGACACACAGATATATCTTAGGTTGTTGCAAAAGTAATTGTGGTTTTTGCAATTATTTTTAACCTTTTAAACCACAATTACTTTCGCACCAATCTAATAGAAAACAACCTCTTTTCAAATGCAAGGTAAATTTCTAAATGACTCAATTGGTCTTTATATTGAGTTGTGCGTCTGGGACTATCTCTACTCAGGTTTCTATTTCTCTTTGATGGTATTTACTGTTTAGCTTGAGTTAATTTAAACTGCTCACTTTTTAGACTCTAAAAAATACACAGGTTACATATTTCTCTTTATTGACCCCGAATGCT
This sequence comes from Rhinolophus ferrumequinum, assembly GCF_004115265.2. Taxonomy (NCBI): domain Eukaryota; kingdom Metazoa; phylum Chordata; class Mammalia; order Chiroptera; family Rhinolophidae; genus Rhinolophus; species Rhinolophus ferrumequinum. The sequence continues at coordinate 71,861,516 of NC_046293.1, forward strand.
TATATTTTTAATATAATCTTGCTGTGCCTTTTTTTATATATAAACAATTTATTGACTTTCTACAGAGTGATATTTTTGCCAGAACCTGTTATATTATTATTTGACCCATACACTTTTTGGATCCTGCTTCATATTTCCTTTCTCTTGAAACCATCTGCTTTTTATAGCTGTGTCTTCCTTCCTTTGGCTGGCTTTTTGCTATCCACACTTGTGTGTTGCCTTCTTCCACTGGATGCAAGGTTTATCATCTCCAACATGTTTGCCCCTCTCTTTTCCTGGGATTCAGGCTAGATCTATTGTACTCTGAAACAAGGCTGCTGTTTCACAAATGTAAATTCCTCCGATTGCGACATATAGGTCCGCATCATAGAGCCTCAGTAACTTTTCTTATATTTATTAATTATTTTTCCAGTCAATTAGTCTATCAACTACTTATTGCTTACCTGCCATGGATAAGGCAAAGTGTATCTGTATATATCTATGTGTGTAAAATAGCTTATTTTAACATGATAGGCTTTATGGGAAGTATACTTGCAACAGATGGGACTCTTTTTAGGAATCTATATTAATGTTTTGGCAATGTTAAATGTCTATTACTGACACATATCAGAAACAATTATAATTCAGATTTTTAATAATCATAACTTTCATTATACATTTTCTTTTTTTTTTTTTAATCTAGAACAGATTTACTCCCTCCAGTTGTGATCATCAAAAATGTCTCCAGACATTGCATGTCCAGGGATGGGGAAATTGCCCCCAGTTTAGAAACCACTGATTTAGATCCTGCCTTGTTTGAAAAGAGGATTTAGTAGAATTAAAAAACATACACAACATGTAAGATTTCAAAGCATATGCAAATAAAATGGGATTCCAAGACAAAAAGAACAAAGGAAAAGGACAAAACTAGAGGAAAGGCTGGTGTGTAAAATTAGGCTGTTATGTTTTGTGTAGTTGTTAGAGGTCTCTACACACTTGGCTCTGAGCTTTCTAACTGCTGATACATAAAGGTTAAGCAAGTGATGTTTTAATCAGTGTCCAAAGCATGAGCTAATATTTGCTCAGGAGATTCACACAACTTTGTCTATTTCTGGGTGTGTAAGAAATGTTTCCTAGGGGCATTTATAGAGACATACTATATAATTTAAATAACGATTCTCTCAATAACATTTTTATTTCAAATTGCAGTTATTGTTTTTTTCTCCTTATTCCTAACTTCTATATGAAACCATTAAAAAAAAATAAAATGAAATAAGTCTACGTAGGATGACCAACTATACTGGTTTTCCCAGGATTGTCCTGATTTTAGCCCTGAAAGTCTATTGTTTTAGGAACCTCTCAGTCCAGAGCGAAGCTATAGCTGGTCACCCTAATTCTGAATCAAACTTCTTGTTTTTCTCTTTAATTTTGTTCTGTTTTCTCTAATTGTCTAATTATTAATTCTAATTTTGTAGTAGTTGAAAATATTTTCTATTTCTCAATTTTAAAATCTTGCCTTATTTAAAGATTCATTGTCACACACTATCAGTTCTCTATTAAGATTTAACAGAGCATGTCCTTTTTCTAACAACAATTATTCAAATTAGAAATGGTTTCTATGAAGCTTTTAGTTATTCAAAGTACCTCATTTTTTAGGAGGTTCCCATATTTGCGTTTGCTCCTTCCTTAATCCATACCATTTTAACTAATGTTGGTGATAATGAATACCTTGCTCTTTCATTTTGTGTGAAACACTTAGAGTTGTCAATAAAACAAACAGGGGTTGCTTCCCTGAGTTCATCAAGTAATTTTCAGCATAAGTTATATGTGTCCTGAGTTGAATATAATGATATCTTGAGGTACAGCAGATGGTTTGTTTTTTTCCTATACCATCAGAGACTACACACAATGAACAAGACTTTCATTTGACCTCAGCAGCGCGTTTCTACTCCATAAGACAGACAGGATGTGGTGTAGGAGAAAGTCCACACTTGCACAATAGCCCATTGACAGAATGTTTGGGAAGTACAAAGAGGAAGAGAGCATCTGTCTACACCCAAAATTATCAGAGGCGGTTGTGTGTGTGCGAATCTTAGGTTTCAGAAATATGTTTTTTAAGGTCACCCATTTCCCTTCTCTGTTTTTATAGGATGAGGAAAGTCGCCTTCGAGATAACAAAACATTTGAAATTCAGAAGAGGAATTGCATCATATTTTGTCTAGTTAGCTCAGGCAGAAAATTAATTCCCTCAAGCACTAAACACATTTTGTTTAGCCCTTATGGATGGTCTATGTGAATCAAGCTGAAAGAATTAAATGAATGAAAAGATAAAAATCCAACTGAAATATAGTGATAAGGAGGCTTTAGCTTGAAGGAAGTCCTTCTAGGAAGACTGGCCCAGGTGCAGACTTTACAGTTCATTCTGCCTGAAATACAAGAAAAGATGCTACACAAAGTATGGGTATCACACGCACGCACTCACATATCCCTTTCTCTGCTGTAGCCTTGGTGAAATAGCAATTTAATTTTAATTAAATGTAGTATTTTAAGGAGTTGCAAGTATTTTAAGGAATCTTTGACATCTTCTCCCTGTGTTCATTCTGCTACATGTGTAGCTTGTTTCACGTTCCAGAGGAAAGTTCTCATGTGTACCAGATCACCACGTTGACTTGTACAGACAGACTCAGTTGGTGCAGCTGCCATTAAGTTGAAAGGAGAGTTAGAGTGGATCCCAATGTTGGCCTTGCCTTTTGCTTTCTTCTTTTTGAATGCAGTTGTGTAAACTTTTGAGCAAATGTCTTACCACCTGGATCCTCTTCTGGATGTGTTGCTGCTCTCCAAAGGACTTGGAAGCAGGTACTTCCTGTTGGGCAGCAGGCTTTCATTTACAGGACATCTGTAAAACCACAATGTGAATAGTCAGAATAGCAGAAACGGCCTACTAATGGGCGTAGTAAAACTTCAGAGCACATTCTTGAGCCAGGAGAAAGTGCCCCAAAGAGCAGATGTGATTCAGGATGAGTAAAACCTAAGTCAAGGTGCGGGTCTTTTACTCTCCACCAGAAAACAACACTTGGGTTTCCTGGCAATGCAATTATGTAATGACTGTGGTTTCTTTTTGTAAACTGTGTCTCAGACAGGGAGGAAGAAGGAACCAACTGGATTGTGTAACTTTATAAATAGAAACAGCCATGTTAAAATAACAAGACTGCTCTGAGTTAAGCCAATGAATTTTGCTACTACTAGCCGCAAGGCTAGGCCACTGAATGAATCTGAGATCCAACCTGTGCAGTAAGTCCTGAGGTTTGCCTAAGAATACTTAAATGGGAAAAAATCAGAGAGATGTTCTTACCCTTCTTCCATTGTACTCCAAGTATTTTAGTCCAAATAAATCAAAACCTTTTCTCTGTTGGAAATAGTCGAGTTGGAGACACACAGGAACTTTGCCCTCCACTACAAATAATGAATAATGAGCTCATACCATTTTTAATACAGCACATAATTTACTAAACACTTGGAACAGTTTATCCTGGCAGTGGCATAAAGGAGAAAGAGGTACCTACCTTATTATCTATTGCACAAAATGTGTGCTACATTCGCCATATGTTCTGGAACACAAGATGATTTAAATTTCACTGCTGCTCTTTATTGTAGAGGGCAGAACCCAGGTACACAGAGAGAAATCTCCTTAATAAAGGCCAAAAACATCAGCCTTCTCAGCATGATTCCGTTCAGTTTGATATATACTCCAAAAGACAGACTGGGCTATGTTTGCCATTTAGCTGAGGCTTATAGATCATACGTTTTGAATCTCTCAGGGGTGATTGTATAATAGTAGTGTTTTCTTTGATGTTTTGTGGCTATAAAAGTCATACTAGTACTTCCTAGACACTGTTGAGAAATTAATCTTCCTTAGCATGACTGTAATCTTGGCACTCATTCATGGTTCTCCTTAATCTGATTGAAATAAATGTTCTCATTTAAACTCTTATTTTAAGGAGAGGCCTATTTCGTTCATGTTTGTATATCCTAAGATCTGTAACACATCTTGGATGCATATTTGCTGAATTAAAAAATTAATAATGATGTTTGTACTTTTATTCCTTTGCCTCACAATTTGCCTCATGCTTATGTTTTAAAAAGAGCTATTCATGATTTCTTGGATCTAAATATCAACTCTGCTATTCTGTGATTCAAATTTCTGCTATTTCTGTGATTCAAGGTCAAAAATCTTCATAATTTGGCCTTAGTGCACAGTTATACACCACGTTATGATGGGAATACTGAGGAATGTGTCGCTAGATGATTTTGTCATTGTGCGAACATCATGGAGTGTACATACAGAAACCTAGATGGTAGAGCCTACTACTGTAATTGTTTGTGCTATACTTTTCTGTGCCTGGCAGCACAGTAGTTTTGTTTACACCAGCATCACCACAAATGCGTGAGTAATGTGTTGCACTGCGACGTTTTGATGTCACTAGGTGATGGGAATTTTTCAGCTTCATTATAATCTTATGGGACAACCATTGTATATGCAGTTCGTCATTGACTGAAACGTTGTTATGTGGTGCATAGATAGCTGTTGTATACTAATCCATCTTGAGCAAATCTGGCCCAATTCAGTGGTGGTCTTATAGGTCTCTGAAGCTGTCTCTTCAAATGTAGATTATTAATAGTAGAATGACTAGGGGAAAATCTTCTAACACAAGTGTCATTGGTAAAATTAAGACCCAGAGAATTGAAATTGACTATCTTAAAGGCATATTATCTTAAAAAGTGAATATAAAAGTTACAATACGAGTGTCCCATTTGTTGATGACAGTTACTAGGATACTCTAACAAACCTGCTTAGGAACATGAATATGACTTTAGCATTAAGTCCAAGACTCATAGTCTCATAGAAAGCCAACCATAACTTTGTGCTAGAGAATCAGCAAGGAGATGCAGTATGTTTGAGTCATGCTCCAACACCTAAAAGTGTTTTGGCATTCTTTGATTTTTTTGTCAGTTAGAACATAACTGGTGAGATCACTCTGTTCAGTAACAGTGTCCAGGCTCTATTGCCAGGGTAGGTTTATGGATGTTAATAGAGTTTTCCTTGTCTAGTGTGATGTATCATCTGGATCTTCTTCTAAGTCGTCACAAGTCCATTGTAGGATAGTAAATTCAGCCAAGTGCATTGTAATTTATATGTTTTACTTAAAGGGCTTTAAGACGCACTACTTCTCAGATGCAAGAAAATACAACTCAGTATTTTCTATAACATATTCTTTTTTCGCTCTTGAACTTCCATTCCTGCTGGTGGTGGTAGAAAGACGAATGGTGAGGATGGGAGAAATCTAAATTAGATTCCTTTTTGTCTTTTTCTTTCTTGGTTTAAGAAACCATCATTAAATCAGAGTAATTATTTAGTAATTTGAAGATCAAACTTTTTGACAGTGCTGTTTTCCTTTCTCCATGACACTTCTCTCTTCTTTTCTCCTTTATAACATGGCATCTCCGGATGGGTGGTTGCAGTATGTTTAGGGAAGTTGGTGTGTCCTCAGGGTAATCCTGGGAGTGAAAAAGGGTCTCTGGTTTACTTACTACCATCAGGATTATCTGGATCCTTGCTGTTTTGTGCTTCAATAGCTCCATACAGCCGGGTCGCTGGGTACAAGTCTCTGCTGAGACTTGGGCTCTGGTTACTGTGTGGACACCCACTGCTGATAACCATTGCCCAAATTCTGCATCTGCCTTGGCCTCATGCCACCTCTCTTTGGGCACACTAGTCCCTGCCACATTTTTGCATACCCAAACTGGTATACACAGAAACTGCCCAGCAGGAGTGCTTTAATCAAACACCGTCTGCCTAACCACGTCCTGTTTCCATTTTCCCTCTACTGTGGCTGTTCAATATTGGCAAGGGACAGCCCATGTTGTGGCCCTACCAGCTACCCAATGGAAAGTGGGACACAGTCCTCTTAGCTTTCCCCGTGATCTTCAACCTCTATGGGAAATTTTCTTATCCTACTGTCATTTCTGGGCCTATTCTCAGGGTATGGAGGCACCAGATTCCATCTCAGATTCTAATGGTGTCTTGTCTTATTAGACACACCCCCTCTGAGTCTCCTTGTTTCTTTCCTGCTACTTGAACTTTTATTTAGTCTCGCCATCATAGTTAGTTTCTCTGAATGTATTGTCTGCATCCTCTGCATTGTGTTTTACAGTATGACTCTATGCTCTGGTTTTCAAGGATTTTCATTTGATAGGTAAAGGGAAGCTTTTGCAATCTGGAAAACATTTTCTCATTCAATGAATCCTGACTTTCAATACTATTTTGTCACTATGCACTTTTAAAAATATATTTGTAATAAAGTTGAGCAATAATTTTTTATTTTTGTTATAGGCTAAATTCTGTCTTGAAATAATAAATGTCATTGTTTCAATGGGTAGAAAAAACATAGGTAAACTAAGAAATAGAAATAAATAAGGACAGATATCTTTTTTTAATATCTCAAAAATACATTCCCTCTAACATAAATACAGTGACCATATATTTATATATTATCATTTGGAGAAATTCTGAGCTTATAGTATTTTTTTCCTAGACTATTGAAAGCATTTTCTAATATTGGACTCAATGTCTGTTATATAAATCATGAAAGACTACTACTGATAATTAAATAATTAATAAATAATGCTTGCCGGGCCCAGCCAGAGGTGCTAAAATGCATTCTCATTTTGTTTTCTTGTGTACTACTATCAACTCCATTTTACAGGTAAAGAAAGTCAGGCATACAGGAGCCAAGTGACATGAGTGAAATGACCCAGCTACTGCCTTTTATGTAATTCCTGTGGATTTAGCACGGAGGAATAAGACTTATTACTATCATAGCAAGAATTGAGTAACAACTTCATCTGGGAAATCAGAGCAAGAATATAAAAGAAATGATGACTATTAGGAAATATAAAGTAAATTTTGAAAGGATGGATAGATGTGGCTTACTCATGTCAAAGTTCAGATGTGACAATGGACTGATCTTCAAAATAGCAGTTTAAGGCCACAATTCTTAGTATTTTCTGTGTAGTGGGATTTCATTGTAGTTTTGATTTACATTTACCCAACAACTAATGAAATTGATCATATTTTCATCTGTTTAGGTTTCTTGCCCACTTTTCTACTGTGTGGTAAGTCCCTTTCCTTAATGGTCTATAGGAACTTGTTATATTTTCTGCATAGGAGTCCTTTGCTGGATACACACTTTGTCAATATATTTTTCCATTCTGTGAGTTGCCATTTCACTTTCTAGGAATATTTTCATTTGCTGAACATAAAGTCTTAATTTAATGGAATCCAAAATATTACTTTTGTCTTAAGACTGCTTATTCAAAGGTCACAAAGCTATTCTATATTAAAAAAAAATTATTTAAGGTATAGACGATATATATATTATATATATACATAAATATATATGAAAACACGCAACTTCCTCATTGTATACAATAGAGATAGTCTTACCTATATTTTTAAAAATTAATGTCAGTTTTCTTTTGTGTCAGATTATATATAAATTTACAAAGTAATTCAATGAAACTTCTGATTTTAATGTAGGAATCCTTCTACAATTATTTCACAGGAGCTTTCTAATGATCAGGAGTTAGTGTCTCAGGAGGTATATATATTTTCTTATACTGAGGTAGTATATTATATAGCCAATACGAATATGTACTGACTTTTCATAACAATACGATAAAGTTCATTTGCATAAAATTTTATTGAAATTTATTTTTTCTATAAATTTTAGAACATTATTATCTTCACATCAGTATACTTTTTCAGAACTCCATTTTATCCTGGCATATATGCTATGTGGTGAAAAGGAACACTATATAATTATTATTACAATGGATACATATTAAGAACTTTACAGCCCATGCTCTTTGATCTTTCAGGAAAAAGTAGGGCTTGCAGGTCTTGGTCTTCTATTTACTAGAATAGTCTTATTATTTGTTCTTGTAGCATGTCGTTTTTTAAGTCTGCATGTAAATACTACTTTATGAAATAATAGCAGAGTGAAAATTAAGAGGAAATACTGATACCTTGCTATAAATGCTGAATGCTGGCTGCTGGCACCCTCTGAGCACCGGGCACCATTTTCTCATATAGAAGGTCCACCCATGATTTGTTGCCTTCGTTCTGAAGTATAAAGATACACGTTGGAAATCTAGACTTACTTGAATTAGTACTGTATTTGGCTTACCTCAATCTTTCAATTAAAGTTTTTAACTCCAAAAATAATTTTAAAATATTTTCTTGGAATATTTTCTAGTGGAAAGGATATCACAGTGTTTTACACAGATGTAATAAAAAGTAAAATAATCAAAATAAAATTCTCACTGTTCAATTATCTTAGTGTTTGGGAATATATAACATTAAGATGAAAGAGAAAAAATATAGTTAATTATCTACATCTCTTTTCTAAACGCCATTTAATATTTGAATATTAGGAACTGGCTTTAAAAAATTTCCCCAACATTGTGGAATTATGAATTTTAAAATTCAAATTGTTTAAATTGGCAATAAAAAGTGATATTTTCTAAAAATAACCTTTACAAATCTTGAGTTGTTCTAAACTTTTAGACTGATTTTTGGCTATGAAAGGATAAGAATGATTAAATTCTAATTGTTTAGACTTGATTCAGCACTGTCAAATATTCAGAGCTATTTTTTGACTTTACATTGAATAAATCTTTAACTTTTTAAAAGCAAATGCATTCATTTTGATAATCTGAAAAATGAGATATCAATCGGGAAATTCAAACCTACATGTTTCTGATAAATGTAAGGAGGAATTCAAGTATGAAAGTTGGAACCAGGTATTTTTTTATATACAAATTCCAGCCCAGCCACTTATTGAAGGAGTAACTTGGAATATAATACTTAACCTCTCTGAACTCCATGTCTTTTCTCTCCTAAATGGAGATTATAATATCAGCTTCATAGAGTTTTTGTAGATTTTTTTTTAGTTTTGTTAGTTATGTGTTTACAGAGCCTGGAATGATAATTGTCATATACTCAAATTTTGGTTTCCATTTTCTGTGAAATCATATGATTGTTTTTGGTTGTTTTTGTTTTGTTTTGTTTTGTTTTTTGCTTTTTGGTAATGCATAGGATTGGCAGGTTGAAACAAAAAGTTTCAAAAATATTGGAAATCTCATTAATTCAGCAACTTAAATAAAAATGTAATCAATTCTGTTATTTTTAAATATTCAAAAATACAATGATGAATGTTAAAATATCATTATTTTGGTGCCTAACAGTTCCCTTTGTCTGATTTTAAACCATTATCTTTAGTTATATGTGACATTTCTTGGATTTTTTTCAAGGATAAGAAAAATCAAGGTTTTGGGAAAAATTTGCCTTAGGTACTTTTTTCCTCAAAGGAAATAATCAGATTTGAATATTCTTGCAAAAAGTTTAGTTAAATATTCAGCTCTAAAGCCATGTCTTAATACCGGGGATAATAAAAATCTATATTATGTACATGAAAAATGAGCACTCCCCACACCCCCGCACACACTCATATTTACAATGCCATGAAGTTCATTACATTTTTATGACACAAAGTTGATGGGTTTTGTTGTTATTTTATTTGCTTATTTGTTTTTAGTATCTTTGTAAGGGCAGAGATTACATGAGTAAAAAGAAAATTCACATAAGGTACCAAATGCTGTCCATGCAATTTGCCAAGAAGAAAAACACAGTTTGCGTTTGAGACAAAATACAATCCATATTTATTTCATGGGCTTAGGAATTTCAAGGGGTCACTTCTATAGGAGAGTTCCAAGGGAGTTAGGAATCTGGCCTATGATTTTTACTTTTGGCAGTGGCTTCTGAAATAAAACACAATAGCTTATAATATTTCAAAAAGTTATCCATCATCCACACTGCAAAGTACATTTCAGTATTTTAAGCTCTGGAGTCTGGATTGAAAAATTCCCTATTCATGGGAGGTGGAAAACATGAAAAGAAAATGAAAATGGGAGACAGGGGGCTTAGGGGGAATTGGGTTCCATGTGGATGAAGTTGACTCAAAATACATATGTTCCAGGAAATGTTTCGTGAGGACTGTGCTGTTAATTAAGATTTCCAAAGGTTCAGCAATACCTCAGGTTCTCAGGAAGTATAATGCAGATAGTCACCATGTTAAAGTTAATATTGAAGACTCCAGCTGTTTACATACACAATTTTAATAGAGATTTACCAGAAGAATTGGTGGGAAAGCAGTTCTGTGGAAGACAGATTGGGAACTCACTGCCATATTTTATTATCACTATCTCATTGTGGTTTTTCACACTGTGGGAACTCAACTTCCAGAACTAGGGGAGCCTCTCCACTTTCATTTTAGTCTGACCACTTTTCTTCAGGGAAAGGAGAAGCTCACAAATCAAAAGTTGGTTCGTGTTAACCCCCAGGAAAATATTTAAAAGGAAAATCCGGCTACATAAGCATGGTTATCCATATAACAATAGCTGCTCTACCAAAACTCAAAACAATCCAAATAAAATCTTAAAATCTTATTAAGTATAAAATTACATGGGTAATGCTTAACAGAGAAAAAGTTGCCCTGGATAATTCTGTTGTGGTTTCCTACTGAGAGATATAAGCTGCTTTACTCCAACCTAAAGTCAGAAACCTTTTGTGTTGACGACTGGCATTCCATACAAGTTGGCTGGTATTTCTTTTAGTTTATCTTCATTACAATTATAGAAAGTTTAGTCCCTTATTCTAGTTTTAAATGACTAAGGTCATTTATAATAAAATAGTTTCATTCACCCCATCAAAGAATGAGAAGTAGAAGTCAGTTTCACAACTGGTTGAGATCTCTGTTCAATCTTTTAGATAGAGGAGAATCAACTTTCAGTTTAGCTGTGATTTTCTTTACATCATAAAATTCTCGGCGTATTTTATCAGACTCATAAACTTTCCTTGGGATTCCGTTATGTTCCCAAGTTACCACCTCAGAAACTATATTGTAAGGAACTGGATACTATTACTGCAAATGTGTCTCAGAAACAATCTAACATATAAATCCAGACTTAAAATTATTCAGTTTTGTCTAAGAAAAATATGTAGTCCCTTGAGATAGGCTTTTGGCCTCCAGGGCAAAAGTTTTATGGCAGAGTGAGTAATTTTTCAGGCTTAAGGAAAATCAGATGGGGCTCTCTTGAAGAACAGTTTTCTGGGTGATGGTAAAGACTAAATTGATAAACTTTTATGTTGTAGCTTTCTGCTTTTCAAAAAAATATATAACGTAACTTTGTCCTGAATTTGAACTCTGACACGCCTCATAATTCTTGTATTCTCTTTTTCTTCTTTTGCTCACACTGTCACCATATTCATTATTTTTGGTACTTAGTCTTATGATTCAACATCATAAGTTGAATCAACTTCTACTAATAAGTAAAGCACATTTAAAACATTTTCCTGTTCGTGACAAAGAATGTGATAGATCTACATGTACTGATAATAAGTTAGACTAAGGTATAGTAAATGGAAAAAGTAAAGCGCAGAATATGGTGGTTGATGTACTTGCTTATAAACAAACACACAAAACATTTGTATGTGTGTGTACATGTGTACATATGTGTGCATAAACCAGCTGTGGAGAGGTACATAGAAAATCGTAACAGCGATGGCTTCCAGAGAGGGAAGGGAAACAGAAGATTAGGGATCAAACGTACAGGTGGGCTTACTTTACGTTTATACAGAGGGTGCCAAAAAAGGTCTACACATTTTAAGAAAGAAAAAAACTGTATTAAAATTGTAATGTTGTATACTAATAACAAAATATGAATACAAGTCGTGTGTATACATTTTTTGGCACCCCTGGTATATATGAAAGTATTATATTTGTACATATATAAACAAGCATGTACATATATATGTATGTGTATATATATGTGTGTGTGTGTGTGTATGCACATTATATATATAAAGGTAAAGTATACATACAAACTTACACATGTATATGCACTTTGTATTATTTAAACTTGTTATTATGTACATTATTTAAAAATTGATGGAGCTCTACTAAAATGTTGCTGAGGTTTAAATTATAACTGTTATATCCTCTTTCATACTTAAATTAGAAATTACCGTTTCTCAAAGTAGTATTACACCTAAGTAGACACTCATGTGTGTCCAAACAACAAAAATACTTACATTTATTTTTCTAATTACTAGACATTTCTGTTTTGTTAAATGTTTTTTGGGTATAGGGCACACATTATTCAATAAAGCATTATTACTTTGGAGTTGGAATAAATTGTCGTTATTTTATTTGAATAAAATACAAGCCTATATTTGACATTCAAATAGAAGTTAGCCTTTAATATCAAAATATTAGATTCAGATGTGAATGCTTAAAGTCAGGTTTATAATTTTAAAGAGAGCTCCCATGTGGTTTTAAAACTGAATGGGGAGGGTTGCTGGCAGTGTCTCATACAATTTTGAATGGCAATGAACTTAGCATTTCAGTAAATCTTAGTCAAGCTGTTTTAATTGGCCTATAAAGGGAAATGTCGGTCTTACAGATCAAAACTATTTATCACAGAGTGGGTAAACTTGATCATTTTAGTCTGAATTATTTGGCTATAGTCTACAATATTCATTTAATTGTGTTTGTGAAGAAATGACAGATTTTTATAAAAGCGTAGCATTGGAAAATCTCATTCATTCCTTTCTTTGTCACAGAGACGTTTGTCCTGAGCATTTATGGTGATTCAATTGAGAGTTCCACTTGACACCACATCCATGGGTGTATCCTGTGTAGTGGAGATCAAATTAGCATGTGATTGCAAAACCTGTGGTATTTACAGGGTCATTGTTAATTGAAAGATTTGCCAGCTTAAAAAGAGGAACTATACATGCTCCTCCTTTTTTCTTCTATTTTGTGCAAATGATTATATGCATCTGTCTGCATGAAACTCTCTTACTTAATCAGGCGTGACCAGCAGTTTTGTGACATTTTGTTCACTCTTTCTATATGGTGTGGGTCATACTTAGGATGTTTAATGGGTTAAATTAATTTCATTGACATTCTTGTCGAATACTAAAACATCTGGAATGATATTCTCATGAAACCAGATTGTATATATCTCTGAAGACAACATTAAGAAAAATGTCAGTATTGTAAGTAGAGTTTGATGTGATATCTTGAAAAAAATAAAGCAGACATTTAAGTAACACATGAAATATGGCCCACTGAATCCTGTAGACATTTGCAACCTGCTAGATAGTCTAAGCAATCGGATGAATAATTTAGAGTTTTCTATTACCGTGTGTCCTGCTAATCTGGTATTAAATTGTTGGTGTTGGGTGGGGGGGTGTATGTTATGAAAACAAAACAAAACAAAACAAAAACCTGAAATCTTGGAGGCTTCTGTGAAGAAACTTCCTGAGATCTTAAGTAATTTTCCTGAAGCTTGTTCACTATTCTATATTCCATCACATACTGTGTTTAAACTCCATTATTGAAAAAATGAAATTCATTTATTTGAGCCATTAGAAAAATAGTTCCTCCCTTCCTTGGCTAATATCAATGTGAATAAACATTAGGGAGTATTTCATTCATTTTTATTGACTTATATAAATTGTGTTTCTCTTAAGTACCCTTAAAGTATACAATCAAAGGTTAAGAAGTAATGCCACACACTAACAAAATAATTTTCTGCATTTTCATATCTGACATGTTTTCTAATTTTGGGTAATATTGTGATGATGATTATTTTAAATAACAGGCAAATACAGCTCTTCTGAGGTTTTTCCAGATGTGGGGTATACATTTAAATGAGTTATGTTTCTGTTTGAGGGTCTTTGAAGGAACACTGAATGCAGTAACACTGTACTGGTTTTCTTTTTCATATCATGGAAATAATGTTTTTTAAATGTTTTTAAGTTAAGTGTATAGAAAAGAGCCGTTCCTCAGTTGTCCCTGAGGAGAGCCTTTTGTCCAAAGGAAAATTTGGTGTGACATTTTAATTAACTAAAGTTTAATGACAAAGATAATGAGGTATCCAGCCTTCCTTGAATCTGTTCCGCTTGTCAACACGATGAATTTCTTTCGAGATTTGTGATAACAACAGACTTTTGGAGTGGTGAAGAAAAAGTTGTAGGGTCTTCTAAAACTGATGCTGAATCCACTATGGCCAGCTCTAGAATCTCTTGAATACTTTGAGAGTATTTACTTTGGCTTGATGTTCTGTTTTGAAGTGGAACAAAAAGAAAAAAACAAAACAAAACAAATTTATTAAATTCATAATACTTCCTATATTCCTTCCTAGCAAGGTCCAAAGAGGTTACCAAGGATATGATAACAAAACCATTTATAAAAAGAGACAACATCTTTATTCTCTTTCTGTTTGAATTCATCAAGTGGCTGAAATCCCAAAGGGAATGTATTGTTTCATTGGTGTGAGACGTGACCTTTTTTGTAAACATTAATTTGATTAAAAATAGCTTATCTAATGTTTCCATATTAATCAGGTAGACATTGCTTGGATGAAGAAGCTATTTATTTTAAAAGTTGAACAGGGACAGGATGAGGGAGGATACTATCACATGCAATTTTAGAAGGTCAGGAAACCTTCACTTTTTTTCTCTCATCTTAAAACAAAACAGGACTAAAGTGTTCCATTTCTTCATTTCTATCACATTAAACACTGTGTATTGCCATTCTGAATTCCTTCTTTTGTGTTAATGATATCTTTTTGCCAGTAATGTGATTAACTGTATGCATATTCTTAAGTAATTGACGTCTTGAAATCTTTGTTAATTTTTTTGCAGCTGCTCGTACCAAACACAACAAAACATAACACAACAGGTATATATATATGCATATATATATACATATATATATATATATAAATACATATATATATGTATTTTTTCCCTTTAAGATTTTATTGGGGAAGGGGAATAGAACTTTATTGGGGAACAGTGTGTACTTCCGGGATTTTTCCAAGCTAAGTCCTTTCAATCTTAGTTATGGAGGGTGCAGCTCAGCTCCAGGTCCAGATGTCATTGTTAGTTGCAGGGGGTGCAGCCCACCATCCCTTGCGCGAGTCGAACTGGCAATCTGTAGTTGAGAGCCCACACTCCAACCAACTGAGCCATCTGGGAGCTGAGCGACAGCTCATTGACTTCATTCTAGTTGCGGAGGGCACAGCTCGCTGGCCCATGTGGGAATCGAACCGGCAGCCCCGTCGCCCAGAGCTCATGCTCTAACCAACTGAGTCACCGGTCCTCCCCAACAGGTTTATATTTAAAATGGAAGGACTGGGAGTGCTAACTGTCCAAATACTAGAGAAGCAAAACACAAAATGTAAACAATAACATTCTGCTAATGGTAGGTAGATCAGAATACATACTTGTTTGACAAGGCTAAATTTTAACTTATTTATCTAAGGATTGTTAAAATGAATCACCTATGCTTAGAGTCACAGAAGTTCAATTCTCTTCATTAAATATCAAGGGATAAGCTACGAAGACACTCTCATTACTGGTTAAACTTTTACAAACCAGTTACCTAAGCATTTTTTTCACACTGTATTTCCTTCTTTATAGTCACTGTTGGTGGACAGCTCTTTGGAGTCTTCATAATTAAGTATTTTACCTATTTTTGTAAAATAAATAATGGCATAAGATATTCTGAACATTCTAGCAAGATATTATAAAAATCTACTGATTTGGGTCGTGATATGTCTGACTCAGTTTTCGTTTTTACTATGATGCCTTGCATTCCCCATTGACATAAATGTGTGTGGGGTCCATCCAGTTAGCAATATTCCTATAGTCTTAAATTATCCTTTTGGATAAAAAAAAAGATACATAAGGAAAATGACTACATAAGGAAAAACATCCCTATAATCACAAAGAGTTGTGTTTTAAGGCTACACTGTGTGTATATGACAGACCTTTGAAAGTAGGGAAATTTAGAGCTAAGACTAAAACAGTTACTTAAAGACAGTTTTCTCACAATTTTGGTTTTTATATTTTAGTTTTTAATAAGAGGGCTATTAAGTTAGAATACAAGAACAGGAAACAAAAGTTATTTAAGGGAGTAATGCAGGGCAATCAAGTTAATAGTAATAGATCTCCAAATTCTCAGATATGTATATCTAAAGTAGTTCCCACTTATCCACAGTTTCACTTTGGGTGGTTTTAGTTGCCTGTGGTCATCCACAGCCCAAAAATGTTGGAAATTTCCATAAATAAATAATTTGTGGAAATTTCCATAAATAAACAATTCATAAGTTTTAAACTGAGCATGATGAAATCTTGCGAATTCTTTTCTGACCTGCCAGGATGTGAGCCATTGCTTTGTCCAGCGTCTCCATGCTGTGTGTACTCCTACCCATTAGTCACGTAGTGTCTGCCTAGGTTATCAGAGTGACTGTCAGTGGTTTTGCAGTGCTGGTGTTCAGGTCGCCCTTATTTGGTTTAATAATGGCCCCAAAGTGCAAGAGTAGTGGTGCTGGCAATTTGGATATGCCAAAAAGAAGCTGTAAAGTGCTTCCTGGAAGTTAAAGGTGAAAGTTCTAGACTTAATAAGGAAAGAAAAAATATTGCCTCCTGAGGTTGCTAACATGTACAGTAAGAAAAAATTTTCTATCCCTTAAATTGTGAAGAAAGAAAAAGAAATCTTTGCTAGTTTGCCAGAGAGAGAGAGAGCCCACATTCACATAACTTTCATTGCAGTATATAATTATAATTGTTCAATTTCTTATTAGTTATTGTTTTTACTGTTTTACTTTGCCTAATTGATAAATCAAATTTCACCATAGATATATATGTACTGGAAAAAATCATATATATACCAGGGTTGCCAAAAAAATGTATACACATGACTTGTATTCATCTTTTGTTATCGGTATATATTATTACGATTTTAATACAGTTTTTTCCTTTCTTAAAATGTGGATACTTTTTTTTTGGCACTTTTTGTATATAGGATTTGGTATTAATCCATGGTCTCAGACATCCAGGGGGGTGTTGAGCGTATCCCCTATGGATAAGGAGGGGAGCTAGTGTATCGTAATTCATCTGTAACTGTAAAACTATGGCTTTTATGGCACAGATTTTAAAATAAATGGGGCAGGCATGAGGTACATCTTTGGTACATCTTAGAAAATACCTTAAATAGGAAGGTTTGTTTACATACTGTGATTAGGGCATCTCTAACTTAGTTTGTATCTTCATCATACCGTAGCTTCTTCATGTCCCCCGTATTTGTATCTTCTTTTTCTTATCATTTTCAGCCTTTTACTGGGTTCTTCCAAGTTATGTCTCTCGTAGCCTTATCAGGTCTCCTGAGAAGGAGGACCTGTTCATTTGCAAATACATCTAAGTGTAAAAGTGAAATTTGCTTAAACATACCTTGATATGAGGCTTTGGGTGCTTTTCATATCAAATGATTCTTATATTAACTATCTTTAAAAGTACCGCATGTACACACTAGCATATGACCACTGTAAGAATTTCCCTGGTGCACCAGGCTGGGAGAACTTGCTATACAAATGTCACTCTCCATAGTACATATTTATAGAGCTTTGATGCAGTGACTTATACTTTCTGAGATGGCTGTGAGAGCAAAGATTATGTAAATTATTGAGGCTAAGCTGAATAGAAGTAGACTTCCCTCAGAACTATTTTCCAATAGAGTCTCTACTTACCTTTTAAATACTCCTTTTTCTATCCAAAGTTCCCTCTGCCCATCTGCTGTCTTTCATATTACCCGTTTTTATTGCCTTCATAGTATGTATCTCAATCTGTAATTCTCTTACTCATTAGTTTGTTTTATTTATTTGTTTTTAGAATATACACACCATGAGGGGAGAGGCCTTTCCTGCCTTATTTTTTCACCTGTGAACCCTTCTGTATCTTGAGTAGTGGCTTACACAAAATTGGTTCTCAGTAAATATCTATTCAAATAATGAATGAATGAATGAATGAATGAATGAACTAACCCATGAGTAACCTCACATAAGTTCATAAGATATATGAGAAAGGGATTTGTATTGTCAATAAATGATGAATTTATATGAAATGTGAAGTGGATGAGGGAACCTAAGATATGCTCATATTTGCTTCTTCTGCAAATATTGATGATCAACTAAAATGTATTCACTGTACAGTACAAAACTCTTTTTAGTTCATGTGGATGAGTCTGTATGTTATCCCTTTCTTATTATTTTGAAGTGAGAGGAAAAAATAATATGTTGAACATTTCTATATGACAATAAATTACAGATACTTCCCTTTACCTTCGTAGTGTCTATAAGGCCACTGAATAGTTCAAGCCCTTTTCAACAATGCAAATAATGGAAATAAAGTTCAATAATGGAACTTGTTTTGTTGTCTAATCTTCCGTTATTACAAATGTATTTTCCAAGAGAGAATATGAAGTTCTTTGGAACTACTACTGTCTCTGAAATATAGGAAATGTGCTCATTAGTTAATGTTTGATACTTTGAATTCTATTTGGTTACTGCTGTTAGTGGGAGGAATATAAAATTAATTCTGTTTAAATTTTCTGTGTGTTGTAATTTAAAGCAATATTGTTAAGAGTAATGGTTAAGGATGTTTATAAGTTGTAAGATAATATATTTAACAACAAACGAATGAACTAAATTTCCACTATGTAACTTTCTACAACATGAAACAATTGATTGCTCCTCTTCTTCCCTTGCATCTTGTGGTCATTCCAATCTGTTTGCTTAGCGACTATTGTGAAACAAACTTTCCCTTCCCTAAGCTGTGAGATTCCTTATTTTATGTATAGTAGATCATCAATATACATTTTTTTAAATGTGTGAAAAGACGCCTGCTATTCTGAGGAATATTGCCCGTTGATCTCACATTATGGGAGTTTGTCAACCTGCGATCAAAACAATGTGCGATAATATTTTTCCATTATTTGTTGGCCAAATACATTTTATGAAGATTGATTAATAAAATTCTAAGCATCTGGTTTGAAAACATAAAATATTTTAACTTTGCATAAAACAAAAATCCTAATCCTCAAGAAAAAAAAATTCTTGAACACAGTTACATAAATGTTGAATGATCGGTCAACTGAGATAAAATATGAATAGTGGTAGAGGCATTATGTAAATGTTAAGAGTATTGTCCTTGTACATCTGTTGAAGAATTGAGATTGAGTACATAAGGCTTAAGGTTTAATGAGAATGGTTTTGAGGGTTCTGCACAATGACACTGGATACATGAAAAGAGTTTATAAAAAGACCTTGGTACAACAGGAACAAGTTATCTGAAGTGGCTACTGGCTCATGCAAACTCCATAGGTCTCCTACTCTGTGCAGCCAGAGGGACTTTGATTTGAATCAGAGAGGGCAGATGATCCAGCATCCAGTGGATACTGAACCAAACATTTTCTTCTATCCTACATCAAGGCCAGTTACTAAGATTTTACACAGTTTAATTATAATCACAGAAAAAAATTTGAGAAGGGACTTAAGACAAATTTACTCTGTTGGTTACTTGTAAGAGATGTACCGTTTAGGATTTAAAATCTCTTAAGTTTGAGGCATAGAAGATATATCACTGCTTTGTATTCTTGAATAACTCATTTAATGGTTTTAAATGAAAAGAAATTATCTTAAAACCCAACCAAAATATTGGTCTGTAGCTAAATTCTCCCCTCCAATAACAAGAAAGATAATTTACAATGAAGATAAATTCTTGAAAACCTCTCACCTGTACTTAGCCTCCTCTTCAATGTAACCAAATAAAACTATGAACAGACATATTTGTTCTTTATAACCTGCAAATAACTTGGTGAGAATTAAGCTTAATAACCTGACAGTTAAAACAAGCAATGCATTTAACATTTTAAAAGGTAGAAACATTTAGAAATGATAATGAAATCATTCCAGGTGGAAGTGGATAAAGTCCAGGATAAATAATTGTTCTTTGTTTCTCTTGACCATTGCATTTCTTATTACTTGTTGATTTTTACTAATCTTTTCTCTAAAAGAGTCTCTGGCATATTGTAAGCTAAAACGCATATACAGGGCTTAAGTACATTTTAAAAACACATAGGAGTTATTCAAGTATAGGTTGGTATATAAAATCCTAAGGTTATTGTTTAAAGTATGTGAAATCAGCATATAGCTGAGCCTGAAGACTATAAGTTGAGTGCTGAGTGGCCCTTGAAAAATAATGAATTGATACGTATGAGGAAAGGAGTGCCTTAAACATCCCTGTATGAAAACTACCATTGCAGATCAGTACAAGTCATAAAAAAAAAAAAAAAAAAAAAAAAAAAAAAAAAAAAAATCATTTAAAAGGCGTGAGAAGGCTCTGCTCTACTCGCAGGCTGAGAATGCAAGTCCTAATTCATGTGGTTGGACATGAGGTCAAGTAGAAAGAAGCTGGGCTTCGGGCAGGGCCGATTCGGTTCTCATTTCTGCCCATTGGGCAAACTGCCTAATCTCTCTAAGCATCAATTCCTGAGTAGTTATAGGATTCAATTAAATAATGATATAACGTTCTTGATATATTACTCCATTAAGTAAGACACAATTTGGGGCAATACGTGCCAAGTAAAAACAATTTTGTATTGAAAAATACGTTATGGTAGCTGTGGTTTGTATGAAACGAATCATCCAATGCAATGACCTAGTGTGCCCATGATTGTTTTTTAAGTAATAGGTTGGTGCAAAAGTGATTGCGATTTAAAAGCTTAGAAATAATTGCAAAAGCTGCGATGGCTTTTGCACCAACTTAATACATGAAAAGTTCTCTTAATGGATGTGATCCCGATCGTGTCAGCCATTTTGAACATGGCGTGCCCCTCCTTCCTCATGGTGTTTGGAAGGGCCATTTCTATTTGGAGCTTTCCTTCCCTTGCTATTAACCTGGTTAACTCTTTCTCATTTACACGTCTTAGTCCAAATTTTATTCCCTCAGGGCCAACTGACAGTGCTTACCTTTGATACATTGTGAGGAACATGGCACTTGCTTCTGAGGTCTTCTTCCCAAATGACTATAACCACAGTACCGTCAGGAGAAAAAACATCAGACACGTTCCATCGATCAACAGCCTACAAAATATCTTCCTCAGGGCTCCTCCAAACTGCCAAGCTCATCAAAATCAAAGGGAGTCTGAGAAACTGGCATAGCCAAGAGGAGTCTAAGCAGCCATGCCAACTAAGTAAATGTATTGTGGTATCCCGAATGAGATCCTACAACAGAAACACACACACACACATTAGTTAAAAACTAAGGAAATAGGAATGACATATGGATGTCAGTTAATAATAATGTATCGACAGGAATTCATTAAATGTAGCAAATATGCCATAGTAATGTAAGATGTAATAAGAGAGTAAATTGGGGGATAGGTATATGGAAACTCTCTGTCCTATCTTCTTAATTTTCTGTCAATCTAAAACTGTTCTAAAAAATTAAGTTGTTTTTAATTTTTAGGTTAATGTGATCTGAGTATGAGGTCTTGGGCACGTGGAGCTTAGACATGCTGATGATATTTATTTTAATTGTATAATGGTTTTTAGGTTCTCAGTGTATCTACTCTTTGCTCTGCAAACAGCTTTTGGCCATGTGCGTCTGACTTGCGTTCTGAGAATGGCTGAGAACAATTAACCTTTATATCCGCCTCATGTAGTTCGATAAGAAGTTTATAGGAGAGAGACCTGAATTTGTAGATTTTCGGTTCCCAGTTGGGCATATCTGTGTCTATGCCCACACATACACTGTCCCAGGTAGCCATTTCTTGGTTTTTCCTGACTCTTTCAGGGGGACCCACCTCTTAATATGAGGAATGTGACAGTGCTTGGAGGTTGGTAATTCTATGCCACTAAATATATCTGATGCCAGGGGAACTATTTATGAATGAATAAGGGAAAGTTACAGCACGTCCCACGTCAAGCAAGTAAACCTCAAAAGTCCTCAAGAGCAAAAATTTCTCCTCCACACCTTCGGGGAACCATGGGATTTTAAAAGAGCGACTTGTTTTAGTAGATATCTAAATCAGGTCTCTCCAGAATGCAAGGTTCAGGCTCACAGCATACCTTTTAAATGGGACTTAAAATAGTATCTGGCCCATGGCTATATACACTGAATGAGGTGATGTCTGTGAAAATTATTTTACTACTCTAAAGTGCTCCGCATATGGATGTATATCATTCTTATGTATAATTGTCAGAGTTCATGGCCTCACAAGCCAGTTTGTTTTACTGTTGGTTAACTATAACTTTTAAAAAGTACTCTCTCACGTTAAAGCCAGCCTCATTGTTCCCATACTTTCGTAGTACAGAGCAGGGGATAATGAAGTCCCGCAGATATGGGTTCAAATGTTGGCCCTGCTACTTATTAGCCTGGACCTTGGATAAATGACTTAACGTCTCCATACTGATTTTCCTCACTGATACATAATGGTGATAAGCTCTGCCTTACGGGGATATTGTAAATGTGATTAGATTTGTGAAAATGTGCCTAGCTTCAGGGCCCAATAAATGGTAGTAGTTATTTTAATATGAGCTTTCTTTTTATGGCTCAACAGTAGGTAAGGCTGAAAGGAGCCCCCAGCCTTCCCAACTTCCCAATGGCACTTCATAAAAATGTGTCTAAACCTCCATTTTAAAGTAATAAAGATGTAACAGGTGGCATGATTCTGTTCCTTGTATTGTATTTCTCATTCTGGGAAAACATCGGGAGGAAGCCTGAGGGAAGAAGCCTTTTTTTGGCAAACAGCTTATATCTCCTAGTGGAGCTGCATCATGCAAAACGGGGTTCCGTCTGATTATCAGGAAAACGGACAATTCTTTACGAAGACTCGACATTAAGTAGAAGGAGGCTAACCCTGCAGGCAAGTAGGAATCCTTTAAACCTCTGTGTCCAGAGCGTCTACGAAGCGAGCTCAGACTCGTCACTGGACAACCTCAGTCTATACCATGTACACAGACAGTACATGAATGGTGCCCTCTGGAGTCGTGCAGTGCGTTGATGCCATCTCCCACCTACCCTGCCAATCAATGACCAGATGTTTTATACTTACCTCTAAGGTATAATTCCTAGAGACGTGTGCTTTCATCTTTCCTTCAGGTTAACTTACTGGATCTCAAATATGAGTGTGCAGATATATCGGATTTTTATGGGTATAACATCTTTTCAAGGGATTTGTATTATAATGATTTTGACATGAGGAGCTGTCTTCAAGATTGGTCTTTCTACCGACCCCACTCCAATACTTGATGCCACTGTATTTTCCAGGTGACATCTCAAGTCATCGCAGTGTTTGCTAATGCTTAGTAGTTTAGCTGTATTTTTCCATAAAGTGTGTATCAGAATCAGCTTTAATCATCTGTCAGCATTCATGGAAAACAGTAGTCAGTCTTTTAAAGCTTTCCCACTAGTCAATAAACTTCTTTGAAGTTATATCTGGTTAAAGAGCTATTTTCTTTTAACATGTTTACTAAGCAAGAGAGCACAAAAGAGAACTTGTGCACTGACCAACATATTTCACATTGAAGGGAGTCCATGCCCCTTTCTTTTTCTCAAAGATGGTCTCTGGTGCGTTGGGTTTTTGCTCTGACCTTTAGTTATTGGTTGGTTTTCTGGTTCTTTTAACTTGCAATTTACCATAGGGAAATTGAAAATCACAGGTCCAGCTGAGAATCTTTCCTAGAAAAGATGGATTGTATGTTCCTGCCATTATTTTATAAAAGAGGCACCAAACAAATTACATTTGGCCAACTGAAATATTTTCTTCATGTGATCTTGTAGTAATTTCACATAAAGCCCAAAATAACCTCTTCGGCAGGCCAAGCACCCACTGTAGCTTTGACACTTGTTTATTTTTGCTCCTACAAGTAAAGGAGGCAGAGCTTTCTTCTAAGACCAGTTGGTTCATTTAATAACTGGGTGCCCTTCAGCATGGTGCCCAGAAACAAATCTTGTAAATACTAGCTCTGATTATTTCCTTATTGTTGCAATTCTCAGATTCACCACCAACTTACTACAACTTTAGAAGAAGGAAAAGAAATGTTGACAATACCAAATTATGAGATGTACACCATTTTCAGAAATGTTACCAAAAAATCATGTCTCATAGTTATGGTGATAAAGATGATAATATTGACGATGATGATGATGATGGTGGTGGTGGTGGTGGTGATAGAGGAGCATTTTTGAAACCTTTATTATTGGAAAAATCTATGAATATTATTCATAGAACATAATATCTACAATCGCTAGTGCATCATGTCAAATTTTGTGGCATTTGCTTTCAGGTAAAGGAGTCCAACTATTTAATTATCTCATCATTACTCCTGAAAATATGAGATTATCCCTATACACATTAGAAAAACTTTAAAATGTTAAGCTTCCTAGGAGTTAATATGTGTTTTATTATAGTGAAGTGTGATTGGGTTCCCCCATTTATGTCACAGAGTCACAGAGTTTGAAAAACCCTTAGAATTCAGTGGTCTAATTATACAAATGATCAATCTGAAGTTCAGGGAAACTAAGTAGTTTGCTAAAGGTTGTACTGCAACTTGTTTTTTGTAGCTATGTATGTATGCATGCCCCTTATTTTCAGGGGGGAAAATGATAGCATCTCACAACAGTATTTTGTGCAGAATAAGTGCTCAATAAATGCATGATAGTTTGTTGTACAGTAAACATCTGCATAGAAATAGAAGTTATACTGGTCATATAAGGAGGTTTTTTGCCCTTTTTTCAGTTGCTGTGTATGTTTATTTATTTAGCAAATAGTTATCACATGCCTCCCATTTGTAAGACACAATTGACTCGCCACAGGTAACATAGGCACAGAGTGATGCATTCAGGATCGAAATCCAGAATTGCCTGACTCCCACAGCCAGTATTCCCGCCCCCCTTTTTTTTTTTTTCATTAAAGTATGGTTGAAATATAATAGTACATGAGTTTGCACTGTACAACGTAATTAATCAACATTTATATACCTTATGAAGTGATCACTGCAATAAATTTAATAACCATCAGTTACCATGCAAACTGACTATGATATTATTGACTACATTCCCTATGCTGTACATTGTATCTTCATGACTTACTTGTTTTGTAACTAAAAGTTTGTACCTCTTATTCCCTGTCACCTTTTCACCCATCCCTAACCCCATCCTCTCTGGCAGCCATCAGTTTGTTTTCTATATCTGTGAGTCTGTTTCTGTTTTGTCCATTTGTTTTGTTTCTTAAATTCCACATATAAGTTAAATCACATGGTATTTATCCTTCTCTGTCTTAGTATGATACTTTCTACATCCGTCCATGTTGCTGAAAATTTCATTGTGAAGATTTTAATTTTTATCGCTAATACTCCATTTTATATATGTACCATATCTTAATCTGTGCACCTATTGATGGACAATTAGGTTGCTTCCACATGTGGGCTATTATGAATAATGCTGCAGTGAACATAGCAAGTTATTGGCATTTTACAGTTTATATCTGTACTGTATATCCCAGTGGAGTGTTTTTGCGAAGCAAACATTTTAAGAATACACTCTGATCTTCCATTGGTAGTGACTTCTAGTATTCGTTCTAAATTTCTCTACCTATGGCCATCTCCTCCCCTTGGTTTCCCTTAGTTTCTCTGTTGAGTAGTTAATGATCTGTTAACATGCACTTAAATACATTGGAGTGATCACATTCCTAAAAGAACATTGCTGAAGCAAAATTACCTACTTGCAATTTGAGTCATTCCCTAACTTTTCTGTTGTTGAAGTCTAATTTTAATCCAAAGTGAGAACAGCTCTAGTTCCATGATCTTTCTCACCTTTTTTGACAATAAGAGCAATGAAATCTTTCCATTAACAATATTTTTATTTAAAGAAATATACAATTTAGGGATGCAATTCCTTCTTTCAGTTAAAAGCAACATCATTCATCTATTTATATAAGTCAAATATCTATTCCTTATTCCTGGTATCAAGCCAGTCACCAAGTCCTGCTTATTTTATGTCTTAAATATTTTTTCAATCCCTTTCTATCACATCTATCTCTATTATCACTGCCCTAGTTCCAATCATTATCATATTTCCTCTGTACTCTCCAAAGGCGCTGTGTTGATATTTCCAATCCAGTTTTACTACCTCCCAACAAATCTTTCAAGTGCTGCCTGAGAAATGTAAATATGATCATATTGCATCTCTGTGAATGCTACCAATTGCCACAGGGAGAAGTTCCATTTGCACAGCATAGCACACAAAAATGCCATGATCTTGTCCCTGCATTCGTTTATAGCCTCATTTCTCTGCTCTAATAACACTGAATCTCCTCACACGACCTGCTGTTTAGTGGTTAAGTTTTTCCCCCAGCTCCTTTGAACCTCTATGCCTTCCCCAACCATTACCACAATGTATGTGTCTCTAGTCAGACATAACATATTATAATGAATATACATTATCTATGTCTTTGTCTAACGCAGACTGTAAGTCCCTCAACGACAAGCCCATGCTTTATTCATATTTTATCAATGGGTATAATTTATTTCAAATTAAAAATATCTCAAAATATAATTCATATCTTTATGGTGAAAGAAAATTCTAGTCCTTACATGAGCTTCTGAAAATATGCCCAATAGTTATACCATTCCTATGCATCTAATATCTTCTCCAGTATATTATAAATTGGGAGCTGCATATTATATTATACATTATGTATTATATATTATAAACTTGGATTCTGCACAAATATGTACACTAGTTACCACTCTAGGCCTGTAGCTGAGGCTTGACTTGGATAGCTATGCCTATTCAAAACTGAAATCAAACCCAGTAAGAGGGAAAAATAAGAGAAAATCCTAAGAATCAGAACTGAATCTTTGAATTATATTTATGTTAGTCTCATAAGGCTTTGCTTTATAAATTCTTGTTCTGATCAAATTAGAATTCAAATTCAATTAAATCTTAATTCTTGGTTAAATTTTTAATGAATTAAATACCTGAGAACTTTGCTGTTGTAGCCTATTTTAATTTCTTTAATCTTACAGAAATTATGAAATGAGGAAATATAATTGTTATGCTGTAGCCCATATCTGCTTCATATCTAGTTATCCATGGTTGGAATTAAAAAAAAAATGTCTATCTCTTACGTTTCCTTTTTCATTTAGAGAATATCTGTTTTGCTTTGATATTTATACAGCACCTCATAGGGTAAACAGTCTGCTGTATTTTGACTTAGAAAAATATCCCCACATATCACTGTATTAACTATAAGATTAGAGTTTCAAGTGTGTAGATGTCTTGTTGCACAGAGTAGACACTCCACAATGTGTCCACTGAATATATCTCAAAGTTTCTTTAACAGCTATCTATCTGTAAGCTCTGTAGGAAAACTACAAATTCTGAAAGTATCTTCAAGTCACATCAACATCTGAAATGCCTCCAGCATTTCAGAAACCTGTTCAAAGGGAGGGAATCGTGCCCGATATTTAACGTGATAAATGATTTAATAATTAAGACACAAGGTAGTTCCCCAAAGCAGCCTGAAGTGACTCAAATATTTTCCAACTTTTCTTCTCTTAAGCAAAAGGATCCCATCTTGTAAGTAGGACTCCCTGTTAGCTTAGTGTTCACGATGAAATATTAGAACTTTTCCTTGGTATTGCTGCCTTAAAAATTGGCAAGTGAAACAAACTGAAATAACAAAATAAATATATTTTCCTAGTGATTTAGAGATGGTCTTCTGTATCTATGCTATGATTCAGTATGAATTTACTACCAAAAATTATTTTGATGTTAACTCAGTCAATGTTTCTGTGGTGAGTATTATTTTCATATTATGTTGAACTCAAAATATTTCAAAGTGCCTTGTCTCACATCTTCATAACATCTCTTTGGGGAGGTGGCCATATTCTCTTACTCTCAAATCTAGATATATATATATATATATATATATATATATATATATATATATATAGAGAGAGAGAGAGAGAGAGAGAGAGAGAGAGAGAGAGAGAGAGGATCCAGTTTCGAGTCCTATTGTGGTTTGTTACATTTGTTGAAACAGTAACCATCTAAGTTAAAGTGACTAAATATGATACACTATAGCATGCAAATCACAACCAGAACTAGCAATGTAACACTTGTGCAGTGAATCACGTTGAGATGGAGGACCTGCGTACAATCCCAAAAGCCAACAGCTATACATACAGGTGGCGTTGGAGTCTGCTTTCCAGTCTAATGCACTTCTGTTAACATTGTGGTACCTTCTGAGATGATGTTTTCATCCTAAGTACTGGTGTTCTCTGGTCAGTTGATTTTCCTTCACACTGATCCCTTCATTTTCTCCTCTTTGCTGCTCTGTGACCTACAGCCTTGCAAGTAGGATCCCTCCTTTACTAGTCTAGCAGAAACCTCTGAGAAAGCAAGTCACCCACTTTGTCAGTTTCATAGAAGTGTCTGAAACTCATTGACCAGGGAATATTTTTATAATGATAATTTGGGGTCAGCTTACTATATCAACAAGATACCCACAGGTATTAAGTATAAATAATTCAAATTAATATTAAAATAGAGGCAAAAATGGTTGCATTAATTACTTGCTTGATAGATTAGCAAAATGTGACTTCTGTTTAATATACAATAAAGATGTTGAAGTTGTAAACCCATGACATAGCCTATAATCACCGAATAGACTCATCCAATAAAATAGTGAATTGATAAATACTGCCTATAGCTTATCTTCTTGCTGATGGAAAATTATTTCTTTTTGCATCAGATGATCACCAGAGTTTTCCCTAAGTTCATAGAGGAGGCAAACTCTAGAATCAGGCTCTCTGGATTTAATTTCAACTTTATCATTTACTACCTGTATGATTTTGAGAAAATGATTTAAGTCGGTTAATCTTCATTCTCTTTATCTTAATTAAGAAAATAGATATGAAGTGCTTAGTACAGTACATGATAGAAAAGTAATAAATATGTTAGCTATTAAAAAGGGAAAAGAGAGAGTTAATGATTATTGGGTAGGTAACTAACTTTGATATTAGTTAAGGAGGCAAGGTAACAGTGTCCATAAGTGAGAGTTTCATGATAATCATTCATTGTCATTGCGTGACAACTATTAATATCTCACTGGCTGTTAGTTTTCTGAAGAACCGTGCTTAGAAATACTGACAAATATAAGAATGCCCTTTATATATAAGTATAGCGTTTTTCCTTATATGGTGTAGAAAAGATCTTTAAAAATATAAAATAAGATTTAAAAGAACATGAAGGGAATAAGAAAACAATGTCAGTATCTTTAAGAACCTCAGGAATGAGCTAAATAGCCAACTACAACTAACATCATGCCATAAATTTTATCATCTCAAAGTTTATGGAGGTCCTACTCCATAAACATTTTCTTTGGAGTTTACTGTTAATTCAGACTTATTCTACTGCTCAATATGGAGTGTTTCCTCAACATAAAACTTAGGGGGATAATTAAGATTGTTAAAAAAAGACAAAAAAGAGAAGGCCCCGTTGAAGTTCATAATGCTGATATATCTATCTGAGTTAAACTGCATAGAGTACTTATATTGATATTGGCATATGCATATAATAATAAAGAAAACATTATCAAAAATGACTTGATAATAATAGAGTTTATTAACATGAAAAAGAACAAATAACGAATCTAAGTAAAAGGGGGGAATGGATACTATGTAGGCCACTTTGTCTGACTTTCAAAGGATGAAGGTTGCTCAGAGACGAAATCAGGATCGTAGCCTTAGGTGGAAACAATGATCCCTTGCTCCAAGAAGGCTTTAGAATAGTGACTTCAGCAACATCAGAATTTTTCCAGTGGTGCTTAAGGCAGAGTGTGTTTTTCAGAATTGGAGAAGCATCTTCCAGGTGCTCTAAGAACTTGCTTTTAATTGTTGCTATTAAAATGAAAACTCCAACTGTAATCACATTGCTGTTCTCTGTCTAGCTACACTAATGTATTCCAAGGAGTACAGCAAGAGCTACGAATTTTCTGCACCAAATGTCAAGGATTCCATAGGGCAGTTTATTTTTGCCCATCAGGGCCGTTGCCTTTCTTTAGCTAACTCTTTGACACTTACCTGGTTTCCCATCTCAGACATTTGATTTGATCGCCTGGATGCCAGAACTTCAGCTTCCCTCTTACCTCCTGACTTCCAGAAACGACAGCAGATTTACTTTGGTCTGTTGACTTTGGAACTTTGCCTAGCACTTCCCCAGATATTTTTCCAATTCACGAACAAGATGGTGTTGTCACCGCCCATCCAGCATAACAATTATGAACATAACCTAGAAAGTTTTCTCTGTCTAAAATAAGATTCAAAATACAAGCCAAGATAAAAGTTAGAAAAAATATACATCTGTTGTATCTCATTAAATCTTGCTCTAAGTGGTATTTCATGTTAATATAAAAATGTCAGTAATTTGGGTTTGGAAAACTATCTACCGATAGTAAAGCACTGGCTTAATTATTAAAAGAAAAGAAAAACTCCTGGGATTTCATTATTTTAGCCAACCTTACCAACTGCAGCTAGCAGAAAGAACTAGCCAGTTATCTAGCACAAAACTGTAAACTCAAAGAAATGTTTACAGGATCCAGGAAAGAAGAGTAAATGTGTGAAAAGCAGTGATTATAAGAAGCAACAGGGTATGGTGAGGAAAACTGATTAACTGGAAAACACAGCCTCCATAATAAAAGGACAGCTCCAGCTCACTACTGACATACAAAAAATATGGGCCCAGTGTTGCCAGATCTTTCCAATTCCCAAAAGAAGCCAGAAATTTGGAATTTTGTATGACATATTCTGAGTTTTTTTAAAACTAGCTAAAGTCTTTTTCACACACTGTACTTGCCAAACACAGCATCTTTGGAGAGTTTAATCCAGTTTACCATCTCTGCTCTTGCAGGTATTTTTCCACGTATTCCTATTTTCTGGATACCAAGTACCCTACCTGTACAGGAGGAAGTCAGTAAGATATTAACAATATAGGGCACATTTGAAAGATATGTGAGATGATGAGTTCTGGTAGAAGAAAATGAGGTAAGAAAAGGAAAGCAATGTGTCTTGAAAAAGATATTTTTCACAGATTCATCCAATACGGGCCTGACATCCTAGGCCCCTAGTGACAGGGTACAGTGAAAGGAACTGGGTTATCAAATATGAACACAGAGTAATAGGAACAAAATAGGTGAAAAGTCAACAGAGACTTCCTGATTTGTCTGGGGCTTTCCCAATTTAAAATAGATTTTTAAGAAGTCACTGGTAGTGTGTGTGGTGGGGGTGTGTATTTTTTTGTGGGAAGGAGGAAGAGAATAATAGATCGTAGATGGTATAATTTTCAAAACTTGACAGTCAGTCATTTCATGGTAAATAATAAAGTGAACAGTTTTTTGAGTCTTGGGCATGCCGCAGGGTATAAAACTTAGAATAATACTCTCCAAATACAAGATAAGTATTTTGATTAGAATCTGCCCGTCTGTTATTTTGGCTTTGATTTTTTTTGTTGTTAGTGTTCTCAGCAGTTCTATTCTCAATAAAAAAATTTTACCCCTGAGGTTGTATAAAACATATTAGTAGTTTTATGTTTTCTTTAATATTTAAAAATGTCTACTTTAAGTAGGCATCATGATTCTGTTTCATATCTGCTTTTCTTGCATGCCACTCCACCCTGTACTAATATATATCCTTTATACAAAAAAAATTATGTCTGGAAACATTTACCCAAATGTTCTTTTTTAAACAAAATATACAGATCTGATAAGAGGAGTCATATTCCATACTCCTTTGCAAAGAGTGCATATAAAAGTATAAATTATGATTCATAACTACTAAAAGTGGGATTTAATTTTAGTCTGACCTTTTGTGACCATTCAGTTTTCCTCTTACTCTTAATATTCAGAAAACATTAAAAACAAAACTTATTTCATGCTATTTTTAGGACAATGGAAATTTGTCACAAAATTGAGAAAGTGCTAATGTTAGAAAATTAATTAATTCAGCAGTATATAGTAAGATTGAATTTTTAATTTTAATTTTATCATCATTTCACTAACCAAGATCTTTGTGAAGGGGCAGATCACTACAGCCTCATTCTCTACTTTGTCAGGCCACAAATTTCATTTTAAAAACTGAGTATAAACCTGTGGGTTAACTGTAGAGAAGTATAAATATATTTCATGGATCTGCCTGCATGTTAAAACCAGTTTAATAGTGGAAATATTAATGTAACGAAATAGGGTATGGCCAAAGGATTACACACACACACACACACACACACACACACACACACACAAAGGCCCTAGATTCTGAGTCTCTGGTTCCAATTAGAAATTCAGTTCACAGTACTGTTATCCAGGTATTTAGGTACTGGAAATAGATGGTTGACTAAAACCAGGTGTTTCTAAGTCAAAATTTTAAAGGGTTTTGGCAGATAATATAAATGATTGATATGGAAAAAAGTATACAACATGATACAACTTGGTCTAAATTTGTTTTCTCAGTATCGACAGAAACGGGTATGGAAAGATATTTCTCTACTAAACAAAATCAACATAATTAAATGACGAACAGCAAATGGCCCCTGCTTCTGTTGGTAATGCAGGGGGTTGTGGGGGGCTGGAAGGAGCATGTCTCCTCTAAGCGGGTAACTTTCACTCAGCTCCAGCTGACCTGTCAAACTTCAGGTCCAGTGATTCCAGCTATCGCAGGATTTTTAGAGAGCCAGAAAGCCCAATCTTTCTGTGAAGTCTCTTGGTTTTCAAATGTCAGTTTTAAATTGTGTGGGCCAAACAGAGCACAGCTGTAGGTCATGCCCTTTAGAGACCAATGAACAGCCACAGAAGACCCATTTGAGGCTCTCAAGTTGCTTACTCACCACTACCTCACTGGTTAAATATGGGCCAGTGGCAGGGACATCACTGAACTTGTGAAAAATGAAGAATCTCTGGCTCTCACCCAGACCTACGGAAACATAATCTGCTTCAACAAGCCTCCAGGTGATTTGTAGGCTCATTAATATTTGACAAGCTCTGGTCTAGAAAAGCATCAAAAAGAACACATTGATTTTTCTCTAAAGGTCCTGACTTTGAATTTTTGTTCCTTCCCTTTTGCTTCTTCTTGTGCTTTTGTCATGTCTACCGTTGACTATCATAGATACTTGATCTGTCTTAGAGAACAGTTTATCTCAACTCTTCCCGGAAGTGAATGTGAAACGATTACAGGGTGTTTCAGTGGATGACTAGAGCATACGATCACATCACGTCACTCCTTTAACTTGGTAAGAGGTTTGCGTATTTACTGGTATTCTGCATGTGATCCGGGAGGTCTGACCTCATTCTCTACAGCTCTTTCTTGCCATTTTGCCTCATCTTCACTCTCTCATGTTTCTTTGACTCAGAAACAAAGTGGTCTTTTCCTAGATAAGCCTTGCTTACAACCTCTGTTCACTTCAGTTTCAAGTTATTTGGTCACAGCGACTTGAATTGCAAGTCTGTAGGATGTTGTGGGTTTATGGCAGGGGTATCCAAACTGCGGCCCGCGGGCCGACTGCAGCCTGCGATCCATTGTTAATTGGCCCGCAGCAAATTCCAAAAATATATTTAGTTTACTTAAATAAACCAGGTGAGGCAATACGTACTTCACCTTGAGTGAGTGGCCCGGCTGTTTGTGTATTTTACCGCATGTGGCCCTTGGTGAAAAACGTTGAAAAAAGTTTGGACACCCCTGGTTTAGGACATCTGGCTGCTGTGGCCTTTTCTTCGGCTTTCTGTCTCCATGAACTGTACCTATTGTCTCCGTCAGCCAATCCTGGACTCTTATTTTGTACTTTTCTTCTTGTATATTGGCAGATGGTGTGTGATGGGGATTGCGGGGGGTCGTGGGTATATATGTATAACATGTGTGTGATCATTGGCGTTCATGTTATTCAAAGCATTGTGGGAATTGTGTACAATTCTAATAAGGTCTCAAGAGAGGAAATCTGGGCATTTACTACGGATTCTACTCTCATCAAACTCACCTTCCGGTCTCATACCCCTTTTGTTTCTTTATAGCTGTTTCCAAGCAGTCTGCATCTCAGCTGATCTTACACTGGAGTGCTTTACCTCACCAGTAATTTTTATTATAAATACCTATTTTCATTTGGCGTTTTATTGCTTTTGAAATGTATATTCCACTTATTTCTTATAACAACCATTGTAGATTAGGTGTCTGTATTCGCATTACATGGCGGAGAATATGATGACTGTGGAAATTAGCTAAGTAGACTAACACCACACACACTTGACCCAGTACTGGATCGCTGGCCTTTGATATTTTTTAGAATCGTGTTGTATCATTATTTCTCTCCCAAGCATGATAAAGAAAGCTCCTTGTAATACATTTGTATTTCCTTTTAACTCACATCAAACTAGTCAAGCCAATTGAATATAAGTTTTCATCCTGTGAAAAACCTAATATAAGTGAAAGCATAAAGTTATCAGAATTTTTCTGACTACTCATACATAGAATATAAAAGGAGAGCCGAGGAAGACACTGAGGTTTTAGGTCGATCAGTTTGAGGGATGCAGTCGTCATGAAATGACATGGGGAAGAATGCCAGAGGAGCCCGTTTGGGTGAGGGAGGGATCGGCAGCCCAATTTTGGAAAGATTAAATTTGAGATGTGTATTGGTGAGGGTTCTCCATTGAAACAGAAACAAAAGGATATGAATAGAGAGGTTTCTTATAAGGCATTGGCTCATGATGTTATGGGGACTGAGAAGTCCCACGGTCCTCATCTGCAAGCTGGAGATCCAGGAAAGCCAGTGGTGTGGTCCACAGGCCTGGGAACCAGAGACCCAGTGTAGATTCCGTCTGAGTCTGAAGGCCTGAGACCCAGGAGTGCGGAGGTCGGGAGAAAATCAGTGTCCTAGCGTAATCAGTCAGGCATAGAGCAGATTCAACCTTCCTCTACCTTTTTGTTCTGTGCAGGCCCTCAGAGGATTGGATGAGAGCTGCCCACATTGGGAAGGGCCATTAGTACAAAATTCTCTTCAGAGAAACCCTTACACACACAGAAATAATGTTTTACCAGATATCTGCGCATCTTGTGGCCTCATCAAGTTGACACATAAAATTGACTATCACAAGATGCTTTTTGGATATTCAAATAGAGACATGGGTTTGCAGTTGGAAATAGGCATCTGGAATTCAAGGCGGGGGTGGGTGGGGTTGATAACTATAGTTAATTTTGGAGTACTAATGTATGGATAGTGTGGAAAGCCATGAAACTTGATGAAATCTCCAACAGAGAGACTGTAAATTGAGAAGAAAAGAGGTTTACTACTGATCCTGGAGGAATGCCAATGTTTAGAGGTCAGGGAGATTAGGGGGAAAAATAAAAATCAGTGGAAACTAACAAGGAGCAGCCAAAGAGGCAGGAGGAAAACCTAGAGGCTGTGTTATCCTGGAATCCAAGTGAAGAAAGGGTTCAGGGAGGAGAGAATGAGCAGGTCTGATGTGGAAAGCTCACCTGGAGATTCCTCAGTCTATATTAACTCCCCAAACCTGGACTATCCTTACCATCGAAGCTTTTTTCTCTGGTTCTTCCAATCAACCATCAAACTTTTCTTCCGATTGAACCTGTGGCTGCCCTTTTCTACCAGTCTCAGCTGAGCTACTCTGGCTCCTTAGAGAGGGCGCTTCTCTTCTTTAGTTTCTTTTTGGAGCTCCTGGGTTTGCTTGAACATGCAGCTGTGAAATTCTCCAGTAATGTCTTTCAGACGTACCCTCTGGGTGGAGCAATAGTCATCCACCATACCCATATACATGTGGTGGTTTGGGAAGAAGAGATGGGGCTGTATGAAGTAAGTGATTTTAGCACAGTTATCTTTACCTTTATTCCTGTCTCTGAAACACAAGTGATTTATAGTCTTAATTTTTATTTCTGGCAATATATTTTTGTTGATATACATTCTTTTAAAAAAATCTCCTGAAACTTTGACTTGATATTTTATTGACGGTGGCATTTTCTCTGAATTATCTTTCTTACTTCATCATCTCTAATTAGGACACTGCTATACCTGAAATTGGCTTCTAAACTGACTGCTCACTCTATGAATTAGTCAGTTCTACCAAACTGATAGTTTGGCTGATCAGCCACTTCATTGAATGAGCCATATTGATGTTTTTTAATGTTGTATAGACAGCGCCTATGAAACTGGGCCTATGAAAAATTCAGTAACTATTAACCCAAAGGGTAGGTGGTCATGAAAACCAAGTCAACAGGGAATGGAAAGGCACAGCAGTACTTATTAAATTTACTTTAGAACTCCTGCCAGATTCTCTTAATTCTATCCTCACTTACTTTGGGCTTAGGACGAAAAGTTGTTTTCATAGTATTTCATTATACTCCTGTCTACTCTAATTTTCCTTCTACACTTTATCTACACAAGAGTTGGTGATTGTTTTCCTGCTGTGCTGGTCATGCCACATGGTTAATTAATTTGAGCAAGTATCTTATTTAAAAAAAAAAATTAAAAAAGAGTTCTGGAATAAGTATGTATTCAACGTACAAATGAAGGAATGAGAAGTTATTGTCATACTTACTGCTCAGTGATTGTTAAGTCAATATGCTGTCCCTCTGATCACTGAATGGCTTTGACTATATCTGCAAGTACTGCGTTACCACCCCTGCGCTCTGGCATAGTAAAATATTATCTGTGTCTTTAGGGACTTGGTGCTTTTTAAATACCAACTGGAATCTCAAAATTCAGATTCAAGATGATTTGATGTATTAAAAGCTATAGAAATTACTTTGGGGACAAAACCCAAAATATGTCATCTCTATTTATATTTATTATCCGTAGTATATAAGAGGGGGGGTTTCCATGCATTTCTTAATCAGTGACTCATTTTGTTTGAAAGGAATTCTCTTCAGATTTTAGATCATTACCTCAAATACTATGTTTGTATGGGGAAAGAGTACCATATAATTTTAAAAGCAGAGACCCAAACTGCAAAAGTCAAATTATAGGATGGTGGGAACCTAGAAAACTTGAGCGATTTCTCAAAGTTGTGAAAGTTTGGTGCTATAACTTCTTGTATTTTTTTTTTTACATTTACTTTCAAATATATTCAGTTTATATTTTCAGATTACATATTGAGTTATAGATTTACATCCACTGGATTTTATCTTCACATTTAATGCATTCCTCACTATTGGAAGTTTTTTGGAATTAACCATAATGCAATGCAGAATCTAGAAATAATATGTTTATCTTTTACAACAATCATAACTATTTTACTGTTTAATAAAAACGACATGAACTGTGGCTGACCAGATCCATACAAATATTAGCACAAATACGACCACCATAATTCATTTTTGTGTATTGATCACAATGGAAACTTTCTGAGGCAACCAGAACATTTTGGATTGCTTTTATGTCATGAGTTCCTGCTAGCTCCCTTCAGTTCTCTGATTGCTGTTCCTGCAATCTACTGAGTAGGCAGCATACCAGGAGACCTTGCCCTCTCTGGTCACTTCTGATTAGACAAAGGGTGGATTTTTGATCCAAGCTATGTCAATTCTATTTCTTCTCCCAGAAATTATGAACCATGGGTATAAGTAGTTAGCTGTAGGTACTGGGTATATTAGTTCAGAAATATCAGACGTGGAT
Organism: Rhinolophus ferrumequinum; assembly: GCF_004115265.2. Classification (NCBI taxonomy): domain Eukaryota; kingdom Metazoa; phylum Chordata; class Mammalia; order Chiroptera; family Rhinolophidae; genus Rhinolophus; species Rhinolophus ferrumequinum. The sequence goes on from NC_046293.1 coordinate 71,899,197, forward strand.
TTGCCATGGAACTGCAGAGCAGAGAAATCCAATTTACCCCCATAAGAGAAGAATGAAGCCAAGAAAACCAGGCCTGAAAGACATTAGAGACAAAGACAGAGAAGGGAGGCGAGGAGAGAAGGGAGGGGAGGGGAGAAGGCGGGAGGGAACACAAGGGAGCTTTTATTCTGAAAGGTTTTCCTATTCATTTTAATTACCTGATTATGTTCTCCAGACCCAGCAGACTGCCCTTAGGACAGACAAACCTCTGAATCTTCATAATAAACTCATTTTGTCAGCTATTTTTTTTGTTTTGTTTTGTTTGAGTTTACATTTATTACAATCCACATAAAAAGACTTTTTTTTTTTTTTTAAACTTGAATGACACATTGAGACAATCTTTAGTACTGCCAGGAAGGAAGATAACTGGAGGGAATGGATTAGGTTTAAGGGACTAAAAAATAACCTTCAGGAGGTTAAAAGTCTGACTCAGAGCCAGACAGTCTGGGTTCAAATCCTAGCTCCACCACACATCAGCTGTATGATTTGGACAAATTTCTTGACATCTCTTTCTAAGTAAAATGAGATAAAAATAGTACCTACCTCACAGAATTGTTGCGAAGACTTAATGATTTAATCCATAGAAGGGTTCAGATGAAAGCCTGGCACTTAGGGAATCTATATGTATTAGCTATTAAATTATTATAATGTTTTTATTAACTGGGAGCGAATGGCTCACACTATATAACTTTAAAGAGAATATTTCACAGAGGTTGCCGCTACCTTCAAGCAGGCGTCCCAAACTCCATTATCTTCACTCTCTAAGAAGTTATCTTGGTTGTCACTCATCCTCCAAAAAATCTGAAATCTGTATTTAAATCTGAAGTTCTCTGTCCAGCTTTCTGGATCTTTTGCAATTTGATTTTCAGTCACCCCTTCTCTGTCCCCTTGAAGCCATTCTCCTTCCTGTCCCAGGCACATGTCTTTCATCTCTAACTTGAGTAAATGTATTCCGGGTGTCCTGTGTGGCAGGCTTGTGATAGCTCCTAGGTAAACAAAAGTAAGGTACAGTTTCTCGCATCATGGAACTCTAGAGCGATGGAGAAAGCATACACACTATAGTTAAGAGGCATTTGGAACAGAATGCCTAATTTGAGGGTGAGGGGTAGAGAAGGGGGACTCAGTAGACATGAAAGTCCTTCCCTGAAAAGATGCGACTTAAAGAATGAATTGAAACTTACCAGGTGAACAAAAGTGAACAGGGGCATTCATGTCAGAGGCAACAGCATGGACAAAGGACTGGAGTCAGGAGAGAAGAGAGTTCATTCAGGTAACCTGTAATTTATTCCCAGTCTAAGTCTTTGAGAATTGTATTTATGTAGAAAACCGTTCCTCCTTGCCTTTCTACAGTGTGAGCCTTGGTTAGTGTAGTTTCTAGTAGCCGCCAGGTGAGAGCTATGGGTAGCCCTCTCAGATCTCAAGACCTAACTCAGTTGCATCTGTTACAGGAAACTTTTCTCACACTCTCCAGACATCCTGGTTCTTCCCTTGTGATAACTAGTAACACATGTCACTAGTTATCTCTATCATACACTTCTATGTGATATTTAATTATGGTTATTCACCTGTCTTATATGTATGGCTCTTCACAACAGTGCTATATAATTACACCTAATATTATTATACTATTAATTATACTATTATTATACTAATAATTATACTATCATGACACCTGATATTTAGTTAAGAAAGCTGAGGCTCCAGCACCATCTTCTGAGACTGTAGACACCTAAGAGATAGCTAATCTATACTCGTACAATAGATTGGACACATGCTAGGCAAGTGAGCAAGCTCCATAAGCATTAACCGACTGTGATATTTCTTGTCTGAATGTTACGTGAGTGTCACATACTTATACGTAGGTGTGGGAGTATGTGAACTTTTCTTTCTCTGTCTGAATGGCTGACTCACATTAGTGGCCTGCGTATTGAACACAGTGATTGCCCCATTTTTTTCTTGCATAATATTCTCGAAAGCCAGAAATATACTCTTCCCATGTAGAAACTATAATGTTGTGGTTAACTGTGGTTTTTAGCATATTTTCTTATATTTTATGCTTATTTTAAAACATAATGAGGTCTTGTACATAAGTAGCAATCACAAATTATATGTTTATTTGTCAGCAGCATGTTACAAAACAACTTGTATTCAGAATTGCTTGTTTCCACATAGACTATCGTCTACATATTGGAAAATATACATAAATATTAAAATAACTATGGTAGATATAATATAAACCAACAACAACATATGCCTTTAGAAAGTATTGGAGCTGACATATTATTTATGACTTCTTATGGGCTAAATATATAGTGCTTCACTAAAAAGCTTGGAAGGCTTTTATTTATTTATTTTTTTGTTTTAGAAATACAAAATGGTTTCCAAATGGGCGTCACAGACCAAAATGTGCATAAATGTGTCTGTTAAAAACAAACAAACAAACAAACAAACAATGGTATTAATATTTTTAAGAGGGAGAAAATGCACTTTAAAAATAATCTATCCTTTTTATTCTCTAGCTGCTGGTATCCAAACAATTTTTGGTGATCATGTAAATTTCATTTTATGACGTGTGGCTTTTTCACTATTTTTTCTGAAAATAATATTTATCAGAAAAATGCATGATTTTCTTTGATAACTGACTTAGCTATAGTTAAAAGACCTTGATTCATGGAATGGATGGATTTTTCCCATTGCTTTCCTATTCACAATATTTCAGAGAAACGTTCAGCATACCATTCTAAGAGATTTTTCTCCTTTGCATAATTTATAGATCAGGTTCCTCCTTCTGTATAATAATGGCGCTTTATCCTTGCCTATGAAAATAGCTTGAATAGTTTGTATATAAAGAATTTGAAAGTAAAAACAAACCACAAATTCCATAGTTCAGTGAAAAGAACATATGTGGAACTAGGCAGACTGCCTTCAAATCATGACCCCTCCATTAATTGTCTGACCTTGCTCACCTGCCATAATTTCTCGCAGCCTCGGCTTCTTTATCTGTATAATGGGGTTAATAATTTTTGCCTTACAGTTTTGTTGTGAGGATTAAATTAGATACTAGATATAAAGCCCCTAATACAGATCCTAGCATGTAACCAGTGATCAACACGTGGCTTTTCTTATTATTAGATTTGCATTTGTAGATATAGACTTTTAAAACAGTTTGATCATTAAAGATGACATACATTTTAAAACAGAAAATAAAAATCAGTAAATGAATCTGAGCATATGAGTGTGTTGTTGATAATTTTTCAGCGACATTTTTCTTCCTTGATCTTGCTGAAACATCAGTTCAGTTAAGAGAGTCCTTTTCCATCCAGATAATGACTCCATTCCGCTCTGGTCAAAGGTGACCACAGTGAATACTGATATAAGGAAGAAGCCCCAGGCACGCCTACTCAAAGTCTGTCAAAAGAGAAATCATGCTACGAGGAGACTGGGACACTACATGCTGGTGCTTGTAGACCCAGAAGGATAGGCAGACCAGGTTGTTAGTTCTCTTTTAAGTAGAACTAGTTCTTCATCGGAACATTAGCAGATACAACACCCTTTGCCTTTGAAAATCAACTTGTGGCATGAAGTTCAGCCATCTTTTAAATGTATCACCCATTATATACTATGACTCAATGGAAATAGAGAATTTATTTTACAGTTTTCTTGTACAAATAATTTTTCACGAATGCTTTATAGAATGCTTTATGGAATAATCTCTTTAATCTTTATGACTGTCACAAATTCTGTTGAAATCATTGGACTAGCATCAGAGGTTACAGTTACATTGTACATGTTTAAAGGTATCACAATTTACTTTAAACACACAAAAATGAATGTCTAAAAATGAGTTTAGTATACAGTCCTCTGGTGGGATGGATACTTTTAGGGATTAAAATATATCATCATATTTAAGCAGTCATTTACATGTCTTGCTGTTGTCATTTTTGAGACATCTTTACAATGTTCCTACTGTTTTATTTTAAACTTCTTTTCAGAATAGCACTACTTTACTGTGAAGGCATTTTTTAACTATGCCCCACAGGGAGTTCAGTTAGAGAGGAAATGGAGGGTATTCTGTTTAATAGATTGCTAAAAAGTTTCCTTAACCTAAAAACTCTCTCTTGCTTATGTCTAAGTTTACATTTGCCCTGAACTTCAGCAATTTGCTAGTGGCTAGCCACAAGAAGTATTAAATCCTCATATTTGGGAAATTTCCATATCAATAACTCACTCTGCACCTGAAATTAATGACACAGAAAGCCCTCGCACCCCATAGCAGTGATCTCTGTGGAAGTATAGAGCTGAAAGCATTCAGGCTGTGCCTTGTGATCTATGTTCAGGAGATTCCCGAGAGCGCAGAGAGAAAATGTGCACCTGAAGACACTGGTGATGTCTCCAAAGACATGTCGTTTGCTGGCTGAGACATGAAAGGAATTATGGGAAACAATAAGGTCAAACGTAGATTGAGAGGGCTGGATACTGAGCTTGTATAGATGCTAATCAGTAGAGACAAACAACAGAAGAGCAGGGGGAAAACCCCCTAAATTTCTGTATTTGGGGTAGAAGTGAATGACCATCTCTTTGTCCTTGTACCAACCTGTAGCACAGCACCTAGTAAATAGTTTGGGCGTAGTAAACCAATTCTGAGTTAATGAAACAATGAATGAATGCTCTTAGGGCAAGTGCTGTGTGTCTTTTCAAGTAAACATTAGCTGCCAAATAACTAAGTGGGGAATTGTCTGGGAAAAAAGCAGAAAGCCACCTGGATGAGAAAAGTGATCAAGTGCCTCAAGATGCCATAGTAATAAAAAGTCAGAAACAGGTGACCTGTCCTAGCCTTTGGAAGTTGTAGAATTTCTTTGAGGAAATGAGATTAGAATCTGGCATTTTCAACAAATGTATCCAACTTTTTGACTAGTAAGAGCATGAAACTTGGCCACCAAAAAAAATTTTATAAAACTGTTGCTCCATCATGTAAGAATTGTTTAAGATTTTTTGCTCTCAATCTTGTGCCTGCATTTCTGTGAAAAGGTCAACTAATAAGGACAGCTTTTAAGATATTTTGGTTTGTTACCAATTTAGATTCAAAGAATCGCATCCTATCCTTGACTTTTTCTGCAATAGCCTAGCAAATGATGGTCCATTCCATATGTGACAGAGACACCTGTCATTCTAGCAATGCCTCTGTAATTTTTTTAATGCCAAAATTTTTATAGACTGATGGAACAAATATTGACTTGTAAGAGTTTGCCAAAAATCAGTCCTCTAGACTTGAGAAATGTAGTTGAAGCTAAAATTATTTATAATATCCTCTGTGAATATTGTGTTCCATTACAAAACATATAGATTTTAATATGGAATTAATGTTTGAAGTCACTTGTCATTAGATAAAGTTCATTTCCACGAAAGATGGAACACATTATTCAGAAAGATTCTTATACCACTGATCACACTTTATATAACTCCAGGGTGTTCAAACCCCCATTTTAAAAGCACAGTCTTTGTAATCAGGCAGTTCTAGGTTTAGCTGAAGATTCTGCATCTTACTTGCTGTCATTCTGTAAAAGTAACTTAACCTTAGCCAGCCTTACTTTTCATCGGTTAAAAGGGAATGATACTTACTCCACTGAGTTTATGGTCACCGTTAATTGAGGCACTATAACGTACATTGTCTGAAATGTAGTACTAGAGGGGATTGTATTGCATCCCCCCAAATGATATGTTTAAGTTCTAATGTAGTATACCTGTGATTGTCACCTTATTGGGAAATAGGGTCTTTGCCGAAATAATCAAGTTAAAATGAGAGGACACTGGATTAGGGTGGGCTATAATCCAATGACTGATGTCCTTATGAGAAGAGGGAAATTTGGAAAGACACACTGGGAAAATACCATGTGACTGCGAGAATGGAGTGATGAGCCTTCAAGCTAAGGAATGCCTGATAGCTCTATTGCAATGTTATGGTGTTGATTTGAATTGACTTGCTCCTCGTAAATAAAATCTGATTGCTGGAAACATTTTTTAATTTGTAAATGCTCACAAATCAATTGTTCAGTAATTCACACTAGAATGTTTCTATAACTAAGCATCAAAACTAGTGATTTGCAAATACACATATGGCCCAGTTTGGAAAATTGGGTCAATCTCTATTTCTTAAAAGTGTGTTATTATTATTATCGTGATGATGACGATGATTGTCTCTGTAGTTCTTAAAACATGCACTTTTCCCAAACTTTGGGAAATATGTAATGTGTACTTGAAAATTTTAGTTACGTTAAAAGTGTCTAGATAATTTTTAGTGTATTGCTTTTATCTTCAGTTATTTCAGTGACCCTTCATAATGTTTTCCATGTCTAGGTTACCAGCTATATCTGAGTCACTCTTGATAAAGTAACTTCTAAAGTCCATTTGTGACGTGCAAAAATAGTGACAAAAGCCTGTACAGAGTATAACTGGCCCCAAAACATGTTCTATATGGTTATGTGTCGTATGCGCGCGCACACACACACACACACACACACACTTTTAATTCTTATATCATGCACTCAGCAATCCTTATCCCAAAAGGAGAACCACTTAGCTAGACTGAAGGAAGGAACAAAAGGAAAGTCCAAATACATATGTCCAATAGTAGTCAACTCACAGTGGTGATTGGAGTATTGGTAGAAAATTCTGAACAGTTCCTGTAGCATTTACTTCATTCAATAAACCACTGTAAGGCTAATGTATTTTAATAAGAAGAATGTAGTTTATAATGATAATTACAACTAACATATACCTGGTATGTAACCATGTGCTAGGATTATTCTAATAGCTTTATATGTGTTGTATTAACCGTTTAATTGATTTCTTTAGTTAGAATAATTTGACTTAGAGAGGTTGTGAGTTGTTGGAAGATTGGACTCTGAATTCAGGGAATATATATGTGAATGATAACTCTTTATGTTTTCCTACTTAAAAGGCTGGAAGCAAAGAAAGTTTGGAATGCTTTTACCCTCTTTATTAAGTTCTATATTTAGAATATAACTAATTAAAATGTTCATACACTTCTTAGCGTATGCTTGGCTTCATACTTTTTTTATAGAGGATTTTTAAAAGTATGTTTCCTTATGTACTGCTTCTTCTTTCTGTCTATTGAACATATCCTTTTTCAGTCTAATGTGGATCTGGAATTTCTCATGCAGCTTTTTTAGCACTATGCTTAGCGTATAATATAGATTCATTGAATGTTGACTTTTAAAAAAAAAAATCTTTTTGGGTCTTAATTATATCCAGAGCCGAAGTCTCCCTTCACCTCTGAGCCATGACATTTTAAAGAAGCCAACTTGAGGTTTTATGATGCTCTGCTTTTAATTGAATAAAAATTTCAGCAGATGTTTAGCTGGTTAATGCTTCCCATAATTTTTACATTTTGAATCTATGCCATCTTTTTAAACTCTTCAAGAGAGAATCATCTAATCGCTTCTGCAGACTAATACTTATTAGTCTTATTGGCATGTAAAGAGGCCATGCTTTTGATTCACTATCAGGAGCGTCAATCATTTATTCACTCCTCAAGCAGTCAATCAATCAATCAATCAATCAATCCATCAATTGAGAAGGTGTAAGATATTTTTGAAGGTACACAGATGACTTATACTGCTTATGCTTCAGCTGGCCTCTGAGTTGAGCAGTTACTTTGATATTTTAGTGAGGGGTGCTCTCTAGTGTTTTTCTGCAGATGTTTCTGTGTTATGAAATTGTAAGGTAAATGGTTTTGCTTTTATCTAAAAATCACACTTGAAGGGCAACTTCTTGTTTTGGGAATTCCATTAAAATGAATTATGGTCACAGTCATGGATTAAATTCTCCTGAAGGGTTTCCTAATGCCCTGTGGGATAACCTGTGTGTCTTGCTTTTTTTTTTTTTTCCCATTGCATGGATATGGAGTGACAATCCATGGCTCTTGCCTAGCCTGTTGTGGACCAAAGTTAAATAGCTTGTAAAAAGCGATGTTCAGATATCTGTTCTCATTCAGAAAACAAACCTTTTAAACTCAAAATAATAAACTAAAACCCATTACTAGGTTAAGAAATACATAGGTGCTTTGTCTTTGTTTTATGATATGGAATTTTTCATTTTATGCCTAATGCCTGGGTTGCAGCATACATATTATTTACAAAATAATCCTTTAAATGGCTTTTTAAAATCCAAGCCAAATGCAGCACATTGACTTCTGAAGATCATACAGTTTATTTATGTAAAATATATTTAAGAGACATGTTGCATCTTTTTGAGTCCAGCTGTCTGAATCTCGAAAACCCCCTAACAAAATCTAAATGTCTTCTTTCATGCCTTACAAGCCTCCTCTCTTCCTGAGCTCTGCAAAAATTTCTCCACCCTGGATTTACTTCCCAACCAGCTGCAAATTTTCCTTGACTTTTGCCTCCTCCCCGAGTCAGGTGGCTTAATTTCCATATGTAATTAATTTTTATTTTTAAATACAATTGTGGACACACCACAGATTTTCACATGACATACTTTATGCAGAAAATGCATCAGTAAGTAGCCATTTGTGTGAATGATTAAATCAAACCTAACATTTATATAATGGTTAAAAATTCTTCCTGGCGTTGCATAAAGCTGTGGAGTTTGTTTAGGGCTTCTCTGAAATGTCCACTTGTATGGCCCTTTGGAGACTTGTCAAATAAATAACAGATGTAGAGATTATCAGTTACTGTTGAATGTTTGACAAAAACAGATATGCAAGCCAGGGATTTCCCACTGGGTCTCTTCATGTTAAAAGAAAGAAAAGTTCTTCCAGCCAAAATCAAGTAATTCAGCTGGATAGTGTATTCTTTGCATCTTTTTGTGTAATTCTTGCCATTTTATATCTGCAATAGTTTTTCAGGATCAGGAGGGTGAATTTTCTATTATCTCTGAAGATAATTACTTTATCTCTGAGAAGTAATTCAATTGACTGAAATATTATCTTCTCCAGTAGAGCCATAAAGACAAGCGCGTTGTAAACTGGTAAGATCTTTGCTGTGTACCCTCATTTGTCCCTTATTCATTCATTTTATCCCATCAATATGTATTAAGTACTTCCTATGGGCTAAACCTTGTCCAAGCCACTGGAAACATAGCAATGAACAAGAGAGAGTGCTGAATGGCAGGAAACTCACATTCTAATGAGGGGGTGGAGGTAATTGGGAGATAAATCTATAGTATATCAGGTGATGATAAACACTTGAAGAAGATAAAGTAATATACAGGGTTAGACAGTGGGAGAACTGCAAGGAGGAAAGAGTATCTTATCAAGAAAGTAAGGAAGGCCTCTCTGACATCGGTGATGTTTGAGCAGAGACATGAATGGGATGGGTAAGTGAATGAATGAATGAATGAATGAATGAATGGTTAAGTGAATGATTTTATTGATGGAAGAGCATTATAAGAAAGGGAACAGTGAATACAATGCCCTGGCGCTGGACTGGAGTTATATGAGATGTAGATTATACCATTTTGTTTAAAGGCTGAAACTAAAGGACTATTTATTGTTTGAAAATCATTAGAACATATGTGCATGTGTTCCAGTATATCATTAAGGGAAGAGGAGAGAATAAGTCCAGAGACTGTTTTGAAGGGAGAGCCTGAAGCCCCTTTCCGGTTCCACCTTGTGGGAGTCCAGCTCCCTCAACTAAAAGATACAGAAGCAAAGACAAAGGAATGATTAATGATAATAAAGAGGGATAGTGTAGAGATTATATTATAAACAGAGTCAAGCCTATTAGGCATTAGTTGAAATAGGGAGAAGTAGATTTTCCACAATTTTAGTGTGTACTTCAACAAAAGTCTAAAGTACAAAAGTCTTTTTCATTCTGTTGTATTAAAATGTATTTTAATCTATGAATGTTTTGGGAGCATAGGTTGGTATTTTATGCGGTGGGTGTGTCTCCTCCTCTGTGGTCTCAGATCCTGTCAGTTCTCACTCTCATCACTTCAGTCTTGCTTCTAGAATTCCGCAATCCCACACCCTTTTTCTTCTTGCTGTAGAGGTGATAGTGGTGGCTTCCTGCTCTTGTTAAAGTCTAAATTTGTCTTCATGGCTGTTGGACCCTTTTAGTCAATGGCCACAAATCAATTTTTTTAAAATGTAAAACACCTAGAATGTTTTCAATTTTGCTGACTAGACTCTTACTCATGCCGTGCCTTTTTACATCCAAAGGCAATGGCCGAGTAAATTCTTTCAATTAATAGTTTCTATTCCTAAAGGTAGAAATGGCATTTAGGAAATGGAATGGCATTTAGGAAAACTTTCACTCACCTGCACAAAATCAGCAGCATTGTTTTCTAATAGGAGGATCAACAAACTATATGAAGTCCACATTGAACTAATGAGAATTAAGCATTAGCACTTGAATTTATACTTAAAGATCAATATTGTGGAATCTGTCCTCCTGTATGGAATGGCCATTTGTGACATTTCTCTCCTTTTTCTGGACCCTAAGGATTCCCATTGTCATCATTATTAGAACTCTTCCTAAAAGAAATATGTTAAATACCACTTTGTGACTTTTCTTTGGAACACGTTTTCGTGCTCAAGGCTATTTTCTTTTTGAAATAGCTTGTTTATTGCATCTTCATTCTATAAGCCAGTGACCCATAAATGGAAACCTTTTGGACGAATATGGTTGCATTCTATATAAAGGGTACATTTTCTGCCAGCTAGTGCAGGGCTGTTTGCTACGGATTTTGTTAGCCCCTCTGTACCTATTTTGAGTTATTTGAAAATGTGTCAAGTAGCTCTTGCTACAAAAATAACCCAGAACTCCATACCTTAAAACAATAATCATTTATTTAGTTCAGAACTTTGTGGGTTGACAGTTTGGAGGGGGCTCATCAGGGAAGTCCATCTCGGCTTCATGGACTCACCCATGTTTGTGGTCAACTACTAGTCAGCCTACCAAGTGAGTGTTTCCGCGGGTTGCATGGTTCTCAGCAAGCTAGCATATTATGGTCTCATCTGATACAGCTGGTATGAGTGCAACTTCTACCTACATGGTCTTTCCTCCTCTAGCAGCATAATCCAGGCTTGTACACATGGAAGCTCAGAGTTCCAAGAGCAAAGCAAGACTGATTGCACTAGTACTATTCCAGGGTCTGCTTGTGTCATGTTTGCTAAGGTTACGTAGCAAAAGCCAGACAAATAGATTCCATATCATTATGGGAAGAGTGGGCAATGGTGATCATTATTACAATCAACCACAGAAAATATCAGGGGTGCCAAAAAAATGTGTACACATGACTTATGTTCATCTTTTGTTATCGGTATATATTGAGTATTACAATTTTAATACAGTTTTTTTTTTCTTTCTTAAAATATGTATACATTTTTTTTTGGTCACCATCTGTATATGCAACTGGCTAGGTGATTCATTTAAGGCAGGGTAAAGAATAAACCAGAAGAGCTGGTTTGAAGGGTCTATAATGAAAAGAATATTTTTAAAGGCAAGATTGAGGGAGAATTGGAATCTTTAGTGATTGAACAAAGGGAGAGAAACTTAGGTTTGCAATGAGTATGAATATCACAGAAAGACAACAAACAAATATTTAGTGTTTACGGGGAAAAATAAATGGATGCATGGAAAGTAGGTTCTTAATCATGGATTATTCTGAGTTGAGTGTCAAAGGATAGTCAAAGATTTCTTTAGCTTCAAGCTAAATTTTCAATTCAGGCATCCGCATGAATTGAAACATTGATCATACCAAATGAAGTAAACTTATGAATTAGTCTATTTAGAACTTCCTTATTAAAAGGTCCACATGAATGTTATTAAAATAGACTTCAACTCTTGGGTTGTAGGTGAAAGGGGAGGCCTCAACTATTAGGGTTTATACTCAACTAGTCGATCGAGTCCAGCTTAATTACTAAAGAAATTCTGTATATGTGGAAGTGGAAATGGAAATAGCAAGGAGTATATCATGTCAAATTAAGTCATTGCTTTGTGCCTTACTTTTTAATCCCCATTTTACCAAAATACATAATTAAGAAAAAATATTCCAAGTCTGTAATTTAGCTTACCTCTTAAACTAAAATATGTCACCTAGCAACCACTGAAGGACATCTCCTTTAAGGCAAAATAAATCACATTAATTTAGCAAACATCTGTTTTTTTACAAGAATAGATGTATTTTCATCCAGACAATCTGTATGTACCCTGTTCTCAGTGGCAATTATACTCCCTTTGCTTTATATTCAATCAGATCAACAGAATTCCGGCTCTCAGTGGGCCACTGTTTATTCAACTTTATGAAAACCTAATTGAGCTTGATTGTCTGGTGGCCTTTTGTCATTGTTGGGCTTTGTGATTGGAATTTGAAAGGAATGACCCATGATGTCTGTAGAGTACTGAATAATCATTTATATTTAGTTTCGGAAATGACACTAAAAATACAGCAGGTATAAGACTCACCACCATTTTAAGCAATATTCAATATGCATTTCACATAAAGCATAGTATTAGAGCCCCAGAGTTTGTTAAACAGATTAATAGTCCAGGCTCAGCCACTTTACTACCCATGTGACCTTTGGAAAATTGCTTAATATCTCTAAATTTTAGTTTCCTTAATGTAAATAAAGAGTAATTATAACACTTTTTGTTAATATTGTTGTTTTGAGAATTGCATTAAGTGTACCTCTGTAGAACATAGCATAGTGCCTAGCACATGGTAAGAGCTCAGTACATTTCATTGTTATTATTACTATTACTCAAACATGTATAATTAACACTAAAACTCACAATTAATATTTGAATAAAAAATACCATGCTATATGATATACTTAATTTTCTCAGTTACTTTATCCAACTCAACCTGTTTTCTTTTGTTTGAAAAAATTGGATTTTGTTTTAAGAATACTCTAATATTGGACATGGAAAAGAAAAAAATAATAAACACAGTAAGACCCCAAACCGTAAAATGAATTAAGTCCTAACGGACTTTTTTACTTAAAATTTCATAGAACAAAAACACTTCATTGCATTTCTGTGGAAACACAAGTAATTTGGTATTGTGAAAAATCAAAGTTTTAGAGAAATATGTATTTGAAACTTAGAACTATTTGAAAGACCACTACAAATATTTGAACACACTTTTATTTACCAGTACTCAAATACCTTCTACCAAATATTTATTATCTGTTTCCACTTGATTTGTATGCATAAATTCAAATGTTGACAAGCAATGTTTGTCACAAAAAGTAAGATATATTAAAAAAAAAGTACACTTGAGATGCTTCTTGTCTTGGGAAAGAACAGATTTTCAGAGAATAAGGTGATTTGATGCTAATGGCTAATGACTGTTTTGCCTTTTGAATGTGGAGAGTAATAGACCTTAAAAAGTTAATTATTCAGGTTCTTATGGGTTATCTGCTTACATCCTTCTCAAAAAAGGGAATGATGTTAGCTTTGGGTTTATTGTATGTGGCCTTTATTATGTTGAGATATGATCTCTCTATTCCCACTTTGCTAAGAGTATTTATTATAAATGGATGTTGAATTTTGTCAAATGCTTTTTTTGCATCTATTGATGTCACCATATGATTTTTATTTTTCATTTTATTATGTGACGTATCACATTAATTGATTTGCAGACATTGAACCAACCTTGCATACCAGTAAGGAGTCCCACTTGATCGTGGTGTATGATCTTTCTAATGTATTGCTGAATTCAGTTTGCTAATATTTTGTTGAGAATTTTTGCATCTATGTTCATTAGAGATATCAGCCTGTAGTTTTCTTTGTTGTAATATCTTTGTCTGGTTTTGGGATCAGAGTGATAGTGGCCTTGTAAAATGAGCTTGGGGACCTTCCCTCCTTCTGGATTTTTTGGAATAGTTTGAAGAGAATAGGTCTTAATTATTTTTGAATGTTTGGTAAAATTCACCTGTGAAGCCATCTGGTCTGTGGCACTGGACTTATCAAGGGGATAACTTCATAGATTGTGTAGATGCATGACCGATGTGCTGTACCCCTGAAGCTGAAGTAGCATAATATTGTATATCATATACCTATACATATATATTCACAGGAGGTGGAGTATAGCATAAGGAAGATAGTCAATAGTATTCTAACAGTTATATAAGATGTCAGAGGGCTAGTAGCTTGAGGGATCGAGGTTATCACTTTGTGAGGGGTGTAAATGTCTAACTATTATGTTGCTTTCTACACTTGAAACTAATAAAAAAAAAAAGGAGGGGTGAAAGGAAGGACTGTAGATATTTCTGGTTAGAAGAGTAGGTTTTTTTATTATCTCATTATAAGAACGTGGAAAAGACTCCCATTCCCAGGGCATAACTGCCAGTGAAGAAGCTGAAATTTAAGGCTAGATGTATTTGAAATATTTAAGAGACTTTTCGAAAGGCTTAAAATTAAATTTAGACTAGTTAGAGGAAAGATATGAATTGTTTTTTGTTATTGTAAACCTAGTAACTAAGGACATGTATCTTCAAGACATGGAATTGTGTGTTAATTTTTATTCATATTTTAATTTGGAATTGTAGAGATTAATAAATGTTCTTCTGTTAAGTCCACACCAACTGTGAAATAGTTGATGGAGTCATAGACATGAAGATCAAAATCTCATTTTTCATATTGTTGGAACTGTTAGAGAATTGTAGCCATGTGGCAGCAATGTACTTTATAATCCTGTGCCCCAGAATTAGCCTAATGTACCCAGTTATAGACATGGGCAGCCTGGAATAACCAACAAATTGTGATTATCATTAACCCAAATATATGAGAGCCAAAAATCAATGCTGATAAGAGCTGTAGCTTATCAACTGACTTGGGAAAGATTGTCTAGCAATAAGTGTTGGGTTTCATATGTTTTCCTCACAGCTAAATCCCTTGGTGTTAACATGAACATTCGAATACGAAAAGATTAAAACTCTACTGGAAAACATAGGGTTAAAGTGGCATATTCTTAAAGAAAGCTGTTATTTTAAGGATGTATAAGGGCAATACAAGGACAAGCAGCTTGAAAAATTGTAATGTTACCCTCTTTGTGGTTTATTCCAACAGAGAAGATAGTATGATATTTTTGAAAACGCATGAGGACTGAAGAGAAAGAAGCGATTTCAAACCCGGCTGTGTTACTGGCATTTATTGACTGTGGGCAAATTGGGGAACGGATTTTATTCTCAATTGTCTTCTATGTAAAATGAATGTAACAGTGCCCACCCATTTTATACGGTCCTTTGGAGGATAAATGAAATAATACCTGTAAAGTGCCCAGCCACGGTAGTAAATATCTTCGTGGGAACTATTGCAATTAGACCAAAGCTCTAATTCTGAGTTTTGTGTCAGTGAACTTTGAGTTCGACAGCTTCTGGTCATTTGTGTAAAAGAAGCTACTGATTCTGTCAGCCCTGAAGACACTCCTTAATCCAGCCATTAGTTCCAATTGCCTGCTATCCCTGAAGATGCCAGAATAGCTGCCCTGGGATAGATCCCTGCCTCGGTATTTTAAAACCTCTGAGCTGTGAACTACTGCTTTACATTCAATCTCCTAATTGCTTTTCTGGTCACTAGGATCTTGTGAATATCCTGGATCTTTTCTGAACCCTGATCTTTTAGTTATTGACCTACCTCCTTCTGGGAAAATTCCTCACCAGAGTTTGTTCCGACGTTTGCAGTTGCCATGTGCCGCCCCCTGCCTTTGTTGTCCTACAAAAGTGTTGGTCTCACTTTCTGAACCTGAACAGGCCACTCCGAAGTGGTTTGCCCTTGCAGCCCATGTGCCAGATGCCCTTACCTTTGTCCAGCTTCTCTTGTCCCCTTGACTTGTGTTTCTCAACCTATTTGTGGTCCCCAAACCCTCCTATTACCCATGGCGTTCTCTATTGGAATGATAAATAATAATCAGCGTTCATATTATTGATTAGAATCCAAAGCCTCATTGCACCTTTTTTTCCCTAGAAGACCAAAAAAGGTTCTTTATAATTTTCTTAGAATACCTGTAAGATAATGCTTTGAAATAAATTTTAATTATATAAAAATACATTATAGAAAATTTTTAGAAAAAAATATATAAATCTAATCACTCTAATTACAGATACTGTTCTGTCCTGCATTTGCTTCTTGTATCTTTGTATGTATATCTCAAGATTGTTTTATATTCTACTTTGTTTTTGCATCATACTTTTTTATTTTGCTATACAAGTATCATAATTTCTATTTTTCATGCCTACTTAATATTTCATAGGGTGATAAACAATATTTAATAAAAAGTTCCCTATTATTGGATATTTATTTCTGATTTTAAATACTATAATATTATAGGTGACCATTTCTTGGCACATAAATGCACATAAAAAAGAGAATAAAGGAATGTCACAGAGGTATATAGCAAGCCTAGAGCCACTTTGAGTAATGAAAAAATATCTTTTCTATTACTCCAAAATTCTACCACCTAGATTTTGATAGTGAAGAATTTCGAATTTTAAAAACCGATGCTTAAGTTTTTACATACTTTATAGTCACAAAATTTAATTTCACACACACACAAATAACACAGCTAAAATAGAAGAGAGGCACTTTATGGATTTAAAAATTGATCATCTTCCAAAAGTTTAAAAATGTGTTTTACTAAAATTTGGAACTGCCGTTGCCATAGCAACCATGTCATAAATGACAGTTTATGGCAGTGCACTTAAACAGTGCACGTAAACCCATATTACCTCTTCTGTAAGTCTGTAAATTAGGCCTATGATTATAACACCTACACTATTCAACTGAAAAGATTAATGTGAGGAACAAATGAGATGACTCATTTGTAAATTGTAAAGTAAAATTAGGATATTAGATATATTTAATACTTAGTTCTGTTTTTATCATTATTTATTGAAAAAAAAATCCCAAAATGATATACTTATTTCCAAGGATCACAGATGTGCAAATTTGACCAATGTATGCTTCCAGCCCCATCCCAGGAGCAGTAGAGAGTCCTCTGAGAGTCCCAGCTCAGAGCTTCAGAAGGAGGAGAGTTCCCAGTGACGAAGAGATCATAATAAGTATTAAACAGATATATATTAAATGAGTTAATGAAAATATATCAGGAATGAAGAGGATGTCCTTGGTAAGGTTCATGGGTCCAAGACAATGGTCTCTGCAAGGGAAACGCAAATATCGCTAAGGGATGTTAGTCTTCTATTGAACTTGTAATTGAATCTTGGACATAAGAGAGTTATTCTGTGAAGAATCTTTGGCTGCAAGGAGAGTGTCTCTATGATTTAAATCAACACCAGCATGTAACAAACTCCTAGATTTCAGTGGCTCAGCACAGTAGTTGTTTATTTCTCACTCACACAGTCCAAGGTGTTTCCTGGTTTTTGGATGTAGAGCTGCAATGCTCTGTTTTAGACAGTCACTCGAGAACTCATAATGGTGAAAGCTCTGCCATTTTCATTATATGGCTTCCATGTATTCCCAGCTGCCCTGAGTGCAAAAAGGATGGAGAATATGGTATGGAATATATTTATGCACCAGGCTTGGAAGAAATTCACATCATTTTCACTCACATTCCATTGGTGAGAAGTAGTCTATATTTCCCCACCTAAACATAAGAAAAGGATAGCAAGAAATGAAGTCCCTGTGTGAGAATTTGCTTGCCAGAGGATATTCTATGCTATGGAAGGTAGAGCACCAATTTTGGCAAACCACAGCTAAAATGTGATAGGTTCTCTGACGTGGGGTTGGAGTAGGGGACTTCTAGTATTGAAGCAGCTGGAAGTGTATCCCTGGTTGGATCAACTCTTCCTAAAAAGTAAGGAGTAGTTGTACACTCATCCATTGTCAATATACATAGCTGATTTATACAAGATTAGACAATTAAATTTGCAAACTCATCCTAGAAAAAGTGCTACATACCTCATTGCTGAATATCACTATGGTCACCTTCTAAGTACTCCACTTGGGAAACTATGAACTGATGCCAGCATCTAGTCTACCCTTTGAAGCAATTTTGGAACTTTTTTTCTGGAATGGCCATCAGAGCTGTCATCGTATTACCTTTGATGTCTTGAATGTCATCAAAATGTCTCCCTTTCAATATTTCCTTTATCTTCGGGTAAAGAAAGAAGCCATTGGTGGCCAGGTCAGGTGAGTAGGAAGGGTGTTCCAATACAGTTACTGTTTACTGGCTAAAAATTCCCTCACAGACAGTGCCGTGTGGGCCGGTGCATTGTTGTGATGTAAGAGCCATGAATTGTTGGCAAAACGTTCAGGTTGTCTAACTTTTTCATGCAGCCTTTTCAGCACTTCCAAATAGTAAACTTGGTTAACTGTTTGTCCTTTTGGTGCAAATTCATAATGAAGAATCCCTCTGATATATATAAAAAAAAAAGGTTAGCAACATCGTTGCAACAGGTTCACAAACTTAATTGTCATACCTTCGTGTGTGTGTGTGTGTGTGTGTGTGTGTGTATGTGTATACCCTTCCTTGCAATAGACTAGATAATAGATCAGATATGGACTGAGAAGAAATTTGAGATAAGGATATTTTATGGAAATAAATAAGTTTCTATGTCTCATTAAGGCAATTAAAAAATAAAAGTCAGTCAATCTCAATATTCATGTGCGATAGGTATTTGAAATTTTTGCATGTTTGTACTGGGATAATATGTTTTTAAATGTAATTTATAGGTAGCATGTTTCATTAATTACAATAATAATGGCTTATTATGTATAATACAACTTGCTTTTGCAAATATTTTCTATTATAGTTAATCCCTCATTAATACTGTGAAATAGGCAGGGCAGATAAAAATACAATCTTTGCTGTAAAGAAGAGGAAACTCAAGGTCTGGTAGTAGTAAGTGGTGGGACTGGGAAAAGAGCCCAGAATTTCTGACTTCAGGATCCACTTCTGACAACCTTCAAAAATTTTACTGTATTTCTTTTCTTAGAGGGTTTGGGGATTGGAGAACAACATCAATTGAAATCGGTCTTTCTGCCTAGTGAGAAATTTTATTTCCTGAGTCTTCCGTGGTTCACATAACTCTTCACATACCTCTTGAAGAATGATTTTATTCACGGGGATAGGTTTATAAGGAAACAGACTATAAAATTTGGTTTGGAGGCTTGAAATTGAAAAATTGGCCAATTTAGAATCTTTGGTTTATATTTGCTACTTTGTATTTCTATATAAATATAGTATGAATTCATATAGTGAGCAGTCTGCATTTTTTGTGGGTTTTTCCCCATTTTTATTTTTCTGTTCCATTTTACTTAATGTGCAATAATTTATAAGAGATTCAAAGAGATCCTTAGCAATCTAGTAATTGGTTACATTTAAAATGAAAAGACTTCAGGACAGAATTGGAGATTTTTAAGGTAGCTATTAATATAATGACTTCTAAAGTCTTGACGCTCTTTTAGTAATCAAGAAACTTACGTGACTATTTGTACTTGCAGTGTGACAAAGCTGTCCAGTAGCAGCCACTATTGGTTAATGGTCTTGGAGTTATGTGGCTCTAGCCCCTACCCGTGGTGATTTGGAGCTATAGCATGTCACTGGAGAGAAAGTGCCTACAGGAAGCTGGTAAATTGTGTCGGGTGGAGTATATATTGGATTCATTAAAGTGTCCTTAGCAAACAGCAAACTAGACAGCAGATCTCACCATGTGTCATATATATATATATATATATATATATATATATATATAATATATTATATATATAATATATAATTATATATATTATATATAATATATATAATTATAATACATATATAATTATATATATATTATAATTATATATATAATTATTACAATTTAGAATAACTTAAAAATATATTTATGAAAATAGAATGTGCTCTAGTGGGGGTCAGCAAAATCTTCCAAATACTGTTGTGATTGCCAAGAGTTCATATAATAAAAAGGGAAGAAAAATGTCAAGAACACAAATAATTTGAAAAGTCTCTTTGTTTCCCCAGAGCTTTCACTCCTACTGCCTATCATATGGACATATTAGTAGCCCTAGGGTGCTGCACTTTTATTTCCATTAATTTCCACTGCTGCTTTTTAGCACAGCAGGAAGTATGTTTTTCCTCAGCTTCCAAGTTCTGTGTTTACCTAAGTAAATGTACACCATCCCTTGTCCACCCTTTTTTGAATAAATAAGTAAATGATTTTCCGTCTTGAAAAAATTTTGAAAGAGATGCCTAACTTTATCATTAATAATTTAAAAGATTTAATACATAGGGATTTTAGCTTTCTCCCAGACAGAAGTGCTGGCAGAATCCATTATTTCTCTGTTGAGCCCTCCACCCTCCTGGGGTGCAGACCCAGGTGGCTGCAATAGCTGAGTCTCCATCAACCTGGCTAACACCGTTCACCTTACCCTGGTATTCCCTCAGACCCCACTCTTTCCAATTTGTGGATCCAGCCAAGCCACTTCCAGTGGCTTTTCCATACAAATGGCCTGTCTTGGTTCATGCTGTAGACTTTCCTAAAATGTCACAAACCCCACACTAACAGCATCTGGCCTACGCATGCCCCATATGTCATGCTGAGAGAACTCAAGCTCAGCACTAGCAGCACCAGCCTAGGTTCCCAGCTTGACCTCTCCCAGAAAACCCCAAGCCCAGCATGTGTGGCTACCATCTGCAGATTGCTTTGTGACCCAGGCCAGGAAGCCCTTGGCAGGGCATAGGCAATAGCTGAACTTGGCCTGCAGCTGGCGCCTCACAGGAGGCCCCAGGGCTAGCATGCCCAGTGGCCAGCTTCAGACCGAGCCAGAGCATTACCTGGCCACCTCCAAGGACAACTCACCCAAAGGACAGACTGAGCAAGCACCAGAGCCCTGCTGAAGTGAATCTTGCTCTGTAGCGTCAGTCCCTACACAACAGCTCTTCCATTGTCGTCATGGCCAGTCCTCACAACCAACCAGCCTTAGGGTCAATCCCTCCCATTGATGTGCAAATAGCAACCAAGTCTCAATTACAATAATAGAGCATATGCAACCCACACAAGAGGCATACCTGCAGCACCTGGCTCAGGTGACCAGGGAAACTGTACCAATGGACCCCAAAAGACACCTTAATGCATAAGGCCACTATACTAAGAACAGGAGACATAGTAGCTCTATCTAATACATAGAAACAAAAACAGGGAGACAACCAAAATGAGGAGACAAAGAAACATGTCTCAAATGAAAGAACAGAACAATGCTCCAGAAAAAGAACTAAATAAAATGGAGTCAAGCTATCTACCAGATTCAGAGTTCAACCCTGGTTATACAGATGCTCAATTAACTTAGAAGAGTAGATGAACTCAGTGAGAAATTTAACAAAGAGATAGAAAACATAAAAATGGAGATTGAAAACATAAAAAAAGAACCAGTCAGAAATGAAGAAAACAACAACTGAAATAAAGAATATATTACAAGGAATCAGCAGTTTATTCAGTGAAGCGGAGGATCGAATCAGCAATTTAGAAGTTAAGGTAACAGAAACACTCAATCAGAACAGTAAAAAGAAAAAAAAAGAATCCAAAAAAAATGAGGACAGTTTAATGGGCCTCTGGGACAACATCCACCATACCAATATTCACATCATAAGGGTACCAGAAGGAGAAGAGCGAGAGCAAGGAATTGAAAACCTCTTTGAAGAAATAATGACAGAAAAATTTCCTAACCTGGTGAAGGAAATAGGCATACAAGCCCAGAAGTGCAGAGAGTCCTAAATAAGATGAACCCAAAGAAGCCCACACCAAGCACATCATAGTTAAAACACCAAAGGTTAAAGACAAAGAGAGGATCTTAAAAGCAGCCAGAGAAAAACAGTTAGTTACCTACAAGGGAGCTCCCATAAAACTGTCAGCTTATTTCTCAACAGAAACTTTGCAGGCCAGAAGGACTGTATGAAATATTCAAAGTGATGAAAAGCAAGGACCAATAACTAAGATCAGTCTACCCAGCAAAGCTATCATTTAGAATTGAAGGACAAATAAAGAGCTTTCCAGACAAGAAAAAGCTAAAGGAGTTCATCACCATCAAACCAGTATTACAAGGAATTATAAGGTGACTTGTTTTAATAAGAAGAAGAAAAAAGAAAGGTAATAAATATGAATAATAAAATGGCAGTAGCTACATATCTATCCACTCTAAATGTAAATGGATTAAATGGATTACTCTAAATGTAAATAGATTAAATGCTCCAATCAAAAGATATGGTGGCTCAATGGATAAGAAGATAAGACCCTTACACATGATGCCTACAAGAGACTCACTTCATATCAAAAGATACACACAGACTGAAAGTAAAGGGATAGCAGAAGATACTTCATGATAATGGAAATGAAAAAAAAAAAGGCTAGGGTTGCAGTACTTATACGAGACAAAATGGACTTTAAAACAAAGGCTATAACAAGAGACAAAGCCTCTAGCAATCCCACTTCTGGGTATTCAAAGAAACACAAAAGACTACTTCGAAGGGATGTGTGCATCCATATGTTCATTGCAGCATTACTTAGAATAGCTAAGATATGGAGGCAACCTGGGAGTCCATCAGTTGGTGAATGGATTAAAAAAGAGGTGGTACATATATACAATGGAATATTACTCAGCCATAAAAAAGCAATGAAATCTTGTTATCTGCAACAATATGGATGGACCTGGAGGGTATTGTGCTGAGTGGAGTAAGTCAGACAGAAAAAGACAAATGTCATATAATTTCACTTATATGTGGAGTCTAAATAACAAAATAAACAAACAAAACAGAAACAAACTCATAGATACAGAGAACATTTTGATGGTTTCCAGCTGGGAAGGGGCTTGGAGGGTGGGTGAAAAAGAAGGGATTAAGAAGGCTACAATGGTAGTTGCAAAATAGTCATGGGATGTAAAGTATCACAGGTGTAAAGTATAGCATGAGGAATACAGTCAATAATATTGTAATGACTATGCATGGTGTCAAATGGGTACTGGATTTATTGGGGTGATCACTTCATGAGTTATATAAATGTCTAGTTACTTGCTATGTACCTGAAACTAAAATAATATTGTATATCAACTGCAATTGCAAAATAAAACAACTATGAAAGAATAAAAAATAAAATAAAGCATAGAAATGAATAGTTTGCAGAGAGCATGTATAATCAGTGTGTTTGTGGCCTCAGTGTGTTTTTCTTGGTAGCAAAAGTTTAGGAAATAAGGGTAAATACTATATTAATATTTTGTTATGAGTCTTTTGTTACCTTTCCCTTACATTGTAATAACGTTCTCTTTAAATTGAAATACGGTTTAAAGCTCTAGAAATAAAACTGTTTTTTATTTGTGAACAACATTATTCTTATGCCAGTGGTTCTTATATACTAGTTAACATACATCAGAATTCTTTGGAAGGCTTGTTGAAACTCAAACTACAGGCTCCACTTCCAGAGGTTCTGAGTCAGTAGATCTGGGTTGAGGACTGATAATATGCATTTCTAACAAGTTCCCAAATGGCTTAGATGGTATTAGTCCAGGAAGCATACTTTGAGAACTGCTCATTTACATTAATGTTTTTATCAGTCAATTCATCACTGCTAATTATTGATATGTAAGTGGTAAAACCCAGGTCAGAAGCTTACAAACTGAAATGCTAGGACTTATACATGTGTATTCTCTCTTTGTGTTTCGACATTATTTTCTCCTTTTTAAAATTTAATTTAATTTTATTATTAGTTTCAGGTGTACAAAATAACATAATGATTAGACATTTACACCCCTCACAAAGTGATAATAAGTCTACTAGCCATCTGACACTGTACATACCATTACTGTACCATTGACTATATTCCCTGTGCTGTACTTTACATCCTGTGACTGTTATATATATATTACACAATAGTTATATACATATATGTATATATGATATATATCTCTATATATGATATATATATGATATATATAGTTACATATAGTTATATATAGTTATAGTTGACATTCAGTATTATTTTATATTAGTTTCAGGTGTCCAGAGCAGTGTTTAGGCATTTATATAATCCATGAAGTGATTCCCCTGATAACTCCAGTACCCATCTGATACACTACATAGTCTTTACAACATTATTGATTATACTCCCCTACTGTATTTCACATCCCCATGACTATTTTGTGACTACCAATTTGTACTGTCTAATCCCTTTACCTTCTCCGCCAACCCCAACCCCCCACCCATCTAGCAACCATCGGTTTGTTATTTGTGCCTATGACTCTATTTCTGTATTGTTTGCTTGTTTATTCTGTTCTTTAGATTCCACATATAAGTGCCATCATATGGTATTTGTCTTTCTCAGTCTGACTTATTTCACTTAGCATAATATCCTCTAGGTCCATCTATGTTGTTGCAAATGGTAAGATCTCATTGTTTTTTATGGCAGAGTAGTACTTCAGTGTATAAATGTACCACAATTTCTTTATCCAATCGTCTGTTGATGGGCATTTTGGTTGTTTCCATATCTTGGCTATTGTGAATAGTGCTGCATTAAACATACAGGTGCATATATTTTTTTGAGTTACTGTTTTGCATTTCTTTGAAAAAATAGCCAGGAATGGAATTGCTAGGTCATAAGGTAGTTCTATTTCTAGTTTTCTGAGGAACCTCCATACTGTTTTCTATAGTGGCTGTACCAATTTGCAATCGCACCAACAGTGCATGACGGTTCCCTTTTCTCCACATCTGCATTAACTCTTGTTGATTTATTGATGATAGCCATTCTGACAGAAGTGAAGTGGTATCTCATTGTGGTTTTTATTTGCATTTTTCTGATGATTAGTGACATTGAACATCTTCCCATATGTCTATTGGCCATGCGTATGACCTCTTTGGAGAAATGTCAGTTTATGTCCTTTGACGAATTTTTAATTGGATTTTTTTTTGTTTTTTGGGTTTTTTTTTTTTTAGTGTAGAGTTAGTTATATGAGTTTTTTTAAATAAATTTTGGATATTACGCCTTATCAGATGTATCATTGGCAAATGCATTTTCCCATCCAGTAGGATGTCTTTTTGTTTTGTTGATGGCTTCCGTTGCTGTGAAAAAACTTTATAGTTTGATGTAGTCCCATTTGTTTATTTTTTTCTTTTGTTTCTCTTGCCGGAGGAGATATATCAGTAAAAATATTACTAAGGGTACTGTCTGCTAATTTACTTCCTGTATTTTCTTCTAGGAGTTTTATGGTTTTGGATCTTACATTTGAGTCTTTAATCTTAACATTATTTTCTCATACATATTTTCTGCCATATTATTTGGTCTTTGAAAGATGGTTGCTAATATTTACCTTAACTTTATTTGCTCTATTTACATCAATTATCAGATTGAGATAAAAAGAAGGTAATAGAATCTCAAATGTCATGCTTTTTCTCCTAGAAAAGTTCTCTTAAATGTATTCCTAAAATACTTTTGATACAGTTTAATATGCAGATTTTAGTTCATGTTTTCACCTGCATTATTATAATTTTGCGTTCTGTTAGGATGGATTCCCCATAGCATACTCTATAGTTGCCAGATGTTGTAGCAGTCAAATAAAGGACTTTTCCCCCTATTTTGAGATGGATGTCAGATGCAATAGAAATAACTACAGGAAGCTGGAATTCGGGATGGCTCATAAATGAAATATTTCCTTTCGGGTGGACTAGAAGTGCAGATTCTGAGCCAAAAAAATCTGGATTCTATGCAGTACTTACTGGTGTGACCTGGAGAAAATACTTCACCTCTTTATTTCAAGATTCTCATCTCTAAAATGGAATAATAGTATCTTCTTACAGAGCTTGGAGGATTGAATGAGTTACACCATTTATGGTATTTAAAACAGTGTCTTACTCTTAACACTATTATTAGTAGACACTACGTCTTGGAGAAAGAATGCTATATAGCCGCCTTTTTTTTTTTCATGCTGCTGGTAGCAGTGGAAATTCAATTGAAGTTAAGTGAAAGAAAATTTAAATTAGTACCAGAATTGTGCTGTATAATTACATCTAACTCTTTTTTCAAAAGTTTACAAAATGCCATAGTCTCTAGACAAAAAGATTATTAATAGGCACCATGCATTTAGGATGAAAGAATGGTTCTTCATTATATATTTAATTTCTGACACAATATTTGATGGATTGTCCACATTAATGATGAAATTGCCCAGGGTGATTATAAGGTTAGAGGGGAAAACACTGACTCTGGAAACAAAGTATTCAGTACATTTGGAGTGGCAAGATGAATTAGAGAGCGACATATATGGCTTTAAATGAATGCTGAGGAGTCTTCAGAAGAGTGTGGGGAGTGATGATTTGGATACAGAATTAAGTAGCTAGAATGCCACCTGATAGGCAAGATGGGGGAGAGATTAGACAGTCATCATTGCACAGAACACCTGGTGTGTTCCCAAAATTGGCTCACCTGTTTCCTATCCCCTCCTTCCTTTCCTCCTTGGGACACACCATATATGAGGTCGGACTCATATAGTTTGCGAACTCATCCTAGGAAAAGTGCTACATACCTCAGCTGAAAATCACTATGGTCACCTTCATAGTACTTCCTTGGGAAGCTATGCACCCACACCAGTGCCTAGTCCACCCTTCAAAGCAATTTTGGAACTCTTTTTCTGGAATGGCCATCAGAGCTGTCGTCCTACTATTACCCTTGATGTCCTGAATGTCATCAAAATGTCTTCCTTTCAATATTTCCTTTATCTTTGGGTAAAGAAAGAAGCCATTGGTGGCCAAGTCAGGTGAGTAGGGAGGGTGTTCCAATACAGTGATTTGTTTACTGTCTAAAAACTCCCTCAGACAGTGCCATGTGGGCTGGTGCATTGTTGTGATGCAAGAGCCATGAATGGTTTGTGAAAAGTTCAGGTCGTTTAACTTTGTCACCCAGCCTTTTCAACACTTCCAAACAGTAAATTCGATTAACTGTTTGTCCAGGTGGCACAAATTTGTAATGAATAATCCCTCTGATATCAAGAAGGATTAGCAACATTGTTGAAACAAGTCCGTGAATTTAACTGTCAGACCTCGTATGCATTATCCTTTTTGAAGTTGCCCATGGTACCCAGTGCAGCACTACTCGTCAGTGTTGGATGCTTTAATTTTATTATGCCACAGTTTGTATTAGGACCTTAGTTATGTTCTTTATGAAGAAACTACAGGTGAAAAAAATCAGCACATACTGTACTCAGTACAGTAAACCCTATCCTTTTCCTTTCAGCTTACATTTATTTCTATTCATGTAAAAATTTCCCATCCCTAATATGAAAATAGAGAGATAACATTGCATTCCAAGGTGAGATTTTTGACTAAAAATTTCAAAAGATAAGTGCAGTTGTATATAAAAATATCAATATAATTTCAGTTATTAAGTGAAAGGCATATTCCAAAATTATTAATTCATTCAATCCTCACAATAATCCCTTTAGTAGATAATACTATTATGGCCATTTTACAGATGAGAAAACTCTGTCACTGAGAGTAAATAAATGTTCAATTAATGGCCACATGGACAGTAAGTGGCAGAGCAGAAATTCCAGCAAGTAGAATGTTCCTCCAAGAATGCATGCTATTGCCTAATAGTCCCTAAAATTTATGCTGGTAAGTATGAAATATAAAATATGCCATCGTACCTTTGATTTTTGTCTTTAATTACTATAAGTGAATTATTATGTACACAATTGTGCTAGAAATTATAAGCAGCCCTTTGGTAAATGTAATCTCATTAATTCTTCTGAATTACCGAAATGTAATTATTACATGAGATGACATTTATATTAATAATATTGCAGTTTAAACAGTTGAGGAAAAATTGCTTCATATGTGTGGATGTAAATCATATTTAAAGCTTTCGCCATAACCTTGATGACTCAAATACTCATTGACTCTGGTACAGAAAATACTAAATATTGATTTATGATAAATTTGATATTGTTCTCAGTTATTTTAATTTCTTCATTAAAAAACTTGTAATTAATTCTTCATAATCCTATAAAATACATTACTACACATTTTGTAACTCATTTAACTGAGGCTAAGAGGTTAAATACTGTGATTATTTTTTTATGGAAATGAACCAAGGGCAATTTTGTAGTTCAGATCCAAAATCCAGACATTATGTCACCATTCTGTTGTATTTATTTGAACGGACTTAAATGACAGTTGACAAGGTGTTTGCATCCTCTCTCATCAGAATATTATAATAAGTTTATTGACGAGTTTTAAATAAATGTATATTCTACGTGACCTTTAAGACTGTCTCATTAAAAACACACCTCATATTTTCACTTTTTTAAATTATTTTTTTAAGATAGAAACATATATTTATATATAATATCCGAAATATATATTTATAAATTGCTTTGTAATCATTTTATGTCCTTATCTAGATTATAACATTCTTTTGAAAGGTGCTGCCTTACCTGAAGGGTCTCAGGTATCTTTTATATATGTTTAGTAGGAAGAATAGATCAAATAAAGCAGATAGGATTTATTTTTTAATGGAGATTTATTGTACATTGAATTTTGTAGTCCAAATTGGTTTTGTTGATAGCAACCAAAGTCAGAACTATCATCTGAGCAAAGTTCACATGTTAGAGATGCTGAACCAGTCAAAGCTCTTAGCCTTGGTATTCTGGTTGGGATTCCAGATTGTTTCGTGAGCTAAATCAGAGGCTTTCCCAACAAGGTCTTAAAACCAACCAGCTGGCTTCCCATTGGTTTTCTCACCTAAGTCCCAGGAGGGATTTGGATAGAGGCTAAGGCACTGTTGACATGCATTTGGAGAATGAAAATATTCTTGTTTTCATTTTTAACATAGTCCATTCTGTGTATATTTAAATAAATATTTTTTCCATAATTTAATGTCTTCATAAAACCAAATCTATGCAATATGGAGTTTTATGGAGGTGATATTTCGATGGAGGCATTATAATTCTGGATGAGAACACGACAGCCTTAAAATGAAATACATTCCTCTGAGTTTGGATGGTGGACAGACTTGTGGCTCAGTGAGTCAGAGACAGAAGGGGTCAGAAATGTGAGTTGTGTCAGAAGCAAAGAGTATAATTGCTTCAGTCTTCTATTGCCAATACTCTCAAATTTTTTAACTTCTGGCAGATGATAACTTGAGCAAATATTCGTTGGAAAGCCATCATAGCAAATAAAAACTAGATGCCATAATAATGATAATAACAGACGTTTCTTCAGGGCTAACTGTGACAGGACCTATACAAGCATTAGCTTATGAAAGTCAGACAATTAAGTTCGCGAACTTTCCACCATGCATTTACAAAAAGTTCACGAAGTTAATTGTCGTACTTTTTCGTATTTAGTCCTGACACAATCCTGTAATGTAAGAATGTACTTACATTCTGAGGAGCAGTCTGAGGTTTAGAAAGGATAAGTAACTTGTTCAAGGTTCCAGTGGTGGTAAGTGCTCTGCTGGCCCTCAAAGCCAGGCCTACCTGACTCTAAAACTCATGTTCTTCATCTCTATGGGGTTTTGGAAAGTCAATCAACTGGACCTTGTAACTTGCTGTCTATGGTACAGGCACAAATTAAGTCTGGCTCAACCTGAAATTTCTACTAGAAGGCCAAACAATTAATGTTATGCTTTGATTGATGTGTAGCTTAGGGGGAAGGACTCAATGTTTTAAATTCTAAGTAGTACAAATCCTTATACAAGTAAAACTTTACTATAATACAAGAATACAATCATAATTGAGAGAGATGGTCAAATAAAAGTGTATCTGGAAATCATGTGTTGGTTTTCTAATTCAGGAGAAAATGTACGAGTTATTTTTCTCACACTTTAATATCTTCAACATAAAGAATATCATGAACATGGACGAAGGAGATGTAATTTTGCTCTCAGATATATTTTTCTTATGCGACTGGATGCTTCCAATTATTTCTGTCTTTCAGGAAACTTAATTACTACCACATATGCATTAAGATACAACTTTATATTTTCCAAAATAAAGAAACACTCTCTTTTTCTTCTATGTTGTATTTTCAAATATTTGTACCTAGGATCCATTAAAAAATACTTAGCAGCCCCACTTTTAGGTGTTGGTCCTATAAAAATACTAGCATATGAATGTGCAAAGATAGACATTGAAAGATGTGTCTTACAAGTTTCTATGTAATGGAAACATTTAAACAAATTAAATATCTTTCAATGAAGGATTTATATTATGTTCAATTGAACATTAAAGACAGTGAGGAAAAATAAATGTGGAATGGTTTTAGAAGTGTTATTAAAATATTGTTACACAAAAAGTTGAAAAGGGAGAATGATATATAAAATTTGAGCCAAGTTTCATTAAAAATCCTATTGTGCACATGCGCGCGCGTGTGTGTGTGTGTGTGTGTGTGTGTGTGTGATATGATGCCATGTGGTGAAGTGTAAGGGCATAGAGAAGATTTTCAAAATATTCTAAATTATTCAGAAGTGGGTGGGGTTGCAAGTTGTGCGGAGGTTTTCACTTCTAATTTATTTTATTTTTTAAAAAAAGTGAATTGGTTTTGTTAGATATAAAAAAGCATTTTACAATTTGCTTGGCATTCAGTGCTCATGACTATAAAATACAACTTATCTTTCAGTCTAATGTATCCTATTTTCAGAATCTTGTTTTAATTATAAACTTAACAACTGTCTGTG
Organism: Rhinolophus ferrumequinum; assembly: GCF_004115265.2. NCBI lineage: Eukaryota > Metazoa > Chordata > Mammalia > Chiroptera > Rhinolophidae > Rhinolophus > Rhinolophus ferrumequinum. The sequence goes on from NC_046293.1 coordinate 71,929,894, forward strand.
ATTTCTTATCCTCTCTGCCTTTCTGTGTCTCATACCCTCTGTGGGGAAGCCCTTCCCTTCACTTCTTATGTTCAGGTTGCTTTATGTTCCCAGTTCTAACTCCAGTGCTTCTATAACACATTTTTATGTGCGTGTTTCTTAGTCAGTTCCCCTCCTCAATTCTCATTTCAAATTTTGCATTCTTATACTATATTACATATCATAGTCTGTCTTGTAAAAAACTTACTAATATGTTTATATGAGCCACCCATGAAATTGAAGTCTTAACACTTTATTTCCTTTCAGTTGGATTATATTACTTTAGTAGGTGCTCCATAACATTTGAAAAACTACTAACATTTTATTTTTGTGAAATTTTTGAACAGTTTCAGCTTTTCCTTATATCATAATCTGTTGTGGAAGAGTCACCTAAACTCTATTTAAAATTGTCAACCTCTTCAATTCTGTATTGTCATTTGTATGTAATAACTGCATTTGCGTCCTCTATCTCTTATATAAACATATTTCAAGAGACTGAAATGGGAGATGACAGTCCAAATAAAATATCATAGGCATCTGCAATTATTTCATAAAATGATGCCAAAATACTGTCACATACAGTATCGCATGTGACAAATTTAATAAAGTCTTCTCAGAGAAACACAAATTTTTATAGTACGTTTTCTGTAGAAGTCAGTCCAGGTGGCTTCCTTCTACAAAGATATGCAGGATTATTTACAATATGATAGAGCCAGGGGAAAGAGAGTGAAATCCAAACTGATATGCAAACAGGAGTCATTTGGGAAGGAAGAGGTTTTGCTGTGTCACAAGTGACTGGTCCCTGGTTTTGAAAGAGAGTGAATCATCCCCCTTTGAAACAAGAGATAAGTGGGGGCAAAGAGCTGTTTAAAAATTATTTTACAACTATTTCCTTTTGAGCCATGACTTCTTAAGCTGGAATGTGATCCAGAATAGCTTCCCTTTGAATGCAACATTTGTCTTAAGCATTTTTATTATCTCTCTTATCCCTCATCCCATTTCACTTCTTCCCTCCCTCTGTTAAACAGATTTACACCGACTGGGCCAACCACTACCTAGCAAAATCGGGCCACAAGCGGCTGATCAAGGATTTGCAACAAGACATCGCAGACGGAGTACTGCTAGCCGAAATCATCCAGATCATCGGTAAGACCTGCCCTCAGAGAAACCATGAAAGTCTCTGCTCGCACCCCTTTTGGTAAAATACAGTTTAAGTGGAATTCATACAAACTCGGTCCATGTGTCTCTGAGATTCATGTAGCCCTCCCATGATTTAATTAAAAATGTTTATGTGAGAATGTTTGAAAAGGGCGTTTTGGCCATACTTTTAAATAGTTAGAACTGTATCTTTACATACACTGAATTGTCAGAAATGAACGCTTCATGAAACCATATGTCTCCCATGTGTGCATTTCATTAGCTGCAGCAACTCATATACTTGGAGATTCCTTGAAACTGTATCCTGATCCAGCAGTGACAATTGTGAAAGGTTTCATGTCAGCAGTCATTTGGCACAGGCAAAAGAATTAGCAGCAACTTCCTTCTCACTCACTCTCTCTTTTTTTTTGCCTGATTTGTGCATATGGAATTGGAGTCTGCTAACAAGTGTGTCCTCTTGTACAAGGCTTGGGAGACAGAGTGAATGGAGCAGGAGCATTTTGCTTAGTGTTTTTGTTTTGTTTTTTCTTAGTCTCCTTTTTTGTGTGTGTTTCACTTCATTGCTTAAGCATGTCATTCTTTTTTTCTCTCTTTTATTTTATTTCTTGGCTTTAGCAAATGAAAAAGTTGAAGATATCAATGGATGTCCTAGGAGTCAATCTCAGATGGTAAGAATCATATTTATTCTAAATATAATGCTTATCTTCACTTCCAGATTCAACTGCCTTTGTAAATGGACTAGAAAATTCTTTTGCATGACTTCCTGTTTGTTTAAGAAGCCATGGAATCCCATTATATCCTATGATGATTTGGATGTAATTTATGAACACGTGGTAGCATCAATACAGTTCAATATGTCTGACTCCTGAGTAACATACTCGTATCTCCAGGTTTTTTAAGCCCATCCTGGACGTCTTTTTTGTTCTGATGTCTGAATAATTTAACACTGGTCTTGGGGGCAATAAAACCCATTTCCAATTTTAACTGGAGCCTTTTAGTCTGAACAACTGGCTTGAAGAATAGAACTTTCCATGTGTATTTTTAAAATACATAAATAGTATTTTCTTTGTTCATAACCAAGTCCAGTGTAAACACATGGCTTCTTCCGCACTTTGGGAAATAGCTCTAAAGTCACGTTGCTGGGGGCCTGCTGAGCAGTGACTAATTGTGAGACATGCTTTTCCGGAAAGGCTTCCATCTAGAGGTCTGTCTTCCCCTCAGTCTTCTCTCATCTTTACCGACTGGTAAAACATTGAGTATTACAATAAAATCATAGATTGATAAACTGCTGAAATAAAAACCTCACCCCCTTCTTAATTAAATATTCACAAGCTAATTTTATAGGGTAACCTAGAACACAAAATGCCTTTACTCAACTTACATCAGCAGATATAATCAGGATGGTAGCCAAAATCCACAATATAACACTTCCTTTGGAACTCATGTTAGCACAGAATAGACATTTCATATAAACGTTATGAGTTCTTAATTGTCAGAGACTGGAAAAATGAAAAAATATGTGGACTTTTTTGACCTGCTGACCTGCTTTCCTTAATGTAAGAAAACTGAAATCCAAAATGGTAAAAGGAATTCATTTTTAAAGCGTGGTTAACTAGCACATCAGGGGTGTGTGTGTGTGTGTGTGTGTGTATTTAACATTCATTTTAAGGACCTCTTAACAATGTCATGTATGTGTACCTGCTCTGGAAAAAATCACTATAAAGAAAGACTCCATAAAATACTTAAGTTTTAAGGAAACTTCCTGATTTAATTACTCTGGACACAAGCATGAATCTATGGAAATTAATTGTAGTTGTTTTTTGAAGTTTTACTGACAGGAATTATAAAACCTTCAGACCCTGCTACAATAAAATCTGTGTGAGGTTGGGAAAGACATGTAACCTCTCTGAGCCTCAGCGTTCTCATCTGAAAAATAAACGCTAAATAGAATATGATAATAAAATAAAATTATGAACATTCTTTACTACTTAAACTGGTATGGAAATGTGGAGTAGTATTACTGCAAACTTTACAAAGAGCACATTCATGAGTTGATACCTATTAAAAGATTTTTAGGGCTTTATACATTGAAAAGCTCTAAAGTCCCTGGATATCATATATTATGTTTCTTAAACCCAGTGCTGTTGGTTTTGCTTTCATTGTTTCAACCATTAAAGGAGGTGTTAGATACAAAAACTCTTACCTTCTCTGCTCTCATTCCAATTTGATTCTGATTACCGGGAATTTGACAAATAGCCAAGTGAAACTTTCTGACAGGAGATTAAAACACAAAAAAACAAAACAAAAACCCCCTCCAAAACTACTAACTGAATAGAGATGCAGTCCTTGGATACCGATCTGAAACAGCTACACCAAAGATTCTACAAATTCATGAGAATATCCTCATAAGTATCTGACTGATAATTTTTTTATTACTTCTTACTCCTTGTTAGCCACCACATGTCATGTAACATCTAGTATGCATGTCATATTGATATTTCTGCTTTTGATAAAAATAATTAAAAAAAGAAAAGAAAAATCAAAGCCTAAGAAGTGCAAATACTGTAAAGAGGTAGTTTGTCCAGCCAAAAAGTATTAGTCGGAGTCACATTGGATTTTGAGTAAGAATGACTTGGATCCCAATTTTTTCTGATGTGGTTGAACTTTGAATAATATTGGCAAGCCCTCAATATGTTGACTCAGAAGAAGACATATGACTTAAAAGTAACTTTTCTGGTTGAATTATTTTTGCCTCTGTTCTTAATTGGCATTAGCACTATGTTATGAATGAATAAAAATTCCGGATTTTAACTGAGACAAGAGAGTAGAGAAAAGAAACTTAAAGTAGCATGACTAGGCTTATGAATTTTATGTACCTATTCCAAACAGGATGTTGCCTGTTTCTTTTTTGCATAACAACTGAGAGGTGCTGTGTTAGTACCTAAGTGAGTGCTGTCCTTACTCATGGGACTCCTTTGACCATATATTTTTGTATATCTGATCTTTTAAGGTCTTTAGCTGCTGGTTGTGTTTAATAACACAAGGTATGGTAAAATTAGGTCTGCTACTATTTCTAGACACCAATTGTCTTTATTTAAATTTCAGATTTGAATTTTTTGGGTTATTTTAAGCCTTTATGAATAGAAGCTCTCTTGTGGTATGAACGTGCAATATGTTGATGGATTCCTGTAATAGTCAGGCAGTTCATATTTAGCTAATACTATCTGAGCACCTAAGGTAGCAGGTATTGGGACACTTGAGGATCACAGGAGCAAATATTTAAATTAATAAAAGCAATAGTGTTGCATAGGAAGAACAAAGGGACTGTTCTTTTTTCTTCCTATGCAACACTATTGAAGGAATGAGCTTGGTGTATTGCAGAAACAGATAGAAGACCACTGTGGTTTCAGCACAGTGTTTAGAACACAGTGTTTGGAGGGGACTCTAAAAGTCTCATCATGTAGGACCAAAGTCATGAGTTTGTGTGTTATTGTTTGTTGGTTGAGGAGCTTTTGGAAAGTGTTAAAGCTGGATTATGGCACGATCCAATGTATATATTTTAAAAAGGTCACCCTAGATGCTTTCTGGGAATTGTAAAATTCGTAAGTGTTGGTCTCTAATTGGATATAAGAGATGAAGAGTGCAGGGAGTAAAAAATGGTCCCTGATTTCTTCGCCTGAACGGGTAAGTGGTTACCTAAACAAGATGATTAAGAGGGGGAGAAAACAGGCTAAAAGGTGGAGGACAGAGGACGACAAATTCATATTTTGACAAGTAGAATTTGAGGTATCCATTGGCCTGTCAAGTAGGATGTGACTTCAGGCATTTCGGCATGTGTTTCTGAAGGTCAGAAGTAAGGTATTGGTTAGAATATACCTAGTGAATAGATAATGATTGAAGGCATGGATGAGGATGAGATCTCACAGGAGGTATGTGTAAAGTCAGAAGGGAAGAAAGCTGAAGTTCTCAACTGGGGAATATGGATATGTTTGTGATGAACAGATGTGTAGGAGTCAGAAAAGCAAAAGAGTGGTGAGAGAGTGAGACCATCACTGAGAGAGTGGATCAACAGATACGGATTGTTAATCCTTAGGGTAGCTATGGGAGCTTAAGCTATAGTACGGGGACTAACCAGTGAGATAGGGCAAAGTAAGATGTGCATACGTGACAGATGCTGTCGAATGCTCCATCGCCAACAAGTTCGTATACTGGAAAGAGGAAGTTTGTTCGAGTAATTAGACAGGCATCAATGACCTTTATGTAAACATCTTCTATAGAGTGATCATGTGTTAAGGAGTAACTGAGGGGTGTAGATATCTATTGAGTCTTGAATAATCTTTCTAGGAGTTTCCTGTTGAGGAGAAGAATATATATATATATATATATATATATATATATATATATATATATATGAATAAGCAAAAATTATATATATATATATATATATATATATATATATATATATATATATATATATGTTAACATAGTTCGAAAGCAAGATAGGGTGACAAGACTTTTTGGAATGGGGGAAGTAGGTAGAGAAGGAGGAAGCAGTAGGGAAAGAGGAGAATTCAAGGGAAAAGAGAGACAAGTGATGACACCAAGTGCTATAGCAAGTGGCAGAGGAGGAAATTTGAAGTCTGTGTGGAATATTTAATGTTGGAAAAGAATGGGGGTACGCTTTCCTTTGTGCTATGTCATAATGGGATATAACTGTGTGAAGATACGGGTATTTTAAAGTGGATTACATAGAGGAATTCAAATCAATATGATAATGACTTCAAATATTAGGTAATACTAATGTACTCATTTCCATGAAATTCTCTAATGGTTATCTTACTGTAGAAAGAAAAAAAAAATCAATTATAGCATCTAATAATAGATAAAAATGTTATAATAATTCTTTCAAATAACATGGACCAACGAGTACATATTTAAGAAAAACATGAACTTGTCATTTCATTAATTTATTAACATGGTTATTGAAAGATCGTGATTCATATTTATTCTAAGTCATGACTAAAACCTTAGTTTGTAGGAGCTTATTCCACACTATATTTAACCTTATCCAAAGACGAAGTTACTAATATGTGCAGCACCTGTTAAATGATTTCTAGGTGGGTGGTATCAGGATTCAAAATATATGCTGCATGCCAAACTTTGGTGAGATTACACAAGGAAGTAAATTAGTAAACTATAAATACCTGGAATGTCCAGAATGCCCAGAAGATTAAAAATAGCAGAAAAATATGCCCAACATATATTTGAAATGCAGAGGCACAAGTGCAGGCTTCTTAGACAAAAATGTAAGACATGTAGGGGAAAAGTTGTTTTGAAAACACATTTTTCTTTATTTTAAAATAGGCCATTATATTTAGGGATCTTCACAAGTGCATAGAGGGATTAGGACATTTAATGATGTAAAATAGTTGCAAGCCAAGAATTAGATTATGTGGTATGGCCAAGGATCTGGCAAATGTGGTTCACAGGCTGGTCTTCCTCTTTGCTGCTTCCACTGTTTTTCTCACCCTAGTAGCTCAGTGGTTTTCAGCCACAATCGTCAGCCTTGTTTTCCGTCATATCCTGTTATTTAAAATTTGCTGATATGAGGATTTTTGGAATTCTTCTGCCTCTTACCTTTTTTTGTTCCTAGAAGATGGAAAATTGGGTTTCAGTCTGCTCTTATGCTCTGATTCCATGAGCCACAGGCTTGTGACTTCTAGAATGACAGCCATTCTCGATGTGGTAGGTAGACAATCTACCATGATAGATTTCACAGGCATCTGTATTCCATTCCTGTAGTTTACAGTTATCTAGACCAGTGAAACTACTCTCGATGGTAAAAGTAGCCCCTGCTTTTTCCTACTGTCCTTTAAAATTTTATTTCTTCCAGCCATTGCTTGTAATTGCTAATCTTTCAAAAGATCTATTTACGTAAGATAAGAAGATGAGATTCCTAACCAAATAGGGAAGAGATAAAATACTGGAATGCTCTTAAAGGTTTAATAAAATCATATAAATGGCATACTGTAGGAGTGTCGTGCTATGACTCACAGGAGTGGAATATTACTAAGTTAGTCCATTCACATGATCCCCTGCCATTTTTGAAACTGTTCATCTTCTGGAATGGCTAGAAAAAGATAGCTTCTGAAGACAAATGCTTTGCTACAAATAGAGCTCTGATCTCTAACAAAATATTAAATGAAAATCTCTAGTTTGTAGTTTCTTTAGTGATTTCATTCCTTTCATATAGGTTCCAACTTTGGAAGAATAAGCAAAAACTAGTAGCGTTAGGAAATTTACATTTAAGTTATTGGAATATCACTGATTATTAAAACTGAGTTTGTCTCTAGAAGTTACTCTGTATACTAGTAATAGAAAGTTCAAATGAAGTGATTGAAATAACATGGGGATATTGAGAGGAAGCGTGTCGTGTTGAAAGGACAGTGGTCACTGGAATTCGAATTTTGATTATGTGACCCAAGAAAAAGAATTCAGTAAAATGCTCAAAATCTCTGCGCATTTCTGCAATGAGGAAATGAGATTGATGAACTCTAAAGTCCATTGGAACTCTGACTTGCTAGATTGATTTCACAAAACACCAAAGACCGTGGTTTCTGCTCAATATTCTATATGAGAGATGTATTTGGGTTTTTGATCTTCATAGCTTTTAAAAAGTACATTCATAGTAAAATGAGAAAGCAATTTCCTAAAATACATTAAATCTAATTTGTAAAGAAAAACAACAGCAACATGGACATTATATTTTTATGGGTATGCCATTCAAAAATAAAATAAATGTTGAAAATACCAGATAGCATTTCTGCATTAACTTTATAGTATAGAATAAATAGTTTAAATTTTTTTCTTAGGAGAATCATATTTAAATTGGTTTGTGCCAAATAGGACAAATAGAAATAGAAGTAATTAATTTTGGGTTGGATTCCAGATTCCATGTACATTTTTTTTCTTTCTTTTTGGAGAGAAAATATAATTTTTTGAGGGAAATTCACAACCTTTATATATGTACGTATAATAACCATTGAGAAATGTTAATATGTTTACTATGTATTTGACTATCAACCACTTTCTTAAATATTTTATGCTCTTTATCCTGATTTTTAATAGCAACTTAAAATGCTGTAAATTGTTTCCTACTGATAGGCCAGTATCCCAATAAACAAAAAATAAAATCATACTTAGTATTAGAAAACATATTTTGTAACAATCCTTTCATGATTTTAGTTTTTATTACCATCAATAATCTAGTTTCTTAAATAAAAGAACTTACTACTACATGTTTTGCATCTCCCCTCTTGAAATTTAGTAGAAAATGACCACTTGCAATACTCAGTGGTAAAATACATAACAGTAGAACAATTTTTAAAACCCTATTTTGGAAAATAATATACTAAGATATGAGGCCATTTTAAATATGAACTGTAATATTCTTAACTTAAAAACCTATGATGACTAAATAACGTCATAAAAATTACTTATTCTATAAAGAGAGAAAAAGGAAAAGAAATAGTGGGAATATTGTTCACTTGATCTCAGTACAACCATTAGAAAAAGTCTTTGATGAGATAAATTACTTAAAAATCAGTTGACATGTCCAAGATAATATAGCTTGATGATATTATATTTAAATGATTTTAATATCAATTAAATTAAACTGACTTGTGTGGATGGACACAGACAACAATTCATGACATGTCTGGTTACATTTAAATCATATTGCCCACTTGATTTGATTCAAATGTATACTATTGTGAAATCATAGCACAGAAATAATAAATTTTAGAGATAGACCTGAGAGTTCAGCAATATCAGCATCACTTATTGATTCACCTATTGATTGAATGGCAACCGTTTATATCCAGTACTGTGCTAGCTGCATTGCTTGCATTTTTCACTTAGTCATCACAGCAAACCTACAAAAAAACTGGGTCTCATGGAGGCCGCCTGTGTTCCTATTTAGTAAGTGGAAGAAGCACTATTTGGTCTCATGCTTATTTGCGTCTCGGCCAGATTACTTTTAGAGTTACTTAAAACATACCATTAGCTCCCTGCACTGTAAGATCAAGCAGGGCATGGAGGATGTTCCTTATCTAGCCCCGTTTGTATCTGTGGCCTAGTCTCCTGCCACTACTGTTCTCCAGATTTCAGGATTCTTGCTTCTGGAGTTTCCTCTGCCTGATTTCTCCTCCTCCATAGGTTCTTCAAATTGATTGAAGGCTATAGCCTTTGGAGTGGTCTATTTTCATACCGGTAAACAAGGATGTTATGGAGAAAGATTTAAGTGAGGTTCAGCTCTCAGTATTTCCAGTGTCTCTGAATTCCTGGCAGGTCCTTTAACCTATGATGTTTCTCAACCACCACCAGTTCGCGTAGTGTTCCTTTCTTGAGTTCACGTCACACCACATCCTCTTATTTGGTTAACTCTTCCTAACCTTTCAGGGAGTAACTCAGACTTCCTTTGAAGCTGAAAAATCGGGGGGTTAATGACATGGGCTCAGGTTTTGACATATTCTCTCTGTGTGACCTTTAGCTTGTCAATTTAATACTCTGACCAAAAATTTTCTCTTTGTAAAGTGGTACAGTAATGGCAACCTCAGGAGACGGTATCTTTGTAACTGTGTTAGATAAATCTTAGTTACTAATAAGTTACTTCTTTTCTAGCCCCTTGATCTCTGATCAGAAATAGACCCTTCTCTGTGTCTGTGTTTCTCTGGCCATAACATTTATTGTATTACATTGGAATTATCTCTCTCTCCTATAAAATTATGTATTTTAAAGGGCTTCTCCATGTCTTTCATAATTATTAAGTGCATGAATGAAAAGCAACGTTTTAAGAATTTTAACCAATGCAGAAATACCACTGCATTTTATTTTAATTTGCCAGACAACTTCATATCTCATTAAAATCTCTGGCTAAAATCTGTATTATTATTTCACTTCTATGATAGGATGGGAGTTTGCTCAAACTGAGCCATCTTACCTATTTTGAGGTTTTTTTGTTTGTTTTTTGGCTGAAATTACATTTATTTAAATAATTTATATAATGAAACTAACAGTACAAGTTTATCATGAAAAATTGAAAGTATAGTTAATCAGAAATGGTACAAGTCACAAAATCCGGCATCCAGAGGGAGCTTAGATTGGTTTATATTCTTCTAGACAGTCTCTATATATGACTCAACAGCAGTACCTACTGCCTCAGATATGCCCTAACCAGGATGCAGGCTGTCTGTAGAGAGAACTCAGTCTGTGAAGTATTAGGCCTGCTACCTTGTTTACGATAATTTAACTTTTTGTATTGCAGTGGTTTTAGTGAATCCACGGGGCAACAGAGCTTTTGCAACTCCAGGATAAATTCAGCTCTGTAAATATAATTTCAGAAAGTAAAGATGAGCATGATCTATTCTCAAACATTTTTGTGAGCAATTCATTTTGCTTTGGGTTGCTCTGATAGACATGCCCGCCCCTCCTACTGAGGCTTGTCTAACCTTATCAAAATCGGCCTTAGCCTTAGTCCAAATGACTCTTCTGTGAAGCTTTCCCCAGATCTGTATTTAAATTGATAAGTTCATTCTCTACACTGCCATACAGTGTTGTTTGTAATTCTCTTTTGGAATTTATCATATTATGCCTTGTATTGTGGTAATTTATGAATTGGTTTTGTCTCTTCAGCAATTTTACAAGCTCACAAAGGTAAACACCTTACAATTCATTTTTATATCCCTTCACCATCTGGCAGAGCTCTTTGCCCATAATAAACAGCCAATAGTTGCAGAATGAATTTACCATTCATTGTTAAGTGTTGATGCCATGGTTTACATTTAATCACACACTATAAAGTTGCTATTAATTATACCCAGGTATTTCGTACTTAAATGTAATTTTTATTAAATATCCATAAGTAATGTGAAAGAAATCTGTGAATAGACGAAGCTTAGTATAACTTTGTTAATATTGTGAAAGATGCCTGCAGTTACATTTCCCGAAGTAAGTTATAACAGTATTGTAGTAAAAATAGTAAAAGGCTGAGTATCATAAAACATGCAGCTTAAAGTATATGAGTTCAACAAAGAGCTGTGCTAATTGCAAACACTACGTTTTTATGGAATATTTCATTTAACACTGAAATGAATACATATAAGTATTTCCAATACTCTAGTCCTCATTTGAAGCCAAATTTGTGATTTAGCAATAAATATGCTCAAATTTAGCAAGCTCATCAAGGTCAAGATAAATGTACAGTTATGAAATTAGACTATCAACAAATGTGTTTTGAAAAATGGCTTCCATTTTTGATGGGAATAGAGAAAAATATTGGAAATCAGTCAGTGCTCTTTAGAAAATACCAGGGTTGTGGCTGTCTTAAAATTTATATCTGCAGCATTGAACACAATTGCAGGCATAAATAAGTTTAATAAAAGTTTGATGAATGAATAAATGAATGGCTTGATTTTATAGGACATAAACAAAATTAAATGGTAGTATTTCAAGGTACTAATATTAATTATACAAATAGAAACAACTCAGTTCTAAAAATATGGACTAATTTCTATCGAATTTGTTTAGTGTCTTCAATAAAAAAAACATACACAGCAATTCATTTTCGGATTAACACTAATAAAACTGTGTTTTTATTGAGGCCACTGCGGTCAAATTAGAATTTCCGTAGAATCCCCAAAACCCTCAAAGCTTGGTGTATCCATAAATTTTGAAACTCTGAAACTATTGACATGATCTAGAACTTAGAAATTTTTTGTTTCATTTTCTTTATACAGTCAATATTTTATGGTTATCTAGCCATGCTTAAATTTAACAGGAAAAAGAGAGGCAATGTAGGTGTTCCACGCTAACAAAATGTAAGCCACAAATGGAAGAAATTGTGCATGACATCATCATAGGCAAGTAACAGTCCTGGGAGTGACTGTCCATGAGCTGTCCATGTCCACAGATGTGACTGTGACCTGAGCCAAATGAGAAATGTGGTGCCCACAGAATTGAGAAAGAATTTCTTTGTATTACTGCTTAAAAAGAGCTCAGTCTCCTCTGTTGGTTCCTCCTCTTATTTTCAGTGACAGTCTCCTAGGGCTCAATATTTGTTTCTCTTTTTATATTTACACACCCTTGGTGACGTAATCTGGTCTAATGGCTTTAATTGTCATCTTTTGAGGATGAACTTCCAATTTAGATCTCTACTCCCGAACCTCTCAATTGAAGTCCAAGTCGTGTGTCTAACTGACCTCTCAAACTTTCCATTTGGATGTCTAACAGACTAGACAACATGTCCAAAAATTAACTCCCTGTATCTATGTATGTATTTTTCCATCTTAATGGATAGAGACTTCATCCATCTAGTTGCTGAGGCCAAAGACCTTGGAGTCATCCTTGATTTCTCTCGTTTTCATATACCGTATCTTCCCATTAGATTCCCTCCAAATGTATCCAGAATCTGACCATTTCTCATCGTCTTCACTGCAACCATCATTCTCTGAAACACCATAATCTTTCACTTTAATTGCTTGCAACAGCCACCTAACAAATTTCCATACTTTCATCCTTGCATGCCTAGAGTCTATTCTCAACAAAACAAGAGGTCAGTCATATTACTTTTTTTTTAATTTTTAATTCAAGTAAAACACATAGAAGAGTGTAAATCACTAATAGAAACTGAGACAAAATGAAGTGCAATCTTAAGTATATAGCTCATCACTTTTTAAATGTGTATTTAAACCCGTGTAATCATCACTCAGATCCAAAGAAAGGACTCTTCCAGCATGCCTGTTTCCCTGGTTCCTCTTTTCATACTACAGCCCTCCAAAGGTCATCACTATTCTAATTTCTGTTTTCATGGTTTAGTTTTGCTGATCTTGAATTTTATGGAAGTTGAGCATCACATAGTGTATACTCTTCTGTTGACTTTTTTGCTTATCTTTGTGTGAGACCATCCCAGGAAGTCATTTGCTTAATCTATAGAGAGCAGGGTAGACTGAGATTAAGAACTAAAATTTGCCAGGAAGTCATTTGCTTAATCTATAGAGAGCAGGGTAGACTGAGATTAAGAACTAAAATTTGAAAACAAACTGATATCCAGCCAAACCCACAGACTTTCTAATTATTGTCTGGGGTCCAACACGGGGAAGTAGTATATTTTAAAAGATCTCAAAGAGCATCTAACATGTCGCCTCTGGATCAAATGATTTGTTGTTGTTGTCATTCTTCTCCCCTCTACACTCATTTCTTCCATAAGAACAAGGACTGATAAGCTACCACTCCTGTCCTCCATTCTTCCTCAAGTATGAACTGAGAATCTATTAGATACCAAGCACCTTGCAAGGTTGCCCAAATTACATGAGTCAACAAAACACAGTTCCTACCTTCCGGGACTTCAAGTCTCAACAACACATATCTTCATATCAAAAATATGCTTGAATGAATGAATAAACATACCTGTGAAAACTCAACAAACATCTCTATATGCCCACTGTGGGGACAGAGCCCCAAAAAGCAGTTTCCAGGCTCTCAGCCTCATAGAAAGGTGCTGGCTCAGGTAGTAAATGGCCATCAACTGTGATCAAGTGGCCAGCAGCTGTGGCTAGTTGGCCGTCAGCTGTAACCAGTGAGCCATTGGCCACTAATATAACTGCCGTGGCTAGGCTAGCAGAAAAAAGAAGTGGGGGCTAGCAAGAAGATGGTGGCTGAGCCTGCATACGGCGCAGTGAGGGTTGAGAATTGTGTGGCTCCTGTTTCCTGTGTCTGCAACCCAGCCGCCAGCGAGAGCATAGTGGTGTGACTCCCCTACCTATGGCTCCGTGGGTGTTCCTTTTTGGCCTCACCATATCCTGCGTTTTTGTGTGGGGAGCAGGAGCTGAGACACCCCAGGCCGCCCCACATGACACCCACAAAACTAATAGGAGGAGTGAGGAGAGAGAGAGAGATCAAGAAAAGAATGACTTAATTTTGAACTAGTAATAAACTAGTAATTTTGAAATAATTGTTTAAATCTGATCAAATACCAGTTGCTTATTAAAGGGCTTATCCAAATTTCAACTCAGTTGCTTTCTTTTTCAAAATGATTTGTGAGTCTAGAAAATTAAAGGAGACTGAAAAGAAGAGGTGAAATTCTTTTTCAGATATTAGGCATGAGCACACAAATTGTTAGAGTATCCTAAGAATTAACTCTTAGTGATTATAAATCAGTATTTTAAATATTGTTTTTAGTCAGTTAACTGATGCATTATAGCCTTACAGTGACCTTGTTTCTCAGGATAATTTTCCATGTTTTTATTAGCCATTGAATAGTAAATACCCCGAAAAGAAGCACTGTAGACAGCAATGTTCTTTTTCTCTGTAGGGCAGTGTTTTTCAAATCCTGGATTACCATCCATTATTGGATCCTAAAATCCATTGATGGATTTTAAGTGGATATTTAAATAGATTAAACAGAACAGGTGCATCACAGTGACTTGAATTTAGTAAGAATAAGTATTGATCCATAAAACTTTTGTTTCTGTTATAGTTATGCAAGTGTACATTGGGTTGTGCTATTCAAAGTATTTTTTGCTGCGGCTATGAGTCACAGTCAAAATTTTAGAAAATAGTTTATTTAGGTACATGAAGTCATTCTAATTAAAATTTAACCCAGACTATTAGGTATTAAAATACAATTTGAATTTTGATAGTTTATTTGATATCTGATTCAAATCATAATGAGAAAAAATAAAACTATTTAATTGCTTCAAGTCGATGGCAAAATCAGTCATATGTTTGTAATTACCAAAAAGGTTTAGAGGTTTTTAATTCACATAAAAATTGTGGTTTAATAGGGCAATAATTATTGAAATAAAAAAAATCGTTAGCCAAAATATGTTATTATATAGTTATGAAGTCTAGGTCTATGAAGACCTAGCTGCTACATGGGACACTGTGCCATTCACGAGTCATTTAATAAAACCAATTAGATCTTCAAATTAAAAAAAAAAATCTTCCAGAATTATTTTCAAGTATGCCTCAGATCAGGAAGCTAACCCATAAATGGCATTAACAAGTTTCTCAAAGCTATTTTCTTTTATTACATCTTTTTGCCATGTAAAAAGTATAGCACAGTACTAACATCCATGATTGAATTTACAGAAGGACCATGAAGTGAAGTTGGGAAGGGATATTATTTTCCTAAGTTATATTTATTATGTTATGACACTGTTAGAAAATTAATTTTGGCCAATAAACCTTGTTGAATAAATAAGTAAATTTTAATTAACTATCATTTCATAGTCATATTGAAAATTATGTATTCAAATACTTATTCTGTTGCTGTTACATAACTACTAATGGGGAACTGAATTAATTATCTCAAATTGTTGGTGTTTATAGTTAGTGAATGGCATATTTCAAAATATTGAATGCTCCTGATAAACAAATATGAAAGGAATACAAAGTTTATTATATAAATAGATATAGATATATCTAGATATAGATATAGATATATAGATATAGATATATGGATATAGATATATAGATATATACCGGGGGTGCCAAAAAAATGTATACAAGTGGACACTTTGGTCAACATTGCTCAAGCAATAGTTTGCCATAATCAGAAGTGTCTGGATGCTGATGGTAACCACTTTGAGCACCTCTTGTAATTGCAAAAGACAAACGTGACTTGTATTCATCTTTTGTTATCGGTATATATTGAGTATTACAATTTTAATAGTTTTTTTCTTTCTTAAAATGTGTATACATTTTTTTGGCACACTTTGTATATATAAAATATATAGAGGTTGCCAAAAAAAAAAAATATATATATATATATATATGTACACATATATATACACACACAGATATATACACACACAGCGGTGCCTATATACATATATATGTATGTGTGTGTGTGTATATATATATATGTGTGTGTGTGTATAGGCACCCTCTGTGTGTGTGTGTATATATATATGTGTGTGTGTGTGTGTGTGTGTATATATATATATACACACACACACATAGAGGGTGCCAAAAAAATAAAATATATACAGAGGGTGCCCAAAAAATGTATATACATTTGAGGAAAGGAGAATTGTATTAAAATTATAATACTCAATATATACCAATAACAAAAAATGAATACAAGTCACTTTTGACTTCTGCAATTACAAGAGGTGCTCAAAGTGGTTACCATCAGCTTCCAAACACTTCTGATTATGGCAAACTACTGCTTGAGCAACGTTGAGCAAAGTGGCCATTTGTATACGATTTTTTGCTACCCCTGGTGCGTGTGTGTGTGTGCGTGTTTCTTTCCTTATTAGGGGCCTTTAATTTTCCCTTTGTAATTTATAGTGCCTGTTGAGGGAGAGTTGTTTGTCCCTAATACCCACTCTAGACATCGGTTTATTTATATAATTTTTTTAATGCTGTTTAAACAGAACCTGAAAAAGATATCTTACTAACTTCATTGCAGATTCTGCTTATTAACCCTTTCTGGGTCTTTCAGTGAACTAGTCTTTTCATGTATAATAAAAGTAAGTAAAATTTAGGTAGTCATAGCATATTCACATTTTGTAGTAAATTTCATGTTTGGCCCAGAAGTCTTCTTACTTTCTAGAAAAGGCATATAATCTCTATGAAGTTAATAACATTAGGTAAACATTTTTAAATATTCAATTAAATTATCTGTCTTAATATTAGGCATAATAATTATTTGTCATGTTCCTTTAATTTATCTTTAATGGACCTGGCAAAAATAACTTTAAAATAACTCTGTGGATTTTTTTCTGGTCAAGATGGTAGAGTTTAAATGCTGTGCTTGCCTCCTCAAAGAACCACATCAACATTACATCTAAACTACAGAACAATCACCACTGAGAACTGCCTGAAGTCTAGCTCAACAGAAATCTTACAGCTAAGGACATACAGAAGAACCCGCATCGAGACTGGTAGGAGGGGCGGAGATGCAGAGTGGGCTGGTCCTACACCTGTATGCGGCAGTTAAAAATCAGAAAGGATATCTTAGCTGCAGAGGTACCGCCAGAGGAGCAAGGGGTCCTCACCCCATACCAGGCCCCCAGCTTAAGGTTCCATGCTGAGGAGAGAAGTCCCCAGAACTTCTGGCTGTGAAAACCAGTGGAGATTGTGGTTGAGTGAGATGGAGGGTGGCTATAGTCCTGGGAATTCCTCTTAAAGGGTCTGTGCACAGAATTACTCGCTCATGGACTCTCTCACTCTGAGCTCCCATGCTGGGACAGCAGCTCAAAAGGCACCAGGGTCAGATGATGGGGAACTGAATTGTCTGGCTAAGGGAAAGGGCTAAAGGAGCAGTTTTCTCCCAGACAGAAATACAGGCAGAATCCATTATTTCTCTATGGTGCTTCTTCTCCCGGTGTGCAGACGTAGGGGACCACCATATCTGAGTCTCCATCAACCTGGCTAACATTTTTCACCCCACCATTATTATTCCCTGAGACCCCCTCCCCACCCAAATTGAGGGCCCAACCAAGCCACTTCCAGTGGCTTTTCCATACAAGTAGCCTGTCTTGGCTCATGCTGTGGACTTTCCTAAAATTTCTCAAAGATTCTCAAAACCCAAACAAGCACCATCTGGCTTAGGTGAGCCCCATATCTCATGCTGAGCAGCCCCAAGTTCAGCACTTACAGCAGCTGGCTTTGGTTCACAGGTTGGCTGATCACAGGCACCTCTAAGCACAGTGGAGGTGGCTGCCATCTGTGGATTGCTTTTTGACTCATGCCAGGTGGCCCCAGGCAGGGAACAAGCAGCAGCTGAAGTTGGCCTGTGGGGCGTCTGTCTTAGGAGGCCACAGGGCTGGCACACCTCATGGCCAGCCCTAGACCAAGGTGTAGCACCACCCAGGTGCTTCCATGGGCAACACACCCAAAGGGTAGACTGGGCAGGCATCAGAGACCTGCTAAAGCGAATCCTGCTTTATAGGGTCAGCCCCTGCACCACAGCTTCTCCTCTGTAGTCATAGCCAGTCCTCACATCCAACCAGACTGAGGGTCAATCCCTCCCACTGAAGTCCAAAGAGCAACCAAGTTTCAAATACAACAGGAAGGCACACACAGCCCACACAAGAAACACACCTACAGCACCTGACTGAGGTGACCAGGGAGACTGTACCACTCGATCCCACAGGACACCTACTATATAAGACCACAAACACAGGGAGGCAATCAAAATGGGGAGACAAAGAAACATGTCCCAAGTAAAAGAACAGAACAAAGCTCCAGAAAAAGAATTAAACAAAATAGAGACAAGCAGTCTATCAAATGTGGAGTTATAAGGATGCTCAGTGATCTCAGGGAGAACTTCAAGAAAGAGATAGGAAACATAAAAAAGAACCAGTCAGAAATGAAGAATAAAATAACTGAAATAAAGAATACATTAGTGGGAATCAACAGTAGATTAGATTAAGCAGAGGTTTGAGTCAGTGAATTAGAAGTTAAGATAGCAGAAAACATCCAATCAGAACAGCAAAAAGAAAAAAGAATCCAAAAAAATGAGAACAGTTTAAGGGCCTCTGGGCCAACATCAAGTATGCAAACATTTGCTGGGATTCCTGGGATATCTGTAAGTAGAGAGAGAGAACAAGGAATTGAAAGCCTATTTGAAGAAATAAGGATGGAAAACTTTCTTAACCTAGAAAAAGAAATAGACGTACAAGCCCAGAAAGTGCAGAGAGTCCTAAACAAGACGAACCCAGAGAAGGCCACACTGAGACACATTATAATTAAAATGCCAAAGGTTAAAGACAAAGAGAGAATCTTAAAAACATCAAGAGAAAAGCAGATAGTCACCTCCAAGGAAGCATCTATAAGGATGTCAGTTGATTTTTCAGAAGAAACTTTGCAGGCCAGAGGGATTTGCAGGAAATATTCAAAGTGATGAGAAGCAAGGATCTACAACCAAGAGTGGTCTCCCCAGCAAGGCTATCAATTAGAATCGAAGGACAGATAAAGAGCTTCCCAGACAAGAAAAAGCTAAAGGAGTTCATTACCACCAAATCAGTTTTACAAGAAATGTTATAAGGATTTCTTAAAGAAGAAGAAGAAAAAAAGATAAAAAAATATGAATAATAAAAATGGCAATAACTACATACTTATCAGCAATTACTTTAAATGTAAACGGATTAAATGTTCCAATCAAAAGATAGGGTGGCTGAATGGATAAGAAAATAAGACCCATACATGTGTTACCTACAAGAGATTCACTTCAGATCCAAAGACTGAAAGAGAAGCAATGGAAAAAGATATTTCATGAAAAAGGAAACAAACAAAAATCTGAAGTAGCAATACTTATACCAGGCAAAATAGACTTTAAAACAAAGGCTGTATAACAAGAGACAAAGAAGGACGCAGTGATCCTACTTCTGGGTCTTTAGGTGAAGAAACCCAAAACACTCCTTTAAGGGGACATATGAATCCATATGTTCATTGCAGCATTATTTACAATAGCCAAGATATGGAAGCAACCTAAGTGTCCATCAACAGATGAACGCATAAAAAAAGATGTGGCACATACATACAATGGAATATTACTCAGCCGCAAAAAAGAATGAAATCTGGCCACCTACAACAACATGGATGGGTGTAGAGGGTATTGTGCTGCGCATAGTATGTCAGACAGAGAAAGATTCACTTAATGTAGAATCTAAAGAACAAAATAAACAAAACAGAAACAAACACAAAGATACTGAAAATATTTTGATAGTTGTCAGCTGGGAGGGGAATGAGGGGTAGGTGAAAAAGGAGAAGGGATTAAGAAGTACAAATCGATAGTTACAAAATAGTCATGGGGATGTAAAGTAAAGCATAGGGAATATACTCAATAATATTGTTATAAGTGTGTATGGTGTCAGATGGGTACTACACATATCGGGGTGATCACTTCATAAATTTTATAAATGCCTAATCAACTATATTGTACACCTGAAAATAATGCAATATTGTATGTCAACTGTAATTGAAAAATAAAGTGATTATTAAAAAAAAAGAAAAAGAGTACTTCAGGTAGATATAATAGAAATCCAGTTTGGCCCGTTTCTTCTTTTCTCCTTCTTTCTTTCCTTATATAATCTTATTTTCTAGTAGCAAAGTGAAATGTGAAGAAAAGAAAGAATTTGAAGTATATTTCAGCACCATAGCCTTACTGGATATTCAGATACTGATTGGCAAAACAAAGTCTGTTTTGTCATGTTGTATTTAGCATCTTTAATCAATTATTTTTTCAGTAGAATAATTTCAGTGAAACTTACTTTGAATGAAGCATTGTGAAATTGAATTTTCTCAAAGCAACTGTGTTTATCCTGACTATGATCATTTTCCAGCAAAGAGCATCTCATTAAATTTTACTATTTAAGTTTTAGACAAAATTCCATCTTCAAAAGGACATAAATAGTTGTCCATTTGTATAAGGAAAAATTCTTGAATCTCTTTTTTCTTTTTATTTATTTATTTATTTATTTATTTATTTATTTATTTTGAGACATTTGACTTTATTATGAAGCTAAGCTAGAGAGGACATTGGCAGAACTTTGTATGGCCTCATGCAAAGCTTTTGATGAGAATATAATGGAACAGAAAACAATGTCTTGACAAGTATTAACTTTAAATCTCCTACTTAAGAATTTCAAGATTTATGGAATACCAAAAAGCCCATACAGAACTGGAACATTCAGCCTTCTTATACTCTTTAAAAAAAGTCTTAGATGTTTAACTTTGCTGTATAACACCATGGCCGATACTGAAATAAACTTTTGAATTAACATAAATCGGTCATTTGTTTTTGTGGTGGTTGTTTGTCACATTTTGTGGTTACAAGCTGATTATCATATTGAAACTATTTAAAATCCATGATATCACTCTTTTAAATCACAAAGGCAATACCTATATTTTATCAGAGAATTACTCAACTGTAGAAATGCAAATGCAGTTTTTAAAATAATGACTTGCTATAGTCAAGGATGAAAATATGCTTCATTTCTTTCGTGTTGTATCAAAACTTTCCGTATTATTTATCTTTTAGCATGCTTGTCAGATATTACTAGGTGAATCTCAATTACCCACATCCCAACATTCTAAGATACACGAGCAACAATCTCCTGTATGGATGATTTAGATGAGACTCATTTGTGAAGCAATCTCATTTATGGATCATAAAAATCTGGTTTTATGTTAAGTAGGTGGTTTGCTAATCTGTAAGAATTCCATTCTTGATAAGGTCTTTATGAATTGTTTGTGAGTACAGAACTGGACAATGCAATCTTTATATTCATTTTTCATTTAGCCAAAATAATTCTAGTAAAACTCTGGTAAAGATCTCTAGTATGAAATGAATGTAAAGTATTCATTCTTTCTCTCTGGTTTCATTCTAGCTCATTTATTTATTTAAAATCCTCTAAGTTGCTTTTTCACTGCTTTTCATGTTACAGATTGAAAATGTTGATGTCTGCCTTAGTTTTCTAGCAGCCAGAGGAGTAAATGTTCAAGGTCTATCGGCTGAAGGTAAGAAAAAGCACACTTGTAACAAATGATGTCCAAATGTATAAAATATTTTTTTCATAATGCAAGAAATGTAAAGTGGGAGTACATAATACAGTAATGGAAAGCAGTAAATTTTCTACAATAGTAGAAACATAAATGCAATGGTTATGAATGTATGCTTTAATTATTTAGATATGTTCCATATTTTGCCAAAATTGCTCTTTACATGACTGAGTATATGGGAGGTGGGCCGGTTAACATCTTTATGTTATTATGGTTGTCGTCTCATATTTTCAGTCTTAAGGAGAGGAATGTATAGATAGGTAATGCTGGATAATATATGAACCTAAATGCAGGTAACAAGAGTAAAATTAATGCTCCAATATTTTAATCAATAACATTTCTATAATATGATCAAGTTTGTAGCCCTAGTTTAAATATTTGGTAAGTCTAAATAAGTTATCATGAGCTCTTAAATAATTAGCACTAACAGTATCTAATAACTGTTATATGTAAAGGCTTTAAAATCATTAAAGGTTTAAAAGATCATCACTAAAATTGAAATATAGAAAAGTAGAAACAGACTGAAATGCTTTTACCATTTTTCTCTGAATCTTTTTCTTCTACATATATATTTTAGAAAAAAAATAAGTAGTGTTATCAAAAACCAGTTGCTAATATTATGAAATAGAAGGTTCATTCAGACCTGTATCAACAACCACTTTTAATTAGAATATTAATTATATATAAAAAATTCTGCTAGCTATTGTTAAACATTTTGACTATTTAGGTTGGTTAACGTTTCTACCACAATGAATTTGCTCTGAAAACCCTTTTCCCCCACAGATACTAGAAATATTAGATAATTCTCAGTTTTTTAAATGTTGCTATCTTTGGGAAAAGGGGAATTCTGTGGCTTTTGAAACATAATCAACATTTAGTAGAATTATTGATATTTCCCATTTTTTTCTTTATTTAAATTTTATTTTATATTTTTATCATTTATATTTAAATTTTATGATGTATATCACTAAATTACACATTTAGTGGCCAGAAATCTTAGGCTCAAACCTAACTGGTGGTTCTGTTACTTAGAATAAAATTCTCCCAGGATAATATTTTACTTTCTAAGTGGTTTGTAAACAGGCTAGAAATGTTACCATTTGTTTTGATTTTTTATATCTCTTCCTTTTCACATGACATCCTTTATTAAAATAAACCTTTTGATTTTTATCTTCTAAAAATATATGAACGTTCAAAATGATTTTCTAAATTAGTGAAATATACATACTAATAAGACAAAAAAATTTTAAACACTTTTTTACGATCATTCAGGTTTACAAGAGAAAATTAATGCTGTAGCCTCATATTGATTGAGTGAATTCTTCTATAATATGGCAACTGTGAGGAAGGTTTGGGGGAAATAAAAAGAAGAAAAACTCAAACTTCATTTTGTATGAATAATTCCACTGCATAGTTTGTGTGGCATTAGGAACCATGAGAGAACAAGAAATATAAATAGTTTATTAATGTTCCTAAACTCCAGAAAGGAGACCTAAAATCTTGACCTTGTAGGAGAATGTATTTTATTGCCAATAGCAAGTTTTATTTAAAATATGATTACAGGTTGCATAGCCTTATTTCAAGTTTTACTTCCATCTCTTTTCCTAATTTTAGAAACTATAACTACAAGAGAAAAACCTAGGCTCAGATTGTTGCTTTCTTTGTGCATTTAATTTTTTATTCAACATTAGAAATATTTACACAGGAGGCCATGTGTTGGAACTAGGATTTCCGTTTTTATTTATTCAATTATATTATCTAAAGTCATGACTAAGTTGATCTTTTTTATTTATTGATGTGTAACAAAAATTAAAAATAAATGAATCAAAGCATTAAAAATGGATACCTATGACATGATTTGAAGGAATGTGGACTGCTATAAATTCAGTTGCTATTATGAGCTGCACCCACACCATCAGTATTTGTAATGCAGGACAACCGACATTTAAGTGGCTTTCTGTGGTTCATAGCCACCGCTGTGTTGGTAAGAGCTGTGTGTATTTCTGAGGGAAGCAAAGTGCTAAGTCAAATGATTGAGAGCCTATCAATTTCCTGAGAGCCCATCCATTTGCTGAGAGCCTATCCATTTCCAAGAAGCAGCTAACTCTAGAAAAAATCATAGTTCAAGGTCAGCAAAGAGCAGAACTCAAGTAAACTTTGTTCACTGTACCCTCCATCCTCTCTCTCTCTCTCTCTCTCTCTCTCTCTTTCTCTCTCTGGAAATGTTAGCATGTTTCAAAAATTTATATTTGCTTTAATCTGTGACCGAGAGAATCAAGTTGCCGTTCTATCTTCAGAGATTTAGTCTATGAGAGTGGCACCTAGAATTTCATTGGTAAAAAAACAAAACAAACATTCATTTCAGATGATACTGTTTTTCTATTTTCCTTTTAATACAGAAATAAGAAATGGAAACTTAAAAGCCATTCTAGGACTGTTTTTCAGTTTGTCTCGCTACAAGCAGCAACAACACCATCAACAACAGTATTACCAGTCCTTGGTGGAACTGCAGCAGCGGGTCAGTCACGCGTCTCCTCAGGCCGAAGCCAGTCAGGCCAAAACCCAGCAAGATATGCAGTCCAGGTAAGGGAGGGAAACAACGGATGTGTTTAAAATTAATTTGTCCATATGCAACTTGTGTTTAATACATTATTGTTTGCAATTTTGAAAAATATATTTACACAGTTCTATCAATGTGATGGGATTATTTGACTAACTTTATCGAAGTTAAAACCACTTTTCTTTTGGTTGGGTGAATGACATTTATCACTTTTTAGGGGCAATGTTTGTATTTGTTTTCTAAAGATGTGTTTGTGTCAAACTCTGTGAAACGTCTTTCTTGTAAGTAATACGGCAGTTACTTCCTTCTGCAAATTATTTTATTATTTAGAGTGTGCTATTGAGACCTAGTCTCCAGTTGTGTAGTTATCTTTTGTTGGTACTTTTGATCAGTTGAATCACTAAATCTCGTCAAAAGTTTGAGGTCTAAAAAACATAGTTTTTTGAGTGTTTGAGAACATACTGTTTTTGATGTGAGGGATGTGTGTGTGTGTGTGTGTGTGTGTGTGTGTGTTGTGTGTATGTATTTATATACACACATAAATACGTTTGTCAGATGTGAGTCTATTGGTACATGTAGACACAGCCTGGGGTGGGGTGCTGATAAATAATGGCAACTTTCTTCCCTCTTCCATTACTGCTTTTTTGTTTTGTTTTGTTTTCCAATTTGGAATCATATTAGTCAGGGTTCAACAAGAGAAGCAGAACAAGTAAGAGGTATATATTAAGAGATTCATTGTGATGAATTGGTTTTCATGTTCCTGAGTGACGTGACCAAATCCTTAGGCGGCCCCAGGAAGGACAGGCTGAAACTCTCAGCCTAAGCCCAACTGCTATTCACAAATGGAATTTATTCGCAAGGAATCTTCAATCCTGCTTTGAAAATCTTTCAAGTGATGAATCAGGCCCACCCAGATTATCTAGGATAATCTCCCTTATTTAAAGTCAACTGCTATGTTGACTTTAACCATATCCATGAAATACTTTCACAGCAGCACCTAGATTAGTGTTTGATTGAATAACTAGGACTGAATAAACCTAGACAAGTTGACAAATCAAAAAATGATCACAGAATGAAATGAAGTTAACAAGTTTCACGAAAACTGCTCATTCATTTCTAATCGATGACCAGGAATCAGGTAGTTTCTAACTCTACTCCATCAATAGCTATGATTATTTTTCTTAAAGAGAGAGAATATACATTGTGAAAATACTCTTCATCATCTTTAAAAATATATGCATGTATCAAACACATGTAAATATTTAAATTTTTCATCTTAGAAGCCAAGACTGAAACCTAATAATACTGAATTTGCATTGAGATTGTTTTTGATAATTAGCCTTGACTCAAAGGTCAAAATAAAATTTCAAACTACATTCACAAACCCCCGCCCCCAACTTCCTGTCAAATATTCAATAGTTCTAAAATCTTCTTTTCTTTCACCTATCAACTAGCTCTTCATATTAAGCAATATTTCTTTCTCTATATAACCATGTAAACTCTATTCCCTTTGGCAGATTTTACTAATTAATGATTAATTAAAATCACTTAAAATAAATCATTGTTTTACTGAAAAATAAAGAGTATATTACAAAGTCCATGGAGTGACATTTGTCATTACTCAATAATGCAGATGTGCTTCTGTTTAAGCGCATCTGGGCTTTTGTGATGTCAAGTGAAATTGTGCAGGAATCAGAGTGAAAAAATTTTTTCTACGGTGTAAGTTCTTTGGGTTTCTTAAAGATTGAGAGGGAAGAAAAAAGGAAATATTTATTTTTTATTTTTTATTTTTTGTGGGGGTTTGGTTTGTAGAAAGAGATGTAGATTTTGATAACTGCCAGAAATAATATTTCCTAGAGTTTGTTTAAAGCTATTTGAATTGACAAGAAGCAAGAATAGTAGCTGAAAAAATATAGGAAGTAAAGTGGTATTATGTAAAGCATGTTGACTCTGGAAGTGGTATGGAATATCTTTTGTCATTAATTTCCCTCATTCTATTTCTGTATCTGCCATGTATAATTTCTTGCTCAGAATCTCTCAGTGGTTATGAACCTTTTGGAGAGATGTTTTTTGATTTTGTTTTATTTTTTTTCTATTCTTGCTGGATATCCATGGACTGTTCAGAAACTGTTCAGAATATAACACTGTTCAGAAACAGTGTTATATTTTAAAATATAGAGCTGTATATATTAGTCATGGTGATGTTACATTTTTTTCATTGAAAGGTTATGAAAAGTATTCTTTTCGCCAGTGTCCTTTAAGACTGAGTTACTCTTAAATAAGGTTTGTACTGATAAATTGTATTTAATTACTTTTTGGATTAATAATTAATAAATGTAGAGTACTTGCTACACTAAATGTAGTACTTAGGACCCTGGTATAGAAGAACTCAAGTCTTAATTTTAATAATATTTATTATAGGTTTTGGAGAATATTATGTTTCAGACAGTAATACTTCCATTCATATAGATTGGGTATAGTGAAATAGTCTATGAATTAGAATTTATGTGGACTTATATGTAACAATCAATGTAGTTCAGCATTTTTCAAAAGCCCTTAGTGATAATATGCATAGAGAAGGAATATGGTGTCTGTATAATGGAATCAAGATAATTAATGCAGAAAAAGAATTCCTGTGACACATTTATCTTCATTTGCTTCAGATGTGAGTCATAAATCATGATTATGGAGTCTTTCTATTGATTCCAAAGCTCTTTCCAAGTGAATAGTGCAAATGACTAGTTGCTGTACTCTTCTGGATATTTAGCCAGAAATTGTTCTAATATTTTTCTTTGTAGATTAATAAAGAAAAAAAACTAGGTCATATGTTTTAGTTCAGTGTGAGTGAGTGTTTTTCATATGTTTTCTTTGTTTATTTAAAATAAATTGGCATAACTATATACATTTCCACAATATTTATTTTATACATTAAGAATTGCTAATTTGGTTTTGCTATTTTGAAAATAACTCCAAATGCTTTCAGTCAATTTGAACATTTTTTATTTAAACAGACATTTTGATCTAAAGGTTAACAAGTGAAGCACACAAGAGAGGAGAAAATAAAAAGTGAATCCAGTGAAATAGAGTGTGGGGAATAAACTCTCCTCTCCTGGTCTCTCAGCTTCCTCTCCACTTCTGTGTGAATGTGTTTGTGGGGGTGTGTGTCCTATTGAAGTAGCAACTACAGCTCTAGTTATTAAGAGCTCACCCCTAGACTCAGACTGCCTGTACTTGGATCCAGTTAACCACTTCCAGCTGTGTAACCTTGGGCAACTTACCCAACCTCCCTGTGCTTCAGATTCTCAGTTATTAAATGGGAATAAAAAATGGCACCAATCTCATGAGGTTTTGAGGGTTCAGTGGTCGGTACATATAAAACACTCTGAACATACCTGGCACTTTTTACTCCCCTGCTCAAGGCCTTGCAGGGGTTTCAAATAGCCCTGCCTTTCTGCCATCTTAGGAAGTGTTCGCTCGCTGATTCCTTTCCCTGGACTGCTCTTCCTCTGCTAGCTGCTTGACTAAATCTCTCATCTTCAAGTCAACTGCTCAAGTGTTGCCTTCTAACTGATGCTTACCTTTGAACACTACCGGCTGCCCATTGTAGTATTTTGTTGTAGTTTTCCTTTCTTCTGTAGCGCTAACCACCTGTAACCTACAATTGGTTTATTATATTCATTGTTTATTATTGCCACTTCCTGCCTGTGGGGACAGCAATATTTTTAATATATTAACCACTGTTGTATTCCAAGGAATTAGCACAGTGCCTTACACACAGTAAGTTCTTAATAACTATTTTTGAAATGAGTTAATGTGAGAATTAATGAATCTGTATTATAGCTGCTTCCAATATTAAGTCGGAACACTTTATAAGATTTATAGTTACAATTGTAAGTCATTTTAAATTAAACTTGTATATATTTATAAAATTAGTATAATAAAGATAATTAAATTTGTTCTTGATTTTTTTGTGTGTGTAGTCATGATGTTGAACTACAGTAAGTTTCAAACTGACTCTGGGTGGTGAGCACACAATGTGATACACAGATGATGTACTATAGAAATGTACACTTGAAACGTATGTAATTTTACTAACCATTGTCACCCCAATAAATTTAATTTTTTTAAAAAAAGGAAAAAATATGATATACAGTGGAACTATCCAAGATTACCCAAAAGCATGAACTGTTTGCTTCTATCCTAGTTGATCCCCGATGATATCCTGTTTTGGTCATTTATCAATTTATGATAGCTATTATGTTTCTTTTGCTTTCTGGTTATCACTCACTAATTTACCGCTATATGTGTTGCTACCTCTATCAGTACTGCTTCTTTACTAATTAAATATGATTTTGGTTCTGTGGGATAAGAAAACAGATGACCAAGTTTGTTATCATTTTGGTCCTGAAGAAAGTAAATAGGTGATGTGAGTGATTGCTTGGGCTATAAAAGTCATTGATATAACTCCTTTCTTCACTGTCTTTTTTTTTTTCCCTTAGACAAACCAAATAAGAGAATGGATATAGTATTCAGAAATGATGCATCTAATTTGCAGCTAACCGAGCGTAGTCTGCCTTCAAAAATTATTTTTTTCCCCCTTTCTGCCAAGGCCCCCACCTCTGCAGTTCAAGCCGTTGTTTTCCATGCTGGTATTATGAGCCTTGCACTCATGGCAGTTGGTGACGGAGAGCTGTTGGAATCAAACCGGCGACCTTAGCGTTAGGAACACGGCACTGCAACCACCACCTGAGCCAATGGGCCGGCCCTAAAAAATTTTTGCAAAAATCTTCTCCCATTTGGTTGGTTGCCTCTTTATTTTGTTGATGGTTTCTTTTGCTGCACAGAAGCTTTGCAGTTTGATATAGTCCCATTCATTTTAGCTTTTACATCCCTTGACTTTGAGGTAAAATTCGTAAAATCCTCTTTGAATTCAAGGTCCCTAAGTTTAGTGCCTATGTTTACTTCTATGCAGTTTATTGTTTTAGGTCTTATGGTTAGGTATTTGATCCATTTTGAGTTAATTTTGGTAGACGGTGACAGCAGTCACACAATGAAATACTATTCTGCCATAAGAAAAGATGAAATAGTGCCATTTGTGACAACATGGGTGGATCTTGAGATTATTATGCTGAGTGAAATAAGTCAGACAGAAAAAAGTTGAGAACCGTATGATTTCACTGATATGTGGGATATAAAACTGAAAACAACAGAGGAACAAGACAAACAAAGAAACGAAAACTCATAGACACAGACAATAGTTTAGTGGTTACCAGAGGGTGAGGGGAGAAAAGGGTAGTAGATGAGAGTAAACGGGATCAAATATATGGTGATAGAAGAACTGACTCTGGGTGGTGAACACACAGTGTGACATGTAGGTGATGTATTCCAGAATTGTACACCTGAAACCTATGTAACTTTACTAACCATTGTCACCCCAATAAACTTTAATTAAAAAAAATTTAATTACAGACTGGTAAAAAATATTCATGCTACAACTAATCCAACACCAAAGTATTATCTTTAAGATGCCTAGATGACTGATCAATTTTGTTAATAAATAATATTAATATAAAAATTTCATCAGTATAGTTTAATGTTATAAGGAGAAAATACTATTGAAAGCCACATACTTTGAATTATTCCTAATGGTCTTGTTTATATGATTTAAATTGATGACATGTGAAGGCAAGCTTGTTCCTTGACCACCAATCTCTTTTATCATTTGACTTGACTGACCCACTTGTAGTATGTGTATTAAAATAAATGTCAGACTTGAATTTTAAATTTCTTAAATCCTTCATAGGGAAATATTTCATAATATTTGAAATGATAAAGGCTTGATTAATAAAATCATCAATTCTTAAACAGTTGAGTATATTTAACGTAAAACAGATTACATCAGTGATCTCTGGAAGGACATTACATGGGCAAAGATTAAACATCTTGCTGTAGTACATAACGTTAAGCATTCTGTTTGCATTTACTTAATGTAAAAGGCAAAACCAGCTTCTTCTCTCTTTCTGTTTTGGAAGGAGTAGATTAAAGACCCTTTCTCTAACCACCTGGGGAAATATGAAAAATATTTTTAATATAAAGTGATAAGTAGAAATCAGTTATATTTTATAGGTGTTAACTAGGAAGTGGGGAAAATACTATTTTTCATTCTAAAAAACAAGGTAGAAATGAATTCTATAATTTTCAAACTCAGAAAATTAATTTCCATTGGTAAATATATCTTAGGCGTTCAGAATATTCCTGCTAGTCATACTTTTTCACTTTTTTTGTTTGTTTGTTTTTTGGAGAATTAGAGTTCTAGTTGACATGAAAGGTAATGGAGAGTTCAGTTTCACCAAAACCATACACAGTGCCTGGCACAGGAGACCAGCCAACGATGAGCAGGCTGCATGCTGTGAATGCATAATTTCCCTGAGACTATCTTGTAGAGTTTTATAGTGAAAGAAAATTATAAACTTTAAAATGTATTTTTCTTATGTACTGCTCTGATTATGTATGAGGTATTAGTATGACAGTATATGTAAAAGATAATTGTTATTTGTTAAAAGCTTATAAAAGGGGAAGTGATTTTCCTTAAAATGTGGGTCTTCTACTTTAATTTTGGTCCAGTGGCTTTTTATCCCATTATTAAACAGTCGGTAAGTTTTACCAACTCACAAATAATGATTCTAGAATCACATGAACAAATACTCCATGTTTTGTAGAATTGAAACATGTAAAAAATACAATTAAACATGAAAGTGCCAGGTAGATAAGAAATCATACTGGTAGATGACAGAAGTTTTAAAGGCAGTTCTGAACTAAAATAGGAGCTATTTTAGGAATATGGGAGATTATGAGCTCCACAGAGAATCATTTGCCCTTCTGCTTTTCATTTCATAGAAGAAAAATCGAAATTGTGTTCACTTGCAGGTTAGATGAACTTGCTCCTATAGAACTCCAATCATATTCCTTAGGTTTACGCTCTTTGAGTGACTTGTCTATTCCCTTTGCCCTCTTTCCAAGGTTCCCGGGACTCCTGACACACATGTAGCTCTTGGAACCCTCTTCCCATTGAGGACATGTGCCTTTCTCTTTTCCAGGAAACATAATTTCCTTCTGGGAGATTCACTCTGAAATTGGGACAGTTTATAGCTTTTCAGCCTGGGGTTATAAATCTTGTAAAATATATAAGGAAGTTTAATGTAAGATGACAAGAAGACCCTGGTAATTTAAGCCCCCGTAAACCTGGCTTCAGTTAGTTGCTTAACTCAGCTCTGTATTGTGGCTGATAGTGTGCTCTTCAAATAAGTCAGTGAATCAATTAAACTTTAAAGAAAGGAAAACAAAAAAGGACATTTGTGAATCTTTTTAAAAAGCAGGATTTTTTTTTTAATGCCTAAAGAGAAATAATTGAAGGGAAAGAAATTATTCTTTAATTGACTAATTTGGGAAACCAAGAGGGTGTAATATTAAAAGAGTGTATTGCACACACACACACACACACACACACACACACTCACACATACACTTTGCTTATGTTTTATGTTTCTATTCCCTATTTAAAAAGCTTGACAACCACTCATACTTCTGTCGTTGTAGATGAAGCAGCATCTGTATAGTTTGGGTTATTTTAGAGTCAGGCAAACATATTTTGAATTCTGCCTGCCAATTCCCAATGGTGTGGCATTGGGCAAGTGATTTTAGCCTGCTCAAATACCAGTGTTTTTACCTCTAATATTGAAATTATGATGACTTCCCCATAGGGTATTGAGACGCCCACTTGAAATAATCTGTGTTTAAAGTGCATCTTTAGCATGGCACATAGTGTATAATAGACACACAAATACCGACTTTCATATTCCCTTCACCCACTTTAAGATCATCTCACATGTGTTAATAAAACATGTTGACCCAAATTAGAAACCTTAAGTCAAGCTTATCACTTTTCCCTCCTTTCTCACTTTCTCTTATGAATTCTGTCCATTTTACTTCTAACTTTTATTAAATATGTAAAAGTAATGCAAAGTAATAATATCCTTAAAAATCACAGCCTAATGCTCAGACCCTTCCAAGCTCAGTCTGGCTACACAGATGTAACCCCTGTAATTATTTTAGGTATTTTCTTTAATAGTTAATACCATATAGCTGAATAAAATACTTCTACTATTAGTTTTTATTTAGTTAATTTGGTCATTATCTTTTGATTCACACTCTTTCCCATCTCTCCCTTCCCCCTTTAACGTAGTCAACAAATATTTATTTAGCACTTAGTATGTCCCGGACACTCTTTTAAGCACTAGAGATACAGCAGAGGACAAAACAGATTAAAGAATTCTTGCCCGCTTGAAGCTTACATTCTAGTGATGGGATACGAACAATACAATATTATTACAATATATACCAGTAATTGGACAGCTGGTAGTGGAGACAAATAAATCAGATAAGGGGAAACAAGATGCTGAGGAGCCGTATTTCTGCCAATGTAGATAGGGTTCTGAGGAAAGTTCTTACTCAGATGATGACATTGAGCAAAGGGGGCGACAGAACTAGCTGTGAGATTCTTTTGTTGTAGAGTGTTTCAGATTGACAGGAGAATAAGTGCTAAGAGCTTCAGTTGGGAACCTGTCTGCTCTATTTCAAGAAGAGAAAATATCCCAGTTGGGCTACATCAGAGAAAAGAAGGCAGAAGAGTAAGATATAGTTCGGAGAAAGAGCACAGAGATACTAGTATTATCCTGTCATCATTGTAAGGACTTTGGATTTTACTCCAGGAGATGGGAACCTACTGTGTGTCATAAGGAGGGGCATAAAAAGGTAGGGAAATCAAGGGGTCACTTTGGCTTCTGTGTTGAGACTAGATCGTAGTGGGGAAAAGGTGAAAGCAAGGAGTCACGGAGAAAACCTTGGACTACCATTGTGAAAGTGGAGAGGGGAGGAAAAATTCCACATACATTTTGAAGGTAGGGTAGAATTAACTGACTGATTGGCAGTAGGATTGTTAACCAGAGAGCCAACTATAACATGTTATTGTTAGTTGTTGGAAAGATGGTGTTTCCATTTACTGAAATGGAAAAGAATGTGGGAAGAGCAGGTTTGGTAGGGAGAAGGTCAAATATTCCTTTATCCACACATCAGTTTTGAGAAGTCTACTATGTATATCTAAGTGCAGATATTAAGGAGATAATTGGAATTGCAAGACTGGATTTAAGGGACAGATGTGGGCTAGACAAAATTCTGGAAATGTAACCCTATAGAAATTAAAAGCTATGAGACTAGACATGATAAAGTCATCAAAATCTGTGTATAGATGAAGATAAGAGGACTGGGGACTGGAGCCCACCAATGTTTATAGATCAGGGAGATAGCAAGTAGAAGAAACTAAAAAGAGGCAGCCTGTAATGTAGGAAGAAAACCAGAGCTTGTTTTCCTGCAAAGTCAGTGAAGAAAGTGTTCCAAGGAGGAGGGAGAAATCAATAGTAATAGTTCAAAGGAAGCCCCCACTGTATTTCAGTCACTATTCTAAGTACCTTGTACACATATTCAGTCTTACAATCCTCACAACAACCCTATGACATAGTTACTATTATTAATCCTCGTTTTCAGATAAGGAAACTGAAAATGGAAAAATAATGAAATGGCATGAGGTTTCATGGTGACTAATTTATAAATTGAATCCAGACAATCTGGCCACAGAGTTTATGCTTCTAACCATTACCTATCTGTCTACGTGACCTCAGCTGCATCAAATGTTGCATGTAAGTGGGGTGAGTACTGAGAACTGACCCATGCATGGATTTTGTAATGGAGACTTTGACATGAGCTATTTCACTGGAGTCATTGCTGTGACAGCTTGGTTGGAATCTGTTCAACATAAAACAGGAGGGAAGACTTGGAGATAGTAAATATAGACAGGTCTTTCTTGGAGTGCTGCTAGCCTTAAATTTCTCTCTTTTCATTCTTTTATTGGTTAGGTTTGTGACTTTATATAATGTGATAGCACTTTTCATTCTTTCTCAAGCAACTGGAGAATATCTTTTGGCATTCTGTTTTGTAAAACATGGATATTTGCACGTCTGTGTACTTTTCTCCCATCCACTAACCTCTGTCATCTGCACTTTCATTTTTTATTAAGTTTCATAAAATTTACATTCTATTTTGTACACATATGATTCTTCCAAGTTGTTAGTATATGTTGATTACAAAAGTTTTAAAACCAACGGAGTGTTTATATATTGGCAATTATAAATATATTCTGCACAATCAGCACATAAACTCTGATTCTTTCCTATTCAAAGCTTCCAATGGATGTCTGTTGAGGTTGATATTTGATTGAATGTAAGCATAAACTGGTAGATAACTTTTACAAATGAGCCAGGGCTCATTGATGATGCTTTAGAGAGATCAGTCCAGGTAAATGAGGACTAAAATGCCTTTATGTCGGCATTCTCTGCCTCTCCCCGGGATTATTCAGTTACTATAGTTAAAATTGCTTCTTATTTGCTTGGAAGATCAATTAGTTGGTTTGTTTATGTCTGACCATGACTGATTATCCATAGTGATTGACATGAGCATTTGATTAATCTCTCTGTTTTATTCAGAGCCCCGTCATTTTATCTGCTAGTTGCTGGTCTCTTTTCCCTCCTTACTCTTCTAGACTTAATCCTCTTTCCATATGTGCTAGGATGAGGCTTCCCTTACTATGTATTCTCCATTAACATTACTGCATTTATCTTCAGTTCTCCAAAATCTCTTGTCCGTTTATGGCTTCTATCCTGTTATCCTTGATGTTATGAACTTAAGCCTTTATTATTCCTCTATCAACATGTTAGTGACATCACTAAGGGAGAAGGGAATAATACGTAAGTTTGAGTCTCAGACGATATGGACGATATGGACAGAATCATTCCTGGCTCTGATAACTTTCCTTTTTTTTTTTTTTTTTAACAAAATAAAAATCAGTTAACTGAACTTAGTGTCTCCAGGTAGAAAATGAAAACATCATCATTATATTCTATCTTTCCAAGATAATTGTGAGAATGTAATATATATTTTAATGTATTAGACTGAGTCCTAATTTAAATAACTTAAGACTTCTGCTTCTTGACATAAATATCTAGATAAAAACAATGGTGAGCTACTTTTTTATAATTTGGACTTATAACTACCAAATATATACATATATATTTTTTAATGTGACTTGCGTATCATCATAGAGATGCGATTTAAAGTAACTGATTTGTGGTTTATTTCTTTAACATTTTACCATATGACATTAAATGAACATTGTCTCCCAAGCACTAGAAATTATTTGATTCTATTTGATTTTTAGTGTTTATGGGGCTCTCTTCTCAAATAGAGCACTGGTCTTATAGACTTGATTGTTATACCTGCAATTTTATACTCTATGAATTATTACATGTTAATGTTTTCCATTAAAGATTGTACTCCAAAATTTCAACTTATTTACTTGGAAATGCAAGTAAATGGAAAATGCAACTTTCACAAAAACCGTAATAATCGTGACAGTGTGATTACTGAATTATTTTCCTGTAGTCAATCCTACGTGGAAAACCAAATTATAATCAGGGGATGACAGAGTGAGCACACAGTTGGATTTAAGGGCCTTATACATTTCTGCAGCTGAGATTTCTGCACCTGACTTTTGCCAATGAGACTTTAACCACCAGTCAAGGGTCCTTCTTCATTATAAAGCACACTGTCAATATTTGCCTCTTCCTGTTCTATTTCCTGCGCTTCCACTTCTGACTATCCTTACCCCCTCCCCCTTTTTGATTGAGTTCTTAGTCTCATAAGATGTATAAATAAAATAAGCCTTCTCTCCCTGCAATGCTGTGGGGCAGACTTTGGACCAAAGCTCACCATCAGATGCGTTGAGACCCCAGCCACCCCATCACAATATGAGACTGATTGTACTGATGATTACATTTACTTCCCAGTAAACTGAGAGTAACTCTATTATAAGGACTCCATAAAGTAAACTTTCTCATAGATCTTCAAACACTTTATAACCATCCATTTATATAATTATTTTATAAGAATAATAATTTAAGTTCATTTTCATGAACATGTGCACTAAGAAATAGTTCAACATATATAGTGCTTACTACAACGCTTTTTAAATCTTTAGAAGTATTAAATAATCCAGATTTTTCACTAATCAGGGTAGTCCTTGCCAAAATTTATTGAAATTTTCAGCTGAGCAAAATAACTTTGTCTACTGGTATTCAGAGTCCAATTGTTTTTCCAGGTGATTGCATTAAAATGAACTTTTGGAATGGAGCACTGAGTGCATTGTGATATAATTTCATTCTATCCTGAAAATTGTAAATGAAAAAAATCCCATGGAACAGCATAGTATTTTCAGCTATGTGTAAGGAAAAGCACTGTGGAAAATCTAATTTATGGTAACACTGTGAAAGAAATACGAGCCTGGTTTCCTGCGTTCTACTTTATCTTGAAATTCTACATTCCTAAAAGAGCATGAGACTTTGATGCGGTAATATCTAACATAGGCATCTCCTCTTTGGTTACTGTTTTGAGATCTCATAAAAGCAGACCATGCAGGTGGCCACATTAACTGTCAGTTGAAATTCAAGATAAGACAGAGGTTGTAACATATTTACGTACCATATTGTACTAATGGTATAAGTTATCACAGTAACATGTCTCACATATAATTGGGATGATATTTCAACCATCCAGCTACTAAAAAGAAACATATGTGAATGAAAGCCAGTTACTGACTCATATATGGAGTAGACAGTAACTGTTTTCAGTGAAGTCTCAGCAAAACTTACCTGTGGGGAGAAAGCATGTTTATTACATATTCTGATGTGAGTATATTGGTTGCAAAATGTCTTAAATATTTTCAAAGGAGCGTATATGATTTTGAGGTACAGAAGTAATTTTTCAGATGTGTCTGAACACCTCCCTTTCTTCGAGCCATTAGCTTGTCAGTTACTATTTTATAACATTGCGCAAAGATCCTACAAAGGGAAAATCTTTATATTAAAGGAAGAATTTGGTTTAAAGAATTCTTTAAATTTCAATTCTAAATATATGGTTTCATTTCTACAATTATCAGCCATAGGATATATAAGGAAATATATTTTAATCTATCTCAGTCTTAAAATTTTTTAGTGAATGTGCTTCACTGTCTTCAAAGTTTATTTTTTCTAAAAATCCTCACTTTAAAACTTTATGCCCATGTATTTGATTATAGTATATATCTCAGTTAACTTACTCCTGATGTTCTCTCAAGCTATATTCAGTGAATTTTGAGGGAAATAATTCCTGTGTTTTAAACATACCATCTTGTAAAAGAAAAGTACAATTAAGAGGTAAAAATTATCAACTAACACCCATGTCCAAGAAATTTCTTAATTTTTATTCTGCGATTTCTTTCTTTGTGTTCCTCCTTGGGTCCTCGGGTATAGTGCTATTAAAAGGACAAATGTGATGTAATAATTAAGCACATTTTCCTCTTTCTTTGGGAATCAAGAGTACTAAATATTTGACTGTGTAGGAATTTCCACTTATATGTTTGTGTGACTTCAAGACTGAAAGTAAATAAACAAGGGAAGAATCAAAGGTGATTCTAAAATAATTTTCTATAACATTTCTTAATATAGATGAGGAGTTATAAAAATGGATGTAATATGAAAAATTGCCCTTATGTTTTATCTTGATAAACACAGTTTATTCAATTATGTTTGTATTAAGTACATTCATTTTAAGAATTCTGTTTTGTGCCTGATTTTTATGTTTTAATGAACCAATCACTGTGTAGTTGGGCATAGTTAATGAACACCATATGGAAATGAAATGTTTTAATGAAAGATGATATTGTTCCTAGAGATCCTTCATATATTACATGAGAGCCCTGTGTTCTTTGTCACTGGCGATTGGAAAGCTCAAATGTGACCTTTCCACAAATAAAGAGTCAGCCCCCACTATGGGCCAAGAATTATGCTAGATGTGTGGCTGAAATACAGTGGTGCTTTACGTTTCAAATTGCCCACACTCTAATAGAGGACCTAGATATTGAACCAGATAATTCAGTAAGGTATGCTGACTCATCTAACAGAGTACAGGTTACTCAGATACTGCAGTTAGAGGAAGGCACTGATGAAAGAAATGCCATTTTGCATTCAGGAAACTGCAACTGTTAATCAAAAAGTGTAGCTAATAGTGTGTTCTGCCTATCGCTGTTTTAAAAAAAATTGAAATATAGTAGCACAAAACAATAACCATTTTATTATTTATACTTGGGGATTTTGTGAGCGTAGGACTCAGGGCATATCTCCACAGGGAAGGGTGGAATGGCTGGAGTGTCACCAACTGCTGGGAGGCAAAACATCTGTTGCTGGCCAATCTGCTACTAAGGTGACTTCACACTTGGGTCTGGCAGTTTAGCTGGAATACTGATTACACTTGACCCTGCTAGCTCGGCAGTCTCAGGGATATTGTACTTCTCCCAAGGTGACCTGCTGTTTGAAGGAATGACAAGCCCACCCCGATTCAAGAGTGGCGCGTGGGACAAAGATCTCACCTCTTAAAGGAAGGGGCATCAAAGAATTTATTATAGGCCTG
Source organism: Rhinolophus ferrumequinum (assembly GCF_004115265.2). NCBI lineage: Eukaryota > Metazoa > Chordata > Mammalia > Chiroptera > Rhinolophidae > Rhinolophus > Rhinolophus ferrumequinum. The sequence continues at coordinate 71,968,811 of NC_046293.1, forward strand.
TGTTTAAACTGCCACAGGGTATGATGAGAGATAAGACTAGAGAAGTAGGCGGAGGTCAATTTATGGAGGCTCTGGGTGCTATGTCTAGGAGCTGGTACTTATTTCTTGAATGTAAAAGAAAATGCCTTGGGTGTTTCTGTAGCAGAGGAAAAATGATACCTTTTATAACTTAGGAACAGAGGCTTGGTGACAGGGGAGAGAAAAGATGTGTTTTGGGGAGAGAAAGGGGTGGAAACTGCAGCTATAGTGGCAAGAGAGTGAACAGTTTAATGTTATACATATGAAGTCTGACTGGGAAAATGGATTTGAGGACTGTTTGGAGATGAGGGTGAAAGAAAATCATCCCCTTTCTACTTCTGTTGACTCATTGAATAGTGATATATTTCAATAAGGAAAAAAATAATATCACAGTGGAAACAGATGTAAAGAAAGAGGTGGAGAGAAACAGTTCAGCGTTGGCTTTCAATTAATGTGAGATTTCAGTGGGACTATTTCTAGTGTGTGGCTCCAGGGCCCAGGAGAGCAGTCAGGGCCAGAAATAAAGACTTAGGAGCACTAGCTTAACCATGTTTTATTGATCGAAACAATAGAAATGGAAGGCATTACTCAAGAAAGTATCAAGCTGGGGCGAAAAGAGAGTGCTCAGAACAAAACTCCGGTGACTGCATTTATGGGCAGAGTGAGCGAACAACAGAATATTCCTTTTGTTTGTTTTGCAATATATTCAGTGTTATGGTAGGTTGCTTGCTATCTACTTAAAGGGAAATTGATTTTTTTATTGTTGAAGAATGCCTCATTGTCTGAGACATTCATCCTTGTCTTTCAAATTAGTTGTGAAATCAAATCTAACACAAAACTCTGGTTGAAATATTAAAGTAAATATATTATATCTTTTAAGCATGTCAAAACTATATTTTTATCTAATCACTATATCACAAAGCATCATTTATTAAATTTTGTTTGAGGCACTTTCTGGATGATGTACAGTGCTGAAAATTATGGGTTCTGGAAGGCTCACCTTTGTGTGTTGATTTGGAAATAACGGTTCATGGATGTCCTTTTGGAACAATTCCTGGTGATTCTGATAGGATTGGGACCTGTAGGGACTGGTATTATTGAGTTCTGGAAAGAAGAGTGAGTAGTATCCAGAGAAGTTTGAGAGAGAATAAGACTTAGTTGTACTTACTTTCAAGAACTCATGGTCCCAACGTATTATAAAGCCAATTATAACGTAATTATAAAGACAAAGTCTGAGAGCCACAGTTAAAAGCTCAGCTACTGTACTGAGAGGTCCATGCTTTCGGGTTTTAGAGTAAGAACATACTAATCTCAAAAGTGATAGGTGAGCACCAACAGATGTAGCGTTGGGAAGACTACCAAGCTCGGGAAGGCAGGGTAATTAATTGTAGCGACTGAAGAATATAGGAAGTTATGTTGTCGCGAATTCACTTGAATATTTATTTACAGAGCCTCCTCTGGGGGCTTAGTGCATTCAGGGGCTCTCAAACATACATCTGAATCCCACTGGATTTTCTTTTGAACTGTTACAAAACTTACTTGCACAAGACATCCTTTGAAGTGATTTGCAATTGAATCCCCCTAAAAACCTTGAGATAGGTAAAACAATCATCCTCGTTTAACTGATGAAGACACAGGCGCAGACGACAGCTGAGTCTAGCTCTAGTTTTTGTGCTATCATATTAACCAGTATACCAGATCTTTACTCTGAGCATTTCAATGTAATAATTCACAAAAAGTAAATATTTTAATGTACCACTTTTTGCACACCTGCCTAATACTTTCAAGCTTGAAATAAATTCAGTTTCCATTGAATATCAGATTATATTTTCTAGGAAGGGTTTCAAGTTACTAACATGATTTTAAGGGTTATAGGTCCCAGAGTAAAACACTAATCCCCTGCACATTTAAACCTAATTTTTCCAAATTAATACATGTAGGTAATAAATAAATAAATAAATAATTTAAAAATCATTTTAATGATTCATTAATTGGTTGATTGCATCAATGAATATATGCTTATTATAATAAGCAAAACAGAAAACTAAATCAAATTTCTCAATACCTATGTCTATCTGCCATTTTAAAAAGCTTAGCAGTGTGAAGTCAATTTCTTATTTATTCATTTATTTAATATCTAAAAGTATTCATGGACTTTATAAGAGAACTATTATAATAAGACCATAAAGTGATCTTTATTTTATCTCTACTATGAAAATGGATTTCGTCACCAGTGAATATCCATCTTCCTAGGATTTCCTGTAACTTCATTCACCTTTTGACTAGTGATATACCTTAGAAGTAGAGTCTTGATTTTTTTCCTCTTCATACACTGTACCGAGAATATTCAATCATGTTTTCCTGCATCCTGCTTCTATGGAACTTTACCGTGTAACCCAAGCCAGAGGCCCAGGAGCCATACTCTCTTTTCTCAATTTTGTATGTAAATGATGATGACTTCTCTGATTACCCACTTCTATTTCCGGTGTCTCTGCCTTCATTCAGGCCCTCATCAAGTCTTGCCTGAATTATAGCAGTAATGTCTCATTTGGTCTCTAGGCTTACTAAATATCCCAGCCTTCCTCCTCCTCCAACTTCACCTTGACATAGCTAAAAGAGATAGCTCTCTAATCTGATAATTTATTATGTATTCTGCCATTAAAACCCTGGGTATTCCCACTGCAGTCAGGAAAAAGGCTCCACTCCTTATCAAGCTGCCGGGGCTCTCCAAGTTCTTATTTGGGCAAACAGTAGGTGTTAAAAGAATTTTTGTACAATGAACGAATAAGAACAATATTTGAAATTGTCATAGTAATTAAACACAAATCGAGACAATTCAAATATCAACAGTCTCTCCTGAGATTTTTATTTTGGAATAAGCTTGTGAGTATTGAATGGAAGTAAAGAATGAGATATAGTGTGAGGCTCAGATATTACCATTTGGTGCTTTTTCGTGATGCCCATGTGCTTCATGTCTGGATTGAATTTTATTTTTGAGGATGAAGACTAAGGAATAAGATTATATAATTTTTACTTCTGCATGGAAGTTCACTGCTAGAATACCTGCAACAGAAATCGAGTCTTCTATAAAACTTATGTGCTGCACCATTCAAATCTTCTAACAATATTTTGATGAGAGCTTAGAAAAGAGATGCAAATAAATTTTCACTCTTATTCTAGTTTTTTGTTTTTTTGTTTTTTTTGTTTTTTTTGTTTTTTTAAGTGTTGCTTGAATGCTGGCCAAGGGTTTTGCAGCTCCCACAGGACTAAGCAGGAAAAAGTCCTGTGATTGATTGGTCGTGTGTGCAATGGCCACGGGAGAGGGAAGTTCTAAATGATATGCTCTATTTGCTAGCCCTGACTAAAATGCTGCTTAAAAGTTTTAAAGATAGTGTTTACTTGGAAGATGATTGAGGAGAGCTGCGTAGGTACTAAAATTACCTTCCCTTTTAACATTTTGTGTTGCCTATTCCAGATTTCTAGGTAAGTGACGTATTGAATGAAATTATTTAATGTTATCTATCTGAATATCTATTGAAAGTAGTATCGATTAAAAGTAGATTTATTTGAGACTGGAAGAGATGATATTCAGTACGAAGTATAAAATTATTATTTTATACCATGTCTCGGAGATATTTACAGATCCACAGGGCAATGAGCGAATAGTAAAAGAAGTATTAAAATATTGCAATTTGTAATCAATTTTCAAGAAGACAATATGGTATACTAGAACAGAGCGCAGATTATAGAAACTAATGGACCAACGTTCAGATTTTAGTACTGCTATTTACAAGTGGTATAACTTATACAGATAACTTAATATTGAAATGCTTCAGTTTCATATTTTTTCAGCTAGGAGCAGAGTATCACCTATGCGGGACTATTGCGAGGCGTGCTGAGAATATAAATGTAAACTGTGTCTGTCGCTTAATAAGGACACATGAAGATTAGTGTCTTTCTGCTCCCTACTTTAATATACTTCTGATAATTCCATTCTGGAAACAATTTCCCTATCTTAAATGATGGTGCTGTAATATACCATTCTTTGATAATGTTGCCCTGTAAATATCCATCAATTATTTAGTTATTAAACACATACCAAACCCATGAGAGGAACTGAAAATGCAAAAAGTGAACATAATATAATTCTTGTTCTACCGAACAATACAATCGGTTCAGGAGACAGACATTTACCCTGAGAAGTTTCCATATTAACTTGATAATTAGAGAAGAATAAAGACTTACACACTAGTGGAAGACAAAGCTAACGCTGGGCTTGATACATACTTTAATTTAGTTGATGTCTGGCCAAGATTTCGAAGTAGAAGTAAGATTTCCTAATGTGGGGAAGAAAAGGAATGGGGTTTCAGATGAAGGAAACCTCATGAGAAAATCCATGGAAACCTCATGAGATGAAGGAAACCTCATGAGAACATCCATGGACCTGTGGGAGAAGAGGCCACAGGCAAGGGGCAGAGATGGGTGACAGTGGAGAACATGGGGCGGAGGATGTGCAGAGGAGGTGAAGCTGTAAAAGGGAATGAGGAAACATCCTGGAGCACTCTATAGACCAAATCTCAGAGCTTGGATTTTGCCCTGCAGACAATGAGGAGTCAACAGCAATTTCAAAGAAAGAAATTGACAACACATCTGTCTTGGGGAAATTAATTCTGTTGTCTGTGAGGAGAATATTTGGTTTTCCTGGAAATAAAAATAGACTGATAATAAAGATACTAGTGAAGAGGTATTCTTAGAGTCCATGAAATCAATGACAAAGAGATAAAAAAGAAGTGGGTAGTGATTAAGACACCTCCATATTGTTCCATGGAGAAAGTGTTGCTGGCACTAAATTGAAAGGGCAAAGTCAAAAAGAGAGAAGAAGATGGTTTGAAAGAAGGAACAGGAGTTAAGGTGTGAACATTTCTGGAATATCTGGGAGAATTGTAGGTGATAGATCCAGGTGGAATATCTAGGAGGTATCATGGAGATACTTACAAAAGAGGCTCTGAGTTTAGGATTGAGATTTGAGTATAAAATACAGATTTGATTTAAACAGAATGGTGGGATAAATTAGCTGATGTCTAGGATTGTGATTTTGAAAATATTCATGGTCATAATACAAAATTTGGGGGCTGGGGATAGTGAGTGGACCTGTATTTGGGAAGTAGGAGGAGTAGCTGGAGCAACAGTGGTTGCATTAAGAAAGGTAAGTGAGATGAGGATTTCTAGAAGAAAGGAGTCAACAGTATCTAAAGCAGCAGCAGGATATGGTAGAAGACGAAGCGTGTCTTGAGATATTTAGACTCTGCTGATTACGCTGTTTGACTTTGCAAACTACATGTTTGTTTGTTTGTTTTCCTCCAAGTTTGTACATTTGTGGATATTCTGTAGAGTATCGCTCCTTCAGTTTTATTATGCCTAGGAATTACCTGGGGATTCTGTTTAAATGCAGATTCTGATTCATAGGTCTGAGATGAGACATGAGATGGAGTATTTCTAACAAGCCCCAGGTGGTGCCTATTTTGTTGGTCCATGGAGAACACTTTGAGCAGCAAGGCTCTGGTGGGTAGTAAAAACGGGTGATCACAATTCAGTATGTTTACTCTGAGAAGCTTTCTTTCCTTATAATTAATGGATGTTACAGTTCCACATGGGAATTTGCATGGAAGCTGAATTAGAAAGTTCTGGCAGTTTGGAACCTTCTGTGTATTGAACTCCAGATGCATTGCATCTTTTCTTTCTTTTTTTTTTTTTTTCTTTTTTTTTTTTGTAATTGGCTGTCTCTAGTCTCCTCTTCTTCCCTTCCATGTTAGAGGAAATAAAAAGCATTCCGGTGATATCCCTCTTTATCAGACTGATGAGCTGATACTTCCATTAGTAGAACCCACAGTGGGTCTCAGAATATTTATTTCTTTTGTGCTTTTGTTTCTGATATTTTTGCCACTCATTAGCTGGAAAAAGTCTCACTTGATAACATTTCAGGAAAAAAAAAATGCAATCTTCAATCCAGATGTCTGGAAACCCTTAAGTTTACTGGTGTTCTGATTGTATTTATCTACCCTGCTTGCTTCAGAGCTGTGTCTACATGTGCCTGTGTCTGTTTTACTCACAAATTCCTTTAACTGTGCTTACTCACCTGCTTTGTTACTGGTCCATTTGTAAATCTGAAACTCGGGAAATGGTATTACAAGTGCTGTAGGGAAAAAATGCCTCTCTGCTGTGTAGGAAGGCAGAACCAGATTATAAACTAAGAAAAATAAAGGAAGATAGAGGTGTTGTGGGAAGTGTTCGGAGCTTGAGTTTGTGTGATAAACGTGGAAACTGTACGAGGACATAGATGCAGATGGATTTGTGGAGGCAGAATCTGCATGACAGGGTATTGATTGAACATAGTTGATAATTAAAAGAAAAAAGGGAAGAATCAGCTAAAGAAAGCCCATAGTACTAAAGAAAATGGTGATGATGAAGAGAAATCAAGAAATAAGAGGATCTGATTAGGAGTTGGGTGATAACAGAAGGACAATGGTGAGTTTAATGGTGATTTTGAAAATCATAGAAATGGACAATTTTACTCAGTTGAAATTGATAGCAAGGGGTATGATGCACATATAAATTCTAGTTTCTAGTAGATTTTACTTGAAATCTTAGGAAACAAATTGCTAAGTGAAAGAATGCATATAAGTATTTGAGGAAAGAAGACATAAGAAAAATATTGTCTTGAAGAGACGGATTAAGGAAAAGGACTGTTAAAGGAAAGAGAAAGTGGATAAGAATGACAGTGGCAAATCAAGTGAGCTTATTTGGTGTGACAGTCTGTAAAAAAGAGAGGTTGAACCTGGCAGAGGGAACAATATGGTGAAATACAAAGATGGTAGAGTATGGTGAGAATGAATACAACTCTTGTGTTCTTCAAGTAACAGTTTCACAAGTGCAAGGGAAGCAGGGCAGAAGCCAAGTTGCAAAAGATTCAAGTATTAGGGCTTGGTACAAAAATATAAGCAACAAGTTGAGTATTCTCTAGTAATTTATTAGAAAACATACAGGCCATAAAACCAAATTCATTTTGGCCAAGTCAGTTAACCTCTCTTAAATGTTGTTGTTTTTCCACATCTCTACTAGAAGTTATGATACTTCTTAAAATCATGGAGGAAAAACAAATGAGGTAGCTTCAATTCCATGAAGGAAAGTACATTGTTTTATTATCATATTTCCTGATAATATTTGTGCTCAATTTGGAGAGTTACAGGATCAGACACAGTAATGAACCTTTAGGTAGTTCTCTTACTTTTGGATTAACAAAGTGGGCTGGGAAATTGACAAAAAGAATTTTCTTCAATCCCAGTGCTTTTGTTTTTAAATTTAAATTTTAAATTCTTATCACATTTCATTGAAACACTTTGGTTTTTATTTTTAAATTATTCTCTGTTGTTATTGTTACTGAGGTAATTTGTTTGGCCAGTTGTAGCCAGTTGACTCAGTGCCCAGTGTACTTGGAAGACAGAATGGAATACTATATGCAAATAATAACACAGCTCATATCAAATGTGAAAAACAAGTGCTCTGTGAACCTGAAAATCTCCCTAGATTTATTCCTTTCTAACCAGGCGATTTTAAGAATCTGCCTGCTCCCACCACAGACTGGCTCAATAGCGTAAGTGTTGACTTAGGAGACATGTCTTCATCTTAAGAAATCCACCCCTTGACTAAAATGCCCTCTGCTGAGCAGCAAAGCAACTAGATCAACTGTAGCAGGGCTTCAAGTGGCCCTTCCACCCTGATTCCAACACACCCATGTTGTTTCTGTTTCCTTGGAGGTCTTGGAAACTGTGCATGCACAACAAATGGGTTCATGTAGCATCATCACCATTCACCTGAGAAGTGATTCTCCACTCAGGCATCAATCAACTCATGACCATCCCAGGGGTTGTGAGCATGTTTCAGGTCTATTGGGTCTCACTATATCCTTCGGAACACCAGTTTCAGAATCCTTAGGTAATTCAGAAATCAGTTTAACTTAAAGTACAAATTTTCATTTTGCTTATAAAGTATTCATTGCTTTTCAAAACTTGTTTTAAATATTGCCTTCTTGTGTGTTTTTGATTGAAGGTTTTGATCAAAGAATTATAATTCAAGAATGCCCAGAAATTGCCATCACTAGTTGTTCTTTCACTTTGTTTTTGAAGAATTTAACTTCACTTTAATCTTTGCATCGATCTTTCTTCAGAAAATCGTCTAGTATTATTCAGTTCCTCAAAATATTTTAACTAGGGTGAAAGATCAATAAGAAATTATTAGACAGAAGCTAGATATTTTAATCACTTAATTTTCAAAATAATATTTAGGTTAAAACAGCACATCAGCAGATTATTAAAGAAAATAATGACTCCATTTCAATACTCTTTTTTTTGTTTTACCTTTTTGAGAAAGACAATCTGTCTATTGTGTAAGTCAAGCTTTAGCTTTCTTGAAGTTTTCATATTCATTTACAAAGGTCGAATATTTTATAAGGTGAAATAAAACTATTTAAGATAATATGAATACCATCACACAGGCTTAATTTTAAAGTCAGTGATGACATACTTTATTACAAGGGTGCACTGCATTATTTCATAATGTGTTCATAATCAAATGCCATGGTATATATGTTGCATTATCATAATTTTCTAATTAATTTATTCTTTATACATGTTTATACATGTTCCAATTGCATTTCATTAACTCATAGTTTTCTTGTAACTTTGTGCTTTCTTTCCATGTTCAAAGAATCTCTTTAATTCAATTTCTCTGTTTCTCCTCATACAGTCTGGCAGCCAGATATGCAACTCAGTCTAATCACAGTGGAATTGCAACCAGTCAAAAAAAGCCTACTAGGTCAGTTAATATCTCTAATTTATTGCTTGTTAGATAATAAAGTAAATGCCCAGTGATATTTTGTCCTATCATTCTAAATTTTTTCAAAAATTACCTCTGGATGAAGAGTTTAGAGGACTGAATCTTTCCAAGAAGATATCCTTATGCAGTCTCAGGGACGAGTGTGTTTGTGTTAGGTCGTTAAAATGGGGTTTGGCTTCTTCTCTTTTAGTTTTGTATACATAGCGCTATAACTGGGCTGAAGTACGTAGTAGGCTTAGGGAAAGTCATGGGGGAAAAAAAATTCCTCGAAGGCGCCATTCTTTCCAAGTCACAGAAGCTGGAAGTTATGCACCAAAATTGTAATCACATTTCGATATGGGCATGCATTAATTACTGTCCATTTTGAAGCAGGATTAAGAAACATTGGCAGATTTTTGTGGGGAAGTTAGCACCAGGTCAGCCTGGTCTGTTCTTTTATCTAATAGGTTAATTTTTGCTAATTTATGACATGTATTTTAAAGATAGTCTGTTCAAATAAATGACAGTATGTTATGTACTGTTTGGAAAATCTTGGTATGTAAAAGCAGGTTGAAAGTGATTTTCTTTTCAATGTTAAGTTGCTGAAGGAATGGTGATAGGTAGCACGGAACAGCTGAGGGAAGCCACAGCAAGTGTGTTTTGCATCCCTGATTAGTATGTGATTATATACGCCCTCTCTCTCAATGGGGAAGTGACTCCGGGTGGTGCACAAGTCACTGCTCTAATAATTGTATTATACAGCGTTTGGCTGCAAGGACTGCTTGTGACGCTGTGACTTGAGGTATGTGATTTTCCCCTTGCCTTAGTTTTCTAAGTTATATTCATTTCCATGGTAATTAAAATGATTCTAGAGAGACAAAATGATATTTAACTAAAATTTAGAAGATATGTTATAAATTTAAGATGTGCAAAGAACGGTGACCGGCCATGTACAGTAAGCATTTTTTATTATCACTTCTATGACTCATGAATGTAAAATATATTTCAAGTACTTTGATTTAATAGAATATCTCTCTTGTTCTTTTTTTTTTTTTCCCCTTATTCTCATTTCTCTTTCTATTACTTTGATGAATGATCTGGAGCTCTGGCTGCCTGTCAAATTAGGGTAATGAGAAGAGCAAATGGATTTTTAAATTTGTTTTAATTTGTTCTTCTGAGAACTAAAGATCACTTGGCTTCATGGGTCACAGCAACGATTAAAATACATTTTAATTGCTTTCTAGAAAGAGGTTAGTTTTTATTGTAAGCAGGGCAAGTTTTGTGACAAAATTTGTTTATACATGTGGGTTTAGAACGGACTTTCTAAATCTACGACTGTGTCTATAGGAATAGTTCTCAGAATTATTATGATTGGGACAATTGGCCAAATTAGTTGAGTTTTTTCTGAAGAGTGCAATTACTGCTCCTTAAAATTTCTGGTGTCTGTGGTCATTGTACTTTTCTTACAACGCCTGTAGGTCCATTTGAACAAAAGCTAAACGTCGGAATCCTTTGGAAAAGATTCTAAGCTTGTGTATGACACAACCTCTAATTAGCAAAATAGCTGACAGGGCTCTTTATTAGCCATATGTATTTAAACTCCAAAATATAGCCAACATTTTGAAACTATTAACTATTCCAAGAAATCAACACTTCTGTTTTTAAGCTGGCATTTGTGCTTCCCTGATGTTCATTCCATTCTGCAATTCCTCTTACTCTTTAAAAAGTATTTATATTATTTAAGCATTCGCTGTCTAATAACCTGTAGCAATAATGTATCAAGCAATATTATAAATTGAGTTTGAATGTGAATATTGTCACAATGGATTGTGAAATTGTGATATTTGAGGCACCAATATAACAGATGTAAACATTCTTTTATTTTAGAGATTTTGTAAAAGGGAACAGTAAAAAATTCAGGCATGTTTTATAAGTTCTGGATTATTTTGAGTTGCTGTTCTTTGAAAATAGAAATGATCAGAGCAGTACACAGTGGTACTCAGATGGTGGCAGCAAATGCTAGGAAAGTGGCTGGCAACCTTTAATATCATGTGCTTCAAATATGTCCTAGCAGGCCAATATCAGTTCCTAATCTCTATTTTTTAATTTATGTGCATTGAGTTAATTATACATATGCAATATATGTTAGCAGTATGAAATAAAATATAGTAATTGCACATTTGAGGCACAATTCATGAAATAATTGATATTTAAATTTTTAATATAGAAACTATTTAAACAATGAAATAAATGATCTCTAGTCCAAATAAAATAACTGGGGATTATAACTTCCTGTGAAACCCCCTAATTTAAAGATAGTCTACATTATATTTTCTCATGTTCTGTCCTTCATGCACAAAGAATAGCTGAAGCTGTTGTCATTATAGGTGTATTTTAAATCATCATTCTGCTAACAGATTTTCTTCTTCCGAGACCTGCATCCTTTCTTGTCATGTCACTTCTGTGATCAGTTGGCCACACTTTGAGGTAACCAGCTGAAGCCTAGGTGCTTCCTTTTGGCAAGAGAATGAAAGTTTTTATGTGAGGCAGGTCGGTCACATATGAATTAACTCATGACCTTGGTCTCCACTACATGGCTTAGAGTAGCTAACTAGCTTAGCTAGTCACTAAGTACTGTTTGCAATTTGTTCACTAACTTTATTCTGCTTGTTATTAATGTACACATTCATTTAGGATACAGCTGCCTAAGATAAAACCAAATGTCCCATACATTGAAAAGAACAACTTAACAATAAATGCAGGTATCTGATTAGTGCCCTAAGAACATAATAAAGTCAAATGTTATTATTTCCTTTGCTTTTCATATAATTGTTACAGTACTTTTAAATCAAAGTTTTATTCATCAGGTGTGTGGTAAGTATGACTTTTTTCAGTTAAAGGTGACTTTATTTCTAATTGCTTTATATTATTAGTATTCTTTGGAGCCGTATTTATTGAAAAGTGAAACAATATTTTTCTGAAGAGTCTCAAACCTTGTGTTTATTTATTTGTCACTTAAATCAACACTTTCTGCTAAATAGATTTTAGAACATCATATATTGTGATTTTCCAATTAACTCTTTTCTGCTGAGAACCTCCTGCTCCCCATATTTTCATAATGTACAATAATGATGTAATTTTTCTTATACTATTTCAGGCTTCCAGGTCCCTCTAGGGTGCCAGCTGCAGGCAGCAGCAGCAAGGTCCAGGGAGCCTCTAATTTAAATAGGAGAAGTCAGAGCTTTAACAGCATTGACAAAAACAAGCCTCCAACTTATGCAAATGGCAATGAAAAAGGTAAGTGTTAGCCTGTTACGTCATTATGTCAGTAAGTCTAATAGATGTGTATCATAAATTACATGCTATATCTAATATTTGAGCAGTGTTACAGATTTTGGAATGGACATGTTATCAGTGGAGTTTCCTGTGTTTTCTAAGTGCTCCCTCCTGAATTCCAGCTTTTTTCAAGGCTTTTCTTATCTAAAGAACATCTTAAGGAAACAGACTCATTTATTTTAAAGTCATTAATTATATACAGTGTAAAATCTGTTTCTCAAAATAGTTTCTCTTAGATGCATATACATAGTTTTTCCTTTTGTCTTCTTGTATTTTTATGAACACTTCTCCTGAAATCATAAATCTGTATTAAATTTATTTGAACCGTTAGCTTTTGTTAACTTAAGTACCATAGTGTTTTGGGTAGTTAAGTTGGAGCGTCAAAATTTGACACATAAACATGATGCGTATTTAATCTTTGAAAGCAACAGGACACAGAAATGTGATAACCTCAGTTTTTCCTAAGGAGACACATTATCCGTGTTTATTTTATTTTACTGAAAGAGTGCACAATGGAAATATTAAAACTCAAAGTTATCAGGAAGAAAGAACGCATGGTAGAAGTCTGTGTTAAAGTCAGATTATATATAAACTATATGATGCAGAGCTCTCTGTAACATGCAAAATATGCAATTAAAGAGACGCTGGCTTGATTCATATCACTGTGGATCATGAGTACAGGTGAGAGAATATGCAGTGTATATCTAAACCACAAGAGAAGCAAGAACCTATACTGTGGTAAGCAGTGTTCCTGTGTGAGGGATTGGGGCATTCTGCTGGATTTTGAGGTAGCATTTTCAAATCAGTAGAATTTTCACTTTTCTTCACAATATTTATCTCTGGCTGTAATGATACATAAAATCCAAAAGTGACAAATATGCTTAGTTAGTAGAACAGCTGGCAAATTTGGTTTGACTAATTCAACCAGGTAGGAACTCTTTTGGTCAGATTAGATCGTTTCAAATTGTTTCCTGTAGACTGTCTGATTAGACAACTTTCTCTCACATAGACATGAGTTGACAGGGCTAATCCATGAATTAGACACTTAGACAACTTTCTCTCACATAGACATGAGTTGACAGGGCTAATCCATGAATTAGACACTTTTGTGAAAATGTCCCGCGCATTAAGACAAAATTGGACAGATCCTAAATCTCTGAAAGCAAAGCAGTGTGTCTTGATCCCATAAATCTCTCCAGTTCTTGAGCTGAATGGTAAAAGAAGAAAATAATGTGTATTTGTAAGTTAGCAGTTTGTCTTTAAAATATAGAATAAAACCTATGATTTAAGAACCTAAAGACTTATACTTTTTCTGGGGAGAAAGGAAACAACAATTCCTCATCAGAAAAACATTTTCCCTCGTTTTGTGATTTTCCTGGAAAGAGTCATATGTATGTGCTATGAAATTCTAAGGGAAACTAAACATATGTAGACATAGAAGTGTGTTGAACAGCATATTCAAATATTCAGCTTACCTACATGATACTACAGTTATATAATGTTTTTGCAAGAAATTACTAACATTGACAGAGACCTAGAAATGGTTTAGATGACCTAACACTTTGATACGTGATGTATCTGAATTTTTCTGTCATGTGAAATAGTGTTTTTTTGTTAGTTTCTACTGTTTAAAAGTAAAAATCCAAAGGTAGGCAAACATTCATATTTTTTCATATCCATTGTCTCTTATGTAGGTTTAGGAAGTAGTACAAAATTAGACAGTAGCAATATTTAAAATAACCACAAGATGGAGACAGATGACATACATTATGAGGTGGTTTTTTTTTTTTTGACCATAGAAAGCAGATTTACTTAGGTCCAAATCTACAGCAAAGGACAAGAGTTTTCATACTGAGTTAGCTATTACTTTTAATTCCAGCTAATTAAAAATCCAATAATAATAATAATAATGTGTGTGTGATCTCACGTTCACAAGTACTTATTACATCTCAAACGTAGACATTAAATGTCTGAAAACTACCCATACTGTAAGCATACATTGTATGATAAGATATAGTACAGCCACCTGGAATTTATTTGACATGCTGCATGGCATTTTATACTAACATAGAATTACAAATTATGTCAATACATCTAATATCAATGTTTCTAAATTAATCACTGTGCCCTGATATTGTGTATTTCCAAAACATTATCTTAAATTATGAAAAGAAACAAAGCAATAATAAACATGACATATGAAATAATTTAAAATTTATTCTTTAGAATATTCCAGTGGTATATCTCTTTTGGTAAGAAGGTTTTATTTAAACTTTTTGCCATGGAGATTTGTAGTGGTGGCATAACTTAATAAAAACATAAGATTCTATCTGCTAACAAGTTGATCTGTGTCGAAACTAGTTGGTATACATATCCTGGATGTGACTAAGTATAGTGAAAATTAAACAAGAATTTTCAAAGGTTACAGTATCGTAATGACAGAATTCAGAAAGTACTTACTTGAGTATTCAAATTCTAATCGTTGTTCATTTTTAGTTATTAGAAATTGTTACCTTTAAGATTAATGAATTGAGATATTTTACTTGAAGGGTTAACCAGATTATCTGTAATGTGCTCCCTGAATGCTTTAAGTAGAAATGTACTTTTTACCTTCTTTAACAAGTCTTAGTTGAGGAGTTATATGACTCAATTGAAGAATCTCTAGAATTTGTAATAGATAGTAAAGGTTTATTCACAATTAAAGCAATTTTATTTCCCTGTTAAGAAACATACTGTTGAAGGCACAGTAGCTTTTCACATGTATGGGATTGTAAAATAGCTTATTTGCAAGTTGTGTGACATTTAATGAAAGGAAATCAGAGAGAATCACAAACTCCAATTCAAAATATACATCTAATATTAATAATAATGCAATTTAAAAAACAGTATGCTCTTTTCACCATTTCATCCAGTGAATTAAAATATCAGTGAATATGGCCATAGATATCACTTTCAGAAAAGGCTGCAATAGAAATGTTGTATTAATAGAAAGCAACGCCAGCCCACCATTTTGTTATAATGGAATGTGAGAACAAATTTCTCAGGACATGTGGTGAAATGCAGATAGCATTTTATGTATTCTCAAAAGCATTTCTTTTGAGAATCCAAGTTTCTTCTCTTGGGGACCTGCCATTCAGAAACTAACAATGAATAATATGTTCTAACAATAGCATTTATCAATTTAGCCATGCACCCAATGAGAGTACTCTAGGGTACTTGAATACCTGTTCACTGGAAATCAAGGATCTTGTGAAAATGATGCCCTGATTCATTTGGACATACAGTTTATATGCCTGAAGCAAATTATTATAAGAAATCATTCTCGTTTTATAAAATCTGGGTAATAAGTATGAAAAACGCTAAACAGGTTAGAATTATTAGGAATGTAAATATTCCAGGCTTTGTTTGGAATTTTCTTTCTAAATGATGGCCTGTAAACATGTATTACTTGACAGAGTTTGTTAGCAGAGAGTTGTTTTTCCATGTTGCTAAGAGATAGTACCAGAGGGCGTGCTACCATCTGTATATTGTTTCTCCCGTGTGATTCGTACATTGTACCTACATCTACTGAAGAGGAGAGCTCCTTTGTGTTCTTCTGGATCCTAATGAAGTACTTTCTAGTGTGGAAGTGTTTTACTTTCATTGACACTCACCATAGATCTAGTAGGATTGATATTGAGAATTTAGCAACATTTTCAATTGAACATTTCAGAGCTATAAGGTTTAATGTGAATGTTGCATTAGTCATGGAATTTTGACTGCTGAAACATAGATATCTAGTTCTTCAGTGTTTCTCTGTTTTTTAAATTACTGTAAGAGTAATGAACTGAACTGTTTTTATTTTCTTTTCAAAGCAATGCAAATATGTTTTACCTATTATATTCCGTTCCTGGTGAGTTGGTTATGCATTCTGCCATGACTTTTTGCTTTATTTCCTTAATACTTATATAAGCCTGAAATATAATGTTAACGTGAAAATTTCAAGTTAATCTTGGGGATACACGTGAGTTAAGATAATTAGGTATATATATATATATATATCAGGTGATATGATTAAATAGACTTGGGAGTATATATTGTTTGCTTATGTATAAATGCTTATATAGACAGGTGTATACATATTACACTTGCTGTACAGAAATTACATACTTTTTCCCCAAACTGGCTGGTGAATGGAAACATCCCTACATTTCACAACACTGTACAAAGTGGCACTGTAACATCCCAAGTGGTATAAAGTAAGCGTGTGCAGAATGGACAAGGCCTCTAGGATCCCTGTAACACCATTCCATGTTTCTGTTGAGTCATCATAATATGGATGATTGACGCGCTGTGCAAGGAGTCATTTATGGAGGAGAGTGTGGTGAGGCAAACAAGGGGACCGTGGGTGATAATACATACTTGGATTTGAATGCTACTTTCTTTTTAATGTTCAAAGGTATTTTGGTGTGTTCTTCTTAAATGAGAGTCTAAATTAATTATTTAACCAACTAATTGCCATGGCTGCATTGATTAATCATTTTCTCCCTCCCACAATGTTCTGTGATACTGAAGTTGTCCTACAGTTAGCAGGGAACATGGATAACACTGAGTACAATGCCTGCTACACAGTGAATACTTGAAAAAAGAATCCTTCTCTTGTCAGCCATGTTGTTGTAACGTGGTGTATTGTTACTGTGTTATGACCTTTGGCGTGGAAAGCTGGTTTGCCTTCCATCTGCAACATAACTATTCAGTGAGGAAGAAGAGATAAATAGGCTGAGTATGTTCCCTGTGTCCTTTCTCAGGCTAATTACACTGTTGGCAACATGGCACTAGGCTCTAAAGATAGCTGAAGTTCCAAGAGAAATCTCCTTATCCAAACTTCCCATATGCCTGTTCTGACTGCCACATTTACCTCCGTCTGGTAATTGTAGAACTAATTAGCATTTTTCCCATGTCATCAATGTTATTTATTTATTTTTGTGGTTGTTGTCTTTTGGCAAGATGAGATCATTAAAAATTAAGTCTGTGAATTTAGATGTTTTCTAAGCATGAGTTAAAATGTATTCTTACATCAATTCCGAAGGACGGTGCAATCAGGATGCCCAAGGAGAGAGTATGTATTTTACTGAGTAGAGAGTGTCTTGTAGATGTTCTCCTCATTTATATACTAACTGAGGAAGGAGTAAACCACGCTTCAGTGAGTTACCCAATTAACTTCACTGTTGAGACAGACGTGTGGCTTTCTGGATGGAGAGCCATCACAGCAAAATTTCTGGGTGTATAACAAACATAGGAAAATAAGAGAGTCAAAAGCCTCCAAGTTTTGGAGTCCGATAAATCCAAATTCCAATTTTGATTTTTGTCTTTTCTAAGTTTTACTATATGTATGAATTGAAACATGTTACTTTCTCTTTCTAAGCTTTTGTTTTCTTATTTATAACAAGAGGAATGGTAAGTAGACTGCCGATTAGTATGGGTTTAAATGAGACGCTGTGTATGAAGAGATTGAAACATGATACCAAGTATCAAAGTACTTGGGAAAAGCAGTCGGTTGATAAATTGTATTATTTGATTGTAGTGGAATTGGTGGTGGTGAATGTTATAGTGGAAGAAGGAGGGGAAGGCAAGGAGAGAGTATGGAAGAAAATTTTTCTTTGGAGGCCAGAGACAAGAAGCAGGGCTGTAGGTAGAAATAGGCCTGCAAATGCAAGAGACAAATGCATTGCAGGAATCCCTTTAAATACGTGCATTAGGTATCTGTCCTTTTCCCCGTACCCAGATAACGACTCATTCATAGTCCGAAGCTGAACTATCAACATTCAGAAATATACCAGTGTGATGAGGCTACCTAATGTCGAATGTATCGATGGCACAGGGACTAGAATGTGTAGTGGCACCCACTCTGTAGGTGTCATTTGAGCTGGGGTGGCTGTGAAACCTTTATTGTAAGGAATTCATAGACTATTTCAGTGCCCTCCTGATGCACAGCGACCTCTTAATGAAACCTGGAGCACCTCATTGCTGCTATATAGAGACAGGCTGGGGACACATTTAGAGTTGAGCTTAGAGAAGTGTCTTATGTGTGTGCTCGTCTGAGAACGATTTTACCGTTTTTGCGGTGACCGTGCCGGTGGGTTGGATGTGGATGTTATAATTTGTAGTCCCTCTTGTCTCATTTTCCAGCATAATGATGTTGAAATGCCTCTTCTGTACTTGAGCTCTGATCACAGTCTTACCTGGCTAATGTCAGCATGTAAAAAAGCATTCTGACTGCTACTTTTCTACCCTATTCTCTCATCCCCACCAAAGCTCCCGGTCACACAGTAGGAGTCCCCTGACTTCTTAACCTAGTTGCACTTCCATGGAAGAGACATGCTAAATATGTGGCTAAAAGGATGAAACAAAGGGCATTAGGTGAACCTGATGGGCTTCTTTTGTTTTCTGTGATCCCTCCCCACAAATTGCCAAACATCCCGGTGAATACGGAACCGGCCAGCGTTCTGAAAGTTCAAAGAGTGCGGAATGTTGATACTGCACAGCTATGGAACATGTAACAAATTTAACCAATTTGGGTACAACACTTCATACGAAACAACACTTTAACACTGCTATTGTCAGTCATTGCCATGATTTCGGAGTCTATTAAAACTTTGCTCCTCAAAGCACGGTCTGTGACCTGCGGCATCAATATCCTCTGGAAGCTTGTCAGCAAGGCAGTCTCGGGGCCTGTGGCACATCTGCTGCGTCACAGTGTGATGGGTATTCAGCAGGACCCCAGGCGACTTTCATGCACAGTTAGGTTTAAGAACCACCGTGTTAGAGTTAAAATGTCATTCATTCCATGACAATAATAGAGCTTGGGCTCTAGAGAGTCACACGATGTGGGATCAAACCCTAGCTCCCCCACACTACCCCTCACTAGCTAGGTGCCAGTGCAGGAATCGCTTAGGCGCCCAAGGCTTTCGTTTCCAGAAGTGGGAGTGAAACATAGGAGCCCTGCCCCCTCATCGGGTTGTTGTGAACACTGATGTGAGATAATGCAGTTAAAGAACCTCCAATAAAATGTGAGTTGGCATTATTATACTTGTAGTCATTGTTATTATTATTTTCATTATAGAATAGGAAATAGCACAAATAACTTTTGCGATCAGGGTAGAACAGTGAAGGTGAAGTCAATACGATGCCATCATGTTCCTTTTAACAATAGCCACAGCAGACTGCACTTTGATTTGGGGGGGTTCTACATTTCTCTCCAACTCTGTGTCCCAATTCACGTATGTACATATTTTAAATGTAAATAAATAGAATACATTTTCACATAGTTCCCTAAAAACACTCTGTAAATGTTCCCCTGTCTTGAATGCCTACCTCCCTCCCTTAGCTTCTCTGTCTTGATTTTATTTAATATTGCACATCCCTGTGGGCATCTCTGATCTCTTTTACCATTTTATTTCCCACTTCCTACTCATTTAATATTTAATATATGCCATTCATCATTACGAATCTGTTTTCTTTCCTCTGACTAGATTATACAGTGTCTTGGAGTGTCTTAGAATAGCTACTCAGTAACTATTAACAGATGTGTATAGATTCAAATCCTATAGATTGTAGGAACTGAATAGCATTGGTTAATATTGCTGGAATAGGAGTAAAATAGTAGCAAAACACAGCTATATATGTTGGACAAAAATCAACAGAGCAGTGAGGTCACTATATGAAATGCATGGGCATGTATAGAGTTCACTGAACTTGAGAAAATTCATTTTGTTTGATGGTGTTCAGCTTCCAATTGAATCTAGACAATTGAGAAATAAGGTTCACTAGATATAATTATATTAAAGGCATTAATTTGGAAATCACTGTTTTCTATGTGTATTCAAGGAATAATATTATCATGAATGAGTCATTGAACTTCTCCTTATACATTTGAGAAATAGTATAATATAGTGGTTGATAGAATTCATTTAGATTCCAGGCTAAGTTCAGTTCTCAGTTTTGTCCCTTACGAATTGTGTAACTTTGGTCAAGTTGTTTAACCTCTTTGTACTTCAGTTTCCTTGTGTGTAAAATGAAGATAGCAATCAGAAAACTGTGCAGTTGTTGGGAGGATTGAGTAAATATATGTCCAATACTTAGTTCAGTGCCTGTCACATAGTAGGTGCTAGGTGCATAGTATAAAACTGTGGGTAATACAGGCATGGTCTTTGCTCTTGTAGGATATACAGGGTTGTAGAGGGAACAGGCAATAGCAGTGGACTTATAATGGCTATAATAGAGGAAATAATAAGCTGTGGAAGAATGCAAAGGATCCACCTAACCCAGATTTGATGCTAGAATGGTCAGAGGTGAGGGTGGGGATAATGTTTTTGGTGTGTGTGTGTGTGTGTGTGTGTGTGTGTGTGTGTTCATACAGAAGAAGTGAGACCAAGCTCGAGAGTTGACCAATAAATGGGAATTATTCTGATGAACTATTTGGTAGGCATTTCAACCTGTAGGTGCTCGATGTTCTATCTGCTTCTGAGAATGATTCAAATTATGATGAAACGTTATCAGTCTCTGAAAAGATTTGTAAGTAAAATAAATTTGGAATTACCTGTACTGAAAACAGATAGAAGTAAAAGATTGAAATCCATTCACAGGAAGTGGGTGTATTTGAGACATTGGATATTTTGTAGCTTGTTGGATTTGTTTGTCTTAAAATTAGTATATACTCCTACTTTTTTACAGAGCACTTTAGTGTTTGAACATGAACCTAATGGATTTCTACAAATATTCAAGAAATGGACAAAATTGCAAACTTTACATGAATACTGAAAAATCATATGCTCTAAAATTTAAATATATGTTGTAAGGATTTTGACTTTTCAGTGATCTACATTTTAATCTAGAGTATCTACATACAGTCTTATGTTAATTTTTGTCAGTTGAAATGTGGAATTGTGGAAAGGTAGTGAAAATTAGAAGTCAATGTTGGCATACCAATTTGTTTAAGAAAATTTAATATAAAATGCATTTGTCTATATTATTTTTAATATGTTTCACAAGTCTATTATACTTTAGGCACACTTATTTAAATTGGGCAAGACTAGCATATTGTACTTATTGGCTTGAGTATATATTATTATGAATTTTCATGTCTTTGAAGAAAACATATAGAAGTAAAAGCATTGTAGTTTTACATCTATGAATACTTAATGAAATTTAATGGTCTCTAATTCTGGAATATTATAAAAAGGGACTTCTTTATAAAATATTTTCTTTGGGCATTTCATCAAAAACAGTTTTGCATCTATTTGGCAATATCTCGTATGTTAACAGTACCAAATGATGCCTCTTTTACATATATATATATAATTTAATAATTCATCATCCCATCTCTCAAAAAAAAGTATGAAAGAGGGAGGTATTTATGGTAGATGAAATGTAAAGTAAATTACTGTACCAGACTTAAACAGTTCCCAGATGTTAGCATTTGTACTGAGGTCTTTTACTCCAGGCTCAGTTCTTTTTTATTTTATACCATGTTATAAAATCTCTTTTACATTCAGTTTTTCATGCTTCAAAATAAGGCTTGTGATCAGACATTAATTAGTGCTAGAACAATCCTCTAAAAATCGTATCATAATGAGATTTCTGAGTAAAAATTAGTATGTTGTAAAGTACCTGTGTGACAAAGGCCTTATTTTCCTATGGTCCCCAAAAAGTAACCCAATTTTTTATTAGAATTTAAAGTGTGTTCAGATAAGCACAAGAGGCTGTAGGTATGCTAGTTAAGATCACAGGCTCTGGATTCAGTTCATATCCAGGGTTTATGACCTTGAACAAGTTATGTAGTTGTCCTTTGTCTCAGTTTTCTTAATTTGTAAAATGAGGATGATAATATTAATACATACTTTGTAGGGTTGTTATAAGAATTGTATATTATATGTAATATAGGTACACGTATTATGTATATATGTATATTTCTTAGTTGATTATCTGACCCATATAAGCATAAATTTCAATGCTTTTATACAAATAAAACTAAACAATATTAACAAAAAGCAAAATCATGATTCATAAGCATATTTAATCAGATAACAATAAGTCTCCCTGTAGTTAAAGCAATTTTTCAATATTCATTTTACAACTTATTTTCATAAGGCTATGTGAATATCAATTTACTGCTATGAGCTACAGCAGTGATTGGGAAAAAAAAGTACCAAGAATTGGGGGTGGGTAGTGTTTTGTTCATCTTTGGATCTCTGTGACTAGCAAAGTTCATTTGGATAAGAGTAATTTTAGAAGGGAAAATAAAGCAAGTCTTTTCCAAAAATCAGTGCCTCTTGGACATGTTTTGATGGAGGGTACAAAAACAGCCACATCACAAAAATGGCTTGCCACCCAGCATGTCTGTTTTAGGTTCACAGGAGAAATACTTGCGTGTGTCTGTGGTTAGAAGTACTGAGTGATGTGATACAAACGATGCAAACTAATCATCCTGTCCTTTACGTCTTTTCTGGATATGCAGATTCCTCCAGAGGACCTCAACCATCTTCAGGTGTCAACGGTAACATGCAACCCCCTGGCACTGCAGGGCAGCCCCCTGCCTCCGCCATCCCTTCTCCAAGCGCCAGCAAACCCTGGCGTAGCAAGTCTATGAATGTCAAGCACAGCGCCACTTCCACCATGCTGACCGTGAAGCAGGCGAGCCCAGCCACCTCCCCGACACCGCCTGCCGACAGACTGAAGCTGCCCATCTCAGAAGGGGTCAAAACAGCGCCCTCAGGACAGAAATCCATGCTTGAAAAATTTAAGCTGGTCAATGCCAGGACTGCTCTACGCCCCCCACAGGCTCCCAGTTCAGGACCCGGCGATGGTGGGAAAGACGACGATGCCTTTTCTGAATCCGGGGAAATGGAAGGTTTTAACAGTGGCGTGAATAGTGGTGGGTCAACAAGTAGCAGCCCCAAAGTCTCCCCTAAATTAGCTCCTCCAAAAGCTGGAAGCAAAAATCTCAGCAATAAAAAATCTTTGCTACAGCCAAAGGACAAAGAGGAAAAGAGCAGGGACAAAAATAAAGTTTGCACTGAAAAACCAATCAAGGATGAGAAGGATCAGGGGATGGAGATGGCTCCAAAAAAGACTTCTAAAATTGCAAGCTTGATCCCCAAGGGCAGCAAGACAACAGCAGCCAAGAAAGAAAGCTTAATCCCATCTTCCAGTGGGATTCCAAAACCAGGCTCCAAGGTGCCGACAGCAAAACAAACCATTTCACCCGGCAGCACAGCAAGCAAAGAGTCTGAAAAATTCAGGACTACCAAGGGAAGCCCTTCCCAATCCCTACCTAAGCCCATAACCACCGAGAAAGCAAGCACATCCAATTGCCCTGCTCCTTCGGAAGGAAGGGAAGCCAGCCAAGCTCCTCCTGCTGGGCTGGTGGGGCAGAGCAGTGGGCAGACCCCAGGAAATGGTGCGGTCCAGCTTCCTCAACAGCAGCACAGCCATCCAAACACCGCCACGGTGGCTCCATTCATTTATAGGTAAGGTGGCCTCTACGCGTCCACAGTGGTAAACATTTACAGGTCTACACACTCAGAGTGTAGCAACGAAGGCTACCAGAGTCATGGTTTAGGTAATCCTTTAGAAACAGTGTTTCTTGCTGAAGATAGAAAACCAGAATTTAATGTTTCAAGAACCTCCAGTATGCTCTAGTCCTCCCCCATTCCTCAAGAATTTGAGGCCATCAAAAGTTAATCTAGCTGTTGTCGAAAGCCAAATAGAATCCAGATGCCATGACTTTCTCCTGTATCTCTTACTGCTGCTATTATTTTTATTATTAGTCTTTGAAAATAGTTCTCAGTTTTATAGAGTTTACAGATATTTTTGTTTTTACCCATAAAAGGGGGCATACCATAAAGGGGCAGCCTCCGGAAACGGATAAATGTGGATTTAATGTCCAGCTCGGCCATTTACCAACTGTATGACTTGGGACAATTACTGAAATCTGTGTCTCATTTTCTTTAGTTGTCAAATAGGAACAGTAGTATCGACCTCATAGTCTTGGGAACAGTAATAGGGATAATGCATATAAAATGTTTATTACATATTTTGGCACGTTTCAAATGTTCAGTCAATGTCCTTTATAAGGCATTGTTTTCCCAACATAGAATTTATATTAATTTCCCACAGGTAGGCACAAGTTTCTAGGCAAAAATAACCTATATAATTATTATATTTGTACTTTATTTTTAATTTGTTTTTGCATTCTATTTATTATTTTATTTTGTTTTGTTTTATATTTATTCTACATACAGCAAATGTTGTATTTTAAAATATGTATTCTACCCTACAGTTATAAAAATAGCACATTAGACCTATTGTTCTGAGGCTTGTTGTAATCGATTAGAAACATCTCAGTCATTGTCGTGTCTACATTTTTATTCTCTATTTGGTGAGGAGATAACCTAGGGAGGAATAATGTCTGCCCTTTTAGCAGGTTGGCAGTTCAGCAACAGGAAAGAAATTTTCTGAACAGGAAGTAGGGTCTGCTATAATTAAGTAAGGGTGAATGTTATATAGCTTACACATTTATTAAATGTATGAGTTCTTTTAGTAAAGAAAAAAATTAGAATGATTCATTTTCCCTCAATGAAATACCTAAGTGCTTTTTTCTGAGGCTTTATAGACTCAACAAAATAATTTTATAATTATTGTATTTCAGCTCTTGGGATACCTCATTTAAGTGTGCTATTCTGACTTCGGTAGTAATAATTCATTTGAAGTCTTTCTGTTTGGATCAGATGGAAGTCTGTAGCGCTTTTTAACTCCAGGGTCCCTGTTTGACATAGCAGAATTTAAGATATCAAAATCATAATCCACATTTCAAAACTAAATGTGATAAAAAAAAAGGCCATAAAGTTTTGAATTTATCATACTCAGCATACTTGTGAATTTTGTGGTGATGAAATGATGGCTCCAGGAGCCAGCTTGCCTGGGTTGGAGTCTCCATGCTACCATTGATTAGTCGTGTGACTTTGGATGACCGATTCAAAGACTCTGAGCCTCAGTTAGAATTTTTTAATCTGTAAACTGGGGATGATAATAATAGAAGCTCCTTCATAAGTCTATTTTAAAGATTAGATAAGTTGATATTTATATGGGGCTTAGAACAGTACCTGCCACATAGTAAAAGGCCTTCCTCAAACTTCAGTTTCTAATATTGTAAAGTGTGGTTAATAAGAATATCTAACTCATTTGGTTGTTTTAAAGATTATATAAGGCAATCCTGTGGATAGTTTCTAGCACAGAGCCAGATTTGGAGTAAATGACTTATAAATGTCAGTAATTATTTTTGTTATTATTAATATACGTAGTTGAAAGTAAATAAAGCCATCCTATGAGAAAATTTCACACCATAGTCTACACAGGTGGCAATAGTTGTTTGAAGTGTTTTATCAATTCAGAATAATTTTATAAATGGGAATATACATCTTCTTAAAGTAGAGTACTCAACAGCATTCAAGTTTTTTAACTGTTAGTGGAAGATATTTTTCAGAGTCATGTCATTTGGATCAGGTAACCCCTGTTGTCCTTTCGACTCTGACTGCTTCAACTCCATTTAAGAATCTTTCCTGCAAAATCTCTGACAGGCTTTTTGGAGTTGCTAATCATTTGGTAAGATAATAGTAATAATTTACTGTTTTATAATAATATTATCATTTGTTAAATGTTTACAGTTACAAGATTTATGTACATTTTATCTGTATTTTCATATTTAAACTTTATCAGAAACCCATGAGAAAGAAATGTTATCACCATTTGACAGAGATGAAAAGCAGAGATTTCAAGTCACATTAGTGATAATCACTTAAAGTCATAGGTCTAGTACATGTTTACCTTTGAACCCAAATCTGCCTCAGTCTACAGCATGCCCTCCTTTGCTTATCACTTCTTTCTGCATGTGTAAAAATAAGAGTCTTGTTACTAAGAAAACTCTGGCTGGGAAAATGTCAGTGGTAGATTTGTATAATTCTCAGTCAGACTCATTTATAATGGGAAATGCTTAATCACTTTTAAGTATGTAAGTTTAAAATATATCTGTATCTATATCTATATCTATACCTATACCTATACCTATACCTATACCTATACCTATACCTATACCTATACCTCTCTCTCTCTCTCTCTCTATCTATCTATCTATCTATCTATCTATCTATCTATCTATCTATCTATCTATCTGTATACCGTGTTTCCTCCAAAATAAGACCGGGTCTTATATTAACTTTTGCTCAAAAAAATGCATTAGGGCTTATGTTCAGGGGATGTCTTCCTGAAAACTCATGCTAGAGCTTATTTTCCAGTAAGATCTTATTTTCAGGGAAACACAGTATATATATTTGATATTTAAAGATAACAAATATAATGGAAAGATTTATGGTTGATGGTGACTTTTTTCCCTCTTCTCAGCCTACTTCTAGGTCATGCTAGGTTATTAATTATTCTTTCATATAAGTGAAATCAGATGGTATTTGTCTTTGTCTATCTGACTTATTTCACTTAGCATAATACCCTGTAGGTACATCCATGTTGTTTCAGGTAGAAAGAGTTCATTCTTTTTTTTAATAGCTGAATAATACTCCATTGTATATATGCACTGCCTCTTCTTTATTCATTCATCTATTGATGGACACTTAGGTTGCTTCCCAATGTTGGCTATTGTAAATAACGCTGCAATGAACATATGGATGCATATGTCTTATTATTAGTATTTTGAGCTTCTTTAGATAAATACACACAAGTGGAATTGCTGGGTCCTTCTTTGTCTCGTTATAGACTTTGTTTTAAAGTCTAGTTTGTCTGGTATAAATATTGCTACTGCAGCTTTTTTGTTTGTTTGCATTTTTATTAAATATCTTTTCCGTCGCTTTACTTTCAGTCTTTCAGTGTGTGTGTGTATCTTTCGATGTGAAATGAGTCTCTTATAGGCAGATTTTTAAGGGTCTTCTTTTCTTATCCATTCAGCCATCCTACATGTTTTGAGTGGGGCATTCAATCCATTTACATTTAAAGTAATTGTTGGTAGTTGTAGTTACTGACATTTTATTATTCAAATCTCCCCCCCCCCTTCTTCTTCTTAAAGAAATCCCCCTAACATTCCTTGTAAAACTGGTTTGGTGCTAATGAACTCCTTTAATTTTTCTTGTTTGGGAAATTCTTTGTCTGTCCTTCAGGTCTAAATGATACTTTTGCTGGGTAAAGTAGTTTTGGTTGTAGATCCTTGCTTTTCATCACTTTGAATGTTTCCTGCAAATCCCTTCTGGCCTGCGAAGTTTCTGTTGAGAAATTAGCTGACAATCTTATGGGCACTTCCTTGTAGGTAATAACACACTGCTTTTCTCTTGTTGCTTTTAAGACTCTCTCTTTGTCTTTAAACTTTGGCATTTTAATTATGATGTGTCTTGGTGTGGGTCTGTTTGGGTTCATCTTGTTTGGGACTCTGTAATTCCTGGGCCTGTATGTCTATTCCATTCACCTGATTAGGAAAGTTTTATGTCATTATTTCTTCAAATAAGTTTTCAATTCCTTGCTCTCTCTCTCTTCTCCTTCTGATACTATTATGGTGTGAATGTTGGTACACTTGATAATTTCCCAGAGGCCCTTTAAACTATCTTAATTTTTTTGGATTCTTTTTCCTTTTTTCCATTCTGATTGGATGTTTTCTGCTACCTTATCTTCCAAATCTCTGATTAAGTCCTCTGCTTCATCTAATCTACTGTTGATGCCCTCTAATGTATTCTTTATTTCAGTTATTGTATTCTTCATTCTGACTGTTTTTATTTTTCTGTTTTCTATCTATTTTTATGTTTCCCATGTCTTTGTTGAGATCATTGAGCATCCTTATAACCAGTGTTTTGAACTCTGCATCTGGTAGATTGCTTGTGTCCATTTTTTTTAGTTCTTTTTCTGGAGTTTTGTTCTGCTTTTTCATTTGGGATGTGTTTCTTTGACTCTCCCTTTTGGCTGCCCCCCTATGTTTGTTTCTATGTATTAGGTAGGGCTGCTATGTCTCCCTGTCTCGGTAGAATGCCCTTATTTAGTAGGTGTCCTGTGGGGTCCAATGGTGCAGTCTATCTCTTCACTTGAGCCAGGTGCTCCAGGTATGTCCCTTGTGTGTGCTCTCCTGTTGTAATTGAGCCTTGATTGCTGTTGACATGTCCATGGGAAGGATTAACCCTCGGGATGATTGGTTGTGAGACCAGGCTGTGATTACAGTGGAGGAGTTGTTGTGCAGGGGTCCGACCCTATGGAGCATGATTCGCTTTAGTGAGGCTCTGTTACCTGCCAAGTCTGCCCTTTGTGTTTATGGAGGTGATTGGGTGGTACTCTGGTGTCGTCTGAAGCTGGCCACTGGGTATGTTGGTTCTGGAGCCTCTTGGGTGGAAGTCTGTTGAAAACCAAGGTCAGTCGCTGCCTGTACCCTATCTAGGGCCGCTTGGTGTGAGCTTAAAGTGATTTTCAGATGGTTGCCACTTGTGTTGGGCTTGAAGTTTCCTTGGACAGGCTAAGCTGCAAACCAGTGGATGCTGGCTACCTCTAGTGTGGGGCTTGGGCCCACTTAGCAAGAGACACAGGGTACACTGAGGCCAGATGCTACTTGTTTGGGGTTTGTGAACCTTTGAAAGATTTAGGAAAGTCCACAGCATGAGCCAAGACAGGCCATTTGTATGGAATACCCACTAGAAATGGCTTGGGTGGGCCCGCAAGTTGGGTGGGGCAGGGTCTCCGGGAAGCATCAGGGCAAGATGAGTAGTGTTAGCCAGGTTGATGGAAATTGAGATATAGTGTCCACCTGTGTATGTGTGAAAGCTGGGTGGGTGGAGGGCCCAGCAAAGGAACAATGGCTTCTACCAGCACTTTTGTCTGGGAAAAAACTGCCACTCTGACCATAGCCCTGCAGCCATTCAATTTAGTTCCTTTCTGTATGTCCCTGGCATCTTTTGAACTGTTGCCCTAGTGCTAGAGTTCAGAGCAAGTAAGTCTGAAAGCAAGTAGGTCTATGTGTGGCCCTTTAAGAGATGTGTCTGGGACTCCAACTGCCCTCTGTCTCACTCAACCACAATCTCTGCTGGTTTTCACAGGCAGAAGTTGTGGGGATTTCTCTCCCTAGCACTGGAACCCTGGGTTGGGAAGCCTAATGTGGGGCTGGGGCCCCTTGCTCATCAGGGGACCTCCACTGCAGAGATAGTCCTCTTGATGTTTAACTACCACGTGTGGCTGTGAGACCAGCCTGTCCCTTGTCTTCACCCCTCCTACCAGTCTCGATGTGGCTTCTTTTGTATATTTTCAGTTATCGGACTTCTGTTCAGCTAGATCTCAGGCAATTCTCAAGGATGGTTGTTCTGTAGTTTAGTTGTAGTTTTGATGTGGTCATGAGAGGAGAAAGTCACAGTGTTTACCTAACCTACCATCGTGACCAGGACTTTCTTGTATTTTAAGTCATAAAGTTTATCACTGTCTGCTATTTTTTTCTTTACTCATTAGCCAGTATGATTTCAGTTATCTCTGACTTCAATGTAAGCTCAATGAGAGCCAGAGACTCTTCTTTATTATATAGTAGCATAATTGCCTAGAACAGAGCTTACCCATGGTAATCACCACATAAAAATTGTTGAATGAAAGAGTGTCATCCTGGGGTAGACTAACCTGCTGTGGAAGAATAGAAAAAATGCCAAAATGTACAGTGGGACAGGAAAATTAAGAAATTTTTTTTTCTTCCTATAAATGGGAGAATTTAATTGAAATGTAAATAGCTTTAAGTATTTAAAGAATGAAAATATACTTTCTATTCATTCAGCTATTTTCTTCTATCAACACTGCCTACTAGCTATCTAATATGCATAAGGCATCAAGGATAGAATGAAAATGATACATATCATATATCATTTTATTTCCATTGCCTGCAATATAGTAGGCAAGAAGCTGACTCAAAAATAACTACAAAGTGAAGCAGGAGGCTTAAAACTCCCCAGCAGTGAACCAGATTTGTTACATTAAGACTTTTAAAAAGTGGAAAATTACTTTTAGCCATGGAATCAGGGAAAGTGGCACTTGAGCTGGGTCCTCAAAGATAAGTGGGATTTAGGCATGCAGAAAGGAAAGGAAATGTAAGGCTGAAGGAACCATATAAATAGTGTAAACACAAGATGGGTAGAATGGTTGGTGAGTTGATCAGTATTCCTAGAAAATGAAGACTAATTGGAGCCTGACTGTAATCGAAATTCTTGAATGTCAGGAAACTGGACTCTGTGTATATGTCTCTGTCTGTGTGTGCGTGCACACATATGCACACAAACATATGTAGGAAGCATGATGAGGAAAATTACTATGGCTTTAATGTGTAAAATGGATTGTTAGGAGGGTCATGGTAGGATAAACCACATTCGATAGCTAGATGGAACAAGTTACTGACTTTTAGAAGTTGCTTTCTAAAATGTGAATTAAAGGTCCTGATTATAGGAAGTAAAGAAAGAGAAAGGAGAAGAGTATAGTTAAAGATACAAAAGCCTAATTTTTGTTGTTCCTCTTATTTCTCGGTGTCTACCCTTTATGCTGTATTTTCAAGCTTGCTTACCTTGCCTAAGGTTCAAAAATTACCTGAGCTCCTTCAAACCTTCCAAAAATGCCTCCTCTATTCCCATGAGTCATTTTTCTCCCATTGCTTTTGCATTCAGTACTTTAGAGCTATATTCCTCATACTTGCAAAGATAATGTGAAGTAACATAACAAAGTCATTAGTTAATTAAGGAGAAAAGAGAGACCTGTACATTTTTCCTAAACCACAGTCTTTCTAGCAGCCCCTAACAAAATTTCAAAATAGCTGTTAAAAGAATTCATAACTTAACTATTTTTAGGTCTGCGTTCTTTTTCTTTATTTTCTGACAGTTTTAAGTAAATGCCAAGAAAAAGAAACAAACAAAAAGCACTGGACGTAAAGCAAACTCCTAAAGGCAAAAGGAACAGAATCAGGAATGTGGGCAATTTGCAAAAGAAAAAAACAAAGAAAACAATCCTTACATAAGGCAAGGCAATGTTATACAAAGAGAAACTCATCATGCTTTTTAATTAAATATAAGCAGATATCCTTTATACACACTGGATTTGTAAAATTAGGTCAAGAAAGTCTGAATTTAGAGGTTGTCTTTCTTTTGATATAGGATGTGTCATATATAAAAGCTCCATGGGATCTCAGAAGAGGTTTTTATTGTAACAAGTTTTTGTGAGATTTCAGATTTGCCTTGAAGTGACATGGGAAATTGGCAATTACACTAAGTTCTAAAAGGGAAAGCATACAAAAGCATTTGAAAATGCTTATTCAGCATGGTTTTCAGTTTGCCTTGTTTGTTGAACCAATAGATGGAGTAGGAAGATCTGTGAGTTCACAAAGATTGAAATGTAGAGCATATAACCATCATGCACATAAAGCTTTTGTAAGCCCTGCAGCTACTATTGCAGATTATGCTGCAATTGTGGTTTTATGTGAACTGGGCATAATTGGTCATCAGCACAAAAAGCTTATTGAATGCTTGCCTTGCGCACTTAAATTTGCCGGGTTTGATATATATCTGTGCAGCGGGTAGCAGCTTAAACTCCCTCGCACAGCAATATTTTTAAGATGGAATATACAGAGAACATTCTAGAGAGGGCCTGTTGTGGAGAACCCTGCTATGAGTTGGCATTCTTTCAGCAGCGCTTTATAAAGTACCCTTTCTGTACTTAGCTTCCCAGGTTCATTGCCAGATTGCCTCATCAAACCATTGCTGTTTCTTCTTTCTACTTTTTATTTTTTCTTGGAAAATAAAAATTAACTTCCAGAAAATTTGCAAGAATAGTACAAAGAACTCTCATATGCCCTTAACTTATTGCACCCAGTTGTCATGTCTTTGTAATGCCCTCAGTCTGGGACGGTTCTTCAGTCTTTTCTTAACTTTCCTGACTTGATATGTGGAGGCCAGGCATTTTGTATAGTGTTTCTTAGTTTTGGTTTGTCTGATATTTCCTCATAATTAGACCCATTTTACATATTTGCTTTTGGTCTGGAATGTCAGAGAAATAATGCTCTGTTTCTCCCATTGCATCTTATCATACAATATTGACAGTTCCCATTTTATGATGATGAATTTGGTTAAGATAATGTTTGCCATGGTTCTCCACGATAGAGTTACTTTGCTCCGTTTTTATTTAATCAGTATTTTTGTGGGACGTATGTAGAGACTATGTGTAAAAATTGTATTCCTTAATTTATTTTTACCCATAAGCATTAGTATCCATTGAGATTTTGTTACCTGAATTAATAATTTATTGCAGTGGATGTCAAATGATTTCTAATATGATCATTCGTCCTAAATTATGCACTATTCTACTTTAAGAGAAAGATTTCTCTCTCTCTCTCTCTCTCTCTCTCTCTCTCTCTCTCTCTCTCTCTCTCTCTCTCAATTGTATGGATTAATGGGTTGCTATTGTATTCAATGGAATATACTCCATTGATATGATTTTATCTTGATACTTAAATTTTGCCTGATTCAGCCACTGGAAGTGCCGTCAAGCGGACTTCTCCCCTATTATTTTTTGAGAATTTCTTTTCTTTTCAGCTCTGGCTGAAGATCTTGCAGGCTGATCTTGTACTCTCACTGCCTTGGCTTCAGCTTTTACCTAAGGAGCCCTGATTTCCTTTTGTGGAGAGTGATATATTTAGAAACCAAGATCTCACTGCTCTTAAGTTTTTCTAAATGGTGAAGTTTATATAGGTACACACACTTCGATATCATTATCTCAATATTTGTTTTTATATATAAATATTATTATATTATTGGGCCCTGGCTGTCACCTGTCTGCCTTCCCCCGAAGAAGGAGAGAAGAAAACAAGCCCATTGCTGGTTTTGGAAAGGCAGTTGCTTTTCATTCCCGTTTGTTGTGCTTATAAAGCAGGGACTACAAGGCCATTCATTAAGGTTGACTCAAACCAGTTCTATTTGTATCAACATGTATGACTATAATCATGTCAAGATGAATCCACAGAGAGATTATATTTTTAATATAATCAATATGCAAACCCACGTTTATGAAATTGGAAATTTGAAGATTGATAGTATCTAGGGTTTCTGGCTGAGTTCCTTTAAATGGCACGCACATATAATAGCTTCTTTTTCTTAGGAGTAAAATTTAAGGTAGTAAAGCGTAAAGTTTGGGGTACACCAGTGGATATTGTCATATTCAAATACTGTGTGTCATTAACAGTAACAGTAACTGAGCTGTCTATCAGCTGAGAGGAACTCAATGTTAATAAAATACTCAGTGTCCGGAGGCATGTGGATGGAGTTAAGCTGTAGGGTAGTGGTTAACAGAACAGGATTGATAGGCAGCAGGTTTAAGTGTGGGTTAAGTATCTACCAGCTTGTTATGTAGGGCAAAATGTTAAATCTCTAGAAGCCTTAATTTATCTACATATGAAGCACCTACATTACAAGTTTCTTAATCCATTCAGGCTGCTATAAAAAAAATGCTGTAACCTGATTGGCTTAAACAACAAACATGTATTTCTCACAGTTCTGAAAGTCTGGGAAGACACTGGCAGATACAGTATCTGGTCAAGGCCTCCTCCTGGATCATAGGTGGTCATCTTCTCACTTGGCAAAAGGGGCAAGGGAGCTCTCTGATGGTCTGTTTTATAAGGGCAGTCATACCATTCATGAGGTCGCCACCCTCATGACCTCCAGAGGCCCCATCTTCAATATGATTAGATTACATTGGGGATTAAGTCTCAACATATGAATTTGGAGGGGAAATACTTAACCCATAGTAATAGGATTATTGTGAAGTTTGAGTGATAGTCCATAGGTAAAACACTAGGGATAGTATTCGGCATATAGTAACTGCACATAAACAAGAAATAGCTTTTGTGTTAATCATTTCGTGAAGTCTAGACTTTTAACCACTACAACTCTTAGTAGCAGACACTCTTGTTAGAACTCTGAATTCAATGGCATTTTTGCAATGCTGTATCTTATAGCTGTGTCTTATTGTTTCGACAGGTATTTGTAACATGTTGACATGTTGTAAATGCACAGTAAGATAGTGTGCACAGGCCTGTATCTGCTAAATATTTTGAAGGATCATCATGATACTCATTTTTTTCTTTTCAAGTTAAGATGAGGAAAATGCACTACCAGTTTATGTGGAAACAGTGAAGGAAGCCACTGCCCTGTGTCAAAGTGTCCCTTTTGGTTAGAGAACACTATTAATTTTAAAGTCTTTATAAATTATTTCATGAATCAATCCTGAATTCTTTTATTTTATTGGAATGAAGCATGCACGAAAATAGAGGAAATGTTGGGAATCTTCGGATATCTAACTGAAATTCTTTGATCATATGTGTATATCTTACATCTTTACCAGTTAGCAGTGAGTGTCCCTCTAGAGACTGGAGTTAAAATCTGATTCTGTGTAATGAGGTGGAATTCCTGGATAAATGGATGGCTTATAACATATGTAGAGCAGAGATCTGGATCCATTTAGATGTGTATACCAATCAAAGATGACTTCTGAATCCTTTTTATAATTATTTGAAGATTAACTTCTCCATGTTGCTTTCTTTGGTCAATCTGTTTCCCTATCAACACTACTATAGGTAACTTATAGGGAATACCATGGAAGATACACTCAAGAACTTAAAAATAAGGTAAATAAGACTGTCTCTTGTGACTTAAAATAAAAATACGTTAAAGAGTGAATCAGCCAGAAATATGCACTGCCAGATTAAAAAATAAAATGAAACGATGGCTTCTAAGACAAGACTGAACTGTCAGAAGCGTGAATACTTTTATAAAAGAGTGTCTCAGGCAGGGGGAGTGGGGACTTAGGCAAAGGAATTTAGTCCTACGCCTCATATATTAGGGAAGATAGCCATAGTCAGCTCCTGAGGAATACTTTTTAAGATGTTTGTTTGGAGCAAAGCAAAAACTCAACTCCCAAAATACATCCTGAATACTCTTTTGCTTCATACAGGTTTTCTTAGAGGGAGATACTGTGAATGTTTATAACTAAACGTGACCACAAGCATTCAGGTTCCTGTGACAGCTGCTGGCCTTGTTCTCATAAAAATCAATTGGCATTAGGCTTTAGACAACCATCTCAGCGAACTACTTAATGTGACTCAGCTTCTAAGAGACCAGTCTGTGAATACTGAGGCTGCGTGACTATAAGCCAATCCTGGCTCACAGCCAGCTCACCAAGGCAGCTTTCTTGGCAGACAGCCAGTAAACTTTCCCTGGGGTCTCCAATCTCACTACATACTCTCCTTTTGAACTTCTTTGGCAAGTAATCAAAATCCTTAGAACATTTCAGTGCAATTTATTCCCCTTTATTCATAGACAGCACACTAAGGAACAGGTCAGGGAGATAGAGTGGCCCACAAAAAAACAGGCCCAAGTAGAAGAATAGACTATAGTGGACTTTAGAAATGAGTAGGGAGGGACAAGGAAATTCTCCTAGAGTTAGACAGCTTTGGAATGTCCCCGTCATAAAGAAATGCTTACTTCCCTTGATGGAAAACTTTTAATATGTTGATTGCTTCTTATGCTAGAGAAGTTTGATGAGTCATGGGTGACCGCAATTTCTATTTATTTCTGTCTTCTTGGTTAATTTCAGAGCACATTCAGAAAATGAAGGTACATCATTACCATCTGCTGACTCCTGTACCAGTCCTACTAAGCTGGATTTATCATATAGTAAGACTGCTAAGCAGTGCCTGGAGGAGATATCTGGTAAGTGACCTAATTGATGGGTAGGTCAAACCTTAGAATCTTGTTCATCTCTCCATAAGTCTTTTTATTAAGTTGTATTTATGCTATACTGTTTCTCTTAAGCATAAATGGGCTGTGTACACCTCATGGTTCAGGGATTCTTAGATATTTGACTGGTCTGCTTAGGGTTACCTCTTTGTTGCTCTGTAAAAATGGTAGTGCTTTCAGAGGCTGAGACTTTAAGTCATTATTGCCCTTGGTCACGTTGAATGCAATTGGGGGTAAAAAAAACAATAACAAAAAATCCTAGAGACTCTTCTATTGTAAATCAGGCAGCCGTTGAACATATTTGGAGATTTAAAACATATTGAGGATCAGGTGTCCATGTACATTTTTCGTAGCCAATCTAACCGTGTTCTGTCTTTAATTCTGTATTTAGAACATGTCTACATGGTGACTACAAATATGTGTTCTGGAAATAAAACGTCTAATTATGGAAATACTTTAATATATAAATAATGTAACAAAAAATGACATACGCATACAATGTAAGAAAAAAAAAACATATGGGATGGCTGGTTAGCTCAGTTGGTTAGACTGTGATGCTGATAACACCAAAGTTTCCGGTTCTGTCCCCCCATGGGCCACTGTGAGCTGTGCCCTCCTTAAACAAACAAACAAAACTATATATATAATATATATGTACATATATATGTGTACATATATATATGTATATGTATGTGTGTAAATATATATATATATGTGTATGTATATATATATATATATTTATATACCCCAGACAAAGTTTGTCAGATATTTAAGTGTATAAAACAGGACTCTCATCTTTAGTCTAATGCTTTTTCTAGGGTTCAGGTAAACCTAGGCATGTATGAAAGGCCTTTTGTGTAATTTTATTATGGTGTTTCCCTGAAAATAAGATCTAACCAGGAAATAAGCCATAGCATGATTTTTCAGGATGCTCGTAATATACAATAAGCCCTAATGCATCTTTTGGAGCAAAAATTAATATAAGACCCAGTCTTATTTTCAGCGAAATATGGTCGGGTTTATTTTATATTATGAGCATCCTGAAAATCATGCTAGGGCTTATTTTCCAGTTAGGTCTTAGTTTTGGGGAAACATGGTATATATAGGTCTATATTCATGAAGAACTATGTAAGCTTTTAGCAAAATACACTGCTCCTAAAGGGAAAGAGAGTTTAAGAACTTTTTATCTGTTTCTAAGTATAAGAATGCATGGAGTAGAAGTAAGTCTGTGTTCCAGAAAATCTCTGGCTTAACCCTTGTAGGTTCCAAAGAAAAAACTTAAAATAACTATTTAATGAAACAAATTACACTAGTAATCCAAGGATTCCAAGTATTGCTCTGAAGCTCATGAAAATAATCATATCACAAATTTGGGGGTTAAGAAACATCTTACATCAGCATGCTTGGAAGACTTTGGCAAGCATTAGCCATTACTGCAATTCCCACCAATGGATAATGACAACAGTGACAGCACAATATCCCAGGAATCCTTTCGGAATTCATATCAGTGATATCATTAGGCATCAAAGATTTCATGTGGTGATTACAGCGAGCCAGTGCGGGGGAGGGGTAGAAATGGTAATGCAAAACATAGCTATGGGAATGGCATTTGCAGATTTTTCAAATACTTGGGGGGAGTGTTAGCTTTCCCATCGCTCCGGAGAGCCCATGGTCGTCATGATGATGGATATCTGCATTTTGACTAGATACTTTTTAAACCTAGTGTGGCATGAAGATGCATACACTTCACATATTTCTTTCCTTGTGAATGTCTTCAATTAGTATCAAAAGGCCTATAAAATACTAGAGTTCAAATGGTAAGGAAAAATGTATTTAGTACAGTTTGAATTCTAATATTTACATGAATTTCACAAAGAAACATTGTTTATTTTCCTGAAATTAATATATCACTGAATAGCTCTGATTAAATATATGTGATTTTTTTTCTCCGGTTTCCTATTTTACCATTTGATCATTTTTTTCATATTTCAAGTTAATATTTTCATTTAATGTTCTGATGTTTTAATAGAATACTACTTAAAAGTGAAATATAAACTAGACTTATATAATATAATAATTTAATTGTATATTGGAATGTATAATATTTTAGCAATAATTTATTATATAGAATCATAGATTTGAGTCTATGATTTAAATAGGAATATAATAAAAGAAAGAAAACAGCAAATAAATGCTGAAATGAGGCTTATCTGATTTTGTCATTTAATTTAGCCAGTATTGGGGTAGTAAAAATTTCTCTCAGTGCAAACTTGAGATTTCATGGGAGAAAGATGGTATTTGTTTATGGTTAGTAAGCTATATATTGAGTGCCATAATGTGAGAAATCTGGATGAGGGTGTACAAGTACCAGTGATGAGAGGATGACGAGCATACTCTGGACTTTTTTCCAAAGATCTTGTCTTCTAATCCCTCCCAAGCTACTTACATTCATGGTCATACCCTAGATCTGGGCATCATTAGAATCTGCAGCTTCTCTATAACAACTTTCATGCACCCCAGTGTTGCTGATTACAACCTCCTAGCTTTTCAGGGTTCTTCCTTTTATTCCTTCACTCCACCAGTGGTCCTACTAGGATTACCAATTCATTGATTTCCACCACCTTTTACTGACACCAAATTCTACATATTCTTTCTATCCGCCCCTCTTAAATCAGCTGAATCCTTGTGGTAACTGAATGCAATTTTGCTTTTTCATACACCCTTAACTCCCTTGCTTCTTTTTCACTTCATTATACTCATTTGAGGAAATCACAGACCTGGTTACATTCAGCTCTGCACCTAGTCCATACCAGCAATGAATCAACCTGGAGTAAAAGGCATCACATGTTGATATGACTCACTATACCTTCATGACGGCCAATCTCAAGTGCATATTTAATACTGCTCAGGAATCATTCCATATTTCTCCGGTCCATTTACTCTTTTTTGTAACATTATTTTCTTCTCAAACCTACAACACCACTTGTCCCATCCTTTCTCTTAACCAATGATCTTGCTGTTGCCTTCACTGAAATAACTTAAAGCAGAAAGAAAAGAATTTTGCAACCCCCTGCCATGACATCTACTTACCTGTGTGCAATATTTATACCCATTTTTTTCTCCCTTTCCTTGGATTACTTTTTCTCCTACCTCTCCCTCTCCACCAAATCATTCTCTTGAGCCCACAGACTGCTACTATTTCTCCAATCTTAATTAAAAACAAATAACCAAACTTTTCTTGACCCCTTCCACAGCTTTCCTGCACTTTCTGATTTCTTTTGTTGCTAGTACAGCTTCTACATTCTGGCTGCTAGAGAAACCACAAACCAGATGAGCACTTGATGTATTGCCAAGCCCTACCTTAGACTGGCCCACAGGATGTTCTTTCAGAGACAATGTGAGATATGGGAAAAGGAGTATTTTAGGAAGTAGAACAATTAAGTCTGGCCCCTGAACTGCCATTATTTAGTTGTTTGAATTGCCCCTTGGCTCCTGTTTTTGCGAAGTGATTATTGTGATGCTTAATAAACTCACGGGATTATTGTGAGCTATGGTTTTATTCTCCCATCCGTCTTTTCAGTAGTCATCATCTGGTACATTATACATGCCTGGCATGCCAACCTTTGGGAAAACAAACATGACTAAGATATGAGTCCTCCTATGGAAGAATAAGAGGAAAAATAAAACTGTAAAACCACAAATGATTGAATTACTACACATAAGAGAACAGCTATCTTAGCTGTCAAGAGTTATACAGGGCTTAAAAGAAGGTCAAACATGTAGGTATATTGTAGAATTCTAATGGACAAAGAAATCAGGGAATGATATTTCAGGAAGAAACAACTTCAGTTGAAATAATTTGGAAAAAATTCTACTTATCTTTTTATTTTCATTAGTTTCTTATTAAAAGACAGGGAATTTCTCCTAAATTTATTGAGATGTTGGTAGCTCATGGGTTTTCTGTAACCTGAAGTTTCAATGCTATTCCTGTTGTTGAACTTGTTTTGCTAGTGGTTAGTGCGAGAGCCTCACTGAGGAGTAATTCTGTCCTGCTCCCCAAGTGAAATAGCCTTAACGATATAGAATTCTGATGGAGTTAGTCTTGACAGGGTAAGATCCAGGTTTTGTGAATTTTTGAAGCCTATACAATTTGGGGGAGTCTGAAAATAATATAAAACTACAAAATTGTATACAGTGTTTAAGAACAGGACTGAAGCAAGTTAGGAGTTCTATATCTTAAGCACCATTGGCTTCACCATAAGCATACCTTGATATCTTGGTACAGTTTTGCCTGATTAGCTTCCATTGCTCAGTCTGCTAATAACAGCATCTTGATTTTTTTTCCGGGATCGGGCGACCATAACCCCATCATTCTCTGTTCATGTGGGTCAACTGAAATTGACCCAAGCAGATCCAATCAGAATAAGCCATTCCCTTGACCACAGTGACACTCAGGAATGGACATGTGACCCAACTCAGTTCACTCAAAACCAGTGAGAATCAATCCAGAACCTTTCCTGAGACTATTAGGAAAGAGACACTCTCTTTTTTTCACTAGACCTGAAGCTAATCAAAAGATAGCTTGGAGCTGCCGGCAGTTACCTTCACCCCCAAGTGAAACAAGCATAGAGGATACACAACCTAAAGCAGGAGAGAATGATCTCAAGGTCTTGTTGAAAGTGTCTGAGCCCCTGAATGAGCCATGTCTGAAACTATCCCGCTTGCGTTCCCTTCAGTTTTCTGTTATGGTACACAGGGAAAAATCCTTTTTTGTGCTTAAACAATTGGGAAAAGTATCCCTATTACATAACCTGTGAGAGGAATGACATGTAACTATGTGTGTCATTGTTAAGGAGCACATTGAATGACTCACACTGCAAAGCAGATTTGTTAGAAGGATTCACTAAGTTAGCTGGGGACCTTGCTGTTTATACTTTCATATATGCAGGAACTACGTGAAGTTATATAAAATTGTCTTCAAGATTAAATGGTAGTGGAAACTAAAAATGTAGTTAAGTATGATATGAAGATAAGCATCAGAAGAGTGACAGTCAATAAAATGGTAAACCGGAGAAAACTCAGGACTCACAAGCAGAGACCTTATAGCCCTTTGAAGTCCTTATGTATATAATTCAAGTTTCTTATTGTGTTTCATGTTCTTAGGGTGGAAACCTAGTGATATTTACCTGATCTGAAGATGGCGGGTCCATTAATTATTACATATAGGTGACCTGTAGTATGTAATTTGTGGCAATGAGTGAGTGAGCTTCTTGCTTCTAGCCTATCATTTCAAATTCAAGCCATGACCTCGACATTAGAAGTCTGGCTGAATTGACAGTTCAGATTTTACAGCTTTGGCTTGGGTTTGTTTCATTCTTGTATTCATTGACAAAAAGAATTTGGCCTCAGAGACCATCCTTCTCATCAAGTGCCAAATGTACAGTGAGCTTTATTTGTCATTGCACTGAAATCACTCAAGAAAGTTTTTAGATTTTTTTTTTCTACACAGGTTCACACTTGCCCTTTTTCTGCATAAAACAATCTACCAATATGTATGACATTTGTTTAATACACTTTTTGACCTTTATCTAGAATTTATATTCAACTGAAAAACATTAATAGATGCCAGACTGACTCAGTATCAGCAAAGCCGGCTTGTCATTTGTTAAAAAAAGAAAAAGTAATAATTGGATGAATTAAGGAAGTCATTTTAGAAGTATTTTGTTTAAACAGAGGGATAAGCCAATGGTTACATGTGTTTTTTCTGACTTACCAGACTTTGTAATGAATAATGAGAAATATGTAGTGTTTAAGACCTTTGCAAATGATCATTTAAGTTGCCTTTTTCTTGAATATTTTATAAAGATTAAGAAGATCGGCTCAGGCAAGTTAAATCAGTTTAGATCTTTTACTTAAATAGCCACTCAATAATTATGTTTACCAAAGAGCTGGAATGCAATCCTTTTCAGAACAGCATAGTAGCTATACTTTGTTTTAGTTCTTGGCAAAATTAGAGTAATTCATATTTTTAGTGTTGATTGGGATTATTTATCTCCTATTCATTGAGGCTTCCTCCTCTACCTTGTGTAACATACATTTATATGTGTGAATACAAATAAATATAAATACACTCATTTATGAACACACACTCAAAGCAAGCATAGATAACTACCTCTAGAGAAGCAATAAGTAGGTTCTCTGCTCTTGTTCAGGATAAACTTATGGACCGATGTTTCAGGGGAAAACATTGCTGTAATTACAAGTTGACGACAATGTCTTTAAACAAAGAAACTAACAAAAATACCCTTTTGATATTTTCTCTGTTACAGTTTTTTTCTTCAAAATAACCAGCCCCTCCTTATTGGCTCCACTGGACTTAGCTCACTCTTTCCTGGGTTCATCCCTGCAGAAAGACTATATTTCCTGGCACACTGAATCAGTGTGGACCATGTGACTAGATTTGATCAATGAAATGTGAATGAAAATATGACATGGGCCATTCCTGATCAGAAGCTTTAAGAGCCATTGCTTGGATCTCTCATCTCTTTTTCCCTCTGTC
The DNA here is from genome assembly GCF_004115265.2 of Rhinolophus ferrumequinum. Taxonomy (NCBI): domain Eukaryota; kingdom Metazoa; phylum Chordata; class Mammalia; order Chiroptera; family Rhinolophidae; genus Rhinolophus; species Rhinolophus ferrumequinum. The sequence continues at coordinate 72,011,411 of NC_046293.1, forward strand.
GTGAGAGCAACATGTGTCAGATTGGAGTTTCTCTCCTAGCCTGGGTCTTACCCTGTTTCCCCGAAAATAAGACCTGGCTGGACAATCAGCTCTAATGCGTCTTTTGGAGCAAAAATTAATATAAGACCTGGTATTATATTATATAAGACCCAGTCTTATAGTAAAATAAGACCTGGCATTATATTATATTGTATTATATTATATTATATTATATTATATTATATTATGTTATATTTATTATATTATAAGACCCGGTCTTAAATTATAATAAAATAAGACTGGGTCTTATATTAATTTTTGCTCCAAAAGACGCATTAGAGCTGATGGTCCGGCTAGGTCTTATTTTCAGGGAGACACGGTAGACGATGCACATTATAACACTAATTTATGTAATTAACAGATCGGGCATTTCCCTTAGTTCATTTTTCTGAAGTGAAATATCAGGATTAATTTAATCATATTACTTCAGAAAAGGGTAGGGATTTATATGTAAATTTCAGTGTCATGTGAATATTTCTACATATTTCTCCACTTTTCCCTTTTTTAATAAGGAATTCTTATGGGCAGAAAAACCTCGAAAGTTTTTCTTTAAATATTCTTTCCTTAGCTCTCAGATGTCCATATGGTATCAATTATACCTGATAAGTGTATTTTAAAAGTTTCTAAAATCAGAATTTTGGGGCAGTGGCATAGTATACACAACCGGTACAAAATACATGATATTTGTCTTATTAATTTTCTGTTTTTATCAAACTATTAAAAATAAAGGGCTGTTTATGCTGCAGTAGGTTTATGGAATAGACTAGGAAAAATGCTCAATATCAAAAGATTTAATGTGCATCTTATGTTTTTTTTTGTCACATCATTATGTGCTACACACTTGGCCATAAACTTTCAATTATATGCTTTGAGTGAAAATATTGGGAACGAACCGTGTGTGTGTGTGTGTGTGTGTGTGTGTGTGTGTGTGTGTGTTTGGCTATTTTTTATAGAAAGAAATTGTGATTTTTATTGTCACATTAGGATTTTCCTAAATAGTTCAGAATAAAAAGCCCTTGAATTTGTTCTGTAAGAGCTGAGGGGGTCTTTTCCTTTAAAGCATTATCTGTCAGCTGGTGGAGAGTGTCATGCTCCATTTTTTAGGTCCTTTACATTCTTCAATTTGATTTGTGCTTTTACAGCACAAATCCCAACATTCAGAAGGCAGGTCTGCATGCTTCAGCTGCCTGGAGCTATAGAGAATGAGTCTGTCATTCTCGGTGTCGGGAGTGTGTGTTGTGTATGTGAGTGTTGTATGTGTGTGCGTGCGTGTGTGTGTGTGTGTGTGTGTCCGTATTTGAGACGGGGTGGCCAAGAGTGATTTACATGTGCATAGGGTTAATAGTGCAGAATCTCATTCAGGCTTGGCTTTGAAACCTGTGGCATTCTAGGCTGGACAGCCGCTTCCGTGCCTGTTTTCATTTAGCAGTATCTTGGCTGCCATGGCAGCCAGCAGCATCCACTGCAGCAGCAAGGAAGAGCCATAGATCTGAGAATGCAGGTGGAATACTAAAATGCGAGGCGCTCGTGCAGGGCTGGGCGTCAGTGCTCTTACTGCTCTTTAGGGGCTCTGATGCAGAGGCTGTACGTGCTACACTGTGTCAGCTCATCTAGAGTCACGGGCTGCAGACCTAAATCAGTAAAGGGCTGGTGATAGGTGGACCAAAAAAAGAAAGCTAGAGACATCGCTGGTGTTTGACTACCTCGCGTCTGGGAACAGAGAAGCAATAGAGGGAAATGCGGACCCATCACCCTGCTGAGACATGCGATTGGAGGAAGATGGGAAAACGTAGTTGGATTCCTGTGCTACTTTTCAGCTGGAGCAGCGTCTTTGGTGAACTCTTTTTCTGCTTCAGATATGTTCAAGAAAAATGTTTGTAAGTAGTACTGATGAGGGGGGTGAGGTGGCAAGTTAAATTGTAGCCAGCTAATTAATTGTACTGTCTTCTAGATATCTTATATGAATGTTTGAGCTTGCCTGGGCTTTTAGTGAAGTGCACGTGTTAATTAAAACCAAAAGGGCTAGTTGCCATCTCAGTGCAAAAAGACAATATGAAGTCCAATTGAAAAGAAGAAACCACCAGAAGAGCCATGCAGAGGCCGGCTGAACTCTCTGTGTTTCGGGGAAAAGAAGTCAGGAGAAAGGGAGCTTGCCTTCAGAAACAAAAGTCTCTGACCAATCTTGCCCTCACCAGTGAGGGGGAGAGGAGACCCACTGTGCGCATTTCTAACTGGTTTGGGAATGCGGCAAAGGCCAGCCAGAGAGAATCCCACTATGCAGGGAGGAGCTCGCTGTCCAAATTCCTGTCGAGGTCGGTTCAGTCCCTGTACCACACCAGCACTTCAGGGGCCTGGAACCTCCTGCCTGCCAGCCAGTCAGGCACTGAGGGCTCAGAGGATTGGGCTTCCAGAAGAGGCTTGGAAGGTGAGAGTGATGAAGATAGCAGGTCCGAAGATGAAAACGGGTCCTCCCTGCCAAGCAGCATCAGCAGGAGCTGGGCGGAAGAAGAGGGAGAAAGCTGCCTGCGGGAAGGCACAGCTCATCTGGATGAGGACGTGATCCTGACAATGCTCGGTGATCTGGAACAGGCACTTTACACTGACTTACTAGGTAAGTCGGGTTTGCTCTTAAAACCAGGATGGAATTTTAAGAAGCTGCACGTTTGCCTTAGCCAACTGTCTTCCATTCTTATGACTGATTATTTTTTAAACTATAGTTACTTAAAAAAAAAACAAAAAACTTTTTTTTTAATTCCTTGTTTCTTGAAATTATTTTTGTTGTAAAGCTGACCTATGGTAAACAATTGTGAAGTTGATTTGGAGCAAGTAAATAGCAGCGATGTGGCCTGGACATTATTCGCCTGGTGTCCGTACATTCTAGATATCCATAAATATTTGGTTACTATTTTAAAACCCCAAACACGTTTTTTTACTTAGTCATTAATAGGGCGTTTTTATTCAACTTCCCTCAAGGTAATCTCACCACAGGTAGCTAATGAAGAAGGAAGGGCCTTATGGGTAAATTTTCTCTATAGCCGTTTGCTCTGCTGCCTCAGTCGTACCTGAATAGATGGCTCTTGTTTGTACCTCAGTAACAAGCACCATGAATTTTAGTAACCTTCTCAGAAATGCAGAGGCCTCTTCTGACAGCTTTACTCACAAACTTTTATTTATTTATTCGTTTGTTTGTTTGTTTGTTTTGGTGCTTGGCACAAAATACTCATGAGTGTGTACATTAGGACTATTTAAACTACTATATAGATAAGGGTGAAATGTTGTTGTACTTTACAAACTAGATCTTTTTGATGACATGAGCCTCGGTAGCAACTTGTGACATAATCTTTAATTAACTAGATATGAAGATGTCAGAAGTAATTCTTCAGTTGCATAATTAAATTTTAACTGTCAGCTTTGCCGCTGGCCCAAATAAGTAAACTGTATACATTTTAATTTTTATATCTAAACTCAGTGCCCTACTGAAGTATATTTACATCATACAGTTCCTATTCAAAAAGTCACAAGTATTAAACCAGTGAACACATCATACTTTATGTCAATGTGTATTTCCACAAAGGACTCCTTAAATTTGAAAGAATGAAATCTGCCCAGTGATCTCTTTGTTCCTGACTCATACAGCTGATGCTAAATATAGGTTTTTTTATTCTCTATATAGACCCTGCTCTTATAAGATGTTTTATGAGATTTTTCTGGAATCTTAGTGAAACAGCTTTAGAAGAAGAAAGCTTAGAAAGACATCAGAGGCAAATAGTGCTCGTTTTTAAATATTAGTTTGGCTTTAAAAGTGTAATGTTTCCACAGTAGTGGGGAAGAGTGGTTTCTGAACCTGAATAGACCAGGTGCTGAAGATATACTTCTTCACCATTGTGTGATTTCTGTGATAAACTGCTTCTCACAAAAGACTTGAGTGCGGTACAAAGGCAAGAGAGGGAGTTTTAATCCTTAACAATCTTTTTCTCTTTTCTTTTCTTTTCCTTTTTTTGTTTTTTTATTTGATCTTCTGGAACTATAGAATCAAATAATATTTATCTTTTGCCTTTAGAGTGGTGGCATTTATTCTTGTTCTAAGTACCTCTTATGGAGTATTTTCAAAGATATAAAGAGTGCCTCCCCCAACAGTATTTGTCGGTTGCTCTGTTAAAGTATAGCACACTATGGGTGGGTGTCTCTGTGACACACGCCTTGTTGTACATAAATAACTTGGAGCGTTACTGTCACAGGTAATCTCTCAATAGAAGTGTGTGTGTATTCCATGGTTTGTAAACTGAGCATCTGCTTAGTGTATTTATGGGATTATTCTCTTTCAGGCGTTTTTTTCCCATTTATGCTAGTATTCAAAAATGTATGAGAAAGTGAGAGGAAGAGCCTATTCAAATAACTCTCATATGAATAATCATATCAGGATAATGAAGCATTTCAGTTTAATTCCCTAAGTAATGATGCATGTTAAATCCAAGCCCACAGCACACAGGGATTTCAGGATTTCTGCCACGTGCTGTGCTAGGTTCTGCTTCTGACTCAAAATGGCCTCTTCCAACTTAGTTTTTAGACAGGGTTCCTTGAGTTTCACTCTTTACTCTTAGATATCCTAATAAATCAGACACATTAGGGTCTGTGCTATAACTATATAGGAGACTATTTAAAAGGTAACTGTAAAGCTGCTAGCCATGTTTTGCTATTCCCCACCACCAAAAAAAATATCTAGCATAACCAGATGAGTTAAACATTTTCCATGCAAGTCACTGTTGGAATCATCCACAAAATTAGGGTTATTTCTCAAAATAAATCAGGAAGCTGTACTCTAAATAAAAACATTTGTAATGTGGGTGGTGTAGAGGACCTAATTCTCTGTGAATCAGGTTCATTCATATATAATTTGATTTCCTATTAAAGACAATAGTACTGACAGTGTTAATTACAATGTATATAAAATTAAAGCCTAAAGGAGCGTACAGATGAAATGACCCATCTGCCTCTAAGTAAAAATGCAAAAGCACCAAATTAAGCCTGTTATTCTGTTTCCTACTCATAGAAGAGACAAGCAATGAGAAAGCAGTTTGCACCAATGTTAAAAACTCAAAGTGGCAAATATACCATTCTACAAAACATGTGTAAACCCTAACTATCATGTCTGACACTTAGTAGGCTTCTTTCAGGCATAACAGTTGGCTTTGAAATTATGGAAGTGAGAGGGGATACTAATTTTTGTGACAAAGTAAATTTCTGGTGTGTAATGTTCTGCTAGCTTTTGTAACTAAATATTTGTTTTATTTGTGCTTCTACATTTGAGCTTTCCAATTGCAATTCCCTCCTCAGACCCCAATCCTCAAGACATCATTTATATACAAATTTACAGGTTATTTCTGACTTGTGCAATCTTTAGGGGGTTTATAAGTGCATTTAATTGTATCTTGCCTTTTGTGGGCTATGGAGAATATTTACTGCAATACATTTTATTTTGATTATTTTCTTTCATGATGTGAATGAGGCAGCAATTATGTTTTGCCCAACAAGTGCTGAGAGGAAAAGGTCCATTTATTTGTCTGATTGTTATGAGTGGTACAGTGTCATGAGTGGATATCATGAGAAAAACCAAAGGAGGGAGAGAGGTTATGGTTCTGAAAATATGAGGGAAGCTATGCAAATAAACAATGGATTCAATTGGAAGAATCCAAGGATCTAAGATGCCTGCTGGATTGGAAGAGAGAAATTTAAAAGGAGATGAAGATGTGGAAAAAAAAAATTCAGTAAAATGGAGTATCTGGAAATACAATATTCTTAAAGTTTATACAAAAAAGATATCGGAAATTATTCAAATATCAATGTTATTAATTTTATACCACTTGGCAAGTAGTTGAGATGTATCTTGATTGTAACATAAAAGTTCTCCCAAAGGGCGGGGGTCAGGGAGAGAGGACATGGATTGTCATATTCTAGGAACCTGTATAAGGTCGATGACTTGCGATCCTTCCTCCTTCCAAAAACAAAGATCATCTCAACACTCTCCTCCTTAAAGACTTCTTTCTCATCTGTTACCATCATTTAGACTCCAAGGCTTCTGTACTGCATGAAATCTTACATACTTACAAATTTTAATATTGGCTTTAATGCTTCTCCAATTTTTTTTTTCATTCTTCACTATTTCCTTTGCCCACTTTGAGTAAAATCTCTTCTTTACCTCTCCCTTTCCTTTCACTATAATGATATTCTTTTTCTGCCCTTTAAAATCTTCCTTATTGAGAACTGACTCTGGGTGGTGAGCACACAATGTGATATATAGATGATGTATTACAGAATTGAACACCTGAAACCTATGTAATTTTACTAACCATTGTTACCCCCATAAATTTAATTAAAGAAATATATATCTTCCTTACCAAACCCTACTTTTTCTTCAGGGTTCTACCAGATTATTTGGAAGTAAGAGGTAGACTTCTTTCTAGCCATTTCTCAAGTATGCTTTGTTACATTTATGAGGAGGATGGAAAGCATTTCCAGGGAGAATATGGTTAGAATCTAATGTGTTATTAACAGTTCTGAGTTTCAAAAGAATGTTAATCTATAAGGGTAAAGATTACATGACTCGAATTAGTATAGGAAAAGTTTATGCCATGTGCTTGAAAACACAACATGCCTTTTACTATTTCTTGAAAATATATTTACTTTAGGGAAGTTTTCAGTATTCTCTAAGTTTGAAATACTAATGCTATTATTGAACATATTTTAATCATTCAAATAATTTGTAAATTAAAAGGAAGAGATTTATAGACCGGCAGAATGGTGGTTGTCCAGGATGAGGAATAATGAACAGTGTAGTGATATTTGGCTGAAGAAGAAAATAGAGGAATTATTAGCAGTTGCTGTCTTCCAACACTTGAGTGACTGCTGTGGTAAAGATAGTGTAAAGTTGTTCAGTTGGTTTCAGAACCACTGAGACCACCTGGTAAAAGGTAAAGGGAGGCAAATTATTACCCATCCTTAGAAATATTTTCACAATTAGACCTGTCTCACGTTGGAAGGAAATGTCTCTTACTGGAGATGGAGAAGCTTTTCCAATCTTGGGGGTTTCAGGGAGAGGCACCGGCTATCTCCCAAGGGACACATAGACGAGCTCCCTCATTGGCTGAGAGGTAAGGTGAGACAGTCTCTGAAGGCCCTGCCAACTCTACAATTATATTACAAATGTTAAATTGGTGCATTTGTTGTGTATTTTTTAAAATCAGGAATGAATCCTAGGTAAGAAAATTAACATTGAATATCTGCCTATATTCTTAAAACAGATTATAGGTATGTATCTTGAGTTTTCATATGACATTCATAGGGGAATTTAATACATGCTATCTTCTACCTTCATTTTTCCTTCTCTTTTTCTTTTTCTTCCATCCCTTTTCCATTTCCTTCCCTTTCTTACCATTCCTTGCCTCCCCTTAATCCATCCATTCCAATTCCTCCCTTTTCTTTTCTTTTCTTCTTTTTCTTTCTTTCTTTCTTTCTTTCTTTCTTTCTTTCTTTCTTTCTTTCTTTCTTTCTTTCTTTCTTTCTTTCTTTCTTTTATTCATTAAAATTTTTCATCACTAAACAACCTCTCAAGTCTAACTTAAACAGAATAAAAACTATTTCCTCTACTCTCTTGCCATGTTATTATCCAGATGTGTCAGCTTCAAATGGCCACCGGCCTGGGAAGTATTGCATGGCCAAAAAAAAAACAAAATGTTTTAAGGGCACCTCTGTCTCCATTTGATAGATACTGGTTGTATAAGGCCAGCATTTATTTATCACACTGGCAGAACTGTTTGTTTAATGACCATTAAACATTTTCTAAGTTTAGATGCGTAGGACTTTACTGGAACTCTTTTGTCACAGGTGGATGTTTTGGTTCCCTGTAGATAGTACAGATATAACTTAAAATAAAGCCATCCAATGTTGTGAGTCTTGGTCTATGAGTCTAAGAAAATAAAAGACAAAAAGCTATTACTCCTGTAAGAAAAGATCTCCATCTTTTTATCTTACCTCAGAGTTCAAATGTATACTTGATGCATAAGGCAAGTTTATCTCAATTATTCTGAGTACACTTAGAAACAGGTAATTGCAGAAATAATTAGGATCCAAATAATTTCAGTGTATTTCCAAATGATTCTCTCAATTTGCAGTGATTAGGTGATAGACCTACAAAGTATTATTGTATTATCACCACCTCAAATTATTACTTGTAACAAACAGTACATTTGTTTCTGTTCACATTTTATTTGTAGAAAGAACAATTATAATTTTCAGATGGTAATCATTTGGAATTTCCTACTATCATTTTATATTTAAGAAAAATAATTTATAGTCCTTATATATGTATATAACTGCTCTCAGGACAGTAAACAGTATGAAAACAAATGTATTATTATGTTACTTTTCTAGGTGAAGACCCCGAAACAAGAAGAATGAGAACAGTGAAAAACATAGCAGATTTGAGGCAGAATTTAGAAGAGACTATGTCCAGTCTTCGTGGGACCCAGATAAGCCACAGGTTTTTCTCAGTTCTGCATATTTTTGGGGCCAGTAAAGAAAAAAGTTACAATCAAGCACTTAACGTCTTATAATGATAGAGAAGGGATTTTAGTTTTCCTTGCTATTTGCTCACTTAAATTTTATGTGACAGTCAAGTGCTTACTTTTCAGCACATGCCCAGGGAGTTTTTTTCTGCTGTCTATCCACCTTTTCTTCACTTTAATTTCCCATCCAAATTGAATTGGCTACTGAAACTACCACCATCACTACTAAGTGCATTTGCATGCTTCCCCTCAAGAACAATTATAGAAGTTGCAGTTGAAATGCATCTGGGAAGGAGTGTTAGAGAGACTTTTAGACCTTATTGTAGTTAACTTCCAGAATAGTTCTGGGGAGGCCACAATGGGGTAAATTAAATGTTTGTTGAGAATGTGAAACAGTATTTTGTTTTATCTAAAATGGAACAATGGCCTTTCTTTTGAAAGCAACAAACAGAACCAAAAAAATCTGCTCATGAATGCCCCTTTCCACAATTTGACATCTGCAGAGGTATTTAGAATCTCACTGTGAATATGTAATTTGCTTTCATGAAAATAGCATTCTTCTAAGAAATTATTCTCAATTCCAGCCTTTCCTGTCTTCACTATTCCTAGTCTATGGCCCCCAGTGAACCAGAGTATAGTTATGTCTCCATTTCATTTGGCAGCACCCTGGAGACCACATTTGACAGCACTGTGACAACAGAAGTGAATGGAAGGACCATTCCCAACTTGACAAGCCGACCCACTCCCATGACGTGGAGGTTGGGCCAGGCGTGTCCTCGACTCCAGGCTGGAGACGCTCCCTCCCTGGGTGCCGGCTACCCTCGAAGTGGTACCAGTCGGTTCATCCACACAGACCCCTCCAGGTTCATGTATACAACGCCCCTCCGTCGAGCTGCTGTCTCTCGGCTGGGAAACATGTCACAAATAGACATGAGTGAGAAAGCAAGCAGTGACCTGGACATGTCTTCTGAAGTTGATGTTGGTGGCTATATGAGCGATGGTGATATCCTTGGGAAAAGTCTCAGGGCTGATGACATCAACAGTGGGTAAGTGGCCCTGGTCCCAGGTCTCTAACAGAATGGTGTCAAGAGAAGTGGTCTACTGAGATGCGTTCATTATAAAAACGGCATATAAGTTAGTCACAGTCATTAGAAAAATGTAAGAATGCTAAGGTACTTAGGGTATTTCAGTTCCTCTCTTCTGCTCATTCATGAAAAGTAAAATATCTAAAATGTCTGTAAATTTTTTTCATGATAAGCCAATACGTTTCTCTGTTGTTAGCTCAGAGAAACACGTGCCCTGTGCCCTCTGTTTTTCAGAGTGATTTTTGCATGCTTCTTAAAGAACATATTTTATAGTGAAGGAGACAAAAGGAATTTTGCTGAGCTGCTTGATTTTTTTTTGTGTGTGGTTTTTTTTTCCCCCTTGTCATAGCTGTCTGCAACTGCTTTGAGGAACAGATATTTTACAGCATTATTAAATTCTGCACCTCTACTCTACCTTGAGGGAAAATCATTTTAGAGTTGAAAGCTTTTATGTATTTATTTTTGTGACAGTATCAGATTTGCTCTTTCATCATAGCCCCTGTTTTCCTACTGTTTCCTATTACATTCCAAGAATGCTGTGATTATAAAACTTTTAAAGTATTTTGGCAATTTGGAATACTTAGTTCAATCTGAGGGTGATTCCCAATGGAGGCAATAGGATATTTCTATTAAACCAACTTTTATTAATCATTGCTCTTTTGAACACTTCCTGTCACTTTGTTAAGTGCTTTAAAGATATTGATTCATTTGACCTCCCACTGCCAGCCCTTATGAAGTAAGTATTTTTATACTTGTTTTATGGATAAGGATAATTTTTATACTTGTTTTATGATCCTAACTGGCCCCAAATGCGTATGGAAAGGCCAGACTTGCGTTAGAACTCAGGTATGTGTGACTTCAAAACCCACACTCCATAATGCAGATAAAAGCTTCCCAATTAACCTTATCTGTATGTTTCATGTGAGTCTGGGTTTTGACCTGCTCTTTGTCCTTATACATCTGAAAGTACCAGTGTCAGAAATCATTCTTCTGCATGACTAACCATCCCTGTCTTCATTCATGAGAAGCTTGTTTGAAGGGTGACAGGACCTAAAAAATACAAAAGAATTTTCGATTATATTCATAGCTGTGCTCTGATACCCTGATATCCACCAGTCCATTCCAGGTAGGCACCTTACCTGGATTTCTAACAATTTAGAATTAGGGAGACAGATTATGGTCAACTAGGGTAGGAAGTAATTGAGTTGCCAGTGAAGTCAGAATGTCTAATTTAAATCCCTTTCTACCACTTGCTATCTGTGGACTCCTTGGGAGCTTAATTTATCCATATTATTTTTTGTCATCTATAAGGAGGGTGACATTGCAGAATCTCCATGAAATTATTCGGAATGAAAGAAATAACCCACAACATTGTACGTAGCCCAAAGTCTGTCGCAATATAAGTGCTTAATAAATTTATCATCATCACAAGTGCATTTATTATCATTAATAAATTAATCATACTAATTTGTGGTTGGTATTATCATTATCGTCAGTATTTAACACCATCTAGGAGAGAATACTTAGTTCAGGGAACATGATGGCCACACAAGAATATCTACGGCATGAACTTTCTCTTCCTTGTGTCTCCTCTCTTTCTTCTCCATTCTTTCCTCTTTCCCTCCAGTACCTTCCTTTCTTTTCTTTCTCCCTCTCGTTAAATGTGGGCATATATGTGTGTTCATCTTTTATATTCACTACTTGAATAAATATTTAATTATACACATATATTTATATATATATATATATATATATACACTCATATGTTCATGTGTACACACACATATGCAGTCAGTTACATTATTTGCAGTAATTATAAAGTCACCACAAATACTGAGTGAATACTGAAGCATTACTCCTGGGAAAATACAGACTTAGTTTCCTGCCAGCCTTTGGTCATAACATTTTCGTCAGTGGATCACGATGTAATCTTGTTTTATGTGCATATCAGTTTAAAGACACCTTATTTATTATTTAACACATATTTGTTGATTCATTACCATTGAACTCACGCCCAGCAGCTGTGCAACCCAAGCCTGAATGAAGCTTATCTAACACACATATTTTTCCCCGTAAGACCCACCACAGTCTTCTTACACTTAGTCACACAAGACAGCACCTCAGCCCTATTCCTGAAGGCCATAAACAGCAAAATCTCCAAAGGAAGCACAGAAATATGAAAAAAGGTATCTTTAAATAGACTGTGAAAAGGACACTTATTTGCAGTAGGAGAGCTGAAAAAGAAGGCAGAACGTCATCTTATTTGACCTCAGCTGGTAATGTCTGCATGGACAACTCACACTTTTCTCTACTCTGAGTATGTCCATAAATGACTGTGAAAGTGCTGCAAGTATTGATTTTGATGCTACAGATATTAGCAAGTAGGTAAATTTGCGAGTACGGAATTTATGAATCATGAAAATGAACTGTATGTATTTCCACATACATACAAGGCTTATCTGGAGACAGAAAGCATATCTTCGGAGCAGTTTACATCAGAAATCAAGGGGCATCCACAACGCAATGTGGGAGTAATTTCAAAAGGTTCATACCGATAAAATTTGAGTGAAGAGTTCAGAATAAAGAGAAAGCTCTAAATCCTGGAATGAAGTAGAAAGGAATGAATAAGAAAAGGAAATATTTTACTTCTGTTCCCTGATTTAAATAGCTATAGAGGGAAATATATTAAGAGAAAATTTATAAGAAAAGTGTAAGTATTACAGAAGATATGTCACTCAGCAAGCTTGACTGAAATATAATGTTCAGAACAGAGGGACAATTGAATTAGATGACATTCAAAGACCTTTCCCTTACCTCAGATTCCTGGAATCTGAATATTTAAAGCAGGAGTGTCCAAACCAGTTTTTTTCAATGTTTTTCACCAAGGGCCATATGCGGCAAAATACACAAACAGCCGGGCCACTCACTCGAGGTGAAGTACGTATTGCCTCACCTGGTTTATTTAAGTAAACTGAATATATTTTTGGAATTTGCTGCAGGCCAATTAACAATGGATCGCGGGCCGCAGTTGGCCCCTGGGCCGCAGTTTGGACACCCCTGATTTAACGGTACGATTTGAGGGATAAGGACTGTTGTGACAGGCTTCAGTAACATTAAGCTAACAGGTTTGAACTGTGGACTATAAGCAATGGAAAGCACTGATTGTCAGAGAAGATCACGTAATAGTCACGGAACACCACATGAGGATGGTAATGGCTTTTGAAAGGCCAGTTGAAGGGGCATCTGTAAAGTGGAATGAGGGAAGAAGGTCTGGGGGTAGATTTCAGGAATCTATTGCAAGAATTTTGGTCCAAGGTCATAAGTCCAGAAACATCGGAGGGGCATTGATAGAGCTAAAAGGAGGGGAAGAAATTGTTATGGGAGGTACCACAAAGGAAAAACTTACAGAAGCAATGATAGGCTACTGATAAGGGTGTATGAAGCAGAGAATTCAGACAAGATGCCCATTTTGTAAGCACAGGAGGTAGAAAATGATACTATTGCAGAAAATAGGTGCAGAGAATAATGATTTTTTTTTTTTCAATTTTGGTGAGAAAGCAGAGAGAGGAGATGATGAGTGTAGAATTAAAAATGCAAAGTCTGAGACAGTGGGATAAAGCAAAAGTAGTATCCAGGGTAGAGCTATAAGGGAGAGTGTGGTCTCATATCGGAGATAGTAGAAATTATGGGAGACATGAGGACCCCTGGGAAAAGAATAGAGAGGGAAGAGGGATCACGAGCTTATGTACGTAGCTATGTATTCAAAAAATATTTTCTGAGTTCATTCTATGTGTCAAGCAATATTTTAGGCACTGTATGTGCAGTGGTGAGTGATACTGTGATTCCCCGAAAATAAGAGCTACCCCGATAATAAGCCCAAGTTAAGATTGTCAGCCAGACGTAATGTAGCGTTTAGTACATTATGACGATGTTCCCGAAGATGACATGACTGTATTTGCATAAATGTAGATTGTTGTACATGAAAAAATAAGATATCCCCTGAAAATACACCCTAATGTGTCTTTTGGAGGAAAAATTAATATAAGATCTGGTCTTATTTTCGGGGAAACACAGTAGACACAGTGTCTGTCCACATGTAACTCACTAGTGTTTCTATATTTTTATAGGTGCTCATTTGTTCAGTAAATGAATACGAATATATACACATATGTATGTAAGTGTGTGTGTGTGTTTATATATTCTTAGATAAGAAGTTTTTTGAGGCAATTTTTTTTAAACAACTGATTTCTCCATATAATAATATATAGGTATAGAGGTACTTAGAAGCATTTTGTATTTTCCAGGTCTCTAGCTGTATTAGTGAACACTAAATTCTATAACAGAGAAATCTCAAAATCTCAGTAATTTAACACAAAGACGTTCATTTCTCCTTTGCATAAAACCTTCATTGGTATTTCTGACCTCCGGATGGGGAATGCCCACCATACAGTCTTTCAGAGACTAAGGTGGATGGTCGGTAATTCTGCTTTTATCCAACCAGGTTTCCAGTGTCACATTGGGCATTGATATTCAACAGGCAGATGGCAAAGAGAGGAAGAACCACGGTGTAAGAATATTTTGTATGTATCAGGCCTGGAAGGGGTACATATGTCTTCTATCCACATTCCCTATTCTAGAACAGCCGCGTGGCCACATCTAACTATAAGAGAGACCATGAAATATGGTTCAGCTGTGTGCTGAAAAGGAAGAGGAAATTGCTTTGATGAGTGCTGGCTAGTCTCTGCTGAATTCACTAAAAAAAACCCACAAAATGTTGTTACCGTGTTTCCCCAAAAATAAGACCTAGCCAGATCATCAGCTCTAATGTGTCTTTTGTAGCAAAAATTAATATAAGACCCGGTCTTATATTATGTTACATAAAATCTGGCTTATATAATAGTAAAATAAGACCTGGTATTATATTGTATTGTATTGTATTGTATTATATTATATTAAAGACCCAGTCTTATATTATAGTAAAATAAAACTAGGTCTTATATTAATTTTTGCTCCAAAAGTCACATTAGAGCTGATGGTCCGGCTAGGTCTTATTTTGGGGGAAACACGATATACCTATTGTCCTTCCTCCTTATTTCATGCCTCAATGGAAACCCAGTTCAGACTTCTATTCTCCATTTTTCTTCTTTTTCAGTCTTTCAAATGAAGTCCTGTAGAGGTCAACAAATGAGTGCATTTAAATATGCATCTGTGGTCCACATGTTTTATGTTGACCAACAGTCATTCATACTTAGTATCTAAATAAAGGAAGTAAAAGTAACACAAATCCCGTATGAAAACTTCCTCTGGTGATGTTTACCTGTTAGCCTTATACATTTTCTGTTTGCCATGGTAGAGTACAGGATGTTAAAATTTAGGGAATGATGCAGAGTTCTGTTCCCTGGGTAGAAAGTGACTAGACATGGTCAGCAGGTGATACGGCTGGTCTCAGCTCAAGTGTGATTAGTGGAGATCGTGTGAGGACACCCAGGATGTGCTGTACTTCAGTGCTTACCAGTTTACATAGTGTGCCATTGTTGGCATCAGTAGGACGTACTCTGCTGTCTCAGGCTATAATTAAAAGGTGTGAAGATGAGAGGGCTAGAGACATCCTAGGGGAGTTTTAATTTGATGGTGTTTTCCTTAAATAAGAAAAAAGGGCACAGAAATGTCTGTGCTACAATTCATGAAAAAATTCAGTCACAAAACTAACTTTCTGCTCCTAATTTTTAAAAATACATTTCAGTGGCTAAAGGGACAAAAGACAAAAGATACAGTAATGAATTAAGATATTTAATTTAGGATTTTTTTCTCATGTAACCACAAGAACTGTCATGAAGTCAATGGGAATGGAGTTTCATTTTTTTTTCATGTACTTAAGAAAATTAATCATGTACTCAGAAAATTAATCAGCATTCTGCGAATTCAAAATTTCTTGAAGATTGCAAAATCTTATCTCTCTCTTCTCTTTTAAAAATTATTTTAAAGACTTGGGGATGTGAATCTGCCAGTAATTAGAAATTAGAGGAAGCCTCTTACTTAAAATGAATCTCTTTGAAAAAGTCTCCATTTATGAAGCAAAAAAAGGCACACTCTGGAAAACTGGGAGGAAAGTTACATATTTTAATTAGGTTGCAATTGAAGTTATCTGCAGGTGTCACAGTGATAAATGGTTGGGCCAAGAAAATAACCTAAAATTCTACCTTAAGTTTCATGGTCCAGACACAAAATAATGTCATTATGGGAATGAATTTTTTAAAAAGGGAAGCAGATATTTTAATCCTGTTTCTCCTGTGATCCTCCCTCAGTTCTCCTTTGGTGAACTTTGTGATGACTGAAGCACGTATAACATTGGAAAGGGTTACCTGAGTTGGCTTAAAAGGATTTACACGGTAAACCACAGATTTCTAATTCCAATCGTTCTACTAATTTCACATTCAAGATGTAAGAGTTATTTTTAGTCAATGTAGAAATTCTAGTGGAAAAATAGCTAGTAATTCTAGCACTTACATAGCACTTACTACATGCTAGACAATGTTCTATGCGTTTTGCATATATCATCTCATGAATAATCTCACCAGAACTGTAAGAAGTAAGCATATTTTACTATTTCCATTTACACATTGACCAACTGAGGCAGAGATAATTTAAGGGACTTTCGGTAGAACTCAGAAAATTAATGAATTGGCATTCTGAGAATTCAAAATTTCTTGAAGTATACAATTCTGGGGCTGAACCTCAGCAGCCCGGCTCCAGTCGGAATTTGCAACCATCAAGACATACTGAGCCTGGGAGGTTATCTACATGTCTGCTTTGTACACATTTTTCTCCTAGAAGTTGAATTTTTACAAACAGAAATAACAGAGTTTTACAGCAACCATTCATGATTAGTATTGTTTTCTTAGCTAGCACATTTGATCTAGGGGACAACTCTAAGTATTCTCTGTGCTCATCTAAAAGAAGATGCTGAGCTGGACTTCCCTTAAGGTTCAAGAACAAAACAAAACACTTGAGATGCCCTGTGTGTTCATGTCATTAAAAAAATTGCTCATTGTAACATGCCATGGCTGATATGAGGTATTGAATGTAAAAATACAGAATTCGGGAAAGATACGGTGGAACGGTGGAAGCATAGGTGTTGAATATTCCCAAGTCCCCCCCCTCCGCCCCCCCCCACACACAAAAGCAGACAAAGCAGCTAGATAGCAAAGCCAAAAACATGATTATTGTTTACACAAAAAACATGATGGCAGGGTATCATCTCAAACTCCAAGTAGAAGCAATTGGGGACAAACAGCCAAGAGTCAAAGGACCAGTTTGGTATTGGCAACTCTGTGAGAAGATGCAGATGGTAGCAGTGGAGCATCTTGTAACACTGAGGACAGTAGAATCCAAGAACAGTTAAGGAAAAACTGATGAGAAAACATTCTCCTACAGGGCTGATTTGAGGATATCAGCTGAAGCCGGGAGGGTTTTTGACCACCTGACCAGCCAGGAAGAGTAAGGGCCCAACGTCATGTGTGAAGGGAATGGAGCAATCTAGTTACTAAGAATTCATTAAGCTGTTTAGCAACAACTCCCTTCCACCACAGAGTCCACACTGAGGGAAACCTTCTGGATTTAGAAACCAATTGAAAGGACGTGGCAATAAAGGTAAAGCTAATAAAAATAGAAGATGGAAACAGAGTCCCCAAATCTCAAAAAGCTAATTACCACATTGTTAAGCACTATGCAAAAATAACAGAAACAGCTAGTGTGTGAAGTTAGAAAGGGTTCTAAATCAAGTTTCTTTTCATTCAGAAAACTTCATTTCGTATAAAAATAAGCAAGAGAAAAATATCCAGATAAAACCCCACATAAGCCATAAATATATGCAGTACATATAACTAATAAAGGATATCAATGAGGAAAGAAGAAAAAACCCAACAACACAAAACGTAAAGTTTAATAGAAAACTGAGCAAAAAAGTCAAACAGACATTTCACAGACAAAACAAAAATGGCCTATAACAAAGTAAAAATATGATCAACCTGCTTGGTAATCTGGAATTTGTAAATTAAAACCAAAAAGAGAATTCTCATCCATAGGCAAGTAGGAGTTTATTCTGAAACCATTTTGAAAACTGTGGCATTGACTAGTAAGGTTGAAAACATGTCTGTATCTCTTATGATCCAGTGATTCTCTTCCTAGATACAGACCTTCGATAAACTCTACCCTGTAAGCACAGGAAACGTGTGTACACAAATGTTCATGGTAGCATTATTTGTAACAACAAAAGGACTGAAAAACAGCTCAAATGCCCATGATAGGCAAATGGATTAATAACTTGTAGTGCACTTGTAAAATGGAGCTATACAGCTATAAAATGAATAACAGAACATTACACATCAAGATAGATGATTTGCAAAAATGTAATTTTGAGCGAAGGAAAGTAGTCATGAAAGAATACATATTGTATGATTCAATTTATATAAAGTTCTAATCCATGAGATGCTAAGCGATGTATATTTTAGGGAAATATGTCTATGTGGTAAAACCTGAGGGAAAAGGAAAGGAATGCTTAACACAAAATCCAGGATGGTAGATATCTCTGGAAGGGACGTTTGGGACTGTGACAGGGAGGAGCCTCTATGGACAGTGAAGAAATGGGAAATGCTCTTCCCAGGTGATGCGTACATGAAAGTTGATATTATTTTTGTTATTATTTAAATGTACTTTTATACTTTATACACTTGCATAAATCTATATCACTATAAAGTATTTTTTTAAAAGCATGGAGTGGTTATGAGCATAGATTTACATATCTTTATGTTGATTGAGAAAGTAGAATTGAACAACATAAAAAGGATTTTTACAACTTTTTTCTATTTCAGTGAAGTCCAGACATAATTAGAGCATAATGATGCAATTCACAGATTTGAATAGACTCCATCTTATAATAGTTGGGGGTGGTGAGTGATAAGAAGAGAGAGTTATATATATCTAGAGTATTGATTGGGTGGATGGTTAATTACCCTGTAACTATATTAGCATATACAAAAGGAACATGAGCTTTAGTGGTGAATATATGGTCAGTTCATGTTATATTTGATGTGCTTATGGGAAATCCACATATCTCTGCATAGGAAGCAGTTTAATATCTCATGCTAGAGCAGTTTGGAGCCATATGGCCCGGAAATACTAATGTGGAAAACAGACACCTAAAGAAAATTGGCCATTGAGTATGCAAAGTTTGTGTACATAGAAAGAAGAGAGATGGCAGTGGAAGGGAAGAAGAATTAGTAATGTTTTGTGAGACTACTGGGTTTGTTGTTATTTTTTTTTAATGTGAATCATTTTAGAGCTTCTAGAGTTTGAACATGCTAAAATTATCCTAAGACTTTCATTGTTGTAGAGATTTTAATTTTGTCAATTACCTACCCAAGTTTCCTTTGGAACTTTTTTTTTTTGTACCAATCCTCCTTGTAATTACTTACTTCTTTAACTCATCTTGGCTGACAGTTTTGAAGTTTAGATATAATATTCTTAGGAAATCTTTTTTATTCAACTTTTCATTATTCTTTTAAAACGATTCCCTAATATTTATAGCTCCCAGATTGTACCATAATTTTCTCAGAGGGACTATGTAATTTATGATATTCTTTCAGATTATTAAATCCTTCAGAAAGAATGAAAAGAAGGAAGAATTACTAAGAGAAAATTTAAATCAGGAATTTGTTTTGCTTGTGGGATGCCTGTACATAATTTTTCAAATAACAAACTATTCTCTTACCAACATTCAGCTGAGAGAGCATCTGTTAACAGAGGAATTATACCCTGATGACTTTTTGATGCAATTAATACCTGTTATAACCTATTTGATATTACCTGGAAAGTTGAAGGGCCAAAGGAAAATGAACATCCTTTGTAATGCTCCTTGAAAAAAATAGTTTTTTATTAATACATTGAAGTTTTAAATGTATGTTTTTTTCTCTTGAAAATTAATTTTCAAAGCAGTGGACATTTGTCTATAGAACTTAACTTTTCTGCAAGTATTGAATAATGAAAGGTTATGTTTCTAATAGAAGTGATCTTTCATCTTATTTCTTATTTACACGCATCACCATTATTCGTAAAGTTGCTGAGATCTGTTGTAATGGTTTCTTCCTACAATATGGAAGCCTTTTAATTTCAACTAAACAAACAATATATTTGTTGATCCCACACTATGTATAAAATACTTTCCTAAACACTTTTGGAGATACACAGATAAATAAGACAGACCAATGAGATGTAAATTATAACATGTAGACATTGTTATAACTTCCTCCAGAGGTTGTTTAGCATAAAACATGATGGTTAAAAAAAACAGAAAAAAAGAGTATCTCACCTATCTGGAGAAAAGATTTCTACTACCCTGAACCTTTTAAAACACAATTTCAAAAGGAGAGTGAATGAGAAAAATATTTGCCAAACACTTTATCAGAAATTCCATATACCCTCCCTTAAGAAAAGAGGAAATAGCTACAGTTAAATATATTTTAGAAATAGATTGGGAACTGTATGAAAAATAACCTAAGAAATTGGAAGTAAGAATAAACACTGAAACAGTTAACAACACCAACGTGTGCCCGGTGACAAAAAGTGTGAAGGAAAATTTTTCTTTAATCTTTAATTGTCTCATTTATTATCACTATAAACAGTACAGGAATTGATGCTCATAATCATAAATTTGTTATCAAATAAAGTTAAATTATATCTGTATTCCCTATTTAAAAGAGTGTGGCAGTGTACTATACATTTTGAAGCCAAAGTCCTCTTTTTACTTTTTAATCTTGGTGGAATTAAGTTCTTCAGTTATGAAGAAAATTAATTATGTAGAATACCTTATAAGATAGTGCGTTATGACTTAGTGTTCTCGTTTTGTATATAAAATGCATGTATTTCCTTTTCAAAATATATGGGAGAGATTTTGTGAATAACAAGTAGCTACTATTTATTTGGTTCTCATATTAAGAGCATTTTTCCTTTAATTATCATAAAACCTATCTGCAGTAGGTTTTTATCCCTCCTGTTTTCAGAAGAAGAAATTGAGCCACAGTTTAAGAAACTTGATTGCGGTCCTTTAACTAGTAAGGACAAAATTTATTAATCATATAAGTAACTAGCCAGTTGCATAATACTGGCTATAACAATTTGGCCAATCTCCAATATGTTTGTGATTAAACTTTTTGATTCCAAAAAGTGAAATCAACTTGAATTTGCTTAAGCAAAATGGGCCGGATGATAAAGAAACAGGGATATCTCCTAGAACCCAAGGGCAAGTTGTGAAGCTAAAACCATTTGGCCAAGCGCCTGGTCTCTTTTTGTACACCTGTGTCATTGTTTTTATTTTGCTTACCAGCTTTCTCTGCAGCTCTTTGTCTCTGGTGAAAATAAATACCCACAGCTCCTGGGTGTTCATTATCATCAGCTCCATCCACATAGAAAGATTATCTCTTTATCGCAGTTCTCAAGAAAGAAACATTTCATTAATCCAACATGGGGTAGGAGATTAAATACCCTGTTCTAATCCTCCTTGGTCAAGGAAGCAAGATTACCTTGTAATAGTACCGTGACTATGAGGCCGTACCAGCCCTGTGTAATGGTGGTGCGTGCTCCTGTGATGGTAAGGAAGTAGATCTCAGAGACAGGAAGTCAAGCAGACAGTGTGGCTTCAGTTCAGACAGCAATGCATGGTGGCTAAGAGTATAGTTCCTGGAGCAGACTTTTTAGATTCACTTCTCACTTCTGCCATGGCTGGTTGAGTGACCTTATGTATGTAAGTCTTTAACCTTTTCGTGCCTAGTTATTTTTGTATCTCTAATGTGGGGATAATAATGTCATTACATATAAACTATTTGAACAGTTCCTGATATTTTAAACATTCAGTACATCTTGGTTATTATTTTAGATAGTTGCCAATTGTGACATATATTTTATCAAATAAATTAATTTCAAGTTTGGTAATGTTCTATTACTCCTGTAACCATCAATGCATCAAAAATGGTATTCACAGAGTGAAATGATCTTGTTTTTATTTTACTAAGAATTATATTATCTATAAGCCTGTTCAAAATGTCAGTAACAAAAGAGGAAAAAAGGAAGGTTTTATAATAGGTTAGTTACTTGTTGTACTAAGAAAGATTGACTACCTAATAAACTTGAAGAGACATTCTAATTGTTCCTGGTGAGTAGAATGTTTATTTAGGGAAAAAAATTATAATAGCGGATATTTGCATAATTATTGAAAATTGTGCAGTTTGTTCATTCAGTGGAATTATACAGATGAGGGCATTTAATTTTCTGTTGATTAATCAGACTTTCATTTTCAGGTACATGACAGATGGAGGACTCAACCTGTATACTCGAAGTCTGAACCGAGTTCCAGACACAGCAACTTCCAGGGATGTCATCCAGAGAGGGGTTCATGACGTGACAGTGGATGCAGACAGGTAATGCCGTCACCAGATATGATGGTGAGGAGTACATAACGCACTTTCATAAATGAGAGCCTAGGAGTTTTCCAGTATAAACCAAAGGACTTTTAGTTCTACATAATAATTATTTTGAAACATTTTTAAAACTAAGGTGCTTTCCCTTCTAAAACTTATTGAGCTCTGTATACTGAAAAAAAAATAATTGCTTTGCTGGTGAGAGTATTTAACAAACTTCAGGTTGAGTGGTGGCAAATTTTAATATTTATAAAAGCAAAATTGTAAACATAGACTTATGGTCTTTATTTGAAAAGAACCCTGGCTGATATGTTCATTTCAATGCAGATACCCTCAGATGTACCTGGAGGCTAATGATATAGACATTGAAATATAATTCAAATTATCAGGTATCGTGAGCTTAATGCTTTTCTTGAGGGGTTTCTTGAAAGCATATAACTCTTGTTTTAAGCTAATTGATATTACATAATTGTTTCAAGGTGTGTGTGTGTGTGTGTGTGTGTGTGTGACACACTAATTATTTTGCTGGAATTTACTTTGTTAATTTTATCAGAATCAGTGCTGTTTGAGAACATTGCCTGTGTAAAATAATGTTTGTAGGACATACTTTTGATCTGACTTTGCCCCCTCTTCACTCCGAATTTTGAATTTATTGAGTAGGAAGAGTGCTATATATCAGTAATTCGAGTGGTTCTTTAGTTTGGCGTTTATGAAGAGGACATAGGGTTAAGACTTAATGTAGCCACACTCTGAAATAAGAACGGTGTACAATTCTTTGTACAGTTTAGTACAACCAGCTCCAAAAGCTAGACAGTGCGTTCTAATACTAATGTTAGGTTCTCCGCTCTCTCAAATGCTGCTGATATTTTGGCCAGAGGAACAGTTTTGATTCTCATCCTATGAGCGTCCTAGTCTTCTAGTCTGTATACCAGGTGTGTGTGTGTGTGTGTGTGTGTGTGTGTGAGAGAGAGAGAGAGAGAGAGAGAGAGAGAGAGAGAGAGAGAGAGAGAGAAAGAAAGAGAGAGATGCATGTGGTTACAAAAGGCTTATGAAAATTTGACCAGTACCATCCCCACCTGACCTCCTCTTCAACCATTTTCCTTCTCTGACTCCTTCACTAACTGCAACTACCCTGGACTCCTTTTCACTTTGGAATTGATGCTTCCTCTGCCTGGAATGCCCTTTTCTACATTCATTGCATTATTGCCTCCATCACAATATTTATGTTTCAGCTTCATGTTACCTTCTCAGAGAAGTGTTTCCAGAGTAGCTGAGATACATTTCATTTCCAGCCACTTTCTTTGCCATTACCTTATATTTTTTCTTCAATTTACACATCACTCTTTCGATATATCATACCTACTTGTTTTCATGTTTATTTTGTATTTTCTCCTTTATAATACAAGCCCAAAAAGCAGAATTTTTGACGTATTTGCTATATGTTGGCCCTTTAACAAATGCTTGAACAAAGGAATAAATATAGGCTATATATTCATATAGGCTAGCCAAAGGATCCAGTTGGGTAGAAAGGTAAGTGGGGCCAGGGAAGAGCCAATATCCTGCAAAGATATGTAAGAGAGGGAATGAGTATATAGGAAAATAAGAAGCAGCGATTAGAAGGGAAGAAATCCAAAGTGTGGACCACATTTTGAATCTAATGATCTGCTGTTTGTTAGCTGGCAGTGGAAAGATTAAAGAAGGGGGAAATTTGTGTTTTGGGGGCAATATTTTGTGTTTTGGGGATGTAATGAGATTATAGTGGCAGAACCAAGGAGTCGATACAAAGGTGACTTATTTTGGGGACAATTGGGATAACCAGCTCTCTTTGCTCCTACAAGGCTCTGGATTGGGGCCTGGCAGAGGAGACTTGTCCAATGGAAAGACGCTGATAAGCATATAATAAACTGGAATCTGTGAAAGCAGTGGTTCTTTAAGTGTGCTGCCTGGACCTGCAGCATCAGCCTCACTTGGGAACTTGTTAGAAATGCACATTATCAGCTCCATCCAAGACCTACTGGATCAAAAACTCCAGGAGGAGGGCCCAGCAATCGGAGTTTTAACCAGTCCTCCAGGGGATTCTTATGGACTCTCAAGTGTACGTAAAACTGTCTTAAAATTAACAGATAAATGCCAGGCCTATGAAAATATAAACACTTAACATAAATATTTAAACGTAAAAAAGACATTTAAAAAAATTTACCTTGTTAGCTATGTTCAGTCAAGGGAAAGAGAATATAAAAATAATAATGGCATTAATTTTTACACTAGATCAAATGTGTTGCACCTGAAATAAATTGTCTAAGTTTGTTAAAGTCAGCTTTTGAGAATTATATAAAATATTTTTGAAAGAGCTATGTAACTTAAGGAATACACAAAAAAAATACTTTAGTTACCTGTATTAAACAGCAAAAAGATCATAGTGAAAATCCTACTATCAGCAGAGATAGGAGTTTTTCTTTTATTAAAGATAAGTCTGAAGCTCTTTTAAAATCCTGTGTTTAGGAAGTGATTCAGAGTGTATATCATTTTTAAATGGATAGCCTTAAATATTATAGTTGTGTGAGTTCTTCTGTTAATTTAAAATACCTCCTTATACAGGATGTTGTTTTATAACATCTTCTTAATTCTTACATCCATTCCAAATGCAAGAGGCAAGGATGACCATAAGGTAATACCTCTTTGTTCAGTTTTACTCAGAAAAGGTACCAAGAAATCCTGCAGTTCAAACTAAAACCTGTTTAACTTTATTTAATTCAGTGCTTCTGAAGCTTTTTTCATCACTAATTGACCCACTTTTTTTCTATAATGATCATTAATTTCTTTCTGTAATATTTTAAGAAATACTGATATAACCTAATGCCCTCATTTTGTGGGTATAATTACACAAGGACTTGGGTCTTTTACCTCCTATACATCCAGTTTCCCAGTTATCTTCAGTCAAGGTCTTTTAAATAATATGAAACATATTAGTAACTGGTTCACTTTAGTAAATTGGTAAACGGTAAGGTTTCTGATACTTCACTAGTAAGAAAGCTTTAAAAACTTAAAAAACCTTAAAGCTTAAAAAGCTTAAAAACATCTATATCTATATCTATATCTATATCTTTAGGATCTATATCTATCTATATATGTAGATAGATAGATATAGATATAGATCCTGTGTGTGTATAGCGTTTTATTAATTTTTCATGTTTCTAAAATGCAAAAGCTGCATCTGTGAGAATACACTTCCATAATAGCAAAGTAGCCAGCTTGCTGAAATAGCAGTGGACCTGAATTGTTTGTTGCCATAGTGAAGGTTACAGGTTACCTTTTGATCAACTTCTGGTTAATATGTGATGGGCAACAGAGCACGGCTGAGTTCGTCTTCCTGGAAGATTGAAATGGCCCCAAAGAAAAGAGGGGGGCTTTCGACAACCAGCTGTAGTATATTTTAAGTATTTTATTACTCAAAGATATCTCAGTTCCTTTACTTTCCATATCAATCTAACACCAACCCCATTTATTCATTAAACTGACTGAAAAGATTAGAGAATGGGACTAATCCTTGTAGACGCTCTGGGACTTCACAAATAAGACAGTTAAAATGTGTGGGCTGTATCCATTTGGCTCTGGTTTTAATGAGGTTAATCCTAATCCACTTATATTTACAATTGGGCTGTGCTATATTTTAAAGTTACTTTAGGGGGAAACGGGGATAGTTGTTGTTTGGGCCTTTATTGACTCCTGTTACTGTCCTTACACTGGCTTCTATGCTAGCATTAACAAATAGTTGATAAATAAATAAATATATATATATACACACACACACACACACATATGTGTGTGTGTGTGTGTGTGTGTGTGTATTTAACTCCTTAGTGCCAAACAGCATAATAGTACCTTGGGTAAAAATAAAACAAAATAATAAAGATGAAAAAGGCCCTGAATTTAATTGTCAGAGAGGATCATGTATACAAAAGCTAAAAGGATAAAGTTTACCAAGTCATAACAGATGTATATACAAAGTACCTTAGAAGCACCAAAGGGAAATAAATAATCATTTCTACCTGAGAGGCTTCAAAAAGCAGTATGATTTAAATGGGCCTATAGAGAAGGTGTGAGACCTTTTGACATATAGCCTGAAAGAAATCCGAAGGAATGAGGGAATGAGAGTACAGAGGCATGAAGAGTTTGGTTTAAGGAGATGTTAAAGAAAACAATAGGTGGGCAGTAGTTAAAGCCATAAAAACACATTTCATTAGGAACTATTACAATAGGGGACAACAGACCTCAGTGTAGAGCTGGGCTTAGTTCTGAATACAACACGAAAAAGTGGTGATTTATAGTCAACAAGCAGAATGTGCGGGTCAGTGGATGGAAAATTACTAAGAGGAGATAGCAGGGTAGGGGATGCTTGCTAAACCCACTCGACAGGATTCTTGCTGAAGGCAAGCCAGGGTGATCAAGTACTGGGGTGGAGGATGAGAAATCTGACCAGATATTGAAGGTGAAAGTATGAAGGTCGGAGGATGCCCTCTGAACTGACCTAGCACTCTTACTAAACTGGGCATGCAAGCCCAGCAGAGGACCAAGGTCAAAGCCTAGTCGAGAAGAGACCTCAGAGGACGCTGACAACAGTTTGGTCAAGGAGAGCGTCTTTGTCAGAGCCGTTCATAATGTGATTTTGCCAGTGCCCTGGGAATGTGGGCGAGATGACAAGAGACCAGGAGTGTTTGTCTAGCATCATTCTACAGTGTTTGGACCTGAAGGTTCGGTCTGCGTGTGTTACTCTGCTCTGACTGTCATAACAAAATACCACTGACTGGGTGGCTTACAAACATTTATTTTCACACAGTTCTAGAGGCTGCAAATCCATGATTACAGTGCAAGTAAATTCATTTTCTGATCAGGGCTCTCTTGGCTTATAGGTAGTCACTCTCTCACTGTGTTCTCACGTGGCCTTTCCTCTCACTCTCGGGATAACAGGGAGCAATCTCTCCTGTCTTTCCTTCTTCTTATAAGAGCACCGATTGTATTGGAATAGACCCACCCCACGGCCTCATTTAACCTTAATTACCTCAGTAAGGGCCCTGTCTCCAAAACAGATATGTTGGAGGTTAGGACGTGTCAACATATGGATTTTGGAAGGGAGGGGGTGGGACACAGTTCAGTCCATTTCACTGTGTAACTCTCAGGTGGTTTTATTCTTGCATATATAGGTTCAGTAGCTATAAAAGTACTGGATTGAAGTAGTGCATATATGTAGTATGCACGTTATAAGCTCAAATGTTACAGGGCTCAAGAAGCTCACATAAAATGAATGAAGTAAAAGGGACATGGTAAACATGACCACTCCAAAGAGGGCGGCCACCTGAGGTCTAGATTTTGTTTCCTGTGGAAATGCACAAGCCTGGAAAGGAGGACCTAGGAATGCCAAACCTTTTGATTTTTCAAGGGAAGTCAAGAGTCTGAGCTTTTGTGAGAAATAGCCTAATTGCAAAATATTTGTAACTGTCTTAACAGAACTGTGAGACCAATAGATAAAGACAAATTGCTTCAATGGCAGATAATCTAGGAAATCACAGGGAAGCCTATACACAGCAAGAGGCAATGAACATTTCATGGATGGTTATATAAACTTCCTAGGTCCTATAAAGTCTCCCACAGGTACGCTGGAGGTGATACCTACTTACAGAATGAGAATGTACCAGGTACAAATGTGACTGAGCACACTTCCAAGCTTTTAATGAAAAACAGGACAAATCGAAGGTTGATCTCCCAGCCACAGAATCCCTCCGTGGAGCTGGCCTCAGACCTCCCTGAGGTCTATTATGGTGAGGACTAATTAATTTTGTTTAAACCACTATGTGAATCCACACTGCAAGCCCAGTGGACATTTGTATCTGTGATGGCTAGTGAGGAAACAAGCCCTCAGAATGAACACCCTTGACATTTAAACAGTGAACAAAGGAAGAGTAGCCATTGAAGAGACAAAGAAACCAGCTCTAACACAATGTGGAGGAACAAACAGGTTAACTGATATCTTTGATATGAAGAGAAGAGGGACTAGGCAACAGTGTTGAATTCCACAAACAAATGAAGAAGGTTTATGCAAAAAAAAAAAAAAAAGAGTAATATAAAGTTTAACATTTGAAAAGTAGAGATCTCCCAGATGATTAAGCCAGGTACAAGCTACAGCCTGAGTTATCAAAATAGAATGGTTATAGAAGTCAAAATCTGGTTATGGATATGATTTATCCAGGTGGTCATTAAGTCAATATGATGACAAAATGAGTCTTAAAGGAAAGGAAGACAAAGTTCCAGGCACCGAGTTCTTTATTAAATATGAACAAAGTTATATAGAATGTAGTAACAAAGATACCATTCCAGGTTCATTCTGGATTGTCTATTACGTTATTCTCTAAATCATATTCCTAAATACCAGGGCTGCCAAAAAATGGGTACACATGACTTGTATTCATCTTTTGTTATCGGTATATATTGAGTATTACAAATTCAATACAGTTTTTTCCTTTCTTAAAATGTATATACACTTTTTTTGGCACCCTCTGCATAGTAACTGTTGATTTCAATTATAAGTTGGTCAGCTTAACTTATTCATATTTTAATTGGTTTTGCATGTTTAATCATGACTTGAAAATATAAAAGCATAATTCATCATAGAAATTATTATTTTTGTATTGTACTCACTGACAGATTGATTTGCTTTGTGATACTAAAGTCCGGATGCTGAAACCACAGTTGATGAAGGAGTTTGAAAAGGTCCAAAGGGATTGTCATGATTTTACATGTCTCAGATTATCAATCATTACAACTCTTAGTATATTAGGGAAGCCTATGTCAAAACATCTAGTCATACTGAATCCCTTTTTTTGGGGGGAGATAGAAACCTTTCTTCTACTTTCTTAGGTTTAATATTTGGGGGTATGCAAATTATACTGACATAAGACGATTATCAAGAGATAACACAGTGTTTTACTCACGTGTATATGTGGGAGTTCACATAAAACGTGACTCGAGGAGGTGGTTAGAATTTTGAGTTCATGCGTCATCTTATTAGAGGAAGGGGAGTGGGAGAAAGGCACTCGTGGGTAAACAGATGACTTCTTGGAATGATCATTGGGCCCTTAGAAGAAGAAATGGGAGATATGATAGTTTTTTGACAATGTCTGTTTAGGTGATTTCTTCTCCCTACTTCTTGTCTCTGGTGATAGGAGGCAATCTTCTCTGGTTGCAAAACTCCCAAGAAGGGGATTTATGACAGTTGAATTATTTTAAATTGCCCGGCTTTTAGGCAAATAAGGGAGCTCACGGGGGAAAAAAAAAAAGAGAAAAAGAAAAAGAAAAGAAAAGAAAAGAAAAGAAAAGAAAAGAGAAAAGAAAAAAAAGAAAGAAGAAAAATCCTTTCTACAGTGGTATATTTTGGCTCCCTTTACTCTAAATCTACAGTTGTTATCAACGTGCAGAAACTTTTACTGTCTCTACAAAGGAGCGTGATGAATTCTCATAAAATCATGTGGGGAGTCATTTCTAAAGGAGGGAGGCCCTTGTATTTCCATGACTTCACCAAAGAGGAAAAAAGCTAAGGCAGCAGAGATTCTCCTGAGCGACCAAGTAAAAACCTCCAGGGTTCAGATGCATGATGCTTGTCACTACTAGTCTGTGTACACTCTAAGATTTCATTCTATTCTGTGTTGATTTATTGCAGCATAATCACAGAATTACTATATTCCCATATCTTAAGTACTTCCTTCATTAGTTCACTGGCTTTCCAGAGTAATTAAAAGCAAATATAGATTAATAGGCTGAGATGGAAATAAAGTAAATATAATTATTTCATTTCATAATCAAATGTCCTGCCTTTCCCTAGATCATCTCTTTACTTTAAGTAGAGAGAAACCAATGCAAAACATTGGAGAAGTAGACAAAGTTTTATTTGCCCTCTCGCTTTTCTTTTGGTACCTGCTTACCACCGCAAATTTAGGAACTAATGCTAAACTTTGTCCCAGTTCTCAGCACCAACTGACTTAAATGTAAATAATCTTATAAACTTGCAATAGTTTTAAGCAATTACCATCATAGAATTAATTCACACTATACACATATTGCAAACTTACTACTTACTCTCTGCCAAGCACTGTGTTCAATCCTGTGGACTGTGTACTCAAAGGTCTTAATGAAAAGGATATTAGAATAGGGATTCTTAAAGTTTAAAAAGCGGTTGAGATTCAAAGGATACTTGAATAATACAACTAGCCCAATTTTTAGGTATTTTTGGTTTGGATACCTTTTAATATCTTTCAAAACATGCATACAGGTGTTTCTAAGATGTGGTAAACCTCTTCTAAGACTGCTCCTGACATTAAACTTGATTAAAGCCAACTTTTACCATTATATTAGGTTGGTGCAAAAGTAATTGTGGTTCTTACAATTATTTTTAACCTTTTAAACCACAATTACTTTTGCAACAACCTAATAGAACTAATCTCCCAATAGAAGAGATGGTTCCCAGACTTCTTTTTACCTTAGCTGCTTCCAAAACAATTTACTAATGGATCTTATCAACATGGTGATGATGAGCCAACATGCCACGTTATATAAACACCTTATCTTTACAACAGCACTATGCAGTAGGTTTTAGTGCCACTATTTTGTGAGACAAAGTTCTTAGGTCACATCACTTACCTATATACTGTTAATAAATGGCAAGGGTAGGATTTGAATTCGGTTCCTGTGCTCTTACTATTATTCATAAAATTACTAATTTATATAAAGGTTTTTATCATGCATGGACAACATTTTCTGACTTTGTAAATTATTTCATTTTTTTCATTTTAGTCTAGACATACCTAAGAAATATGAATAGATCCATTTTATTAAACTTCATAAGTGTTGGTAAGTTCCTTCAGCATGTAATCATATTCTAGTTCTGCAGATTGTCAATAAATTTAAAAATGCAATTGATGGAACAATAATTTCACATGTGTTAGGTCACACATAAAAGGCTTGTTAGTTTGTTAATAGCTAATAAAGCAATTTAGCACTGTTTTGTTCATTTTTACATATAAATAAATCTAGCATGATCTTGAAATCCAAATGTCTGTTAAAGTATCTATTTCTGACAGGCTCAAGATGAAAATACAGAAAAGTGGAAAGGTGAGAAATATGTTCAACTTATATACAGAAAACAGAGAAAAACAATTTGGGCCTTTTATAGTACATGATTTTTTTTCTATAAACAGCAATAAAACAGGAGAGATGTGTCAGCTAATTTAATTGTTTGATTTGATTTAAGAAGTTAATATCTATACATGAAACAATTGTTTTTCCCTGCAAGAACTAGGGATGGATTTTTTTTTTAATAGGCTAACTAATGGGGTGAGACATTCAACTTTGGATAATTAAATTGAGGGCTTCCGGCTGACCGCTGATAAATTCTGCATCTTCTTCACTCCAGCTTTATAGAGTGGATGGCATAGACTCATTTATTAGAGTCATATGTGCTCCATTTGTATTCTTTTATTTCTTGCTTGACTTAATTTGTTTTTGAAATCATTAAAGTTATCTGCAATGAGCTGGGTTTTTTTAAACATTAACAGAGCTCCATATGTTTTTTTCCCAAATAAATTGCAAATGAAAGTGTTTTTCTTACAAATAAGTGTTTATTTTCTGAATTAAATAGTTATTTTGTTATTATATAGCTTTTCTGTGTTTACTGAAGAAAATTCACAGAATAAATAAAAATGTAAAGAAGAATCTAAAAATAATCAATAATTCTCCCATCCTCAAAACAACCAAGAATATTACTTTGATGTGTTTCCTCCCAGCCTTGCTTACCCTCTCCATTTACACAATTTGGGATATATCACCTGTATAATATATTATCCTGCTTTCCTAATCTATCTTACATAATGAACACTACCACATACTATGAAATATTATTTTAAATTATGACTTTTAATGATTGTATGTTATTCTATCATATGGAATAAATTATATATAAGGAGGATGCCCCATGTATATCGACATAATAGTGTGTGTGTGTGTGTGTGTGTGTGTATACATATATACATTTGGAATTTGATTTAATTTTTCCACGTAAATCTCATTCTGTAAGATTAAGTTTTATAATTTATTTTTAATTTTAGATTTTTTTTTATTTCAAGTATATATTTAGGGTTCTGTAGACTGTTAGGATTTATGAATTTGTTACAACTTTGAAATATTTTGTCAGCCAGGTTTTCCTGCTGACAGATAGTAAAAACTGTTGACTGAAACTGTGCATTTTTTTCAGACTTAATTAGGATCCAGAGGTGCATATTTCTTACAGAAAAAAATCTTATTATTTGTTTCTATAACGGCATATTTTACTCTGATCCCAAACAGTTTGTACAATCTATATCCACTTGGCAATCCAAATATTTGCTACATAAAAATAAAAGTAATTATAGTAATAGTTTATTATTGAGTGCCTTGTTAGTGACAGGCATATTTCTTTCTTTGTCTTGGGAGATGTTAACACACTCCTTTTAGTCACTAATAGAACAAGAGAACAAAAAGAAAATCAATAAAGGCATAGAAGATTTGAACAACACCGTAAAAAACTTGACCTAACGGGCATACGTAGAACCCAGAAGCAAGACTAGCAGAATTCACATTCTTTTCAAATACACACTGGATATTTACAAAACGACTATATATGTTGGCACATAAAGTAAGTCTCAACAAATTTCAAAGTACTGACATCCTCCAAAGTATTTTCTTTGACCACAGTGGAATTAGCTAGAAAACCTTAACAGAAAAGATAGACCATTACTCTGTTTCAAAATTAGGAAATATACTTCCAAATAACATTTGAGTAAAAGAAGAAATCACAACAAGAATTATGAAATATTTTGAACTGAATGATAAGGAGAACAGTGCATATTAAAATTTATGAGATGTGACCAAAACTCATGCTTAGAGGAAAATTTATAGCTTTAAATACATATTATTATAAAACAACAACAACAAAAATAAGAAAGGCTGAAAATCAATGTGCTATTCTTCCAAGTTAGTAATTCTCCAATTCAAGACATTAGGAAAAGAAAACCAAGTTAAACCCAAAGAAGCAGGAAGAAAACTATTACATAAAAGCAGAAACTAATGAAATGGTTTCTAAGTATTTTACGTGTATTAAC
Source organism: Rhinolophus ferrumequinum (assembly GCF_004115265.2). NCBI lineage: Eukaryota > Metazoa > Chordata > Mammalia > Chiroptera > Rhinolophidae > Rhinolophus > Rhinolophus ferrumequinum. The sequence continues at coordinate 72,044,749 of NC_046293.1, forward strand.
TAATTTAATCCTCATAACAACCTTCTGTATTTGATACTATTATATAATTATCACCTTTTTACAAATGAGGCATCCTCAACACAAAGAGTTTGAATAACTTGCTCCAGGTCACACTTTAGTAAATGTCAGAGCTGGATTTAAACTCAGGTCAAGTAAAATAAATAAGTGAATTTTTAAAACTATATATATATTTATTATATATTATATTAAATACATTATATATATATATATATATATTTTTTAATCTTCTTCAGCTTCAGTTTTGACTAAGTAATTTAATTGTCCCTTGATGCTTTCTAAGCCAGTTCGATGGGCTAGTGGCTAGACCTGGTGAATCAATAGTAAAAAACAATAGAAATGTTGTTTCAAATTCCAATTAACTACTACATTTTTAGGATATGTTGGTGCCATATATATTATAGCAGAAATATTTTGATATTCAAGTATTATACCAGCTCCATTGCTACTGAAACTTTCCAAACATATTAGTGAAAATATATATTTTTTTAATATACAAAGAAGCCACAAGGGTCAAAGTACAGAAGGCAGTACTAGCAAGGAAGCTTTGGGCAAGACAGGTGACGCAGAAAGAGAGAGAGAGGTGACTAACTTAGTATCCCCATGAAAGCCCTGAGCACACTGTAGGTGAACTCAGGAAGCAGTGAGATTTGTACCACAGAAACCCCAAGGACTTGGGAATTGTAGGATTGGTTACCTTGGGATGCAGAGATGAATGTGAAGTAAACATAGGAAGAATTGGATCAAAAGTTTTTTAAGAGGCAGTCAGACCCTGAGATTCTCCAACCCAACCCATGAATAACTGGGCAATTGTCACTTTTCTATTTTAGCAAAATACTAGAGCGTATTCTCTGGGGAGGGAAAAAGAAATGGAATCTGTATGGGATGCAGGGTACTTTGGAGGACTGACAATAGTGTAATTAAATGAAGTTTCCAAAATCAACATGGAGATTACCAGCTTTTCCACTTATTTAGATTCTATAACCCTTGCAAACAGGTGTGAGTCTCTCTCTAATCAGGACCATCATTTACCCTCTGTTTTCGCCACATATCTGCCAGGTGCTTACTAAATATAAGTCCTTGAATCATTTTAATCAGTATACATTTGGAAAAAATATATAGTATCATGAGATAGAACTTAGCACAATTGTTTATTAAAAACATTTGGGTTCCTGGCTTTTGACCCCAGCTAAGTAATAACTGTGTGACTCTGGAAAGTTATTTAACTTTCAGAGTTAAAATGAGGCTCTCCTTACAAAAATAAATGAACTATTAGTAACAGCTAGTTACACTGGTAGGCCTATTTCGATTGTAAATGACACAAAATTATTTTAAAATTGGATTTAGATAAAAAGGCACGCATTGTGCCCACATCTGAGAAGTCCATCGGTAGCTCTGAATTTGTACGTGGCTATATGTAACAGTATCAGGTCCCCTTTATCTGTTGCCTTGGCTGTGGTATTTTGCATGGGTAGGTTGGATACTCCTTATTACTGCAGCTCACTCTCAGTCCTACACGACGCAAGGTTCAAGTCCAGTGTGCGAGAAGCAAGCTCCGTCAAAGTTCCTAAGAGTCACTGGGATTGGACCATATACACATTCCTGAACCTATCACCACAGCCCACGAAGCATCTTAACTCCCTAAATCCTTACTTCCATCTTAACATTGTGAATCAGTACAATTATCTATGCCCCTTTTTCTAATCCATCCATTCTAGTGTTCCATACCTGCGCATCCTGGCTTCTGGCCCACAGCTTTATCTCATCTCTTGCCTTACCTGACCTCACAGTGTAGGCTTTGAAAATATTTACTTATTTATCCCCCTCTTACCCACCCCCTCCAATCTGCTGTTTCATGCCTTTGCTTAGACCTAGAATTCCATACTTAACTTGGAATAACCATTCTGTTTTCCTTCATATTTCTTAGTCATTCTCTAAGACTCACTTCAGGTGTTGCATCCTCTGTGAACTTTCTTCAGTACCTTAGTAGGCTCAGTGTCCCTTCTCTGCACACGACGTGTGCTTCAGTCTTACAATTTGCCACATTATTTTGAAGACTCTCTTTATATGTATTTCTCTCCCAGAAGCCTATGATATATCCGAGGAAATGGACTGTGTCTTCATTAGCCCTGTATCCTCAGTTTCAAATGCAGTTCTTGTCACAAAATATGCATCTGTTGTCCTGAAATCCCATTTCGTCACGTGCATCCTTGTATTTCGTCATGTACATCCTACATTGTATCAAAACTATTTTTCCATGTCTTATTTGACTTTATATTCTTAGCATCTAGCCCAGAGCCTTATACACTGTTAGTAGTCAATACATATGTGAATGAATGAATGAATGAATGAATGAATGAACGAAATGCTTTCTTTTGTGGAGAGCTTTTTTTAAAAACTACGGTAGAAAAAGAAGCAAGTAGATAAGAGTATTAACATTGAAAGGCTTTAGAGAAGAGAATGTACTGTACGTGTCACTGTCTTTCAAAACCATACCATCCAGAATATTGCTATTTGTTTCTTTTCAATTGAGATATAATTGACATATATAGCACTGTATAAATTTAAGATGTACACTGTGTTGATTTGGTTCTAACTGGAGAGCTTTTATAAAATATTCTGAGCAAGACACTCAAACCAGAAATTTAAATAGCAAAACATAATGCTAGAATATCCAGTAGCAATTTTCTTCAGAAATTCTTCTTTAAGTATGTTTTGATTAAGTCTAAAAAACCACAGAACTCATCTCTGAGTGTAGAAATGTATAGTGTGAAACTATAGACTTCTAAAATTGAGTGTAGTATATATAACTTATATTGATATTTCTGGAAAAAAACTACAATTTTACATGTACAGACCTTTCAACATTTAAGCTTTTTTTTCTCATTATTGAGTGTTTGTTCACTCCTTGATATTAATTCCATGAAATAGGGAAAGTTGTTAAAAGCCTTATTTGACAAATTAAAATATGAAAGCTCAATGAAGTTAACTGAACTTCCAATCATTAAATGACCAAGTTGGGTCTGAACTCAGCTTGATTCTGATCTAGTCCAAGGATCAGCAAACGTTTTACTGGAAAGGCTCAGACAGTAAATATTTTAGGCTTTGCAGGGTGAGGAACAAAATAAAAAATTGTTTATGTTCTTAGATAATGAGAAAACAAATTGCCACAATTTTTTTCAACTGTGTAAAAATATAAATAACATCTGTAGCTCGTGGGGTGTACAGTTTGGATTTGGTTCACAACCATAGTGTGCTGACTCCTGTTCTAGGCCATTCTTAGACCTGACATTTATTCTCTGTATTAGTTTTCTAGGTCTACCATAACAAACTACCACCAATTGGGTGGATTAAACAATAGAAATGTATTGCCTCACAGTTCTGGAGAGTAGGGAATCTACATATGGGCAGGTTTGACTCCTTCTGAGAGCCAGAAACGAAGGACCTCAGACACTCCCTTTGGCTTATAGGTGGCTGTTTTCTCTCTGTCTTCACATTGTCTTTCTCCCTGTGTGTGTGTGTGTCCCAATTTCCCCTTTTATAAGGATATCAGTCATATTGGATTAATGTGTACCCTAATGAGCTCACTTTAATTTGATTACCGCTGTAAAGACTGTATCTCCAAATAAGGTCACATAGTGAGGTGCTGGGGGTTAGGACACTGGCATACATCCAGGGGAGGGGAGTGGCATAGAATTCAACCAGAGCACTCTTACTCTCTTTGTACTCCATCGAACTTGATTGCTATTAGGAGATAAAGTAACAAGTATGACAGTTGTATCTCACTCTTTCCGTCCTTCTAAATTTAAAGCCAGAGTTTCTCTTTCAACAACCTTGTAGTATAATAACAGAAAAATAGACCTGAACAAAGATGACCCTATAAGACTTGCCACCTCAACCCTATAAAACACGCAAAAGAAAAGGTGGAATAGTCTGAATCATCTGAATATTTATACATTTTAGCAAATGGGTAGCAATATTTAGAAACATCAAATAACAAGGGAAATTATTAATTTTGATCATGGTTATAACAAATATTCTGCGATCAAGATCCTTAACTCTGTGTTCCCTAAATATATCAAAAATAAAACTCACAAGTCACACCCTCCTGTGTCCAAGCAGCAGATAGAACTAACTCTAAAATAAAACTTGCCATTTGAAATCCCCCGCTGTGAATGTGCCTTGTTGTTTGGAAGTGTTTTACCTTTGATAGCTAGAGCTGTCACAGCATGAAGAGGTGCCATCGAGTTTTACTGCCAGGGTAAGAATGGGTTAGCAGATGAATTCTAAAGAGGATTTTTTTTTTTAAATTTATTTTTAGATGAAAAGACTGTGTGAGGTTCTTAGATATAAAGACTTAGATTTGCGGCTTACCTTCCTGTAACTGTGTTCGGAAAAATTAGTCCATAGTCATCAATTTTGAAAGAAAGGTGCTTTAAAACAGAGCATGGTATTCTATCTCTTTGAAATCTTATTAGCCTGCCATTGATCCATGCATTATTTTCATGAGTGTTGACATTTTTATCAACGAAAGGAGGCAGTATATTTTGGTATTTGTTGCTTGCTATTTGACATTTGATATTGGCTTCCTCATCCCAAACCTACTTTAGTCGGACTATTGTAAAGAATACAAAGGATTACATACAAAAAAGATCTTGTACAGGGCCAGCAATTCTCTTCTTTAATTCTTTTCACAGAAGACATTGTTGAGTTCATTTTTAAATCACTCACTTCTTTACAAGTAAGAAACAAACATGAGACTTCTTTAATTGGTTAGAGCATGCACTGATCATATTTCTAGAATGGAGCCATCTTCAAAGAGATCACTGGGGAAGTGATTAGGCCTGTCCACCAAATGGAGTTCCCATCAATCCGCTCAGGATAAGTGATGATTACTCTCTTCCCTACATGTGGCAGTAGGGGAAGGGAAGGGGACTCACATTTGTTTAACTCTGAGAGACGCTGTACCAAGTGCTTTATAGTCATAATCAAAGATACTGTATTCTGCATTTTGCAAACAAACCAACTCAAGCACGGAGAGGGAACGTATCTACCGTACTAAAGGTATTTTGTTTATATTTTAAAACCTTATGAACATGTTCCTGCCCCCACTTCCCCATTTTGTTGACAATAGAATCTCATACTGTACCCACATGGGCTTTCTTGACTAGTATGTCAGACTAGAATAGTTTAGGCTTAGGGTATAGTTAGGATTTTTCTCACTTAAAAGTACCTCTTTCGTATAGGTACTCACATGGTGTGGGATGAGGTACAAAAGCACAAAAGACCAGTAGTTAGTGGAAAAGGAGAGTATTTTGTCTCCTTAGCAAGCAGGCAGCAGGAGGAGAGCAGGCTTCCTTCTCTCATTTTCTAAAGATCAATAGGAAGGAACCCTTTTGTAAAATTAAGTTGTCTGTGTGATATATAGAGTGAGCCTTAAATTGACTTTTAAATGTTTTCTATCTTGAAACATCCTTTTAAAATAAATTTTCACCTGCGTAAATGTTCTCTTTGAATTAAAGGCTTAATCGCCACACTCTGAAGAGATGCTTTTCTTAACCTTCTGATTCCATTGTTACTGTAATGACAGCAACTCATTAACTCAGTAGGTGTCAGTATTGATTATGACTTTTAGATTTTACTTCACCCCCCCACCCCCCATAGTTTAATTTCTTTCTAAAATAGATCATAACTCTTGATTGGCTGCCGCCTTGGAGGTTTTCCAAGATATTGGATTCGTGGTAAGATAATAGTGTTCAAATTGATACTGGTGGTCAGTAGGGGACTTGGACTCTTTTTCTCCCACTGTGATGCTCCGTTTCTCAAAGACTCGTATAGCTTGATTGTAGCCTCAATGCAGAGTTAATCATTAAAGTCAAGTGCATCCTGCAGGTACAATCAGCACCATCTAATTATCTCAAACTTGTTTGTCTTATGACTTTGTTTAACGAGCACATGCACATGATAATAACAACTCGGCTAATTCAAAATCCTGTCAACCACAGGCAATTTAGTCATCCGAAATGGAGTCTGGTGCATGTTAGAGATTATATCCACGTGACAAATGAGCAGGTGTGGCGAGGAAAGACAATAAGGCAAGAAATTGAAAAGCAGACTTTGTTTTTTTTTTCCCTTAGGAGAAAACCAATCAGGCTGTATGAGTCTTTGTTTAATGTGTATATGAAACATTCAGTTGTACTGTTATAACCCATCTCTAATGCGTTGCAAACTCTATATCATTATAAAATATTGAGAAAGTAAGGTGGATGTTTCAAATTCACAAGAATTTTTTTTTTTCTTGAAAGAATGTCTACTGGTCAGAGTCAACATTGTTATGCTTTTTATTATTCCTCATGCATACATCCAGCTAAGGAGCATGTTAATTCAACTCTGGCCCATGCAGATCTGTGTGCTCAACACAGCGTGAGGGCCCCAAGGTGTTAATGGCAACCTTTTGTAAAAGGTGAATGGCAGGAGGTGATGAGGGGAAGCGTCCTGGTGCTGAGGCTCCTTTCAGCTTGTCAGCTGTCAATCTTGTTGATACTCTTGCTCATTGTCAACAATCATTTACTCTTCAGGTCTCTTGCTGCTTCCTCTTTGAAAATCCTGGCCTAGAGACCTATTTACACACATGGGAAGCCTGATAGGGACAGATCTTGAAGTCGGAGAGGCTTGTCTGAGGTAATCTGCTGTTCCTCCCGTGTAAAAACGATAATATTTCTCGCTGCCCTAAGAGAAGGGCCTAGGGGACCATTAATCCCCTCTAGGGTCAGCACTGAGGATCCCTTGCCTTTTGTTACCCAAACTCTGTATTTCTATCTCTGACCACATGACAACGAAGATAACTTTTCATTTTAAAAGCCAAACTGCCTAAGGATGAGAATGTTTTAGCTATTTTCCTGGGGGCTATTTCATTTATCTCATACCTTGGCATATGCATATTTTCCAATATAGATGTATGGGTTGCTGAATTATTTATCTTAATTGTTTTGTCAAGTTCATAACCTGTTTTGAAAATAGCTGTGCATAGTTTTTAAGAAAAACATGTTCTCTCAGATCAGTTAACTCTTTCTGGCAAGTTTTAACTTGAGGGTAACATGCTATACGTTGATGACTTTGGTATTTTGATTTAGACATGCGGCGTGTGCTCTGTTCACCTATTATTAAACAGCAGCAATGTGTGATATAGTTCTCGTACTGTTACATGCATCAAACATTGAAGACATACACTTAATGTGATAATTAAAAGATTATCCCTCATACCTGTACAGTTCTGTAAATCCTCCTTTTTTAAACTCCATTTTCCATACCTTCCCAATACCTGGGCCTTTCACTGTGCTGCTTAGAATTCAAATCCACAGTCAGCTAAATTGCCTGGATTGGCAGTCTCTCCTTGAATCACACGCTTCACCTTCTTTCCCTGTAAACCGCCTCTGCTCTCCATGCCTGTGATTCCCACAGAGTGCTACGCCCTCCACCCTTCTATTACTGGCCTGGATGTAGGTTACATGAGCTCCTTCTTCTAAAGCAGTTTCACTCTCTGCTCTTCCCTAAAAACCTGCAGTTTTGAAGCCCCTACCGTCAATCTAGGCCACCTGCTACCCCTCCTTGGTATTGTCATTCCAATAAGCCAGTCTCCCTCTGTTTTTCACTATTTTAACTCTTTTTTATTGTTGGCACTTTCTCTAATACTGCTCCTGTCATGATTCATTATGTTAGTATCTGCGTATACTTTGCAATAGCCCGACTTCTCAGAACCTTTGATACCTTATCCTCCAGTGATCTAGCCTTCCATTCTATTCTAGCCACATGTTCCCACTATCACGTCCTAGAACTTGTTAATAAGTTCTAAGTTAAACAATTTTGAGTATCATGCTCTCACACACCCACTCCTCCTTTTCCAGTTTACTCCTTTTTATTATCCCAGCTTCAAGAATAATGTAATCCTAGCAGGATTTCAAACTGGTCAGAAGCTCATACCTTCACTGTGTCTTCATATTCTCCTTTGTACCAGTTAGATTCCATGATGTGTGTGTATATATATGATACTGGATATAGATAGTCTCTGTACTCCACTGGCCCTTTCTCTCTTTGCATATTTAAATACCAAAACTTCAACCTTTAGTTAAACCCAACATTTCATCTACTCTGCCCCTGACCAGCTCAAAGTGACAATAAAATTTCAAAAATCACGCAGACTGACTTCATAGTAAGTTCCTAACCAGTGATCTCCGGTGGATTCCTACAGTGCCCAGCAATTCCACATTTCCTTGGTGTACTTACTCTTCATTCTCTTACTACATAATTGACACCTATTCTCTCTCCTCAAACTTCTAGTCTCTCCTTCCAATTCTGATTCTCAGCTAGCATCCTTACTATTTCCCCGAGCAAATGGAAGCCGTCCAAATACATTTTCATCACCCTAGCCACCTTCTTACTTACAGCTCACTTATATTACCTCCTGTTACTCTATGGGAACTGTTGTAATACAAGGCCAAACACTCCAATTGGGCACTGGATCCCACCCTGTTCTTCTGTTCTAAATTGTAGTCCTATTATTTCTAAGCTCTCTGTATCCTGTTGTTTGTTTGTTTGTTTCTACTAGGTTATTGCCATCAGCACACCAACATGTTTATATTCCTTTCTCATGATAAACAAAATAAAAGAAAACAAAGCGAAAGCCTCTCCTTAAATTCCATGTTGCCCTTGAACCTCTACCCTCTTTCTCTGTGCTTCATTACATCAAAACCCTTGAAAACAATTATAGTTTAAATCTCTTGATAGCTCCAATTCCTCTCTTCCTGTTGTTTCTTGAAAACACCTGTTGTTTCTTCCTGTTGTTTCTTGAAATCTCTTCATAGCTCCAATTTCTCTCTTCCTGTTGTTACTTCCACATCGGTTCTTACTAAGGTAATGAAGGACTTTCTCATTAAAGTTGGCAGTGATTTTCATTGCTGTCAGATACATGTTTTTAAACCCCGTAGTCATTTCTCATTCTTCTTCTGACTTGACCTGTTGACACTATTTGATAAATTGGTTACTTCATCTTCTGTGAGACCTTCACTCCCTTTGCCCCTTGAAGGATTATTTATGATGTTTGAATAGGGAGTGAGCTAATCAAAGTTCACTTGAGGAAGAGTCACCTTGATAGATCATAAACGAGAGAAAAAGACAGGCATAAGGAATTGCAATCATCAGACGGATGGGTAATGATAAAATAATTAAGGTGGTGGTGGTAGAAAAATAAAGAAAGAAAATGATAGATGATACATTGCAAATGTAGAACTAGTGCAAATTGCAATGGATTTAATGGCAGCTGAGAGTAAAATATAATCTATATTTGCAATCACAAGAAATTAACCCCTTATATCAGTAGCTTACAATAACAAGCATTTATTTTTTTGTCTACAATATATGTATATATACAACTGTGGTTTGGCTACTATGACTTGACTTAGTGTTTTCCCATTCCTAGACCCAGACTGAAGGAGAAGACCCTGCTTAGAATATCTCTTCTTGAGACAAAGAAGGAGAACAAAAGAGCTGATAGAAACTTGCAATGCCCCTTAATGGATGTGGCATATGTCATATATGCTTACATTCTATTGGCCAAAGCACATCATATTGCCAAGGTCAAAGTCAATGGGACAGACATATGTAAGGGGGATAAAATATTTGTGAACAATAATGCCATGCACTGTAATGGCATTTCAAACTAGTTTCTGTCCTCCTAAGTGATTGTGAAAATAACGGGCAGAAATAGAAAATCTAGTAGAAAGGATGGATTTGGGAAGGAAAAAGATTAATTCAGTAAGAAACATATTGCGTGTGGGTTGAATATCCAGAAGGAGATGTCTGTCGGGCTGGTTTGAAATGGAAAACCAGCACTTAGGAAAAAGGTCGGGGCTGGAGATTTTGAATAGAGCCAAGAACCGATCATTTGGAAACACCTACATTTTGGCAAAGGAGGACGATTGTAGGCTATAATTATAGGAAACAGAATTACAGAATTCACAAATTACAAAAATCCAATCTTAAATGTTTAGTAAAATGCATCCTGATAAAAATATGGGTTGGTGATCCACTACTAAGTCTCCCAAACTCACTCAGCAGTACGTTCTGAGTTCTGTGAATTCATCAGAGAGACAATATGGCATAGAAACAAAAACCACAAGCTCAGAAATCCAAGATATGGGTTTACGTTCCCAGTCACCTTCATTGTAATCCATTTTTTAACTATTCATGATTGGGCAACTTCATGTCTCTCTTTCCTTCTCTAAGATAGTAGCAATAACATTCACTTCAGGATTGTTGAGAGGCTACATGAGATTATGCCTGTAAAATGTTCACAAAGTTCCCAGCTTGTTTTAAATACTGAATTGGCATTAGAGTGTTGTTAATGGAATTACCAAAAGAGAAGATCCACTCTCCCTTTGTTTACCTTTGCTTTTCTTGAAGTCTTTTCTTGAAGCATATGCTCTTTGTTTACTAGTGTTAAAAATTATTTTGACAACTTAACAAGAATGCCTGGGATGTCTATTATTAGTCAATTATGTGAAAAATGCAAATAAGATAAAATTCAATGATAAAATTTATGCAGTATTTTGAGTAATAACGTGTTTATCTAGAGGCATTGGGCCTGAATGCTTACTTCTTGTTCCCTGCAAGAGTGTGGCTCTGTAGCATGCATATGTATTACCAATATTTTTGTCACAGTGACAAAAGGCTGTTTGGACAATGTTGATATTATTTACCTTTAACCACTTAAGCTTTTATGCTTAATGAGAAGTCATATGGTAATGAGAAAAATTTAGAGGGATTAAACATTACTGAGGTACTATTCCTTTTAGCTTGAAGTAATAAATGAAGGCAACCCTTGAAATCTGACGAAAATTAAAAACTTAGAAAGATACATCTATTTCATTGTCAGTATTTCTGCAGTCCATTTGTGGCACAGATTTACTTTGCGTTTCATTCTCCACTACCACTTCTTTCCATTGAGATAGGATTTCCATTTAGATATATCTATGTGTTAGGGTTACACTGGTTTCACTGGCCGTCTTTCTTTGATACCAGTAAAAGTAAATAAACAAACAAACAAATAAATAAATAAATAAATAACCTTTAGTGAAGAAGGTTCCCTTTATGACTCCAACACTTTTTCTATTTTTGAATTAATTGCCTTTGAAGTCTTAACAGTTGTCAGCGAAACAGTATGCTGTCTAGATGCTATAGCCCATATTGCTCTTTTATGCTATCTCGTGACTTTCCCGTGAAATGGATTTTGGTGTTGATTTTCCTGTAAGCATCACTGACCATTTGTTAGACTGTAGGGCTGATTAAAACCCAGACTTCCAATAGAGGCTTACAGATGTTGTAGAGTTAAAGGAAATGAGCTTCAGGTCTGGCAGTGATTTTCTAAAAATTGTTCTGTTGATCTCACTGAAATCGAGGATTTCTTTGCTAAGATGCCAAGATATGTAAATCTTCTATTAGAGCTGATTTTGTAACAGACCTTGAAATTTATGATCTAATATTAGAAATTCACACTTTTAGGGAAAAATCAACAGCTTCAGAGAGAATTAAAGGTTATATTGGCATCCACATGTAGACTCTGTCCGGTACGACAAAGATGAGTTTGGAAGTTGTTTGACATATTTATAAGGAACCCCAAAGCATCTATATATTACCAATGTAACCTCCCCCAAAACTGCACAGCCAAGAAATGGGTGTTTAGGAGGTAGGATGGTGACCTGGATGGGATGTAACATGCAGTTTTACATTGTTTGACTTTTTGTTTTTAGTTTGATGGTAGCGATGGTAGTGGGTGTAAAGTGATCTAGCCGTGTTCAAGTAGATTATCGTGAAGTGTAAGGTCTCACTCTCTTGCCTGTTTCTAGAAAGAATAGCCTACAAAATGCAACCACTAAAGTGAATTGCCCTGTTTTGAATTTTTCCCTGTGTATTATACAAGGAATATTTTAGAATATTTCTTGTATAATAATTTTTTATAGTCCTATAGATACTTGGTATTTAATTAAGGATATATTTATTTGCCCTAGTTTTACAGATAAATGCCTAATAAAAGATTAATTTGAATATTCACTTATAGATCAATATGATTAATATAAACTATTATTTTTATTGCAAAAGCAATCTAACATCATAGAAATCTTTTGCTAAATAGAAAAAAAATCCCTATAACTCTGACAAATACAATTGATGTGACTATTTTTCTTTGTTTTTCCAGTCTTTCTTCATATGCATATTTGTTTTTACCTATATAATATATGAGGCTCATTCAGTTTTTTTATACTTCTTGTTTACTTAACATATAAAGCTTTTTTATGATGATAGTTAGCAATAGTCTATTATTATGACTATATAATACATGTAATATAAAAATGCATTATAATCACTTAGTTAATGATTCAAAAATGCATATGAAGAAAGATAAATCTCTATATATCATATTATAAAAAAATATGTAACAAGTTAAAAATATAAAATAAATTCAATCATTGTCTTTTCTTACCAAACATGTTTCCAACAAAAAATAAAACACTATTGTTATAGAATGTGTCAATATCTTATCACTAAAAACGGTATTATCTCAACTAGGTGGACTAGGAGGACCCTATGATCAAATTCATTTTGTAACTTGTCCTTATAATTCTCAGCGCTTTGTTGAAACACACTATCATATCAACTATAGGTGATGCTAATACTGTCCTGTCTAGCTTAGAAAATCAAAAGCTGTTCATCCCACTTCTTCCTCTTTTTATCTTCCTCTTAAGAGAGAAGCTCAGGAAGTACTCTTATCCAGAACTTTACATAAATGCTACTCCCCTTGTGACTACTGAACTCTTTAGAGCAGTCCCCAGAGAATTTGAAGGTGGGACAACTCACCCAGAATCTGAGAGCATATGCTGGATCACATCACTGCATAGTGGGACCATAGATAGACATGCTGTACTAGCAAAGGTGGGATCCAAGAAAACATCTATGCATATTATAACCCCCAAACATCTTCTTTTCTTGGCATTTGGATTAGTAGTTTCAGCTTTTGACTTTGCACAAGGAACTATGCAGTTCATTGAACTCTTAGAGTTTGGGATTCTGAATGGACTCTATATTCTCCATACATTTTGAAATCAGCATAATAAGCATGTTTGTGCATTGCACTCTCTTTGCAAATATGGCAGGTCAGGTAATTTATATTTGTGAATTAGTCAACCAGCTTACCCTTCAAAACACTTTACAGAATTCATCCCATTTATACGCTCAGATTTCTTCCATCTGAGTTTTTAATACAAATAGAGATAAAGATGAAACAGGTGAAACAAATGGGAAAGAAATAAATGCTAAACCATACGGTGAGGCCATAATTATTAATAAAACATTCAGATGACCATGTTAACATATTAAACAAGCTCCATTTTAAGATTTTAAAAGAACCAAGGCACTTTGCCTTGGTTAAACAGGCATGCTGTTCCTGATTTGTCACAATATAATCTATAAATCTTTGGAACACTTAGCCTCTTTGAAGATATACTTCGTATTTCCAAAGGTTTCCTTTCTCTAGTTTTCTTCCTTTATTTTTAGATGACATAAACTGCATTTCAATTATTTTACTAGCTTGGATGATGGGTTTTAGATTTATCAGTATGAATGATTTTTGAAATTTTTATTTAATTTAAATGTACTGGTTAGTGACAGGGTGAAGAGTAGAAATTGGGACTATGCAGCTATAATGAAAGACTAGGTGCTTTATAGAAAGTTGTTTCCCTTCTCTTTCCTCACTATACAAGCATGTAGGCTGATACTTGTAATCACCAGTATACATCTCCTACTTGACAATCCTTAGCCACTATATGTAACTGGTCCAATAAAAAATAATTTCAGGTCACAAATGCCCCAGTGTATTTATTCACACTCGTCTTCTATGTTCCTTCTACTTACATCTTGATTGCCAGCTGAGTTGGTATCATCTGTGCCTTTGCTCTCACTTCTATATCTATTCAAAATTACCCATCTCTCAAACTCTGGTTGAAGCTCTCTCTCTTCTACTCGGGACTACCTGACTTCTGTGTGATTTCTGTTTACTTATTTTATCAATTCACCTCTATTACCTTTTTGCAAAATTAGAATTATTATCTAGCTTTCACCATGTCTTATATCTTCACTAAGCAATGGCTACTATACTTTGTAGACAGGCCCCTCCAAAAATACTTTGAAAATTGAATTATATCGCAAGTGTTCCTATTGAAACTGGAGGCCAAACGAGACGTGCTCAGCCAATAGACCAACACAGGAGTTGGGTCATAGAATAAGCGTTTATTATCAGAGCACCGAGGGTCTGAGAAGGCAGCAGGTTAACACCTCCAAAAGCTGCCTTAACATTCTCAGACCAGCTTGGGACATTGAAGGGAAAATCTGGGCGTTCCTCCAGAGGCTACTTGATGGTTCTGGGGGTCTGCATGGAGCCTTCCCTCTGGTGACGTGGCTCTCTAACGTGGTCACCCACTCAGGAGCAGTGATGACAGTAACCTGGAAAGAAAGCTAGGCCATAGAGATTGTAGTCTGCATGCCCAGGGTTGGGGTGGAGGTGGGGTCAGGGGGGCATTGTGACTTTACTAGTTTAATAAGCAAACTTTAATATGCAAAGTTTGCTAGTTTAATATGCAAACTTACCCTGCATAAGTTTCAGGGTAATTATCAAAAGCAGGGAATGAGAACAGAGGACATTCTAAGCTCAGGAACTGGGACATGGGACATTCCAAGCTCAAACTGCAGGGAGGGGGTTTATCAATTGTTAAGCTCTAGGGCAGGGAGAGGCGAGGACAGGGACATGGTAAGGCCTCTTTTGTGGGGGTCCCAACCAGGCCCTATTTCACTATAACCATACTTCTTTGGTTCCGGTACTGTAAATGAATGTGGCGATGTATTAAACATAGGAAAAGTCAAAAGTGTTAAGATATTTATCCAAGATTCTAATTTAAGCTTGTCTAAATTTAAGCCTCTGCTGCTAACATTTACCACATTGCCTGAAGATGCCTGTTAGAGCTCACCGTAGAAATTGTGCCTTAAGTGATTTCAAAGTCTTAAATTAGTGTGAAGTATTATATATGATGCATGCGTGTTTTGGAAGTTTACCTATGAGCATGGCACGATTGGCATTAAGTAGAGCTTTGTTGTCAGTATATTGTGAATATTATTACAGAGTAATCCTGGACACTTCTTTTCGAGGTTCTTCTTAAAATTACCACCACACGTGTTTTTAAATTTTCTCTTAAAAAAAAAAAAAAAAAAAAAAAAAACTGCTGTGGTTGACACATCATAGAACTATCTTTATGACCCGTCTTTACAGTGCTGAAGAAGATGCTATAATAGTTGCTTTCATATTTCTAAAATTCATTGATTTCAGAGATAAAAGTTAAAAAGATGTGAAAATTCCGTAAGTCTTTTCATGGGATCCATTCTTTCATTTTTGAACTCTAACAATAAAAATGAAAGATGAATGGTATCTTGCAAAGTGTCAGAGCTATTTCTGTACTGTGTGTGTGTGTGCACGCGTGTGTGTGAACATATCCAAGAAGATGCAAATTTAGTTTTTTACTCAAATAACTATTATCATGGAAAAATGGCATAGTATAATTGAAAAGTGTGTCATTTTCATTTTAAAACGCCTTTTTGAAATACTACTGATTACTAAGCTGTCTAGTTAAGGAGACTCAGCTTGAAGTGTTAAAGATCATAGAAATAATACTTACTGATTCATAGTGTCGTTTTGACATCTAAATGCTCATTTGAATATATAACATTTAATAACCTTAGTCTTAATCAACTTAAATTTGTCTTCAGAAGAAGTTCTTTGGAGGGGCGCTGTTGGCGCTTTCTTGCTGAAATGCTTTGTTCTTTGATTAATGTTGACAGTTTTTAAATTGTTGAAAATTAGTAATTCAGGAATTGATCCTATGATGAATCTCCATAACTCAGCATGTTCAGTTGACCAAAAACTTAACTCAAAACAAATGTTAACTGAAAACAGTATATTAATCAGGGTCTAGCAAGTAATTCCTCTGTTGATGGGCTACCTTTCTTATTCAGTTTCTCCTTTTGTTCCTTTTTGAGTTTTAAATTTTAAACTTAGATATAATATAAAGAATTGCTAGTATGCTCAGACCATTCTCAAAATTGCACTCACTCACTCTAAGTTAAGGAGCAGTCATAATGGTAAGAAAGAAAATGGTAACTTAATTTTCCTGACATTTTTCAGCCTGTAGCAGTCATTCATTATTCTTTAAGGAAATACCCAAACCTGCTGTATACAAAGCACAGGGGATACAGTAATGCATAAGATAAACCAGGACACAAATTCCACATAGCCTCGATTTTTGCAGAATTTCTTGAGTTCATGGAAAGTTCACATTTGAGTTCCGGGCTATTTTCATTAGCATTGGAAATTGGTACCGGTGTGGACTGGGTGTCACAGAAGCAGGCAGAGGCCAGCTCCATAGGAAATAGTTGGCTGATATTGAGGGAGCGTTGTAGTGTATAAAATACATACATCTTTAAACATGTGCTCATACTTGGTATGGTAATGTTTTTCTAACGCCAGAAAAAAAACTTACTTCATCCTTTGAAAGTATTCATTATTTTCCACACTGTTTCATCCATATTCACTTGGGCCTTAAACCCTGTTCTAAGGCTATTTCATTCTAAGGAGATGCAGACTTTTTCTTTCTCCCTGTTGTATAGCACAGAGTAAGGTATGTATTTAGCTTTTGTATACTGATTAAGTATTAGCAGGTTGGTTGGTCAAAACCCCTAGAGAAACTTGCCAAGTCCTATCTACTGCGTGCAATAATTTTCATTTAGTCAAACCTAGGTGGCTGAATTTTGTTCTGTTCTTCAAAGGCTGAGTAAGCACCTAGAAAATCCTTAGAGGATGAATGAATAAATGAAAAAAAGAAAGTATTTAATAATAAACAATGAGTATGATTAATGATAACATTTTAAAGTTTCTGTAGCTAAATTTGTGACTGCTTTCTATGGGAAGAAGCAAATTCAGGCATAGGCTTTACATAACCCATTCTTATTTTTGTTGTTATTTGACTGAAAATTATCTAAAATTCAGGTTCTCGATTACTGATGTTTACCCAACTATCTTTTTCTGCATTTTTGCTTATTAAAGACAAAAATCTAACTTTTATTTACTATTTTATAATCAGCAATTAGTACAGAGACTGAAATATAGAAGGTGCTCAAAATCAATAATGGAAGTAAAGACCATGGGGGGCATTTTAAGCTTTGATTAGGAAATCTAAATTACCGTTAAATCTATGGAACTCTACGGTTTAACAAAGCAAAACAAAAAAGGAGAGCATTCAGCAGAAAAATGGGCAAGTTTCTTCTTTACCAGTAAACGTTATTTCCTACCAAAAATCATCTGTACTTTAACATTAAGGGGATGTATTAATTCCAGCGCATATTCATAAGTCTTTGTTAATTCAGATGAGTCTTAAGAGTAATTCTATTTTATTTTTTAAGGAGAAATTCTTAAGTACCAATTAATTCTGAGTGCAATTAGAGGATTAGATATTTATGCTAGGTCCTTTTATTTAAGAGGTTATCTCAAAACACTATAGAGATAATTGTTTGTGAAATCTTGAGCCAGATGAGAATTTCCTAACATGCAGCTATGAAGTCTGCTGTCCCAAAAGCAAACTGGAGAATGTTAATTTCCAATGCCTGAGATTTAAAGTTATGTCAGGATTGTTAAGTAATGGGTTATTTATTTTTCACTGAAATGATTCAATGGATGTCATGGTACAATATTTTAACGAGAAGAAAATAATTTCTCAAACCAAAAACATTCTACTTGATAAAGTACAAACAATGCTGAGATGATGGAGAATTATGCATTTAAACTTGAGCATGACATTAACTTGGTTATATCATTATGAACATCCTAAAGCATTTAATCTTTTGAGGCCATATTTATAATATTTTGTGACTATACTATCATAAATCTGTATTGTTTAATGATTCTTTTAAAAGGCCCCAAGGATACAAAGATTGAAGAAAAACGAAAGCTTTTTCTAATTCCCAAATTATAAATCAAGAGCATATAACACCTAGTTATAGTTCCTTGCACTTCAAAGATATTACAAAATATTTCTTGATATGGTAGAGAGAATAATTGATGTGTTTCATAATACGTGCTAACTTACTGCAGCACAGTGTATAGGACCTCAGTTTCAGAGAGGATTGCAAGTTATTTAGGCTCCAAAAGCAGGTATTCCAGTTGTTGGAAGTGACTTCTACATGCATCTATAAACTTCCTCAGTCAATTCTTACTCAAATCTTGAAGGAAGAGGAAGGGGAAGAGAGAGAAAGGGAGAGAGAGAGAATATGAATGAATATGTTTGTAAACACAGTTGATGCATTCCTGGTGATCTTTCACTACTCCACTCAGAGCCCCTGTACCAGAGTGAGCACAGATGGGAGAGTTCTGTTTGGTAGTTCCTTTAGTCTTACTTGCCACTTGTCTGTTGTAGAGTGATTCTAGTATTGGCAATATGTTTCTTTCCTACATTTTGGCCCCTCAATAAAACCTAGCTACTTCATACAGGGCTGAACTGAAGATAGTGCAATTTGTTGTAATGAGACTGAATGAGGGCCCCTAGGAAGTAATTGCTGTCAAAAAAAGGAAGATCTATACAAAGACTTTGGCTTAGGAATGCCAAAATACTCATATTTGGCCTCATTTGAATGCTCTTGACTCAAACCAGTTTATTATGTGTTAACATTTGAAGAGGAAAAAATTACTAAATTCCTTCATTTTATTTTTTGGAGATTATTGTCTAAAAGAAAAGACAAAGCAGGGGGTTGTTATTTTTAGATTTCTGAGAATAAAATCCTCCAATCTTATATAAAACTATTGTTAATGTAACTATGATATTTGTACATGTTCACAACATTTATTATACATGTAGTCAGAAATCTGTCCATAGCTACATTCTAGCAGAGTATATCCTAATGAAAAACACAGATAAGTAAAATAAGCAATATCGATTTGGTGAGAGAAGTGCTATAATGAGGATTACAAATACTTGAATTGGATATTCACAGAATCTAAAGGAATGTTATTCAAGAGCTTCAGGCATTTGAAGAAGGTTTTTGAGAAGGGAGACAATTTAATTGAGGACATGTAACCATTGGGGAAGAATGCAAGTATAGAGAAATAAATTAAGGAATGTATGAATTTATAAAACTGAGAGAACATTGAAAAAATGCAAAGTAGCTCAACGTGACTATATGTAGAGAAGCAATGGGAAACTAGGCTAAAACACAGAGCAGAGTTTGGAGAGTCTTGTACCATGCTAAGATTTTGATAATTTTTTCTGGCTCTTTGGAGGATGCATTTGAAACCCAGACCAGAGGCAAAGATAACAATAGTCCTAACAATAGTTAGGAGATAGCAATAGTCCATTGAGAAGTGGTGAGATCATTAGTTAACACATTGACAGTGGGGTGAAGAGATGCAGATGGAGAAAACATTCATCATATTGAGCTTGGTGACCAATTGGACATAGGTTATGGTTATGCAAGATGGAGAAATCTTTTTGTCTTTGGCAGGTATATCCATGGTAGTACTGGAGGATGGTCATGTATGATTGTCATGGAGGATGTATACATGGAGGATGTATACATATGTCATGTATACATGGAAGATGGTCATGTGTGATAGTCAGGTTGTATATATTGTTCAAGTACTCACAGCTGAATGACTGTATAGCTGATTTCCAGACTGCACTCTGCTTTCAAAGTCAGGCTCCCATGAAACTATATAAAGACACTTGCTACACAGGCTATTGACATCCCTAGAAGTAACCCTTGTTACTTCTAATCTAATGTAAGATCTAATGTAATGTAATGTAAATCTAATGTAAGAGATGGATTAGATTTGGTATAAACACTACTGACAAAATTCATTTTCTGATTCTAACATTTTAACTCATATCAGCCCAGAAGAGTATTCCATATTCTTATTCCTGAAGCTAAGACAGAGTGATATTAAATTCACTATTTGGAAAGAGATACAACTCTCAAGATGAATCCCATGAATCAGCAGCACGTAATATATACCCTAAACAATTATCTGACTGCCCACACTCATGGAATAAAACCTAGTTCTCCTCTCTTGAGAGGAACAAGGAATAACGTCCTAACCTGCATCCCAAATTACCCAGGAGTTGCTTTTCTCCACGTCATTCCATCATTCTTTTTGTCAGGCCCTTCTGTTTGCCTTCACCAAATCCTGGGAAATTGATTTCTGCTCTAGTGATATAAATGCTCTCTGAGATGAAAGACTACCTCCTTTCTCAGTGTCTTTTTAGGATATCATATCTTTTCTCCCGTTTATGTCCTGAAACTTGTAACCTCCTGTGAATCCCTTAATTCCTGACAGTGCTAGAACTCAGTGACCTCTCTCTTGCTTCTGTTACGCTCTGACTCTTTCTTTTTGGGTGTGCCTTGCCTCCACTTTGCCTGCCTGAGAGGAGAGATGGTCTGTTTACCAACCATTGTCTCATCTTTTAAGTATCTGTTGCTTTTTCTGAATCTTCACTTCCTGCTGGGTGGGATGCAAAATAAATGTGGTGAGATATTGTGGTCCAAGATTAGCAAAAAAAAAAGAAGAAAAAAAAAATCTATGGCCTGAAATCTTCATCTGGAAGGAAACAGAAATCAAATGGATGTTACTAAGCAGGGCTCAGAAACAGAGACCAGGGTGTGAAGTGAGAGCAGACTGGGAGCAGCTGGCAACATTCCAGACCTGGAGATAGTTGAGGCAAAACAAAGGCAATAGGACTACCTGGGAAATACCAGGAAACTAAGACATGGCCAGTATCGTGTCCCTCCTTCCCGTTATTCCTTTTACTTTTTTTTTTTTAGTTTCAGGTATACAAAGCAACATAATATTTAGACATTTACACCCCTCACAAAGTGATAACCCCCCCAACATACTACCTCTCTGACATTGTATATAGCTGTTACAATATGACTATATTCCCTATGTTGTACTCCACATCCCATGACTATATATATATATATATATATATATGTATATATATACATATATAAATATTTATATATAGTTATATATAGATATATATATATGTATATCTATATATATAGTTATAGTTATAGTTGACAGTCAATATTCTACTTCAGCCGCAGGTGTATAGTGCCATGCCATGTTCAGGCATCCACACAGTACATGATGTGATCCCTCTGATAAGTCCTGTACCCATCTGGCACCCTACATAATCTTTATAACATTATTGATTATATTCCCCATATTGTATTTCATATCCCCATGACTATACTGTAACTACTGAATGGGAGAAGATATTTGCCAATGATACATCTGATAAGGGATCAATATCCAAAATTTATAAAAATCTCATACAACTCAACACCAAAAAAACAAACAACCCAATTAAACCATGGACAGAGGACACGAAGAGACGTTTCTCTAAAGAAGACATACAGATGGCCAACAGATATATGAAAATGTGCTCAACGTCACTAATCATCAGAGAAATGCAAATCGAAACCACAATGAGGTATCACCTCATTCCTGTCAGAATGGCTGTCATCAACAAATCAACAAACAACAAGTGTTGGCGAGGATGTGGAGAAAAGGGATCCTTCGTGTACTGCTGGTGGGATTGCAGATTGGAGCAGCCACTATGGAAATCAGTGTGGAGATTCCTCAAAAAACTGAAAATGGAACTACCTAATGACCCAGCAATTCCACTCTTGGGTATCTATCCAAAGAAATCCAAAACACTAATTCAAAAAACTATATGCACCCCTATGTTTATGGCAGCACTATTCACAGTAGCCAACATATGGCAACACACGAAATACCCATCGATGAACGATTGGATAAAGGAATTGTGGTACATTTATGCAATGGAGTGTTACTCAGCCATAAAAAAAGAATGAAATCTTACCATTTGCAACAACATGGATGGACCTAGAGAATATTATACTAAGTGAAATAAGTCAGACGGAGAAAGACAAATACCATATGATCTCACTTATATGTAGAATCTAAGGAACAAAATAAAGCAGGAAAGAAAACAAAAATAAACTCAGAGACATAGATTAAAAAAAAAAACTGATGGTTGCTAGATGGGACGGGGATTGGGGGAGGGGGAGAAAGTGAAAGGATTAGAAAGTACAAATTAGTCACAATATAGTCACGGAGATATGAAATACGTGCTCTATGTTTTCCTTGCATTTTTTCCCTCTCTTCTATATCCATGTATACAGTACAAGGAGACAGAAGTTAGCTGTTTGTGATAGGAAATATAAATGGCCATTTTGAAAGCGTGCCAGACAGAATCTGCTACAGGTTTTCATAGTTACTGCTACCATCTGTTGTTCCTCAGTACTGGGATGTGAGTCTCTTGGCAAACATCTCTCTAATTCTGAACTATCTTTTCCTCTTTTCCTTGAATCCCGTTCTTGAGATACTCACTGCTGGAGTGGCTTTTTTAAGAAACTTTTTTTTTTTTTTTTTTAATACCAAGGAAGTATTCCAAATGTTTCAAAATGAAAGAATTTGGAATGCTTTTATATAACATATTTTATGTATCTGAGCAAACATATTTCTTCATTGTTAATATTTTTCTCATAAAAATAAAAGTGTTTTATCAAATTTTTCTTACTTTAATGTATGCTATTCCAAGCAAAATAACACAGAACAGATTTCTCTTTTCAACCTTATTTGCAGTTAGGTCTGTAGCTAAGTGTTGAACTTAATC
Organism: Rhinolophus ferrumequinum; assembly: GCF_004115265.2. Taxonomy (NCBI): domain Eukaryota; kingdom Metazoa; phylum Chordata; class Mammalia; order Chiroptera; family Rhinolophidae; genus Rhinolophus; species Rhinolophus ferrumequinum. Next base: position 72,067,611 of record NC_046293.1, read on the forward strand.
TAAGCTTTATTTTACATAGTGTTTCTCTTTTTACTCAACTTTGAAATTATAGTAATTTGGGTACTTCTGTTATTCTGAAAGTAATAGCTAATGCTAAAAATATTTCAAGTGATAAAGGTGGGTTTTTGAGAGGGCAGACAAGTTAGTTGAGGATTAATACTTGTGATTGCCATTTATTAGGTAAAATGCTTAACTAAATGTTCACATAGCAAAAAAGTAGTCTGTGAATTCTCAAAAGAATTACGCATTTTCTACATGAAAGTAAAAGTTGTGTCTCTATAATACTGTATTTCCCTGAAAATAAGACCTAACTGGAAAATAAGCCCTAGAATGATTTTTCAGGATGCTCATATATAAGACCTACCCCAAAAATAAGCCCTAGTTAAGCTAGTCAGCCAGATGGACACATTTAGTACATCCATTGCAGCACACGACGGACACATTAAATTATAAAATAATATTAATATACACTTAAATATAAATAAATAATATTATTGACATTAATACTTAAAATAAATGATAATATAATTTATAATTAAGTATTTGTAAATACCCAAGGAGCCTTTGAGATGAGAGGTAAACGCCTATGTAAACAGATGAATTAGCGATTTATTGCCGAATGACCAATCGGAGTACAGACACAACGCACAAATAACGTGGGCACTTGATAAGGAACGGATGTGGTTGTATCTAATACGAATCTTCGTAATTCACTACATCGTGTGTTGTAACGGACGTACTTAATGCACTCGTGTGAAATAAAGAAACATTTTCTGAATTTTGGTGCCTGCAATTTTTCGTTGCTTTTGTGTGGACCATCATCATTCTTAATTGTCATCATTTTAGTTGCCACTCCTGCCTTGTAAGTCTTCAATTAATACTTCATTTAATGGTAGATTTAAAGGGAATAATATTTTGACCCCCAGAAAAGATGAGGGCAAAAAGAAAGAGCTATTCTATCAAATACAAGAAAGGAATCGTGGAGGACTCCCGGGGCAAGAATCTTACGGCTTTCTGCAAAAAGAAGTTGGATCTCCAAATGGTCCGAAAATGGTGAGCAGAGTATGATAACCTCAGTCAACAGGTGGACGAGGGAAATGCTAAGAAGTGCAAGTGTGGATCAGGTTGGCAACCCTTATTTCCTGAGCTGGAAGACATCATCTGTGAATGGGTTGCTGACAGGAGAGCAAAGGCTTTGGTTGTGCACAGGGCTGATATTCAAGCATTTGCCCGTGCAATGGCACAACACAGTTAGAAATATCCCCAGAAGAATTCAAAGCATCACAACACTGGCTGGATGGCTTCCTTCAGAGATATGAATGGTCTCTAAGATCGACAACACTGTTCAAGCTGGGAGATACTGAAGTTATGAAACGTGCACTCTCATTCAAGTCCTTTATTGATGGCATCAACTTTTCTAAATACCGGCTCTTCAAAGGATTGCTATGAATGAAACTGCAGTGTTTATGGGCCAAGGATTTCAAATGACGATTGATCAGAGGGGTACCTTGTCAATCTATATTCCCTCCACTGGTTATGAAAGTGCACGAGTTACCTGTATTTTGGCAATTTGTCTGGATGGAAAGAAAGCCCCACCTCTAATCATCACTAAAGGAAAGAAAGATAAGGTTGAACGTGTTTCAGGCATTTATGTTCTTGAAACCGAAAAAGCCTGGTGCACACAAGCAGTTATAAGGAAGTGTGTCGATTTAATGCTGTCACATGTTTAGCAAGGTGGCCAAAGAGGTCTGCTAGTCTGGGATTTAGCCAGCACTCACCGTGCTAAAGACATGAAGAACTTCCTTACAGAGAGAAGAATTGATCAAATAATGATTCCTGCAGGAATGACTGCCCATCTCCAGACTCTTGATATTGCAATAAACAAGCCATTCAAGGACGATTTGCACATGGAAATCAATGACTACATTGAAAATAGAATGGAGAGAAATCAGCGTGGAAACTTGTGAAGCCTAGCCTGCAAGAGGTGGTAACTTGGGTGAAGAATTCATAGGATAAAATCACTACGAGCAGGCTACATGAACAAGAAGTGCTCATTTAAGGAGAGCTCTATTGCTGGACATGAGAGATTGGGGCCAATGGTTCTATAGGAAATGGAGTCGCAAGATTCAAGCCGGAATTTGGGGTTTGGAAAGTTATCACGATGTTCCAGAAGAAGATGACATGACTGTATTTGAATAGATTTAGATTTTTGTACGTGAATAAATGAATAAATGTAGATTGTTGTACATGAAAAAATAAAACATCCCCTAAAAATAAGCCCTAATGCGTCTTTTGGGGCAAAATTAATATAAAACCCGGTCTTATTTTCGAGGAAATAAGAGTATCTTACTAATTTCTATATTCTCTATGGCAGTATCTGCCATAATGATACCATTCAGTAAATTTTCCTGCACTAATAAATGAATAAAACTATGCATGGTAATAAGTTTTTAGAGTAACAGCTAATTTCTGTAATTTTGGAAATATTTTTAGAAGGCTTGAATTCTTAGTTAAATATATATTTTTAAGTTATAATCTTCCTTTTAAAAACATCTTCTAACCATCACTGCAATAGTTAGAACAGCATGATACTTACTGCGAAAATTAACAAATAGGTAAGTGGAACAAATTTGATAATCATTAAAAAGTACTAAAATGATTCATATAATTCATATATTAAGACTTGATAATGAACCATGATGAAAAATAAAAAGGAATCATTATCAATAAATGTATCTAAGAAATTCCCTAGCTGTTTGAAAACAAAAAAGTTTTTCACTTTGCCATAACATAGTAATATAAAATAACAAAGAGAAAGAGAAATCAAATTATATGTCAGAATTTCCTGGCAGAAGATATTATAGAAGAAAAGATCAAAGATTAATAGAATTGGCTACAACATTTTTTAAACACTGTCCATAAAAATATCATGAATAAACAGTGAAAGGCAAGAAATAGATTAGGAAACTTGAAATAATTTTAATGTGTAAAAATCTTATACAAGTAAGTTATTTAAACTCTATTGAAAAATATGCAAAAGACATAGACAATTTATATAGATATAAAAATTAATAAATCTATCGCAAATTTCATTTCACTTGTAATTTGATAAATGTAAATTAAAACGAGCAACTCTTTTACATGTCAAAATTTTAGATTTCCTGAAAGAAAACATATTACCTTAAAGTATCCAGGGTTTTGTATGATTGGCACTCTCATATAGCTGGCAGGAGTTTAAAATGAGATGTTCCTTAATTGTGACACAGGATCTCCAGTGTTTCAAATGCTTATATCCTGTGAATCACTAATCCTCTTTCTAGGAACTTGTCCTAAGAAAATAATCATGAATGTAACCTAAATGTGTATATACAAAGGTATTCATTGCAGTATTATTTGCAATAATAAGAAAATTTTAAAATACTGCATATCTCCTGAAACAGAAATGGTTAAATATATAATAGTTTATATGATATAATTCTGTTGAAGAAATTTTAAGGAAAATAAAAATCATTCTAAGGTAATATAAGGAGTGAAACAAGGTACAAATAATTTAATCAGAAATAGCCAGGTAAATTTGCATATATGTATGTATAACCCATTCAGAAAATGAATGGCTAGAAATCACCAAAATGTTAATGATGGCTACTTTTGCATGGAATTACAGATGATTTACCTTGTCTCTTTTATATATTTCTGGAATGCCTAGTTTTCAATAATAAGCACCTATTAGTTTTTAAATTAATATAAGATATACAAGAATACCAAACGGACTTTAATGAATCCTGAATTAACTTTCATGTTTCAGATGTTATATCCTAAGCTTATCACTAATAGAATACTTTTTAAAAGACTTGTATATATTTCAACATATACCAACATCTTGAAAATGAACATTGGAATAAACTAGCACAACCATGAGCATTGTTTCAATAATGTGTTTCAACAAAATAGTTTTTAGTAAGATTATTTTATCTGTTGTGATTTTAGCCTATATAATAATTAAAAAAAAATAGATGTTTCTCATCTGCCTGCGATACCATTGAAACATAAAAATCTGCCTAAATTCATTTTAAGCTAACATTATTAATGCATCAAAGTTAACCAAATCTACCTAGGGTTTTCTTTTATAAAGAACAAGAGCTTCCATTTTGTTTATCTTACCCTATTGATGCCACAATAGAATAACTGTAAATCTTCATTATTTTGTTTTCTAGAGAAAAGTGAATGAAAAGGTCAGTGCATAGAGTTTATTGATTGTTCTTCTAACCCAAAATCCACATGGTATTAATAGTAGTGTCTATAAATATTTCATGGATAAATATATAGCATTCTGTACACACTAAGCATAATGAAATGGAAAGACAACCTTATATTTGCGTGAATTGCCAGTTTATCAAGAGTTGCGCACTTTATGATATCATAAACTCATATAGGCTTCCCTTGATACATGAAAACAATGGTACTAAGTACAAACAGAACACGGGATTAAAATTTTGTTCTGAGTCCTGTTGATGGATTCTTTATTTTTCAAAAACTCTGTTCATGCCTTGATTGCCAGTGGAAGGTATGCAAGACAGCTAGAGTCATTTTTTTCTCACCACATTCCAGCTAAAAGAAAAACTTCTGATTTCTATACACTGTACTCATTGAATACTTCTGATACCAAATGTTTTGGTTTCTTCCCACACCAACCAATTCTCTGACACCAACTAAATGTTCTACAATTCAATACAACTCAATTCTGACAGTGTCTACTTGGAGTTAGCATCAGATCCCACAAGATAAGGGTTCAGTCTCCCAACACTGTCCCCACTTTAGATGCTACTTGCAAGCCCGGGCCTCTCGTATTTCTGACTGACCAGCTCTAAATTGGGGATTCCTTCACATGTTCAATAATTTCCTAGAATGGCTCACAAAACTCATGGAAGCATTTACTTATACTTACTGGTTTATTATAAAAGATATGACAAAGGATACAGATGAAGAGACCATTGAAGTGATACAAAGTATAGAGAATGGGCTTCCAAGCCCTCTCTAGGCATTCCACTCTCCTAGCAACCCCATCTGTTCGCTAACCTGGAAGCTCTCTAACACCATCATTTATAGACTTTTATGGAGGCTTCAGCAGGTAGGTGTGATACATTATTAACTCAATCTTCAGCCCCTTCCCCCTCCGGGAGGATGGAGGTGTGGGATAAATCAATAAATCATCTCATCTTATATAGTCACAAACTAAAGCCACAATCGACAATGCATTCACTCACTCTAACACTTAAATGTACAAATAATCATGAATTGTAATTAAAAAAAAATCAATGAACTATCCAGGAGCCAAGCAAGAGTTGCCTTATGAGAACAAAAGATGCTCGTAACACCCAGGAAATCCCAAGGGATTTAGGAGCTCTGTTAGGAACTGTAGTCAAAGATCTAGCACCCCTATCGCTCAAGAAATTACAAAAGTTTTAGGAGCTCTGTATCAGGAATCTAGGCCAGAGACCAAATATATTTATTCTTAGGTCACACCAACCAACAGTAAATCCTACCATCTCTACCCCCAATATACCTTGAAACTGCCTTCTTTAATTTACTTGTAAGCTCCTTATAGAAAACTAAAGAATTTGAAATAGCCTCTTCATTGAGTTTCCCACTTCCACTCTTCCTTCCCTCTAAAATGTTCATAATACTAATAATAATTTATTATGACTGTATTATGTTCATAATAAATACTATTCTTAGAACATATCTGCTTATGTCATTTCATTGCCTTAAACCATTTGATGAATTTCTGTTGTTCTTCTAAGGAACTTGAATTGCTTACCATTGTCTATAAGGTCCTTCAAGGGTTGCCTTGCCTTCCTTTCCAATCTCAGAACGTAAGACTTGCCCCTTTGCCTGCTGCACTAGTCTGCCTGGTCTCTTGACTTTTGTTGCTTCCAGGTCTTTACACTTGGTACTTCCTCTTCCTCTGTTACTTTACCCCTTTCACAAATGACTTCTCTTCACTTTTCAGTTTTCTACATAATACCTATTTAAAATTATCTCCTCAAAGAAGCCATTTTTTTATTCATCCAAGCCTAGTAGGTTCCTCTCATTGGTTTTCCTCTCAATTCACTGGTTTGTCATTTATTGAGTTATTCCACAAACATTAAGAGCTCGTCATGGGCCAGATGCCAAGCTTGGCATTGAGACTACAAGAGAGAAGCCACTCTCCTTCCCACAACCACAATCCTGTGACCTGAATAGATTTGTAAGTAGACACACTACAGGACAATGGAGGCACACTAGTAGTAAACACAGACATGGAAAAATTAAAATTTTCTTGGAAATCAAGGAAGGATTTGTGGAGGGGATGACATTTCAACTGGATCCAAAGCAGTTATTCAAACTCCACTAGACTGAACAGTTAATGAGCGTTGGCAGGATGAAACAACTTTGAAGGTAAAGGAATTTTAAAAAACTGCAATAAAAACCATATGCATGTTTTAAGTTGAAAGGAATATTTTTCGCAATTATTTTTAACATATTAATGTTTTTACTAGGATATACTTAGGTTCTTCCAATTTAGAAGTCTCTTTTAATGCTTTTCTTTCTTTTTTTTTTTCTTTTTCTGGATGATAGAATATTTTTCCAGGGAAATGCTGAATAAATCATTGTTGAAGTACACTATATTGCTTTCTATCAACAAACCTGAGGTAATACAGAATTTACACTTCAGTAGCTGCAATGCTCAAACTTGACAGGTAGTGTATTGCGTTTGCTGATTAAAAAAAGGTACAGCATAGGTCTAGGTGGTTTTGTGTCCATTTAGTTTTGAGAAGAAAAATCATTCATTTAACATATTGCTCCCAAAGCACAAATCCTAGACCATTGATTCACAGTATTTTATATTATTATTATTATTGCAAAAGTCATTGTGTTTAAATAATATTTTTAAAGATATCTATATCGTTTTATGTTTATTATTATTTCAATTGCTATAAACAATGGAAATGGACAACAAAGCTCTCCTGGAATGTGATAGGATATTTTTTTAAATGGTGCCTTCACTTTGTTATGTAAATATTATCTTCTTTCCCTTAGAAACAAGATACATATCCAGAAGTTTTTATGAAATGATCTCATAGCTAAATTTATTTCATTTTTCTTTTTTATGAAATAATTATTAGTAGTATAAGAAATATTTAGTAAAATTCTTAGAACTTATACTTTATCATATATTATTGTGTTTGCCAATTTTTAGATTGGAAGAGAACAGATTATTTTTCTCGGTATGTCTATCTCATGAGAATTTTTATATTGGACCTCTGGTGAATATTTTAGGAGTTTATATCCTCTTTTCTTCCAGCCTCTAGATTCTTTCTGGTTGTGCTACCTCACTTATACCTAAAAACATATCCATTTTATAAAAGACACTTGTGGCATAAATGGAAACCTCCATATTTGTCTAAGTGTCTCACAGTGCCTAAATACATCTACTGTATCATCCTATATATTTGTTGAATGTTCACAGGTCTCAAGCACAGGAATGACCACTTTAGTTACATCGTCTACCATTATCTACATTACTGAACCAATGGAATACTTGACTCCAGAATTTGCATTTAAATCATATTTGTAAAATGTTGAATTTCCTCAACATTTCTTAACTATTTGTGTTTTTGAAGTTCTTGAAAACTTCACCAAGGACCCAAGGATATGTAAGCTTTAATTGAGAATTCAGAGTGAGGGTGGGAGGAGGATTTAGGTTCCAAATCTGTCCAATAAATCAAAGGGATGTCTGGAGGACTGGGGCATAAGTGGGAGTGGCATCCAGGAATCAAAAGCAATGTATACAACAAGCTACCCACGGTTGGTGATATAGAGTACATCTAGATGATGATTGTCAGCATTCAGAACTGAGTGGAGAGTACACGGATCATAATGAATAAGGGAATGAGACACACTGGTGCCCTGAGGAAGAACATTATGCTCTTGGACCACTCCAGCATCCCTCAGTGTGTTCCACAGTGTTCCAACAGCACTGGCCTAGGAACAGTCAGATACAGACAAATATTATAATATCCACAGTTATGTTTTCTAAGTAACCATATGCTACATAAGCAAAGTGTTCAAAAAGATACATAAGCATTGCTTATATGGCTATTTCTTATTTTAACTTTTAATAAAACAAGCTAACAAAAATAAATATTATTATTAAAAGCTTAGGACCAAGATATTTTTATAGAAATCAGAAATAATTTCTGAAGTATAGAAATTAGTTATTTATTGAAAGATCATCTCTGTGTTTTACCTGTACATGTATAAGTAGGTCAGCTGATCTGGCAATATGAGCTATTAAAGAACTTTATTGAATACCTGCAAGATGAAGTGCTACCATACCAAAAAGCAGGAGTCTGTTGAAAAAAAATCACCTACAAACAGGACTAGCATTTTTGTCTGGAGTTATTTTTACGTCGGCAAAATTATTTGAACAGTTATTTAGTTAATATTTCAGGGTTCCTCATCATAAAAAGCAAAAAGGAAAAAAAAAAAGACCTTGAATATATAATACATTTGTTTTCAGTTAAGTCTGTTTCTAAATGTGAATCCAGAGGTGAACAAGAGGGTCAGAGCTACAAATGCACTACAGATAAATGAAGTTGATCCCTGGCCCCAGTGAGTTATTGAGCATTAAAAATATAAATAGTAAATCGCATGTCAAAACTATAATTTTCTTCTTAGAACAGTTAGTAATCTAATGTATACCCAAATTGTAATTTTCCAACAAGTTAATTGGCTATTTTGTTTCTAACTTTACAAACAGTGTTTTTTTAAAATTTTTCCACAGATATGAATTTTTGATATACATATCAAATGATGTAATGGACACCACAAATCTTCCCACACTCTTAACTACTAGCAAATATTGATCTGTCCTACATATCTAGTTTTGCCTTCTCTATAATGTCACGTTAATGGAATGTATGCAAATGTTCTTAACATTTTTATTCATAGTATTTCAAAACTGGGAACAACGCAATGTATAAATGCAAGCTATGTGGATAAGATATGCAGATATGTAATTTATTGAGCTGTCCTGGATTGTTGAGAAAAATTCAGCAGAGTGACAAATCTGTAACTTGAAGGAAAGAGTTGCCCTTTTTAAAGAATACATTCAAGAATTTTTAGCACATCTTAACAAAATTAAAAATGAAAGGATGGCAAAAATATATATATTGATGAGATTTGAGACCTACTACTCAGAGCTAATTATGTGAGTAAAAATTTTCTTTTTCAGTAAAAACCTATGTTCTATGAAGCTTAATTAAATGTGCCATAATAAACCAGATTAATTGCATCTTGGATAGGGAGAATTCTGGTCTCTGAAAAATCAAAGATGAATGTCAAAATCACAGAACTTTAAGATTAGCAAAATAATGTTGTCATCAATCAAAATCTTTTCCTTTAAGATTGCTTAGCAAAGGAATATGTTGAACAAAATTTTCTCAAAATCTACATTTATTGGGTGCAATCCAGTCGAACATTTCTGGATAGAAGCAGTATTTTCAAAAGTAAAACTGTTTCATTCATTTAGCAAACATCTACCAGTCATCTCTTGAACAGTAGACACCATATTATAGGCTAGGATTACAAAGATAAATGAAACACAATCCCTGATGTCAGGTAATTCAGATTATGACCAAGAAGATTAAAAAGCACACACAAAAATGGTTATAATAGATGATATATGCTACACTACAGTGATTAACACAGATTTCATGTGATCACTCCACAATGTCCCTATCATGAAGAAATTTTTTAACTCTTCAAATAAGTTATAATAGCTCTGTCCTGCCATACATTTAAGGCTCATCTCAACCACAACATTTGCCATTTTATATTATAAGCATTGGTTTAAATTTTTGTCCTTCACAGTAAAAACTGAGTTCTTCAAGGAGAGGAGCTATAATTTATTCATCACTTAATGAATAAGAGCAGTTACTAATAGCTTTTGTGAAAGGAAGGACAAGCATGGGAGGTTGAGATGTGCAATAAAATGTGGCCATGTTACATATAGCTGAGATGGCGTTACAAGAATTAGAGACAACTTGACTAAGAACGGAGCTAAGGGGTGCCTGCCTGTAGGCTGCAGGGAAGGAGAGCTCAACCAAAAGAAAGGGATAATGGTGGCTGTCCCTTTAGTCCTCACCCTGAGGCCACACAGCTGTCTTTCCGTGTTTGCCTCTGCTCCTTCTAGAATTTCCATCCTGCTGCTGGAGCCCAGGATGGCGGAGTAGGTTAGCATTATGCTTGCCAACTCCCATGACCACCTCAAAATTACAACTAAACTATAGAACAAACGTCACTGAGAATCACCTAAAGTCTAACTAAGGACTTACAGAAGAAGCCACCTCAAGACTGGTAGGAGGGATGGAACAAAGAACAGGCTGGTGCCACACCCACATGTGGCAGTTAAAAATCAGGAGGGGTATCTAGGCTGTGGAGGTTCCCCCTGAGGAGCAAGGGGTCCCAGCAACACACCAGGCTCCCCAGCCCGAGGTTCCAGTACCAGGAAGACAAGTCACCATAACTTCTGGCTGTGAATAACAGCAGAGATTATGGCTGGGTGAGATGGAGGGTGTCCTGAATCCCAGATGCATCTCTTAAAGGGTCCACACATGGACTTACTTGCTAACAGCCTCACCTGCTCTGAGCTCCAGTGCTGAGGCAGCAACTCAAGGGGTGCTGGTGACACGTGGGTTGGAACTGGATTATCTGGTTCCAGGGCGAGGATTGGAGGGACGGCTTTCTCCCAGACAAAAATGTTGGCATTAGCCATTGTTCCTTTGTTGAACACTTCCCCACCCAACCGGCTTACCAAGGCAAGCGCCATGTCTGGTCATCAATCTGGCTAACACCATTCGCCCCATGCTGGTAAATCCCTCAGACCACACCCCACCCAACTTGCAGGTCCACCCAAGTTGCTTCCAGTGGCTTTTCCATACAAATGTCCTGTCTGAGCTTATGCTGTGGACTTTCCTGAAATCTCTCAAAGCTTCACAAAACCCAAACAAACAGCATCTAGCTTCAGCATGCCCCATACCTTGCTAAGCAACCTCAAACCCTGCACTAGTGGCAGCCAGCTTCAGTTCACAGCTTAGTTTGTCCCAGGAACCTCCAAGCCCAGCACAAGTGGGCAGGTGCACAAAGATCACTTTGTAGCAAATACCCAGTGGCACTGGGCAGGACACAGGAAGCAACTGACATTGGCCTACAACAGAGCCACTCTGAAGAGGTCCTAGAATCAACACCACCAGTGGCCAGCTTGAGACCACAGCAGAGCACCACACAACCACTGCCACAAATAACACACCCAGAGAGCAGACTAGGCAGGCAACAGTGCCCTGCTAGAGCAAATCCTGAGCTGTCGGGTCAGCCACTTCACAATAGCTACTCCATAGTAATCATGGTCAGTTCTCACACCCAATCAGCCTGAAGATCAATCCCATGTACTGCCGTATAAACAGAAGTCAAGATCCAACTGCAACAGGAAGGAACATTCAACCCACACAAGTGACACACCTGGAGAACCTGGCTCAGTTGACCATGAAGGAGTGCCATTGGACCCCACACTACACCTGTTACATAAAGCCACTATACTAAGACTGGGAGACATAGCAGCTCTATGTAATATATAGAAGCCAAAATGGGGAAACAAAGAATCATGTCCCAAATGAAATAACAGAACAAAGCTCAAAAAAAAAAGAACTAACAATGGAGATGAGCAATCTATTAGATGCAGAGTTCAAAACACTGGTTATAAGGTTGCTCAGTGATCTCAATGAGAACTTCAACAAAGAGATAGGGAACATAAAAATGAAGATAGAAAACATAAAAAAAAGAATCAGTCAGAAATGAAGAATACAATAACTGAAATAAAGAATACATTAGTGGGATTTAACATTGGATTAGATGAAGCAGAGGATCAAATTAGCGATTTGGAAGATATGGTTGCAGAAAACACCCAATGAGAACATCAAAAAGAAAAAAATAATCCAAAAAAATGAAGATATTTTAAGGTGACGCTAGGACAACATCAAGTGTATCAACATTCAGATCCCAGTGGTACCAGAAGGAGAAAAAAGCGAACAAAGAATCGAAAACCTATTTTAAAGAATATGATGGAAAACTTCCCTAACCTGGCAAAGGAAATAGACATACAAGCCCAGAAAGTACAGAGAGTCCCAAACAAAATGAACCCAAAGAGGTCCATACCAAGACACATAATAATTAGAATGCCAAAGGCAAAGAGAGGATCTTAAAAGCAGCAAGAGAAAAGCAGTTAGTTACCTACAAGGGAGTTCCCATAAGACTGTCAGCTGATTTCTCAACAGAGAATTTGCAGGCAAGAAGGGATTGGCATGAAATATTCAAAGTGTTGAAAAGTAAGGACCAACAACCAAGATTACCCAGAAAGCTATCATTTAGAATTGAAGTACAGATAATGAGCCTCTCAGACAAGAAAGTACTAAAGGAGTTCTCAACCACCAAAGGGATTTCGAGGAGGAGGAGGAGGAAGGGGAGGGGGAAGGGAGGGGGAGGCGGAGGAGGAGGAGGGATAAAAAATATGAAAAATAAAAAGGCAATAATTACATATCTATCAACAATTACTTTAAATGTAAATTGATTAAACGCTCGAATCAAAAGATATAGTGTGACTGAATGCATAAGAAAACAAGACCACTACATATGCTGCCTACAGGAGACTCACTTCTGATCAAAGGACACACACAGACTGAAAGTGAAGGGATTGAAAAAGATATTTTAAGAAAATGGAAAAAAAAAAAAAGCTAGTTAGCAATACTTATACAAGACAAAATATACTTTAAAATAGGAGACAAAGGACCCAGTAATCCCACTTCTCTGTATTTATGTGTGTGAAGAAACCCAAAATACTACTTCAAAAAGACATGTGCATCCATATGTTCATTGCAGCGTTGTACAATATGTATTATGGATGTTACTCAGCCATAAAAATGAAAAATAAAAAAAAAGTGAAATCTTGCTGTCTGTAACAACATGGATTGGCCCAGAGGGTATTGTGTTGAGTGAAATAAGTCAGACAGAGAAAGATAAGTGCCATATGATTTTACTTATATGTGGAATCTAAAGAACAAAATAAATGAACAGACAAAACAGGAACAAACTCATAGATCCAGGGAACATTTTGATGGTTGCCTGATGGGAGGGGGTTTGGGGAGTGGGTGAAAAGCAGGAAGGGATTAAGAAGTACAAATTGGTAGTTACATAATAGTCATGGGGATATAAAGTACAGCATAGGGAATATAGTCAATAATATTGTAATAGCTATGTATGCTGTCAGATAGGTACTAGATTTATCAGGGTGATTGTTTCATAAGTTAAATAAATGTAAATCACTATGTTGTACACCTGAAACTAATATAATATTGTATGTCAACTGGTACTGAAAAATTTTATATATATATATATATATATATATATATATATATATATATATATTTTTTTTTTTTTTTTTTTTTTTTTTCCTCCTTAAAGAAAACATTTAGCTAAGTGAGGAAAAAAATACCATTTATACTTTATGGCAGAGGAATTAACAGGTAATGTAAATAACTAAAAGGGAGAACAACTTTTAAAGAGAAATGTGTTCTAGGCAGAGTGAATTTGAGATGTTGACAGGACATCCATGAGACACTGTCCAGTATAAGGCTGGAAATGCCGATTTTATAGTCAGGGAAGAAGTCTAGTTTAGAGATGTGAATTTCAGTGTCATGATCATAGAGGTGATATTGAAGTTGTGGCAGACTAGGAAATTTCCAAGGAAGACTATCTAAGGTGAATTAAGATGAAGTTCTGAATATTGAGGAATTCAAAGGAATCCAAAGAAAAGGAAAAAGTAAAGGATTCTGAGGTCTCCAGTGAAGTTAACAAAGAGACTTTAAAGGCTCATCATTGGTGAATTTCCAGAGAGAAGGGTGAGAAAATGGGAGAGATGGAACATCGTGCTAACTAAGCTTTGGGACATAATTCCCGGGTTCAATTTCCAGCTCCATCACTGGATTTTGGGCATGTCATTTAGCCTACCTGAATCTCTTTGTCTTTATGATGCCTGTCTCATAGATTTGTTTGAGGATTAGATCATATTAGAAGAGTAGGACAACATAGCACACATTCCATTCATGGATGTGTTCGACCTTTGTGAAAGCAATTTTAGTAAAGTATTGAGGAAGATTTCGGAGTCCAGAGGAAGAAGAGAGGAATAACACTACGCCTTTGGAATTTGAAGAAAATTGCTTTTGAATAAAAGAAAACTTCTAAGTAGCCCTGAGAAATCACCAGAGGTTAGATAACTTGAATTTTCTTTTCATTTCCCAAAATGAGAATGGAGAAAAAATATATTTAATTACAGGTATGGAAAATTATTAGGGTGGCAAGAACTAGAATATAATATTGGTAAGACTATCATTTTAGCACTCCTTTTTTTCTAGTATCTTTGGATGCTGGATCATTTGGTAAAAAGTTCAGTGGAGTAAAATACACAAGAAGTCTTAAAATTAGGTAAAAGAAAGTAGCTATATACTTGATGTGAAAATTAGGTATCAGTAGTTGTTAGAGTACTGAAAGTATAGAACATTGTGGTCAAAAAGAGAGATTTCAGAATCTGAGATCTTAGAAGTAAAGCAATTTCATATGTGATCTCAATACATCACTATTTTTTTGAATTTATGATGTGACTCATAAAGTACACATACTAGAGTGGTAAAAGTGTCAGTTCACCATTCCTCTGTAGTTCGCTTTTGCTTTCATTATCGACATTCTCTTCAACGTGTGGATTATTTGCAGGAGGTTTCATAAGCCATTTATCCATTTTATGACACTTAGTTTTTGTCTATATCTAATGTCTGTATCCAATGTGCATGAATTCATTTAATAGTGCATGGGTGAGCAGCAATACATCACAGTAAATGGAGAACCAGCCAATGAGAGAACTGTGGTCTTCCACTTTGCACTCCCACTCTCCTTCAGGTTACCCTACTCATCCTATATGACTGCTGCACCATATAACATACTAAGTGGGAATGCCCATGTTAGCTTGTGTGTGAATATTAATGTAGCACATTGTATTAATCATTCTTTAGGTGAAAACCAAATATATTGAGAATTTCAGATTTTTTTATACCCCAATGGATTTCCTGTGTGCCGCATGGAATGGGTACAGTTCATTTCGGAATCTACTGTTTTGTCAGAGAAATCTTGGAGGGGAGTAACGTGACCAGATGTGAATTTTTGATCATTGACCCAAGTTTAGTAGGTGAGGTTGTATTAAGAAAGACCGAAGGCAGGAAGACCAGATAAGGGATTATTTGTTGGCCAGGCTGGAGATTGTGAGGTATGACAGAATGAATCTGATATGATAGAGTGAATCTCAATGTGCAAGATTTGGTGAATGATTGGAAGTAGTTATTGAGGTGAAAGAATGAAGGATGGCTTCCTGATTCCTGACTAAAGCACAGTTTTGTTTGTTTTGTTTTGTTTTCATATGTTTAGAACAAAGGGTAAATACTTAAATGCTATGTAACTCCTGGTTACTTTTTCAGGGGGAAAAAGAAAGTCACCGGTATCGTTATTCTTTCCTGGTACCTTGCAATATTTGTAACAGTGTTTCCATTCATTCTATAAACTTCCCCCTGGAACCTGGATCTGTGCCAGACACTGATTTTTGCAAATATCAGATAAAGTTATTCTCAGGTCCACATTCAATTCTTACTAATATTATTTTCCCAAAATGGAAAGTGAATTATTTTTCATCATAAGATGAAAAGAAAGGATTGTCTTCTCAAAACACCATACATGTTACACGGAAATAGGTCGCTTGCATTGTGTCTCTTGCATGGCGTTCACGACTGCTGCACGTCTTGCCTTTAGCTGGGATGACAGCAGTTCAGTGAGCAGTGGTCTCAGTGACACCCTGGATAACATCAGCACTGACGACTTGAACACCACATCCTCAGTCAGCTCCTACTCCAACATCACCGTCCCTTCCAGAAAGAGCACTCAGGTGAGAATCACCTTCTTCCTTTTTCCGGTGCTTCTGCCAGGTGTTTTTCCCAAATTATTTTATATTCAGTTGAAGTGTAACCCAACCTCTTCATCTGAAATAATTGCCTACTTTGAAGCAGCTTGTATATGTCTATTTTTCCTACGGAATACAATCTAACCCAGAAAGACATAGGTTGCCATATCTCTCTTTATAATATTGATATATTTGTTTAAGATCTAAGTTATTTTACTAGTCTAATTTTGAATAGTTCTTGATTAATTTTATGTTTGTCTCTGAAATAAATTCCTGGATCTCTTGAGGATGGTAAATCAAGAATAGATATGAGATAATTAAGTTTTATCTTGTCTTATTTTTCCTTGTTAAATTTGACATAGAAAATTCCTTCCTCTCTGGAGTATTTAATTGGGGTTTTCTGCACGTATTTATTCTGACATTCTCTAATATGTACAAGTGAGAATTATGTGGCTAAAATTAATGAAACCTAAATGAAGATGTAGGTAAAAATAGAGGGGTCTTTGGAATTCTTTTAAAATATGAATCAATGGGGGTTTTATTGTTTGTTTTTTGTTTTGTTTTTTACCATTTAACTGAAAATACATTCCAGTGCCTTATTCACACTTTGTAGATGTTTTTCTGCACGAAATGTTTCTGTATTATTTTCTTCATAGCTGAAGACAGATTCAGAGAAACGTTCTGCAACAGATGAGACGTGGGATTGTACTGAGGAGATGAAGAAAACAGAAGAGGACTTTGACAGCCATGGGGATGGTGGTGGCAGGTGGAAGGGTGTTCCCTCAGGACTTCCTGAAGACCCTGAAAAGGCAGGGCAGAAAGCTTCCCTGTCTGTTTCACAGACAGGTTCCTGGAGACGAGGCATGTCGGCCCAGGGAGGAGCCCCCTCTAGGCAGAAAGCTGGAACAAGTGCACTAAAGACCCCTGGTAGGCTGGTCCCTTGGCAACTGTTACTCAAAAGTGTTTTACTTTATTGTTTCCATTTGATCTTTGTTCTCTTTCATAATAGCTTTTTTTTCATTAAATCATATTCCTCTTCATATGGTTAAATGCTTTTTCATACGCAAATTTCACATACTTTACCATATAAATCCACATGAACATATCAATCTAGGCATTCTCTAGCAAGCACTGGCAGAATTGGGGACGATTGAATGTCTTTATTTTGTCACAGTGATTTCTGATCCCGTGGACATAGAATAAGGCTGCTTAATAAAAATAAGATTGCTTTCATTCTGACTTCCTTAGGAAAGTTTGGAATATTTATGTAAAGTATGCCACAAACTTTCGCTACTGACTCCGAAAGATGAGATCAGTCACACTAACCTAGTGGGTTACAATGCTATAGATTAGTAACATCATTTGTGAATTGGGCTTTGTGAAAGAATTCTGCCCAATTGTACCATCCTTTTTTTCTTAAGATTGTCTCCCTATTTTTTAAACTGTGCGTAATTTTAAATAGTGCCACCTGAAGTACTAATATAACAAGGTACTCCAAAAATAATTATTTCACAGATATTCAAATGAATTCTTTTTAGCTTTCAGTTTGATAAGATTACATGCTATCCATATAAAGGAAGCGTTACGAGATATAAAATAGTAATAAATAGCAAATTTATGTTTTCATTTTTATCTCCTTGATCTCCCATCACATTTCTCTAACAGCCGTATTTTTGTAGCTTTATACTCAATATATTAGAGTGCATGCCCATTTAGGTCTAAAACAATAAATAGGTACCGAAGTAATCTAAAGATATATCCACATTTGGCACACTGTTTAAAGAAATTTTATGAAATCAAAATGTGCAGACAAGTAAATTTGTGTATTTCTCATTAATTAGGGAAAACAGATGATGCCAAAGCTTCCGAGAAAGGGAAAACTCCCCTGAAAGGATCGTCTTTACAAAGGTCTCCTTCAGATGCGGGAAAGAGCAGCGGAGATGAGGGGAAAAAGCCCCCCTCGGGCATTGGAAGGTCAACTGCCCCCGGCTCTTTTGGATTTAAGAAGCCAAGTGGAGTAGGATCATCCACTATGATCACAAGCAGTGGAGCAACCATATCAAGTGGCTCGGCAACGCTGGGGAAAATCCCCAAATCTGCCGCCATTGGTGGGAAGTCAAATGCAGGGAGAAAAACCAGTTTGGATGGTTCACAGAATCAGGATGATGTCGTGCTGCACGTGAGCTCAAAGACCTCTCTCCAGTACCGAAGCCTGCCCCGCCCTTCGAAATCCAGCACCAGTGGCATTCCCGGCCGAGGTGGCCACAGATCCAGTACCAGCAGTATTGATTCCAATGTCAGCAGCAAGTCAGCTGGTGCCACCACCTCGAAACTGAGAGAACCCACTAAGATTGGGTCAGGGCGCTCAAGTCCTGTTACTGTCAACCAAACAGACAAAGAAAAGGAAAAAGTAGCAGTTTCAGATTCAGAGAGTGTTTCGTTGTCAGGTTCCCCCAAATCCAGCCCCACCTCTGCCAGTGCCTGTGGAACACAAGGGCTCAGGCAGCCAGGATCCAAGTATCCTGACATCGCCTCACCTACATTTCGAAGGTAAGAATGCATAAAATGATGCTGGAGCAATACAGAATGCTTTAGTACGTGTCCTATATTCCATTTATTAATACGTGTCCTATATTCTATTTATTATATGTATATATTATATACATATACATTATATGCATATAGTATGTACATATGGATTATATATATCCTGTTATATACATATAATATGATAGACTATATCTCTTCTAAGATACGTATATCTTAGTATCTTTTATTCAGTTTCTGAGTGCAATGAGTTTTAAGAAGCTGATTGTATATACAGCTAGCAAAAATAAAATGGTGCTCATTTTGAGAAATGAACAAATTTTTCAGTTTCACTATTATTGTACTATTAGTAACACAAACAACATTTGTAAGAGACTTAAAAGCAGATGGCAATTCCTAGACATAGTGAAAAAAATAAAATAATAGCTTGTGCATATCCATAGGTTTCCATCTCTTCCCACAATTAAAAAGAAAGCAAAATGGAGATTCATGACCACTGGCTTTCATTTCCAGTGTTCATTATCTTGCTGGCTCTTAATGAGTTGATGATCTTGAAGGTAGATGAAGTTGTGTTCCTTGTAATAGATTGCATTGCCCGAATTTGTGCAGTATCATATCTTGACCTAGTTATGAAAATCAAGGTACAATATGGTTGACAGAATTTGAAAACAATAGGATGGTCGGTACAGGATAACAACTAAGGAATGGACTAGGTTTCTAACTCTTCATTAGGTCTCTTTGACATGACTCTGGTAAGAAGCATGACTTGATTTCTACACTGAGACTGTCTTTCGTATTGAATATGTGGAGTTCTGCTCTAAGATATTACTGTTTTTAAATACCAGTATGTCTTAAGTGATATACTTAAAGACTTGAGACAAATAGCTAAACCTCTATGGATCTGTTTCCTCATTTGTGAAATAATAACAGGATGATTTATAGTTCATTACCTGTTAAGTATTTTTAATATTTGTCTTCATTATACTGATTAAACAAACTTGATTTCTGGGAAATAGAGGTTTTTAAACATTTATTTTTACATTTCAAGCAATCTCAAATACATGATTGTTTAAAAAACCTAGAGGGTATATTCCTCAGTAGAAATATCAATCCTGAAGAACTGGATTTTTGAAATGTTGATTCTCATAGGAAAGAATAAATTATGGCTTGTAGTGAGAGTAAATATTTCTGTCACTTAAGTAAAAGCAGTAGTGCCCTCCAGTGGCCCATTACCTATGAAACAATTTCTCATATTCGTCATAAAATATTTCACTATAGGAAATACGGATTTCATTGCAACTTACTTAGTAATCATTATACCATTACTTCATATCACTTTATTTCCATATTTACATAAATTTGATTATATCATCTTCATTACAAAACTAAAATGTTTTCTGAACTAAGCTCCAACATCTAACTTAGCACCGACTATGCTTCAAATCACTAATAGAAATACGTATTTGAACAGCACTGGAAACTGGCATAAAACTCTTGGCCTTTCTTGGAGGAAATACACACAAACTGACTTGTTGCCGGTAGTGTCTGATATTGTTTCTAACCACAGTCACTCAGGCCACCAAATACGCAACATAACCTGCCAAACCTTGCCTTAAGCATTCCTTTTAGATTTTGAACCAAATGTAAAAATGAAAAGAGAAAGAAAAAAGAAGAAGAAAGAAAAAATGTTTGTTACATACCGAATGCGTAGAAGTTGTTTCATTATAATGGTTCTATAAATAGGTAACAGCAAGTTCAGTCAAACTCCTTGATTTTTGTGAAAGATTCTCACGATCACTTAAATTAAGAAAGCCAGGGATTTTCATGCTTGATTTTCTTTTGTTTTGCCCACTTCCCCCACCCCCTGGGTGGCAGCCCGGTATTGACTTACCCTTATGGTGCTAGGAGAGATTTTTAGCAGTAGATGAACAAGTTCAAGCTTATCAAGTTCATTAACATAGAGGCAGGAAGTGCTTGGTCGCTGGGTACACCAAAGCACACTTGGCTCTGTGTACTGAACCCTACGTATTCATGTGGATATTAGTTTCTTGGAACAACTGAAGTTGTTATTTGTTTTTCTTTTAGGTTGTTTGGTGCCAAGGCAGGTGGCAAATCTGCCTCTGCACCTAATACTGAGGGTGTGAAATCCTCCTCAGTCATGCCCAGTCCTAGTACCACATTAGCACGCCAAGGCAGTCTGGACTCACCGTCGTCTGGTACGGGCAGCATGGGCAGTGCTGGTGGGCTAAGTGGCAGCAGCAGCCCGCTCTTCAATAAACCCTCAGACTTAACTACAGATGTTATAAGCTTAAGTCACTCGTTGGCTTCCAGCCCAGCATCGGTTCACTCTTTCACATCTGGGGGTCCCGTGTGGGCCGCCAATCTGAGCAGTTCCTCTCCTGGCAGCAAGGACACTCCGAGCTACCAGTCCATGACTAGCCTCCATACGAGCTCGGAGTCTATTGACCTTCCCCTCAGCCATCATGGCTCCCTGTCTGGACTGACCACAGGCACTCACGAGGTTCAGAGCCTGCTCGTGAGAACGGGTAGTGTGAGATCTACTCTCTCAGAAAGGTGAGCTTTCCTGGAAGCACTGATGAAGCCCCCACCCCCTCGTCCCCGCTCCGTGCCTGTCCCCTCCCCCACGAAATCCCCTTGATTTCCTTTGGAGTGCCCATTCTCAAAGGGACATAAAATTGATGAGACCGGGCCTTTTCTTTGCACCTATTACCAAGTTTGCAGAAGAAAAAAATCATTACAGATAGGATAATTGGATAATTAAGTTTCTCCATATGAAGGCATATATATATATATATATGTGTGTGTGTGTGTGTATATATATATATATATATATATATATATATATATATATCCAATAGGCAATTTGAATAAAATTCAAAGCATGTGTTCATATATTGAAGGATGTTTCCTTGAGTCGTTTTAATAATTTGGTTTAAGCTCCAGGACAACATAGCTCTTTATGATAATTGAAGCATTTTTAAAGACCAAATTTAAATGGATTCTACAATTATGCTGTGAGCAATATGTGAATTTGCTTTATTAGCACTTCTATGGAAAAATAGCACCTGAATCACTGGGGAATCCTAGTTGAATTGGAAAGAAAAAAAATCAGTTGTCTGATACGAATTCTTAGAGAAAATTATAGTAACACCAGTGGCATTTTTAATAGGCTTCTTGAAAATGTATCACATTACATGGATTTCCCATTGGTTTACTGAGTTATTGGGTTGTTGTTTTTTTTCCATTCAAATGGAAAACATAATGAGGCATTCCTTACCTAATATACTTACCAAAAAACATCACTGTTGACCAAAATGGCTGTAGCTTTCTTCCCCCAAAATTCCTTTCTCAGATATTTTAGCACTGATTCTTCCTCCCAGGAAAATGTCTTAAAACTGCCACTTGTTTTCCTAATGAAATTAATGCTGTTTGTTTCTTGGCACACTTAAAGCTTTCAAAAACGGTCTTGGCCACATACCTTAATTGTATTATTTGTGAAAACACTACTAGTCCCTGAAAATACTTGATGGCTTTCATTAAACTTTTGTTCAGTCTATTATTGATGCTGACATAATGCCTTTTTTCCAGGCTTCCAGCCTTACTCCCGAAATTATTTTTTTAAAACATCAACTAAGGCCCTTTCCTAGACTCTCACTCCAGTGTATCATTTGTCCCTTAATCTAAGATTTCTCACTGCTCTTCCCTGTTTCTCTTGCTTTTGCAAAATGCAAATCAGAGCAAAATATTGCTGCCATCCCACCTTACTTGCCATTCCCCTAACAATGGTACGTGGACAGCCATCCAAATAAGACTTGCTCTTGATAAAATGATTTTAAAGCTAAGTGTAACAATGATATTTTATACTTCTTATGGTGGACTGCTAATTACAAAATACATTTTCCCTCATTAAAAAAAAAAACAACCTGTGTCAGGAGAAATAAGACAAACAGCTGGGTGTCAGAAACTAAAATGCAGGCACTTGCATCCGTTTCCCTTCTGATGTTGTCATTACAGACAACATGTATAAATATCAGCTGCATATACAGAAACACTGATATAAATACTGTTTAATTTAAGTTTTGATCTAAGAAATTAGGCTTCTTACAGTAGCTTAGAGTTTCAGCACTTTCAAGGTACATGGGTACCTTCATATGTGATTTTCAAAACTTCTAACAAACAATTATATTGAAAATATATTAACAACCTATAGTTTTAATGAATGTATCTTAGAATGTGTACTGATGTATGAGGAATCCAAGTAACAATTTTATAACCAAACCAAGCACATTACTAATAGGTTATTCTTTATTAACCAAAATCACACTCCAAAATATTGATTAATTTTTAATCTTAAACATGACTGCAACAAGTTGACCATTTAACCAACAACATATTTCTTTGGCATTCAGATTTAAAACTCAAGTAACTATTTGTAGCCAGGTAACCCACAAATCAAATCAGATGATAAATTGATAGTTTTATAAATATAAAATAAATGCAATGTTGATATTTTACTTGGTTTATATTGTAGCAGAAATTAATATACATTTTCAGTATATTGATTGGCAAATATACAGTTATTCCCTTTAATCAATCTTTTTTTATTGTTGTTGTTCAGTCTTTCAAATAGACCAGTTTTATAAATGAGAATGTTCTAATATTAAAAATAGCAAGATAAACAATTTTTCTAAAATTAACTTTAAAGAAACTAATTTTGAATAAGTGAATGTTTTGCCCTGGATTCTTAGCAAAATGTATTGATGAATATGAAACTGCAAAAAGTAAAATACCTTCATAGGTATGGTATATAAGTATCAATTTGTTCCTTCCACTAAATTACTGTATTGAAATAATTTTTGTTGTAAAAAGTTGTACTTTTTCTTTCTTGCGAACAAAATTGAAAGCAATAGCAGTTTATTCTAATCCTTTAAAGTACATTCAAGAATGCTTATGAACTATTGAGAAAATTAGATCCTATCCAAGATCTTGGCTTAATTATAATTAACCAGTCACCAGAATGTTGGAATGCTAAGGAAACCAAAGAGCCATACCTGAAAGAAAGTGTGCTAAAAGTGTAAATATTTAAGACAAAGTAATTACAGCGATGTCGTAGATAACCAAGTAACAATTTCAGACTACTTTATTGATAGTCATATCCTAGTACTATTAAATCAATAGTTTTTCATAAAGATTTTAATTTTTGTTGAAATTTCTTGTCAAATTATCATAAAATATAATAAAATAATAAATGACTGAACAAATAATAAAATAAGTTCATTAACAATTTTCCCTCTAGCTGCTCTAGATCATTGGTGACCCTTGGTCCATAACCAGTTCACGTGTGTTTTCTTCATTGTTGTTGGTGTGTGTGTGTGTGTGTGTGTGTGTGTGTGTGTGTGTGTATGTCCTAACCAAACTTGAAAAATAATTTAAGTAGTAACTAACTTCAGAAGGTCTGGTTTGTCTTTAAATGTCAGATCTGGTAACCCTGTCTTCACTTTCCTGCACAGCATCTATTGGCCTGAGACAAACAGGAAAGGCCACTTCAGACTATTGACCAAAATCCCCACTTCACTCATTTCTACTCCCTGCCTGGCCTGTGCAGGCGTATGAGTTTGTGACAGTTCAGGGTTTGTGGAAATTGTCTACAGGCTATGTCAATAATATCCAGATTCAAAAAAATATTTCTCCTTCAAGTTTTAACTTATGTTGGTAAATTTAAATACATTTTTTTCTAATTTTCTTTCATTAAATTATCTGCATCATGTAAACATATTTTTATACAATTGATAGCATTGGCAAAACAATATCTATTTTCAATTTCCTCTGCAATATTGAACTTTGACAAATTTACACACATGAAAGAGATACTCTTTAAAATGACTTATAACCACATTAATGCTTTAGCACAATTTATTTCATATTTAAAGGTTCCTCATGTTTGTTCAGTGTGACTTCTTTTTGTTTGTTTATCCACACTACTGAAGAAAATATTTCTATAGTCAAGATATATACTATAACTAGCCTCTACAGAATATAGTAATTACCTTAGATGGACTCTCCCAATAAATAAAGTTGTATAATACCTTCTTTGGATGCTTTCTATTGCAGTGCTAAATAATGGAGTAACACAGAAGAAAACATTTTAGGTTTGATTTTGAGGGATTAAATTTCAAGTCAATTTGTTTGCTTTCATGTTATATCATCCCCATTATGCATAATCGGTGTATTTAATTTTGGTCATTAGAGTTTCTAATAGAAGAGAACTATAATTCTGCAAATTTAAATTAATTTTATTCCTTGGTTGTCCACATGCCAGAGATTATAATGTAAATGCCTAGACTTGTCCCACTTTGTTGTTGAAAACCTCTTTCTTTATTTTTACAGAGGCCATTTCTCATTTTCTCCAGACACATTCTTTCACCCCTTCTATAAGCAATTGAGAATTCTTTCTAGAGAGACTGATAAAACTTATAGCCTGTTAAATACCTAATTTATAATTTCTGAAAATGGCATAGTCTAATTTCATTCAAATAGTTGAATAAATATGGCAGAGACATGTCAAGCAGATATTTATTATATATTACTGTTCTTTTATGTAAATAAATCTGCTTTTATTTTTATTAAAAATAATTTACGACAAAAATAAATATTAAACTGAGTTTACATCTTCTTTGTCCATTGAAACCTGTCAATGTCACTTAAGTAGAGCAGATCTACCTCATTTCCACCTCTGTGGTTCCCCTGCACGTGAAATCATAGCAGAAGTCTAGTCAGTTGCACAGGGAGGGAAAAACCATAACATTAGGTAAATAGAGTCTAGAGAGGAATTATGCTAAATATGATTTAGTCTATCTTCTAATAATTCTGTCTCTATAATTGAATGGAACTGGATTAGAAAGGAGCTCACATGTGTTGCAACAGTGGACATCTGGTCACATTTGGTTGCCCTTTTCCAAACAGTGAAGCATTAAACATGTGTTACAAAAAAGTTTATTTTGTGTAGTTCATACAGAGAACCATTTTTATTGGATGTGTAATTTGGAAGTTTTGTTTACATTATGTCCTTAGGGGTTTTTTTTGTTTTAACAGCATGCAGCTTGACAGAAATACACTACCAAAAAAGGGATTAAGGTATATATTTCTCTCAGCACAATTGCTGCTTTTCTCTGTTGTTACATAAACTTTGTGTGCTGTCTTTCTTCCTCTTTCTTTGTGTGTTCGCAATGAAGCACCTGGCATTGAGGATGAAATGAAATCACTTTTAATCTTGATGTTTTCTCAGGTCTGAGGAGTAGGTGAGATAGCCCTCAGGTAGAGATGGTCATAGAGACCAAGCCTCAATAAATTAAATCCAATAAAGTAAATACCATTTTGGGGGACAGCAACTTTTGACAGAATGCAGAACTCACTTCTGAAAATTAAAATTAACTTCCCTAACTTTTCCATCTTGGAGGCATATGCTTGCAAAACCTCAAAATCCATATAGTCTACACATGTGGCCAGTTAATGTTGAAAGAAAGCTCTAATTTGAGTCAAGGAAAACATATTTTCATCATCAGAGGATAAATATTGTATTAAGGTATGAATACTTAATCCTTTTGGTAAAAACTCAAAAGAGTTTTGTTTTTCAAGACTGTAAGTATCTATCCCATCAATTTAAATATGAATTAGTCTAGTATTACATAATCTCAAAATAACTTTTCAGTTCATCATTAAAAAATGAAATGAAAATTTAATTCATGGCCATCCTTTATTGCATACTTTTATCTGAGGAGAAGATATAGAATGAATTGCTAATAGAGCTAAAACATGGTAGGATGTCGACTGCTCTTTGGTGCTAAGAATTTACTGACTCTGGTGAAACTGAGTACTGGCCAAATAGGTCTTTCCACATTATCCCTTTTCTCTTCAGTTCCTTAGCAATAACAAACAGCTTGCAATTATTCCATTTCATGATTTTGTTCCAGAAATGTATTTTCTAATAAAATGAGAACATTTCTCCATCCTTTTTTAAAAATAAAATCCAGACATGATGTCAAGTGGCATTTTAACCAAGTAAATATTTTGTCCTTTAAAAAAAAAAGAGGTTAATTTATGTCCATTTCTTATCCTTTCTGTGACCATCGCTCCAATTCCATTGGCTTCTGGCCTACCACTGTCCACCATTTTTAGTCTGTTTTTACCCTTTTTACATTCCTCCAAGCACTGTGCTTTTGAGTCCTTCTCAATTAACTTGGCTGCCTGCTCATTGCTTATGATTTTCAACTACGTATCTCACAAAGCATAATTTTCTTTTCAAAATTCTTTTGTTTTCCTGTGAGATTCAAACAGATGGTGTCAAATCATCTGGAAGAACTAAGCAATTATAGATTCAATCTGTTTGAAAATGTTGTTCAGTCTGAATAGTAAGCTCCTCTCAATTGTTTTCTTGTCCTGGTATTGCCTTGCCCCTTTAGATATGCTTAAGTGTCTTAGCTGTGCTGTTTTGCAGATATACCCCATCATCTCGGCAGGCCAACCAAGAAGAGGGCAAAGAGTGGTTACGTTCTCATTCAACTGGAGGACTGCAGGATACCGGCAGCCAGTCCCCTTTGGTCTCCCCTTCTGCCATGTCATCTTCTGCAACAGGAAAATACCACTTTTCAAACTTGGGTAAAATATTCTAAACCTCAATGTCATCTCGTTCCTTGCACCACCCACCCTCACTGTGTTTACATCTCTGTTATTTCTCCATAAAAATTATTGGAGCCCTGGTATTGCTCCATAAAAAAAATGATTCATTTAAAGAGGAGATAAAGACCCTAAGAGTGCTTTCCATTTGTATGATTGCTTACTGTTCGTGAAATAATTCCCAAACACTATGCAGTTTATTGCTCGTGACAACAATTTGACATAGGTTATTTTATAGTTGGGGATCCAGAGGGGCACAGAGGACATGTGACTTGAAAAGAAATCCTAACACTTTTAAGAAGCAGAGGCAGCAATTGATTCCAGAACACCTGACTTCAAGCCTAGGGGTTTTCTCAGAGTTCTTCTTAAATGAGTAAAACATCTCCTTATTTTTCTCTTTAAAGTATTTTTTAAATCCTTGTAACAAGATAAATCATATATTTGTAGAAATATAGAAAATAGAAATAATTATGAAGAAAAAATATATGATTTTATGACTCTGAGATCATTGCTTTTACCATTTTAAAGTTAAAACTCTCCTTAAAATAAATATGAGAATTTCTGTTAAGATAATACCTTGTGAACATTTTTGGATAAATGCAATGAAAAATAAATGACTAAGTAGCTCAGGCATTGCATTATTTTGTGCTTAATATAATTTGTATGAAATATAAAATCATTTGTATAAATGTCATAGAAAACACAATAGTGACAAAAATGAAAGAAGTCTAAACATTCTAGTTATCATTTCATAGATCCAATGCTATTAAAAATAGATTTCTATCAAGTAATATATAAATTATTCGTGTTATTTTTCTCTTTGTACTTGAAAATTTTTTTTCTAATAATGGACCCACAGATTATCCACATCCTTCAATAATTTGGACTTTTCAACTTTATGCTCTGTTGGAACACTCAAGGCTATTTCTTTTCTCTTTTAACTCTGCCTACTATAGAAACCAGAGCTTCTAACAATGAAAGATAATAACTTTTTTCATGGTTCCACATGAACTAATGAATTCATACCAAACACCAAGTTTTTGTTTTTTAAACCTACACAGTGATGAGAATCGTTTGCCTCATAATGGCAAAAGATAGTATAACTTATTTACTGTGAATTGTAGTTATGAAAGAGCAAGAAACTTAAAACGCTAGTGTCAAAAAATGAATTGAAAATATTTTATAAAGCCATAGGAATATTAAACAAAATCTAATTTTATGCAACATCTGAAACAAAACCAAATTACCAAAATGCTATGAGTTTGCTAGGTACGTCACGTCTCCTGTTAGTGTTCTCATTAATTGCCATTAATTTAACTAATTGACTCTTTACTCCATTATTTCCCCATTGTTTTTATTCTGATTAAATTCATCTATTCCATTATTATCTGGATAAAAACCTTTATTTTCTACGTCTGACCTTCACAAAGTCATTTCACCTCTATTTTCTTATCTGTTGAATGGATTCGTAATACCTAGGTCGTGTTATGAGGAATGACTGCTCTGATGTGTGCAATGTCTCAGCAGAGTAGAAGACTTGATAGTCTCAGCTACATCATTATTTTATTGGAAAGCGTGTCTTACACTATCAGACACGATTGCAGATTGCAAATTGATCTTACTACCTGTATTCTCATATCCCCCAACATTTTCACCAATTGGGACGTATGGAGGAAGGCAGACCTTCCCACACACATCAACATACTCTCATATGCCTACCCAGACTTTATAAGTATATCTGGTTTCAAATCAGATGTTATAAGATCCCGATGCTGTGTTATTTTACAAAAGAAAAAAATGACCAATTTTAAAAACACGAAAATTATTTTTGAAGAGTTTTGATTGTATTTCTAGGTCCCCTGAACTTTTATTTATTCGGCAAGAAAGTGGGTACTATTAAAATACAATCATTAATAAAAGTCATATTTATTATTAATTTTTTAAAATAAATCATATCTATTTGACTTGAATATGGATAGCATCATCTTACATTTTACTTAGGTCATTGCTTGTTTTCAATTTGGTAGTTATCTCTTCTGATTGAGCAGTAGATAAATGACTATTATTAACATTTAGCAGTTGCAATACCCATGCTTCCTTTATCTTTATAGCCATTAAAATGTTAATACATAAAATTTTTAGAAATATTTCTGTAAAAGAAGCCACATATCACAAACGTTAGAAATTTAAGATCTTTATAATTATGTCTCTATCAGTAAACTACTGTAAGCTGCTGCCGGAATAAACTGGTTGGTGTGAGGTTACTGACATGATAGCTATAATAGAAACCATTTCTACCAAAGAAACCGTATCTGAATATACCTTATGTAAACCAAATACGTTTTTGGATGAATCTTCATTTGCTATTGATCACAGTTCTGGTGAGGCATCTGAAAGCTGGTGAGACTCATTGTCATCTTTCCATGAGTGATCATAATTGCTCAGATTCATTTTTCCCCTTGCCACAAGGGTTGTCATGTAGAAACATTACTATCAATGTGTACTTCCAAATGCTATATATTTGATAGACCCTTTTGCATACCAAGTGATGTGTAAACACCTTTGTATGGGAAATTTCTATGTTTTTGCTTATAAGGTCCTTCCACACTTTGAATGCCCTTCTACCCCATCTCTATATTCACCCTTCAAAGTATTCAGAATTAACCCCTTTCTTCTATACTCATGGAAGCATAGAATCTGAGTTGGAAGAGGCCTACATCAAAACTCGAAATGACTGAGAGTCTTTGCCTGGAAGCTTCGAGAGGATCTTCTCGGGAAATTGAGATTTCTTGTATTTTTCTTTTTTGATTTTGCTTTTCACATTAAAGTAATGATAGTCTTTACTGCAGACCCTATGATGACGTTCTTGTCTTCATATAGGTTAGCAGAAAATACCAAGTTATTATATTTCTAGCATGAACAGTAGTGGTGGCTTGCAGCTTTTGTTTAATATTGCTTGAGAAATTGATACAGTGCTTGTCATGAAAGTGCTAGAAATAAAGAATGACTCCACTGTAACTTTTATTGAACATTTCAGAGGCAGACTCTTGGTTTTCCTTAAATAGCAGCACCCTATAAATTCATATTTCTATAAGAATTGGGGTCACGTTCTCACTTTCTAGCAACCTACTGTTTTCCGCATCCAAGCCCCAGAATAATAAATAGGCTATGTGTGCTTTGTTTTTCAGTGAGCCCAACCAATCTATCTCAATTTAACCTTCCTGGGCCCAGCATGATGCGCTCAAACAGCATCCCAGCCCAAGACTCTTCCTTCGATCTCTATGATGACTCCCAGCTTTGTGGGAGCGCCACATCTTTGGAGGAAAGGCCACGTGCCATCAGTCATTCGGGCTCATTCCGAGACAGCATGGAAGAAGGTAGGCGTGCGGGGGTAGGAAATAAAGACGAAGTTACTTTATTTAACTCTGAGATGAAAACTGTCACATCACTCACAGCCCAAGGATTCCTGAAGAGTAAATAAATAAGTATAATTCTCATTTGAGGAGCCCTGAGCCTAGAGACAGTTTAGTCTGCGTTACCTTTTGTTTCTTTATGCATTTGGAAATATGCCACAAATTGTTTAGATGAATACTTGGCTATAGAATAGTTCAGAATAAATTCAGTGTTCACATAATTTTAGAGACCGTTTGCCCTGATGGATCAAATATCAGAGTGAATGTCTTGTTTGACACTTCAGTTAAAGAACCACAGAGACATATGAAGCAGAAAAATTGTTATGAAACTACCACATGCTGCCAACTTTTATTCTCAGAAACTCCCTCTTGTGTTAGTTTTTATCATATCATCTTCAAATTCATATTGTATCTATGTTTTGCTTTGTAAGTGACATTTCCTTATTCGGTGCAATAAAATTCTCACTTGTCCTAAAAAATGTCTTTGTAGTTGTAAAGTTCTAGGTGAATAATTTATAATAAATCTATTTGAAAAACTCAGGAGGCTTAATTAATGTTCGAATGCATATAATTTTCTAAACTATATGACCTCAACTATCAAATTTGATAATATTTGAGAGATTTTCCTCTTTGATTTAATGATTTTTAAGTACCCATAAAGGAAAATTGTGGCAGCCATAAAGCATATCAGCTAAAGATAAAATATTAATAAAAATAAACCTAGACATTCAAACTGATTAAAATAAAATCAAACATAAAATCAGCCTGACTATCCTAGTCCTTAATAATTATTTATAAAAGAAAGGACTCCAGATCTTGAAACATAGCAGGGCTTACATCTCTGGTCATCCATTTATTTGTGGTATGAATTTGGGCAAATTTTCCTAACTTTATTACCCCAATCTCTGCATCTCTAATTTCACAGGTTTGTCATGAGGATGAAATTAAAGTCCAGGATACTTTTGTTCCCTCTCTTTCCTCTTCTTAACTTCTTATTTAAAGTATTTTCTGACTAAAGGTATAGGCAGCTTTGAAAATGATCTCATGGTTTTCAGGTCACCACGGTACATTTAAGGTGCTGAGACTAAATCAGTTAATCACAATTGCCACTACTTTGGGGTATATTAACCCAACCACCAAGTTCACCGTGACAGAGAGTGAACTCTACCCTGACAGTCTGCTGATTGATGTAGTGTAGATAGACAAAAGTATAACTAATCTGAAATGTTAAGTCATTGTTTTTCTGAAACGGTTCTATCACTCTCTTCATGGATAGGCCTCTTATAATACTGTAAAATTTTTCTAAGCGTACTGAAGGCTTTCTTGAGTGAGTGCCTCATTTATGAATAGAATGCTGGGAAAGTCTGGCTTTCCATGTACAAGCATTAAATAATCTGAATTGTTGAATGCCAGGCTGAGTGGGCAAGATGGCTTTTGGATGGCCACTCATGGAATACTGAACTATTATACTTTTTTAAATTGTGGTCTAGAATCAAGGAATTATACGGACTAGAAAAATGAAAGGGACTTTACTGGCGGCCCCAGACCACTGCTCACGGTGAACGATGAGGAAACTAAGCCACAAATTATAAAGTCATAGACCTATAAATATTAAGTGATTGTAAATCATACAGTAAATAGTAAGCATCAGGAAAAGACTGGAAATGTAATCTCCTGATTCATTGTCTTCCTTCCCTCTTGTACAACATACTAGTTCACACCAGTGTTATTATCGGTTGAAAGAAAGTGCTATTTTTTTTATGACTGGAATTTTGAATGTCTCACAGAATGGTAGTATTGCACAGACTTCCCCGTTCTCTGCTGACCAGGTTATCTATAAGTATTATACTTCCCATGTGCTCTTGTAGTACCCAATGCGTTGCCCTTGATAGTACTTGTAGTACTCTGTTGTAATTATCTTTTTAGTTGAGTACCTTCCTACTTCTTTTTGAGCTCCTAGGATAGAGACATTCATTTTTGTAGTCCCAGGATCTAGCAAGGGCCTGTCATATTGTGTGTGCTCAACTAATATTTGTTTAATGGATGAATAGCAGAAATAATTTTCTATTGTCCCACAATGAAAAGAAGGACTTTCCTACAAATATAATTAAGCACAATTTTATCCCTTTTTTGGGCTTAAAATATTGGATGTACAGAAACATAAAGTAGTCCATTAATAGTTTGAGATGGTATTTTGATTACCTAGATAAAAGACCGTATGCAATTTTCATTCTTAACTTCAGTGACACACCACCTTGATATAAGTATTTTTCTATTAATATGATATAAGTATTTTTCTGTTACTGAAAGTACAAAAGAAACAGTAATTTTGTATTTTAGAAAGCATCAATTCATCACAGATAATGTTGAACTAGCAAGTTGGGTAAAATGCTTATTTCCCAGAAAGTACACGGGGAAAAATATTGAAAATGATCTTTGTTGTATAAAAATGAAATCAAATAAATAAAATACATAGTTTTTTTTTAAGCTTATGGCAATTTTAGTTCAGATTTTCATGACTTTCTGATTATTAATTATGTGGGAATGTACTGTAGTTTTCGGTATGTGCAAAGCATGCTTGAAGAGCTTGTACTTGTCAATTTCTCTTTATAAGATGATAAAGAAGGTACTGTAGGGGGATGTATGGGATCTATCCATGTCTCAACATTTGACCTCCAAAAAATGGCAACAGACTTATTCTCAGACTCTCATATCTAGCAGCTATTATTTTATTTCTCCATTCTTCACTTTTTAGTAAAGGCCTGGTGTTTCTGAGCAGACTTCGTTATTTTCCCTCTTGTTCTTTTTTTGCCTTCTCCAGTTCATGGCTCTTCGTTATCACTGGTCTCCAGCACGTCTTCTCTTTACTCTACAGTAAGTATTGGCTGTTGAGAAAATGTTTCTGCCTTTGCCATGCATACAAATGATTAAATAGATTGACATTTACACAGAAGTTGCACAGTGAAATAAGAGCGTACTCTAAGCTACTCCCTACCCAAAAAGCTGGCAGATGCTCTACCAGCTCTTTTGTGGTCCACTTACTGTGCTTCCACTTGACTTTTGTGTACTCATTATGATCAATATGTGGAAGGAAAACTGAATTCCATAAAACCTGTTCGGGTATAACTTGGAATCCCTGAAATCATGTCCTGTGCTCTACTATAATTTTATATTTTCTAGTTTTCCATATTTTCTCCACTTTATATTTATACTTAAAAAATAATTTTTTGAGAGAATTGTGCCAAAGGATGAAGATCTCAGAGGCTTAGACATTTTTTTAATAATCTTCTGAAATAAAGTACGATTTTTCAAACTTTATTTCTTAAGAGAGAAATGCCAAGGTGTTGTTATTTTCCTAGTATGTTAAAATATATTTCATTTTTGCCAATGTGAGTTTTATGCCTACTTAATATAAGTCATCTTTAAAACAAAATAGTCTACACGAATTTATGTTTTACCACAGGTTTCCTTTAAGCTTAGATAAGAGTGAGGAATATTTAGTTTACTGAATTTTACTGAGACTTGGGTACTGTGAATAATCCTTAATCCTTAATCCTGCATTGAAAGATTCATGAAAAGTTCACATCCTCAACTGTTAACTGAGCAATTAAGCATTAAGGGAAATATTAATTGTTTTCATTCATTTTCATTAGGTTCTAATGTTATGTCCCCCTTTTTGTAACTTTATCTTCATATTTATTGCTTTACATACTTACTCAAAATCAGACTGTCATTGGCAAAGACAATATTTTTCTTACCATCTCTCTCCTTTTAATAACTAAAATTGCCAAAAAATTCTATAAATGAAGAAATCACTGTTAATGTTTAGATAAATCTACTGTGTTAAGCTAATGGATAAAGAAGGCAGAAATGTGAAAATGTACTGGAAAAAAGAATAAGAGAAATATGTAAAGACTTAGAGTTCTTCTGGTTGGGCCAGTGCAGCTGCTTATCTGGGAGATGAAACCATTGCAACTGGAGTCTTTATATAATGTCAAAAGATGTAACATCATTATAGTCATATTTTAAATATATACAAATGCAACATTTGGATAAAACTACCTTCATGAAGGCTAAGAAAGGTCAAGAATTAACAACAAAAAAAAAGCATAGGTTGAAGAAAAACAGATGGCTGATTAGTATCTACCAGAGGCCAATAGACCTTTCTGTAATAATAGAAATGATCTATATCTGCACTAATACAGTAACCACATGTGGCTATTGAGCATTTGAAGTGTATCTGGTGTGACAGAGGAATTGAAGTTTTCATTTTATTAATTTTAATTTAAATAAGCACATGTGCCAAGCAGCTACTGTGTTGGATACTACAGGTTTATAGGGAACAAAGGGAATACATTTAAAAAATTCTAGATAGGTTATACACACACACACACACACACACACACACACACACGACATATGTAGATAGGATATATATGTCAAAATAATAAGGATAATGAGGAAGCATAAATGAGAAGTATTATATTAGTACAATATGAAATGGAAACAGATTAAAGTAGACAGACTATAAACATATTTGTAGGCCAACATTTAGAGATGAATTAGGTCCTTGTGTTAAGTGTGAAAAAGATGGATAAGGTGATCAAGCCACATCAGAAGGTGATATTATTAGAAAATTTAGGAAATTTAAATAGTTTTAGAGATGATGGAAATTATATACTTTAGTTGACAAATAACCTATAATAAAAACAATTCAAAAATGCATATTTGGAGAACTAATAATGAGAAAAATCAAAGGTGATTGAGTCATTCTGTCTCTAACCTCCCTTATCTTGCACTGAGACTTAATTGGTAATGATAAAATACCTGTGAAAGTGCTTTCCAAACCACGAAGTGAAAAGGCAATTTATCATTATTTTTCATGCCTTCTTGAGGACTGTGGATAAAGAGTCCATTGATTTGCATTCCTGCCTTACTGTATTAGTAATTACTGTGTGATATCAGGCAAATTGCTAAATTTCTTTGGCTTATACATGTAACATAAAATTGGAAAACAACAGAAACATCTATCCCATGATTTTTCTGCAATAATTAGAGGAGACCAGGGACTTTATGTGGTATAAATTATGAAATAGTGTAAAGTGTATCGTTCTAAGATGCACCATGTACATCATAGTCTACATGTAATTGCGTTTTTTGAAGTTATGCAGTGCACAGCTAACACAGTTGTGTGTGGTGTTCCCTTATAAAATAATTAGTGTTTAGGGGGTAAAAGTTTCCTTTTTCTGCAAGAAGATTGGGCACTATCTCTTCTTATTTGGTAAAATATTGCTCTTATTAAACATGAGTATAAACCATATTTACTCTAACACTCTCCTTTATGCAATTTATGAAATTATATATTTTACTTAAAAATGTTACAGCAAACTAATGAGGATGGGTTGTTGCAAAGAACCTTTACCTGTAAAGTCATCAATCTAACAAATCCCATGGAAGGATTCTTTCTTCATATGTAGTTCTATTAAAGTCTCTACCAGTAAACTTTAATTTTTTTTAAAAAAAAAGTTTCTACCAATTGTAGTTTGGTAAAATTTTTACAATGTATCTTGCAAAAAGTTTTGTAAAAAATCACCTTCTACAATTCCTGAGCAGAAAGATTCAGGGAGGTTGTACATCGCTTGGAAATCATAGGCCCAATATTACCTTTGACAAACTTAGAGTTTATGTGTGTGTGTGTGTGTGTGTGTGTGTGTGTGTGTGTGTGTGTTTAATCCAAACCAACACTGTGCAATCTGGAGCTTTTATCTACAATTACAATTTTAAAACTGTATTTTAAAAATACCCAGAATATGTAAAAACACTGAAATGAAATTCCTCCAGGTTTACAGTCATCTGGCATTGCCCGTTTTAGATACGGACATGTGCTTTCAGGCAATTCCCAGCCTCCACCATCTTTTCTTTTCTTCCTGAAGTTGAGTTTGGGCTGTTAGCTATTATTCTGTTGTGGCATTTCTCATAGGAAAGACATATGTCTCGTTATCCATATATTTATGAAATGTTGGAAAAGAAAAAATAACCTGAGTAGGTTATGTGATTTTATTGTTAGTACTCCGAATGCTTTTTATTTTTTATATACCTGGTCCTGTTATGTATGCATTTACATTTTTTATCTTTGTAGTAGTTTTCTGATTGACTGTGTATGAACTTTGTTGAACCTGATTTATACTTGGAATCTAATCTGTGTTGGTTTAATAAGAGCAAGGGCCATGTTTAGTTCACTGCGGATCTCTTTAGCATATTTACTAACACATAGCTAATACTAAAGTAAATATTTTTTAATTAGTAAGTTTGAATGGATGAATGAATGGCCAATTAATAGCTCACAGAATAAAGAATCATCTGATATATTTTTATTTAGAAAAGGTGTTTTATATTGTTTACCATCCTTTGGGACATTTTACCTGCTTCAATACCCTCATTTAAAAATAAAATGTAATCTCATTCCATCATGATATCTTTAATCCCACACCTAATCCACTGAAAAAAATATAATATTACTATTCTGGTTCAATGCTTCAACATTAGGGTAACACCTACTCAGCAGTCATAACCAAGGTTATGAAAGAAGGCAAAGATGAAAGAAAAAAAAAGTTCTGAAAAATCAGCAATGAGTAAAGTCATAATATATAGTATATATGGAATTAATATGGAATAATTATGCTTATAACTAGTATATGTAACTTATCCAGGGCATTCTTAATGAAAAAAAAAAAGTGATTGTTTCCTGACTATTCAAAAACAAATCATATATCGTTTGCTTTAAATACACAAATTGTTTATTAAGTATCAGTTTTATATAATCTTAGCAAGCCTAGAAGGGGAATTTGGGCAGAGTAAACTGGCAATAAATATGCAAATTACTAGGGAAACTCAAAAATCATAGTTAATTGTCTTTGTAAATATGTCTTAAGGCAAACAACCTCCAGTTTCTTTTGATTTTATGAAATTCTGATTTTAAAATCTTTCCTACTTATGATTCAAAAACCAAACTGTATGAAACCTTGAAAATATTAAAATTAAAAGAAATAAAACCTTCACTTAAAAACTAAATTTGCGATTTAAAATATTTAAGCTTTATGTTAGCATTTATTTTTAAACACAGTTTTCTTATAAAGCCTATTAGGATTCTCCTACTTAACCATTCTTTTAACTAACC
The DNA here is from genome assembly GCF_004115265.2 of Rhinolophus ferrumequinum. Taxonomy (NCBI): domain Eukaryota; kingdom Metazoa; phylum Chordata; class Mammalia; order Chiroptera; family Rhinolophidae; genus Rhinolophus; species Rhinolophus ferrumequinum. The sequence goes on from NC_046293.1 coordinate 72,105,535, forward strand.
ACTGTATTACTAACTATGCATTATTTTTAAGAGTAGAGAAAATATAGGAAAGACGAAACTGCAGAGGTGCTTATACATAATTTCTCGATGTTTACTTTGTTTTATTTTATGATTTCCAGAGGAAAAGGAGACATAAAAAGTAGCTCATGCATATCTGCATCAATTAATCAGGAGGTTGTTTTTCAGCTTTGGATCTGCTCAAGGCGATGAGCAGTCTTGTACCACGCAGCGATATCATACATTCTCCAGCTTTTTCCAGAATGAGAGAGCTTCCCTAATGTAATGGTGCACATAACTCATATTCTGGCATTTCGCAGCCCAGCACAAAGAAGCAAAAGAGAGCTAGGAGTTTTTGGCAGCTGAGGCCAAAACACCCTGCAAATTCCTACAGCAATCCTTATTTCCATAATCGGCGTAGCTAAAGATGTTTGTTGGCCACTTTTATCACCACCTTCACACTGTATGGTTTAGTGTTTTGCTGACTTGCAGCCAAATAAATCTAATTGATTATTATTAGGAAAAGTAAAAGGAAATAGAAACTCGTAACCTGATTTTCTGTGGTTATCAATGGAGGTCAATATTTTCCCTCCAAATCTATTTGGCATTCTTTATGATCTTGAAATTACAGAATAAAATTCTGGCTCCTAAGTCTTGGCTGAAGATCCCTATAATTTAATGGAGTCCGTTTCCTACAATTTGAATTTTTAAAATATAATATTTTATTCTTTTCTGTATCTTTTTTAGAGCATAATTTTAAAACTATTTTATTTTTTGTTGCTTATGGTCCATATCTTAGAGTAACACTATCTTTTAATTATAGCCTTTGTTTTTAAAGCATAGTATATATCCATGAATCAAATACTATGTATTTTTAAAATACTATATGGTTTATACATAAAGAATATTCATCTGCAATCCTAAAGGTTCCTGTTCTAACTGTTTTAATTTAACAATATTATGCATTTTACTATATTCTGATGTTAGATCACATTTTAAATACACAATATAATTATTTACTCATATATACTTGTGAAATGAATTGACGTTAATTATTCATATCTTTTGCATTCTCTCTTTTACAGGCCGAAGAAAAGGCTCATTCAGAGGTAAAAACGTATCATTTTTTATATTTGCTCTAATATCCATTTATGATGAAATGAGTGTTTCTGCCACTAGAGGGCTCTGTGATACAATAACATAACTACAGTGCCAAGGATAGAAACAAGATAGTTAATAAAAGGTCTTGACTATTTCCTCTTAAAAGAAAATGAAAGGTAATTTTCATAAGCAAACTCTCCTCTCACATTCTAGATTGGAGTCTTAGCTCAACAGCTAATAAATAGTGTCTAGTAGTAAGCAGTCATTAAATCTTTGATGAATGAATGAATGCGCGAGACCTTTGTTTTTATGAGTTTCTTGTCCCCACTGCCTGTGAGACTTACTACATAGAATTAAGGAAACTTGAATCTTAGGCATCAGACCTCCACAGCACAAGCTACCAGCATTCCAGTTCAGCTGTTGGGTGCAGGACTTTGCAACTTCTAAACACCACTTTATCTAGGTCTAATCACACACATTTATTTCACAAATACTCACTTGGTTGCAGTCATGTGCAAATCAGATTGCAACCTGAAGAGAATATTCTTTTTCTTTCCCTTTGTATAAGAGATGTCCTGGCCAAAGAGAGCAGGAGGACTTTAATTAGGCCTTTATTCAAAATGCAGTAATGACTATTTGATTAATTTACACTGAGGCATCAGAGCACAGAGAAAATAAATGTCTTGGCAACAGTCTCTGCAAAGAAATCTTTCCTCTGAAGTCACATTTTATTAGCCTTCAATGTAAAATGTGTGCTGTGTTTAAAAATATTGAAAAAGTATTGATGGTACCAATTTGATCTTTATAATCGCTAGACCAAAAAGTCAATATGATTTTTTTAAAAACCATTTTTATTTGCATCACATGCGCATGGCAAAACTTCTAACATTGATCATAATGTAGCTACTGAAGTATAGAAATGCAACATCTATATGACTTATTAATAAGTACCCAACTCCCCTTTTATCACTGATGCCCCATAATGGGTCACGATTTTTAAAAAATAATTGACAATACTTTAAATTTTTCTGGATTATATTTTAAAGGCAATAGGATCACCTGATAGGGACTATTAATTTGAGAAAGCCTCTTTGAATTTGGTTTAAGAATAAAATGGATTCTTTGCTTTCTGAGACTATTTGTGATCATCAGCGTATGAATATAACTCAAAAGTTAATTGGAGCTGGGATGTATTTCTTTTTAAAAGGCAAAAGTGAAATGGAATTACATTTGCTGAAATTATAAAAATATCCTCTATCTCTGCTTCCAGCTTCCAGTTCACTTCCTTTTTAGAGTCTCTCAATATAGACCACTATTTCTTCTCTACAAAAATATAATGTGAAGGAGGAAAAAAAGACAATTAATGAACTGTGTCAAGAATGCTTTTTCAAACTGAGATGGTATTCCAAAAGTCCATATTCAGCAAAAGAAGACTTGTTTTTGAAGAAATGAAAACCATCAGAGTAGAATGTTTGCCATCTAAGTAACTAAAATCCCTTAAGATCAGAAGTATGCTTGTCAATTTATAAATATTTTACTTTAAAGTATTAATTACTTTATATTTCATGGCAACATGAGACATGCAGATTAAACTGTGAAAGTGCTTAAATTAAAATTTTAAATATGATATATACCCTTAACTTTTTCCGGGTCAGTTTTCATCCAATGTGAACTTAACTAAAAAGGAAAACATTTTAGCATATTTATTTTGTTTGTTTACCTAGTTATTTGCATAGTATTATTGATTTCCCCCTTATTTTTAAACTATGGATAATCTATAAAGCATTTCTGCCCTGAGTTTATAGTAACTCCCTGAATAAAGCTTGTTATAATAAAGATTTGGAAAGGCTTCTCTAAGTGTTAGTCATTAAAAGCCTAGCCAATGCCATTATTTTCAAATGTGGAATCATTAAATGTTGAATTAGAGCCAACTTTCAGTGACTGCAGGATAGTCTACAGCTCTAAGGAGTTGCCAAGTTACAGAAATTAAAATAAGCATACAAAAACAAAAAAGCAAACGAACAACAACAACAAAAAATCTGATAGAAAAATGACGTGGAGTACTTTTCACTAAAAACACTCAGAAAAAAATGTATATGCACATTTAACCTTTAAAAAGAAAAGATTTTACTACCTGAGTTTTAATATAACAATTTGCTAGAGGTAGAAGAATCAATAAGAAAGTAAACTGATTCTTGAGTCAGCCAGGGATGGCAAATGGAACAAGGAAACATTCCCTTCATTTGCAGAGTTGAGTCCCTACTTTGAACATGGGACTTACTCCTATTCTTATCACTGGCCTTTGATTGTCACCTTGCAGCCAGTTTGCACGTTGCTTTAGTTTTCAAGAATTGGTGCTGATGCAGTGGGAGTAGAATGAGCTGACTATAGTATTTGCTTTCTTGGATTGAATTCTGGTGTTAAGTTAAAATCTACTAGCATATTGAATTGATTTTTTGAAATTACATTCAGCAAATCCATAAACTGCGGCGAGAGCTGGTTGCATCACAAGAAAAAGTTGCTACCCTCACATCTCAACTTTCAGCGAATGTAAGTCACTTTTTATTTTTTTTTGATATGTTAAAACAGATTTTTATATAGCAAATGGGATAATTTTAGTAACAGTCTTACAAACTTTGAATGTCCAAAATTGTACGGAGTTAAGTCACTAAATCATACAACTCATATAAAGATAACCTTTCCTACAGACTGGATAATAAATTGTAAACCCAATTGATTGATGAGGATTCATAATGTGGTGAAAATGGCATTTTGTTTCTAATAAGGTTGGAATATTGGGAACAGCTACAAGGATTCTTTCTTTTCTTATTTTTATTATTCCCCATGCATAAGACTTTCTATAGCTACAGTACTATTAGGATTGATAATGATTAACTTTGGAAGATAAAAAATTCATGCACCCTGCCTCCCTCAGTACCACTTATAAGACAATTGGTTAAGCATCCAGTTAATTCTAAAACAAAAACAAACAAACAAACAAAAACAACTTAGGTCTAAATTTGGGTATCTTAGCTATATTGTAAATGAGATGTAGTTCTCTCAGCAACCTTGGCAGCCTTCTCCTAGCTGCTGAGAAGGGCCAACATGATGATAAAGACCATCAATTATATTAACATTTGTTGAAGATCTCTCAGTGTGCCAGGGGATACTCAAAATAGATGAAGAATAAAAAAGGAGACCACGTGGCATTGTGCCTAGTCCTAAGGAACAGTAGCGTTAGAAGCAATAGTGACGGGTAAGGATGCTCCCACTATTTTGCCATATGTCCTGTCACCTTCACTCAACGTGAATCTGCTCAGTTCCACTAGTGTAGCTTGGGCCTGTAGCCTGCCTCACCACTCTCAGCTCTCCATTCAGTTTTCCTAGCTCCTAGACTCAGCTCTCCATAGCAAAACTGAGCAGGTGTAGACCCCCTGTGTGTGCCTTGAATACGAGAAATTTTAAGGTTAAATATTATGGTGTAATATAACTTTCACAGTATGGAAGTAAATCACTTCACTTACAATGTATTCCATTCAGCACTGTGTTTGGATTGATCTTATCTTTTCTACTTTGGGAGAATCAAATTAATTTTGGATGGACTATATTTGTTTTTTTATGGATGTTTTTAGGGTATTAAAAATAATAAGAGGTTTTAGAGAATTGTTTAGGCAACACTGGAACACTATTATTTAACCTACATTTTGTATCTAAGAATAACTCTTAAAGAAATAGTTCAAAATCAACTATAAATTGTATACCATAGGTTAGATATATAGTAGTATAAAACACTCCTGTCTATGTTCCTGAATTTGTACCTAGGACATATTACAAGGACATATTACAGTGCAAACGCTAAAACACACTAGGTTGTATTTATCTGCAGTGAGAAAGCTTCAATGACAGAACCTATACATCGGATAGTCAAGAGATTTATGGGAGTCTTGAGCAGTTACTCATGGTTTTATTTTATCTTGTAAATGTTTCTTGTGTGGACTTATATAATCAGATACTGGAATAATAAGTGGCTGGTATCAATAATGGAATTTGGGTTTTTGCACAGTAATTTTTAAACTATTTCCATTTAAAAAGTAATATGTGTATATTATAATAAAAAGAAAACATGAAAACTAAACAAGTGTTTAATAAAAAAGGAATTATTTGTTTTTCCCTCTGAGACTCCCATTCCCACTCATAGTTATTGATTTCTTGTGTTCCCGTTTAACATTTTTCTTTTATATACTTATAAATACATAGATACAATACACACTTGCAAAGGTTTACATACATGTGCATGTGTGAAAGAACCGAATTCTAACCTAGGGGAGCAGTCCTGGGGTCTACTCTGTGTCATTGTTTGGAAAGGGAGCAAATATTTCACAAAGATGTCAACCATTGGCTACCTACCACTTTTGCTCTAATCATGCATGCCACACTGTTTTCACAACTTTGGAATAGGTATTCTCAGCTGGGTATTGATATGACCATCAAAGGGTGAAAATTGGTTCTTGTGCTGAAAACAAACTTATTCTTTTTATGTATAAAGCACAGATATACATAGAGTGTATAACCAAGTATCCAGTATTCCTGTGGTACTAAAATATCATGGAAGAAGGGGGCAACTGGGGAAAACAAACAAACAAACAAACAAACAATGCACACACACACACACACACACACACACAACCTCTTCCTAGGGGGCAATAATGAAAAAAAAAAATGTAAGAAACACAGAATAAAAGGAAGTAATTCCAAATGGCTGATATTGTTTTGTTTAAAAAATTCTAGTCTTGGTGAAAAACTCCAAATATCTTCTGTTTCCGTAATGTATATCTGTGTTATCATTAGTAGTACATTTTGTACATGGATGGGAACTTAATATATATCCTATTTTGCATGATTCTTTTTTTTTTTTACTTTATAATGCATTTGGGAAAGCTTCTCAAATCATCCTCAGATTCACACAAAAACCTTTACATAGCAGCTTTATTTTTTAATAGTGAAAAAAAATTGGAAACTACCAAAATGTCTGTCAGTAGATCAGTGGATAAACAAACTGACGGCTTCCTACCGTAGACTACTGCTCATCAGTGAAAGGAAATGAACTTGATACGCACAACAAATTGGATGGATCTCCAGGTTCACGTTAAGCTGAGTGAAAAAGGCCAATTTCAAAAGATCACATACTATATAATTCCCTTGTATAACCTTCTAGAATGACAAAATCAGAGAAATGAAGAGTAACTTAGTGCTTGCCAGGGGTTAGGGATGGTGGTCACCTTTATTCCTGAGAGGTGAGTGGACCTATAAAAGGATATCAATAGGGAAGAAAGCTTTGTGGTGAAGAAATAGTTTTGTACCTTGATTGAGGTGATTATTTCATATGTGAATCGACATATTTGTACCAGTATTGAATTCCTGGTTTTGATATTATATGATAATTATGTAAGATGTAACCATTGTGGGAGACTGAATGAAGGGATACAAGGGTCCTCTCTATACTCTCTTTGCAACTTCTTGTGAAGCTATAATTATTTCAAATTAAAAAAAAAAACAACACCTAAAGGTGTATTACAGTTTTTGAAAGAAATGTGTACTTTTTAATTTCTTAGGTATTTCAACCTTATTTCACCATTTAGTGCTTCTTAATTCTGTGGTGATATGGATTGTTAAAGCTTTTTACCATTGGGTAAATTTATTGTTTTAATGTCAAACGATGAAAGTTAAGAAATTCCGATAACAAAGATATGCATGATCTTCTACTCTTCTACAAACAGTCTATTAAAATTTACTTTAAGTCCAAATATTTCAGTAGCTCATAACTTTTATAAATGGATGTACATATAAATGTTTATAAAATAATTTTAATGTCAATACTATTTTGAACATTTTAATAGAATCATTATAATTACAAGGGATGGAGTTTTGTAAATTTAGGTCCATTTGTATTTTTAAAGATATTATCTCCTTTATACACTTAGATATTTGAATTATTCATAAATTACCTGTTAACTACAACTCATCTTGAATTCACTCTGTTTAGCATTTGATTTATAATATCATTTTAGATTGCATAGACCATCACAAGTCATCACAGGATTGAGTTAATACTTGATTTTTCCTCGGTTCTAAGAAATACTGCATTTAAATTTTATTCAGAGTGTGTTTCATTTCATTGCTTCTGAAGTAATATCTGGTAATATATGTTAGTTATATATATATATGGATACACACACACACACACACACACACACAGAGAGAGAGAGAGAGAGAGAGAGATTAAATTAATCATAAAATTGAATAAAATTATTTCTGTATAGAATTTCTTCAATATAAGTCAAACAGTTTTTTTTTTTTTATTTTGTGCAGTTCCTATTTGGAGGTAGAGATAAGCCTTTATTACTTTATTCAGACCATACATAAACTTTTTACCTTTGGTTAAATGGGATCACTGCAATGAACGTTATATAGAAGTGTAATAGCCGTGATTTATAAGGATGCATTACGAATTTGGTTCTGTAGAAAATGTCAACTTTTTTAAAAATTCAGTATTAATTTTAAGGATACAGCTATTCATTTTTACTGAATATATGAATAATTCTATCAGGACTTAATTGTTTTTTCATAATTTGGGGTATGTTTTATCATTGATGTATCATGTGTTCGAACCTAGCATGATTGTATTTATATGGGGTCCACACAATAATCCATGTTTTAATATTTAAATTCGAAACTTACTACGTGCTTCTCTACTAAAACCTTTTTTTTTTCACCCCTTTGTTAAATGGGACAGTGTTAAGTCAGAAAGATATCCAGTGAGCTCACCACTCATTTGACTGGCAGAGTCTAACCTCCTTTCAATAGAATGTGCACTGAGCTTTCCTACCCACTTGTGAAATTCTCTGATCAGAGCTGCGTAAAGCCCTGGGAAGACTCTTTGTAAAGCTGTTTCTACTAGAACGTCCTTAGAAATCAGGGAGGGTATGTTGGCAAGCACTATTGCCTGACCTTCCCTGAATTAATAACCTACCAACCAACAGAAAGGAAACAGGATCCCCAGAAGCAAAGGCAACTGCAAATGTATGGTCGCATCATACAGCCAGGTGTCCTCTCACCTCTTGCCCACACCTTCATGCAGCCAAGTCAGTTGGGATGCATTTGTTTGTGTTTTAATATGTTTTCTTTACACATCTCAGCCCTTAGATAATTTGGAAAAGGGCACTAAGGCTAGTTATCACTACCAATTTTCAGAGACATCACTAAATTAATATATAACAAAACAAAAGATACTATTTTTTTTTGCCTTTCAGCATGTAAGTCTTTTAACCAAAATTCTCTTGGGTATTATTTTGTTTGGGACTCTGTCTTATTTCTTTGCTCTTTTTAATATTTTTATGTAATCTGGCAGTTATTCTTGCTTTTCTGCATCTCCTTTAACAGAAAATTATTTTGCACCTATTAACATGACAAACACTGAAGGGACAATTTTATACAGTGAAAGAAATGTGAAACCTTATTAATGATAGTTTCAAAGTCATTTTCAGTTCATCTAATTATTGATTTTCAAATGTAAAGTCATATCTATCTATCATCCTTTCCCATATTAATCTATGTATGGAGTATTTTTTATTTGGTTGACAGGCTGTCACTGAATTCTAAATGAACAAATACAATGCAAGCATTTTCATAATGAGATTTCATCTCATTGTTTAGTAGCACAATAATTCTCTTTACATGTCTATTCAGATTATATTATATTATGTGATTCTAAAACTTAAGATAATGTCTGTTCAAAATACCTTTTCTTAACTAATATTCGGTCTTGTCTATTATATTATATTACCTGGAAGACTTCACCTAATATAAATTGGGGAATACTTATCATCATATTGATAAAATTTTACTCCGGCTTGACAGTTATGCAACTGCTAAAAGACAAGCCAGACCCAAGTAAACTTTGATTAAGAGCCCTTCAAAAAATCCACAATTTTTTTAAAAGTCATCGTTTTTATACAACTTTTCAGAAAAGATACATTGTTCTATAATTTAATCAGTTTTACTTTCCATTTTCTCTCTATTAAGGTGACAAAGATCATCCCTGGTAGAAATATTTTCTCTTATTTGGTTCTTGTACTCCTTATCTATTAATCCAATTGGTGAGAAATTCTACCTTTCATTACCTTCTAGGTAAAAAAGTTAATCTGATAAACTGACCCACGGCAACATGAATTCAAAGCAATATTTCACTAACATACTTTTAATATATTTTTTTTCATTGAGAACAATGTGACTCAGCATGTTCTTTTGTAACCAGTTTTCTTATAAATGATTAATGAAGAGCAATTTTCCAAAGATTGAAAACTGGTATTCTAATGGTGAATATTTTGTATTTCTCATAGCTACAAAATATAAGCAATATATTAATATAAAATATTCTTCATAGTCTTGCTTTCTTCGTCATATTTTAACTCCTTTTGAACTGATAAAATATACACAGAGGTAAAGTCAAGGAATTTTCTTCAAGTTTATACATTCAAGGACTGACAGGCCAGCAATTAAAACTTATAATTCTCTGGGAGACTTAAAACTTTCCAATATTGAGTAGAATGTTGCATTTCTTTTAGTAAACTTTAACATAGATTTCTGCCAGAATTTTCCCTGTTTAAACAGGAATCAAGCCATTTTAGTTTTAGGATTTAGTAGCCAATTGTAGGGCCATAGTGGGATTACTTCTGGTAGTTTAAACTGGAATCAGCACAAATGGTGATCATGGGCAAACCGAGCAATGCTTTACAATAAAATCTAACTCCTGCTACAATAAAATCTAACACTACATGGATGAATCTCAAAAAATATAATGTTAAGCAAAAGAAAAGTCAGAAAAAATCATGCCATTATGATTCCACTTGAATAGTACTCAAAATAGGCAAATCTAAAACAGTGTTTAGGGATGCAAGCTTAGGTGGTAAAACTATACAGAGAAGCAAGAAATAATTGCTGCAAATGTTACAATAGTGGTTATCTGTGAGGAATGGCCAGGGTGGGGGGCAAGGAGGGACTTCTGGGGTCTTCAAATGTCCTGTTTCTTGACTTCGCTGGTTAGTGCATGAATGTTCACTATGTGATAAACCAACGACCCGTACATTTTCATTTTGTTCACTTTTATATATATATATTTGCAATTAAAAAAAGGTTGAGTATAAAAGAAAGTGGGACATAACTTTATGCTAATTTCTGAGGGTACTAAGTCTGATGTAATGACATTCCTTGTCATTTCACACATTTTAAACAATAAGATACTATTCCTTTTTTAAGAGTGTCATTTATCCCATTAAGTCTACTAACAAACCTTCTAGTATAATTCTCAAAATGTGTGTGTGTGTGTGTGAGAGAGAGAGAGAGAGAGAGAGAGAGAGAGAGAGAGAGAGAGAGAGAGAGAGAGAGAGAATGAGAGAGAGAGAGAGAGAGAGAGAGAGAGAGAGAGAGAGAGAGAGAGAGAGAGAGAGAAAGGGAAGGGGGAAAGAGGGAGGAAGGATTCGAGAAAGAATAAAGAGCTGTGCTAATGGACTGAAGATGAACAGGCATATTCTCTACTAATTATCTTTCTCTATATTACAGTGTCAGGAAAAGAAAGGCAGCCCAGGATAAATGTAGAGCTAGGAACAAAGACACCTTTGTATCATGAAGCTAATGGAAGGGATTTGGACATTCTAGCCGTTACCCGTAATGGAATAAACTTCTAGCTGTTACTAACACTGGAATAAGCATCCAGTGCCCTCATTCTTGGGACTCCTGTGATCCATTTGATAATAGGTACCTCAGCCTTTCAGCCCTGCTAGACTTACAAGGGGATGTATTTTAATTACATCTTTTCACTCCCTTCAAAAAACTAATCTTTGGCCAAGGATTGTCAAATTTCCCCCCACACATAGTTTACTATAGATGTATGTAGGTGGTAAATTATTCTATCTTTATATCCCTTTAAAAGTACAATAAAATAAACCGGTTGGCGATAACATACCTGTAGTTCTACCTCAAGCTACAGTGTAAGATTGCAGTAACTTTTCAAGATTAATATTTTGTGGGTCAAGCTGTTGCAAAATGGCATGTTAATAATAACTGGCCTATTTTAGAACTCTAATAAGATTATCAAATACTTAATCATGGGACTTGTGGTTATGTACTGCAAAATGTGTAATTCTCTAAGATTTAAAATAAAACTCCAAAGCCACAAAAACTTAATGCTAAATACACTATGACTGATTATTATTTCTGGCTGGCCTACCTACACTTCCTTAGTTGAAGGGAATAAAGTAGAAATCAAAACCCTGGTAATGAAAAGAGTTTGGAAAGTGAAGACAACTCTTCGATTCAATTCTTTGTAAGTAGAAAAAGGAAAGAAAATGCTAGAGCTGTCAGCAGATGTCTGATTCTTGAAGGAGAGTGTCATTATAATCGAGGAGCTAACAATCTCTTCAAAGGTCATCATGCCGGTATCAAAATGAGGAACATTTGCCCATTGACCATTGAAGTGGCCTCTGCTTGCACTTTAAGTCTAAAAACTTGGCAACTCAGAACTTCAGTCACTGTTTTATGTGTCAAATCCTCTAGCATGTGCAAGTTGGAAGGTGTTATTATTTGCAAAATACCATCCCCTTTTGGAAGGTGAATGCACACTAAATGTCAAGAGACTGAAACACGGATTTGAAGCTGAAGTTTAGAAATGAAAAATGATGATCTGTGTTAATTGTCACCATTGAAAGCTAACTATGTTGGTCATTATTTAAAGAGTTCGACTACTTGGAGATCAGCATTGCGTAAAGCTTTTTCATCCACCCTCCTAAGGTTCTGACATGTAAAATGTGTTCCTTCCATTTTCTTCACAGGCTCACCTCGTAGCAGCTTTTGAAAAGAGTTTAGGGAATATGACCGGCCGGCTGCAAAGTCTAACCATGACAGCAGAACAAAAGGTATGTTCAGGAATTGCTACTGGGGCTTGAAATAAGACAGCAAGTTACGTAGGATGTTTAAACACTACTTGAGATACAGCTCATTAAAAAGCATACTACAGAGCATCCATTATACGCTAAATTGGAACAATGACAAAATAATGCCTTTTCTGATTTTAATTTAAGGACTTATGTTTCAGACTAAGCCGCATTGGAACACACACACACACACACACACACACACACACACACACACACACACAGTTCTTTCTAGGCAATCTATGTTGTTTTTACTTCTAACTATAACTATTAAAAGAATACCAAATGTTAAGAAATAGGTGTATAGGAGAAGAGTTAGAATATTCTAGGAACAATTGACAGTTGACAAGAATGGCACGCTGACAAGAATTTTCACAAATGCATGGTCCATAAGCCACACACAAGGATTATGGCTGAGATACCCATGAAAAAGGCCTGAAACAGATGTTATTAGGACTCTACAAAGTAAGGGCTTAAGGTTAGAGCTACTATGGGACGAGGGACAAGCCAATGTAATTTTTGGAGTAAAAAGGACTAGTTGGCATCTGGGGATGCTGTCTTTTAAGTAAGGTTAAATTATATCAAAGGCTTTAAAATAAATGTGAAGGATTTTATGAACTGGAAGAAGGATACCAAAAAGAAAGAAAAAGAATTTATTTCACAAAGACAGAAGTATCAAAAATGTCCTCGCAGCCCAGAAACAGTCTAGACACTTTCCATGTGATTACCTCTCTTCTATTAGTTTGGAAATGCATGGTCTAACCTGAGTCCTGGGATGGGTGTCAGAGACAGATGACATCTCTAAAATTATATGGAAATATTTGTAAAAACGGCATATGTGCATAATATTAGCGGCAGTCTACAGTTTTTAATCTAATTCTCAGAGATTCATAATCTAAAATGTTTTGGATATTTTCAGAATCAATAACTATATCTGTCTATAGGGATGGATTCAATTTTGTCCTTAGTTCTGAAAGTGTGTCATTAGCTTCAAAGAACTAGCATGTATTATCTGGTTTTGTCAGCTTACCATTTTTTTTTTTAAGTTAGACAACACTGAATGAACAGCTCAATTAAACCAAAAGAGAAAATCGAATAGTCCTATAATTGCCTTGTATAATTAGCAAACTGTGTTTGCAGTTATCTTCCATTCTCCTATTTCATAGGTTTCTCCTGTCTATGAAAGAGGACACTATCCATCCATGTCAAACCTGTTCTATAAGGGAAGATAACAACTTTTGAGCACATACATTTTACCTTAATCATTTTTTTTTTTTTTTTTTTTTTGTGGGGAGATCAGTTTACCACTTCACTATGTAACATAAGAACTCCGCAAATAGAATTACAAGGCCTTTCAGGGCAGCTGAATGGGAAAGAATATAAACGGTGGAGCCCAGTAAGCTTGAGTGTAAATCTCAGCGGGGTCTCTTAAGACCCGTGAAATCTTCCTTTTCTGACCCTCAAAAGCATCATTTTAAAAGTGGGGATTATAACCTTGTAGAATCATAGGGAGGAATAAGTGAGCTACTCTAAAAATGTCACATGAAGTGGGTATATAACAAATGTTACCTTCCTTTACATGTCTCTACTTTTTTCCCTTAAAAAATGTAAGCTAAACAAATTCATCACTGGCCATATGCCACACATATTGCTGGAAAGCATGGTTAGTAGTTATGTATCAGTGTCTTTAAGAAGTCGAAATTAATATATTTTGCCACCTTCCATGTTTTCTTCAGTTCTTTTTAATTTGTGAGTAACAACTTCATGGGAATTGGAAAAAATATGGTTGTTAATTTATAGTGGCTACGACTAATACTTAAATATTTTAAAATACATCTCGATAATATAAGGAATTTCATAATGATGTGCACATTATCCTTGAAGAACATTCCTTAATTTATTAAATGTTCTCAGAAGATATCATAATGTCTGAAATTGACCTTGCCATTTTTTTCAATAATTGTAACAATGTTTTATTATGGCTTGTATCACTTTGTATTATCATGATACCTTTAATTACATAGTTTCCATATATTTGTTATTTTGCAATTATTAATTTTTTTAGAAAAGGAAATTAGATACACAGCTAAAACAGACAATTCGATTTTACAGAGCTAGTGAATAAATTACAAATATTAAGCAAATGTCTTTTCTAAGATTTTTAAACATTTGATTGAGAAAGGTAGAAATTATTTGTCTATTATTGAATACTAGAACTTTCATATATTGTGCTGAAAGTGTTCCCAATCTCTAAGGCACCATCCACTATGTTTTATAAGATGTAAGTGATTATCCTTTTATCCATTATAAAAGTTGAAATCATTGGACTCTGTTCTCAATGTCACTCAGTACACTGTAATACATTCTTGCCAGTTGAATGACAAATAAAGACTATGATGTTCCTTGAAACAAACAACTAAGAACATGACTAAAAATATTCTAGCAACAATAACAAATCTACAAAGAAGAAGATCATAACCTGTGCCATTTTTTAACCGATTGTTCTTCTAATTGCAAGCTGCCTGCACACAATATTTTATTAATCTGAGATTTATAACTTGCCTATCTCCAAGTGGTTTTGAGATTCTTATGAAAGCAATATGTTAGATGCTATACACAGTTTAACGACAGTCTAGTGAAATCCAGTAAAGGAATGTATGTAACAAGGTGCCTGAGCCTGTGCAAAGGGCTGAACTGAAATGAATGTCAAGCTTGCTGAGGCACAAAGGGAGTCTGCTTGGCATGTTTAGTTCTCATTTTCTGACCCAAAGAGTATCATTTAGATTGAAGAGACAAACTTTTCAGCATTGACTTCAAGAACAAATTTATTGTAAAGTTTCTTAAATTGGGGTCATGGAATAACAAAAGACAAAAATCACTGTTCAAATAGACATTTCTCTAAAAGCTGAGGGCATAACACTTAATCATATTTCAGTAAAGCCATTTTTTCAGGGAGCTGAGATAAAAGGATATATTGCTCTCTGGTGATCCAACAATCCTAGGGAAAAGATTAGAGAAGATAGAGCAGAGGTTTTAAAACTGTTCCCGGCATTCCAAGCTTCATTTGTCCATTCAGTCATTCACCAAAGTTATATTGGATTTCTATTCTGAGATGCTGAGATTCTAGCTACTGAGAATTCAGTATACTCATATATGCATATACACACTGAGAATACACACACGCACACGCAAACACATTGTTTATATCCTAGTTTATAACTAGTTCTAATATTAAATAGAGTTGATATTCTAGTAGGTGACAAATTAGAATAAAAATGTAGTGAAAACATATAGGATTTCAGTTGAAGGTAAGCACCTCTGAAAAATTTAAAGCTGAGAATGAGCATATTGGGAAGCAATGTGGGATGCTAACACCTAGAGAAACTAAGGCCAAGGTGGCTACATCTTCTTGGTTACACACTTAATAGAGAAACTAAACTAGGACTCAAATCCAAGTTTTCTGCCTTCTTTACCCTTTAATGTGTGATTTTCAAAAATCATGTGGTATTAATACTGTGTTTCCCTGAAAATAAGACCTAGCCAGACCATCAGCTCTACTGCGTTTTTTGGAGCAAAAATTAATATACGACCCAGTCTTATTTTAATAGAACATAAGACTGGGTCTTGTAATACAATATAATATAATATAATATAATATAATATAATATAATATAATATAATATAATATATAACTTAACATAACATAATATAATATAACACATAATACCAGGCCTTATATTAATTTTTGCTCCAAAAGACACATTAGAGCTGATGGTCTGGCTAGGTCTTATTTTCAGGGAAACACGGTAGTATGAAAACTATATCACAATTTTAGTTTCATTTATAAACCCAAATCATTCCCTTGAATACTGTCCTAAAATTTTTCTTGGGTTCTAGGAGCCAAATCGCACTGATTCTCTTGCCAAATTTATGTTCCGGAACACTGCTTTTATACTTTCATAGCGTGGTAAGAAAGGAAACTACATGTATGAATAACTCAGGAAGCAGAACATATGGGGTATGGTTAGAAGTACAACAGCACAATGTTCTGATGTCCCTGCATCTTCACACTGGTTTCAGAGCAGAGGAGGCACAGAGGAGCCTCCCCTCCCCAGGCTCTGGGAAGAGGAAGAAAATTAATTCCTGGGAAATGGAGGACAGCATGCCAGGGAGGAAGGAGCACCATGAGCGTGAGCAGCAAGGAGGGAAGAAAATATTAGAGACATTAAGGGAAAAAGAAGGACTATGGAGGGAAATTGTGGAACTAAGGCTAGAAAGATGTCTAAAGAATCTGGTCTTTGAAAACAAGGCGTCACTCAAAGGTTTTGGACTCTGGGCTAACATGGTCATAGTTAATGAAGACTGACCTACCAGTATTTCCCAATGGTTTAACAGCCTTCCCAATAGCCACTAGAAGACCACATGTTATATAACAGTAAGTCCATAACTAGGATAATTATCAATAATGCTGTCTGGAGGGTGAAATTATCTCTAGAAATTGCCCTATACCTAAAGTAAGACTCAACAGATTGTGACAGTGACATAATTGGATCAAGAATTTTACCTGGATTTCAGGCTCTTGTCCCTTTACCAGCACTTCTCTACCAAGATTCTTTGAGAGAATTAAGACCGAATGCCCTGTGGCGTCTATTACATGTGATGAAATAACTTCTTTTCTCTCTATCTAGAGTGGTACTAGTTATGTACCATCCTTGTCAGAATTGAAAAAAAAAGTCACTCAAAGTATTGTTCAGGGCTTTATTTTCTTTATAGAATGGCAGATGTAAAAGGCTGCAATACAAGTTGATGAAATGGCAAGAATTCTGCAAATCTATATTTTTATGATATACAAATCTACATTTTTGACAGAATTACTGCTAAATCCTTGCGAATTTACTAAGGTGATCCTTACTGATAATTAGAAGCCTTTCAAATCAGTTTCCTTATAGCTGTTGTGCCAGAGATAATTAGAACATATATTAACACTTTCGCTGTAACGTTTGTCTGTAGTCGAGTGATACTTCTATGCTGCTGACTGCGGCGTTCAACCTAACCCCACGAGCTCAGTGTTCCAGAAAGGAAGTTTAGGACAGCAGATGTACATTTTTCTATCTTTTTGTGTTTTTCAAGAATGAATAACAACAGGAAATTTTTATACTTTAAAGTAATCATTTATTTTAATAAAATGTAACACCTTAACTGCATTTACTTAAAAATATAAATACTGTAATTATTTTCCGTGGATTTTTGACACATTTTGGAGAACAAGCTTAAATAAATTAACACAGTGAAAAGGTTAAGGTAGGCTAGGTCAGTCTTATTAGACGGTCTGAGCATGACAGAGGAACATCTTTTTGTACGAGGGGTGGAGCTCAGATGTTGATCCTTCTGCTAACTATAAAGTCTAAGGTTTGCTCATTTTTACCTCTAAAAAACCACTTTTTGGGGTGACTAGATAAATAGAAACTTAAACCTTTAAAATGAAAACATTCAAAGCCAAGTCTCTGGAAACAGATAACGTAGAAGCTAAAAATTGAGTAGTTGAATTGGATTTTTAACTCCTCCCAGTTCAGGTTAAAATATTTTTTATCCAGAAGTGTTTTAAAAATGTATCACTAGAGTCAGAAAATGCATTCGTTGGCTTTTCAGGGCATAGGTTAATTTGAAATTATAAGTTACTTATGGATTCAAGTTACACTGGGATTTAGTGAATTTAGTTGATTTAGTTAGAACCAGGGCTAGCCAGTGCAAAATTTCATAAGGTCACAAGGCATGTACAATGGGCTAGGGGAGTGGGATATGTTCAAAGTAATTACACCTAGATAGTGTGATAATTAACTGAGTATGAATGTGAGGAAGCAAACGACAGGTTTAGTAGAAATTTTTAAGAACCTAGCCTAGACGGTAAAGTTGGTTGAGGAGATTTGTTGTCAAGCTTGTGGGATTCTCCAGTCCTGTGTCCAGAAGAAATTTGGAAAGAAGTCAGATATAGTTTGGAAATTAAGTTGTAAATAATATTAAGCAAGGCTACTCTTATAACACAATATTTGATAATTTTGTTTTTAAAGCACTCCGAATCTGACCTTGACAACTTGTTTAGCCTCAGGGGTATGTACAGAACAGAAAAAAATATTGACACCATCTAACTTCTTTCACATAAGAAACGCTAATGGAAAACTGGAATCTTACATAGTCAGCTGGTGTTTGGGGCATCATTATCTTGAATGGATCATTGTAGGTAAATGAAATTTTACTTTTGGTTCTCAGGTTTTAAAATGCTACTTGGGCTTTAAAAGTGAGAAAGGATGTTTAAAGCAGAGGGAAAAATCATAGGGAAAGACTCAGAGAAAGAGATGGTTCTAGTTTGAGTAATGGTGAAGGTGGATCTCAACTGAAATAAGAAAGAAGGAAGGAATTTTTGCATAGATGGAGAGAGAATTGTTCAGGCTTGAAAAGATTTTTAATGTAAAACTTAACTATATTTTTAATTAAAGACAATGGAATATTTTATAGGTGCTTGCTTATACTTATAAAGCTCTCCTGAAAAAACTAGTAATATGGATTTGGTTAAACTAATATTTTCATAGATGATTTTCTCAAGTTATATAATGAATACATTTCTTACCTAGTTATTCTTCCTTTGGGTTGATTGTGTCACACTGCGTAACAACTGACCTGTTATCATGGTTCCCCAAAAATAAGACCTAGCCAGACAATTGACTCTAATGCATCTTTTAAAGCAAAAATTAATATAAGACCAGGTACTATGTTATATTATATTATACCAAGTCTTATGTTATAGTAAAATAAGACCCGGTCTTGTATTAATTTTTGCTCCAAAAGACACATTAGAGCTGATTGTCTGGCTAGGTCTTATTTTTGGGGAAACATGGTAATACCTGTTGTTTTTAAAAAGATACTTAATATTAGAAAGTGATCATTCTTCTATCTCATATTAGCACATTTTTCTGAAAAAGCAGCATTCCCTGAACATTCCACTTCTAATCTTTTTAAGCGGTTTCTAAGAGAGATTTCTCTAGAAAAGATTAAATTTTGACATGAGTCAGCTAACTCATAAAATTAAGTGAAATTTTTTAGACAGTTGCCTGAGATGCGATTTCCATTTTTTCTCTTTAAATCTAAAGCCAATGTTTTAGCAGATTTTTAATTCACAGTAAAAGCACCATTGATTTTAAATTCAAAGGTAAAAATCTGATTTTTATTAAAATTTAATATGCATCCCAGTCTATATGTTGTAAATTACTATTAGAATTATGATTCATTAATTATGCACCATAGATATTCTTTTGCAAATACATTTCTAATAAAAGCGATATGATTTTTCAGTAAATATTTTATCTCTTGGGATATTTGTTTTAAATGGAGAGTAAATTAAATTTTGGTAAACATATCTATTACCTGTTGGGCAAGGATAGAACATAGATAAACTTGGAGAGACTGAGAAATTATGATGAATTGGATCTGAATTTTGTGTTATGACTTTGGAAACTTTCCACAAACATGATCTTTTTCTTTGTGATAAATACATGCAAATGAAATTACAGTCAAGTATTTGAAGGTTCATCTACGAATCCGGGAAGATGTATTGACTTTTCATTATGGGAATCTTTGACTTACAAGGTACTAGAAGTCTATAAAAGGGTTTGTTTTAAAAAAAGAATCTGTCATCTGTTAGGAATTTGTCAACTATCTAATGAAAATAGATATAGGATGTGCCAAGTATCTATTCCAAACTTGGATTTCATTTCAATTAGCATTGTCTATCTGTTTTTAAAAAATGTATAAGGTTAGAATAGTCACTGGACATTCCCATGTATGAAGAATTTTCCTGCAAAAATAGTTGTCATAATCCTACTGTGTTTTCTGTATTCTGGGAGACATTGAGTAGGGATAAACTATTTACTACAGAATGAAGAACCTAAGCCTGATGCTTTGGCTTTCTGCCAAAGATGCTACAGAAAATGATAAATGACAAATACATTACGAAGGGATTCTACCTCTAAGAGGCTGACAGAGATTCTAATTTTTAGTATTGCCATCACTGCCAAGAAGGATACTCCTTGTTTTCAAGTTCCTGATGGAAATATTGCCTATGCTGAAAAGTCACTCTTGTTTTCTTTATCATATCTTCCACATAGTGAGTCATTTCTGGTAAAATAATTTACTGAAATAAATGTGAAAGATCAAATTTATATGATATTTTTATTGGGACATATCTTAAAATTACCCTAAATTCAATGATAAAATAGATATCTTATAAAAATTTAATTTGTAAGCATTTTTTGTAATTTATTATTTAAGGACTGTATATTATATATATATACATTATATATATTTCTATTTACTTTTTTAAAAATTCCTGTGTTGCTCTGCCTTGGTGGAATTGGGTCTCCATACTAGGAATTTTATTGCATGAAAAGTATCAGAATCTAAAATGACCTTGGTAGGCCAGCAGGATTTAATAAGATTACATTTAATAGGCATGAGTTATGGATGAATTCCAGGTTTTATACTTGATATGAAGAAAAATCAATTTCCCAAGTGCAAAATAAATGAGATAAAATCTGAAATGACTTATTTGACAGAACCTCAGGGTTTCCAGTTGACACTAAATGCAGTATGACGCAATAGTGCAATACTGATATCTATGTGATGGACTCCTAGGTAGTATTAATAAGTTTGGTATAAAATGAGGAACGTGATATCTCACTTTATGTTGTACTGATCAGCTCTGGGCTTTGAAAAGAATATGGGCTATTCAGATCTTATTTATAGGAGAATAACCGAGAAAAAAAATTGTTTTTTAAATTCTCTTTTACATTTAGCAAAGTAAGGAGCTGTTAGGTACGACTTGACAAGGTCGGCCAAGTATCCAGATGTCCCAGGACGTTAGCACTACATAAAATCAAACCCATTTGATAATGAATTTTGAACAACATGGGCATTTTACTTTTTTCTCTCTAGGTACTAAAGTTTTATTAAAGCTTCTAAATTCTGTTTGTTTCACAGGAGTCTGAACTTATAGAACTCAGAGAAACCATCGAAATGCTGAAGGCCCAGAATTCTGCTGCCCAGGCAGCCATTCAGGGGGCTCTGAATGGTCCAGATCACCCTCCTAAAGGTCTGTTTAGAAGGATTCCCATTTTGCATCAATATAATAGTCATCTATTTTATTTACTAATTGGAGAAAAGCTGCTCTTACTCAGTGACCTTGCCTTGTATAATAAGTTGGTACTCATGCAATCAGAATCCCAGAATTTCAGAACAGTAGCTGTCATTATCAAATCATTTTTAAATTGACCTTAAGCAATTTACTTCTATAGTCATATACAGTCATTCCCTTTACTTGATTTGCTGAATTTGGGAATGGGAGCTTGGATAATACATTCATATCTGACTTCAAGCAAAACCAACCCAGAAAAGAGTATGAAAATCTAGATCTGCGTCAAAAAAGTAATCAAAATGGTGAAATACAAAGTAGTGGGGATGAGGAGGAACTTGTACTAGGTGGTGAAGGCAATTAAAGGGTACACTTCTTGTAGAGAATTTTAAAACAGAAGAAAATGCACTAAAAGTTGGTCTGCTTTTCATTTTTACTATGTTTCAGCAGTTCCAAACAATGTTAAAATAATTTTCTCTGCCACCACGCCAACCTCTCAGTTTGCTACTGAGAAAATGCTCTATATCAATGTCTTATCCTTTCTTTTCTTTACATAAGTTCTATGTATTCATGTCCTAACTCTTTTCGATAGATCCAATGTGTTCATCTCTTTACCAGCTTAAAAATCCTTTCCTAAATCCTGAATGCCTATCATCTCTCTTCCCATTTCCAGATGAATTCTGGGAAAGTTTTATGGACTTTTTCAATGTCTTCAGCAGCCAATCACATGTCAGACCACTAGAGTGTTGCTTCTCTTCCCACCACTCCACCAAAACTGTTCCCTCTAGGATCAATAATGACTTATATGACACTAAATCCAGTACAACATTTAAAATTCTTACTGTATTTGACATGAAAACAGCATTCGCTACTGATGTCTATTTTTTCCTACTTGAAACATTTTTTTTTTCTAATGTTCATGACATCCATCCACATTCTTATTTTTTCTTCTTCTCCTTTGAAATCTGTTCCAAGGTTTCTTTTGTATTCCTATCCATCTGTTAAATGTTGATATTTCTTAGAACCCAGTCCTAAACTCTCTTCCATTATGATTTTTTTTTTTGCATTATGATTCTCTTCATTCTATCTAAAATTCTATACAAATTCTTCTACTCTAGCTTTAATTATCATTTTTGTGTCAATAACTATCAAACGTATTTTTCTATGCCTGGCTCATCACAGAGTTACAGATCTGTATGTCCAGCTGCCAGAGGGAACTTCGTTTGGTTATCTTTGGATGTCTGTTTGTCACCTTAAACATCTCCAAATTTGACCTTGTCATCTTCCCTCTCAGACCTGATTTGTCTTTAGTGTTCCTTTCCTCGGCTCAGTGAATGGAAAGGAGGGTTTATAAACAACATTTAGATTTCATATAGCCAGAAATCTAAATGTTATTTATAAACCCTCCTCTCCTCCCTCAATAAATTGCCAAGATCTGCTGATTCCACCCTTTATATATGTTTTGAATCTGTGACTTTTTCTCTGATTGTACTATCAACATCCCTCATCTCTTCCCTGAACAATGATCAGAAACTCCTAAAGCCTTCTTATTATTCATTTTATACCACTTTACATCATTCTTTACACTGAAAACTAGAGCAATTGTCCAACAGAATTTATCTACAGATATCCCATATTGCCTTTAGGATTAAAATACAAACTCCTTAACCTGAAAGAGTCTCTGTCTGTCAGCTTCATTTATTCATGAAATATTTATTGGTTTCCAATTATGTGCTAGATACTGTGCTAAACCTTTTATGTTGCATTTTTTTGTCACATTTTATAGCTCATATTTCAGTTACCCTGAACGTCCAAGCCTTCAAAAGTTCTTTATATATTCTGTGTATTCTACTTGGAACTTTCTACCCTGTTTATTCAGCATAAAAACTTTGAGACTTTACAAGAGGTTGCCTAAATATGCCTCCTTTAACCTCAAGCTGGATTAGGTCCCCGTGTGATATGTTTCTGGAAATAACTACTTCCCCTGTCAACATTTGCATTACACTTTGGTGGCTTAATTTATTTAATGTTCTGCCTTTCCTGATCTATGGTAGGGTGTTTGTTTTGTTTTGTTTTGGTTTGGTTTTAATTCTAGCGGCTGTGACGATGCCTTGCACGTAAAAGGAGCATATTCAAAGTTTATAGAAAAGAATATTATTTTAAAAATACATTTGAATTTAAGTTTCAGGAAAACAATTATATAAAGGGAGCTGTATTTAAATTGAAGGACAAACTATTTCTCCAGGGGCTACTGCTGTTAACAATTTAACAACTTTCCATGTGGGGGAGTTGATTTATATGCTGCATGGAAAATTACTGCATGTTTAAAGCTTATCTTAGTGTTATAATAAAGCGGCTTATGTTCTAAGGCTTCATGTCGTAAATAGTTCCAGAAGGGATTTAAAAAGGCTTAATCCTTTCTTTAAAACAGTGCAAGTCACTGAAGTAAAACTTTCTGGACAGATTCCTTTTATCTTAGGCAACAGGTAACTTAATGTATCTACTAGAATTAAAGAAACAGGAATTCCTTTGCTCAGAAATGTGGGAGAGGAGCCTAAAATAAAGAAAATGATAACAGTTAGCATTCAAATTGGTCAAGAAAGAGTAAAGAAAAATCACAAGATTAAAAAACTAAGACAAAGAGTTGCACGTATATAGGGTATTTAGATTGCATTTTTGTAATATTAAAACTCAATATTATGTCAGTGAACACAAACTGATCCTTATTATATTGACCATTGACATAACATGGAGAAAATAAACAGTCAGTTGGGCTTATTATGTATCTTTCCATGGGCTATATGGCAATTGTATAGGCTGTAAATTTGTATTCTGAAATAATATTGAAATTTGGTTTTTGAAACCTTTAAAATATTTACATCAGGTAAAGTTTTAACTTATAATCTTAAAATACATATTTAGAGTGAGGCAGCACATTTATAGACATATCAAATTATGGCAAAATAAGAAAACAATTTATTAACGTAATTTTCTACTTTATATTGGTGCATCACATTTACAAAGTCTGATAAATAATAGCAGTCTGTAATAGAATACATTTATTTATTTATTCACAAACATTATTTGAGCTCCTGCTATGTGTTAGGCACTCTATTCGATCTTGAAATTCAAAGATATAGATAAAGGGGCGGCCGGTTAGCTCAGCTGGTCAGAGAGCTCTTAACAACAAGGTTGCTGGTTCAATCCCTGCATGGGACACTGTGAACTGCGCCCTTTACAAGTAGGTTGAAACAACTACTTGACTTGGAACTGATGGGTCCTGGAAAAACACACTTCAATAAATAAAAGTTTAAAAAATAAAAAGATATAAAAAGGGGGTGCTCTGTACTCATGGGCTCACAATCCACTGCAACAAAAGGTAATTTATGTATATTATGTATAACAATTATGACCTGATAACAAAATAATTATTATAAGGCTGAAAGGCAAAGGTAATTGGAACCTTTATTTATATTTTTCAAAATCTATTGTTGCCTTTTAAGTCACTACCTCTGTGCATAAACGTGCAATAGTTTTTCCTTAAGATATACCAAGTACAATTCAACAAAACATGTATTAAATCGCTGCCGATAGTAAACATTTTTTAAGAAAGTTAGGCAAACATAGCTGTGTTGAATGATTAATAAGAATAAATGTATTCAACAAATACTTGCTGTAATCTCTGCACGAGGCCCTAAATATAAAATGGTAAACAAAATAGACACAGTTTTTGTCTCGATCAGTTTTTAGTCTCTAGGAGAGCAGAAAATAAATGATTGTTATGATCGTTGATGTGGCTGAATGTGCATACCAAAATAGTTATAAATTCTAAAATGGACAAGAATAAGTGTCATAGAGAGCGAGGGCACCAGGGAACCTACTAGAGGTGGCATAGTCAGGAAAGGCCTTTCCGAGATAGCAACACTTGAGGGGACATCCAGGAATAATTATCAAGTCATATTGTAAATATTGAGAGAGGAGCATTCAAGAAGGCTCTAGAGACCGAAAATAGATGAATGCCTTTATGGAACAAATACAAGGAAGGTAATGAGCACAGGTGAAATAAATAGAACCAGGTTGAAGAGATGGACACTGACCATATTACTGAGGGACTTTCAGGCCATATTTAGGAGTTGAAATGTTTTTTATTCTTATTAAAATAGGAATCTATTGAAGTCTTAAGTTAGGGAGTGATGATGGAGCTTTTCTTTTAAAAAGATTTCTCCTTCCATCACCATATATTTGACACTTGAAATCTATAAAATTTTACTAACCAATATTACCACAACAAATTAAAAAAAAGATTTCTCTAGCTAATGTTTGTAGAACGGTTTGGAGGTGAGTAAGTTGGACAGCTATTCTCATTATAGAGCAGGTAAGTGACGGTGATATTAATAGTTTGAACTGGGGCAGTGGTGGTACATAGGGTGGGAAGAGCAAAAGGAACGTATGAACAAACACAACTGAAATATGTACTTTTAAAATAAGCTTCTCCATTGTTCGTATTCATTTGGTCCACCATTCTTTACTGAGCTCTATGATGTTCCTTGTACTGATTCAAATATTGTGTTAATCTTTATTGGAAATACAGTCACAGTTGAACTAATACCTCCAAGGACTACTTTTGACCTATGATTACAAGAATTTATCTATATTTTTTTTGGGTTTTTTTTGATTTAACATTCTATTTTATTTTATTTTTTTATTTTTTGTAGACTTTGTTTTATTAGTTTCAGGTGTACAAAACAGTGCAATAGTTAGACATTTCACCCCTCACAAAGTGATAACCTCCCTCCCCCAATCTACTACCCCTCTGACATCATATATATCTATTACAATTCCATTGACTGCATTCCCTATGCTATACTCCATATCCTGTGACTATTTATATTAAATTATAGTCGACATACAATATCATTCAGTTTCAGGTGTACAGTGCGGTGGTCAAGCATCTACACCATCCATGAAGTGGTCTCCCGAATAAGACATGTGCCCATCTGACACCCTATAAAATCTTTATAACAATATTGATTATATTCCACAAACTGTCTTTCATATCCCCATGGCAATATTGTATTTAACCTATCTTTTTAAAATTGAGGATTAGTCAAAGTCAAAGACAATTTATGAATTTTGGATATAATGAAAACTCTGGAATACTTTAACACTTAATATATCTGCTCTATTTGTGAAAGTCAATCATTAGGGAAAAACTAGCAAATACTACATCTTGTTCAGAAAAGCTTATAACCAACTGCAGCAGAAATTTAAAACACAGTAAATACCTACACATATTTTTCTGTTGATTATTGATATAATTTCTATATTAGTTGATTGATACTTATGCTCCTTTACTGTTGAATCAAAGCTATATATATATATATATCTTGAATCTTGATTTAGCTTTTGGGATTGGTAATGATTTTGGCATGCAAAAACAACGAATGTTCTTGTCATTATTTTAAAAAGTATTTTAAGAGACTAAACTCTAGGGATTCTGAAAACATAGCTTTATTTTTTCCTTCCTATAAAATTTGTCCGCATGTTAATATCTTAATGGAAAAAATTAAAGCGCTTATTGTTATGCACGTACATATGTGAGTGTAAGGATGGAGATATGTGTACACATATTACATACCTCCCTGTATACTCATTATATGTTTTGAAAGTAGCCAGTTACAGTTTCATTGCCATGGGTCATTTTACTGATAAATAATTCAGTCAACTGGAAAGCTTTGATTTTATACTATTATTTCTATGGAAACTATTTGAAAGCTATGTAGTAATTTTTGACAGCTTATAAGTTCCACCGAGATTTTTTTTTTGCTTGGCCAGTCTACATTGATGCTAATTACATGTAGTAATTGAAATAGCCTAAAAGTAGATTTGACCTTAAAAACAATTTTATAAGCTATTAGTGTCTCCACTAATACTTAACATCAGTTCACTGTGAGTAGATACAATTTCAGTTTTAATAACCATAAGTAAATCTTATAAGTTGATTGTATGGAGTAAGTGAATATATTCAAAAAGTGACTAAATATAAAACGTCATCCTCTTCTATACATGTAACTGGAGCAGCACCATATGCTTTTTAGAAACAGAGAGAAACCATAGACATGGCAGTTTAGCACGTAGCTTTAGCATCAGTCCAGGTCTCTGGTTAGTTCCACTGGTTTCCATCTGTGTAACTATGGACAAATTACATTGAATAATAAAACTCATTTCAGTGGTTTACTTTAAGATTAAAATTAGATATTCCCAGGGCAGAGTAAACACATAATAAGAGCTAGCTTTATTATTACCTGTTGTTATTGTTACTGTTATTACTGTTCCAAGGAATTAGGGGTGTGATGGAAGAATTGCACAGTCTTAAATATGTTTTCTGTTTAATGTGCAAACCCAGTCTACCCAAACTCTCTCTCTTAAGGATTTTCCCCTCATTGGCTCTTTGACCTTGGTCACATCACTTAACTTCTTTGCACTTCAATTCCTCATTGTGAGATGAAGTACTTATATGACTTTCAAAGTTTGTTTTGGCTCTAACATGGTAGGGTTCTATGAAATGGAAAGTTAATGTATTTGGCTTCGGTAACTTTATTCACAGCACAGATATTAAAAAGACAATTAATTCTCATGCTATTATGAGTTTCCATTGACTCCATGGAACTAATCATTTGAAATATATCATTTTGGAAGTGCAGCTTGATCCAGGTATTCAGTAGAAATTACTAGCATAACATTTCATTTTTGGACAAAGCTCAGAACTCATTAAACCTAGAGACTCATGTGAGATTCCCATTGCATCTTAATGCAGATAACCCAGTTAATTAAAGCAAATATGGTTGTACGTTATTAAACTTGTAAAACCAAAGCTGCAGTGAAATGATCTGTACAAAGCCATGTTGACTTTTATTTTAGGACTTCTTCTCAGAAAGCCTCAAAGTGTTATTTGTTCAGATTGAAAGTCTTTATGAGCAAATGTGATACTCTGTCTGTTGCTAGATCTCCGCATCAGAAGACAACATTCCTCTGAAAGTGTTTCTAGTATCAACAGTGCCACAAGCCACTCCAGCATCGGCAGTGGTAATGATGCTGACTCCAAGAAAAAGAAGAAGAAAAACTGGGTAAGCCATCGTCATTCATCTAATGCTGAAGCTTGTTATGGCGCAGTGAGTCAGACTGTTTTCCCTTGGGGCTGTAGAGAGCTGCTGCTGTTTACAGAGTCTCAGTCAAGTGATTGGCACCTCACATGCTGCACTCATTGCCAAAATTAGGGTGGCATGGTGCTGAAGAGCGTATGTTCTAGAGTTGGACCTGAGCCTGGGTTTGAATCCCAGCTCTGCCACTTACTACTTGGATCTTAGGCAGGCTAGTTCACCTTTGGGTGGAGCCTAAATTTTCTCATCTGTAAAAATCGCTAATATTGACTTTGTAGAGGTTTTGTAAAGAACAGGAAGATGCCATCTATAAATGAATGACTTAGAGCAGGCGTTTATGGTGCAGAGGAAAGAAGAAAGCGATGATGCCATGACAATGGTGATGATGATAATGGTGGTGACATAATGATGGTGATGGTGTGATAGTGGTAGTGACGATGATGATGATGGAGGAAGAGGAGAAGAAACAGAGTTGGGAAAGGGAAAGAAGAGAGCTTGAAAGCCTCCCCACCCCTCACCTCAATAGATCTTACAGCGTACATACAGTTTTGCCTTGTAAGAAATCAACCACATTAATGTCTGCTTTGTATTGTTGTTGTTGTTTTCTACCAAGAGAATACAGCAGAAATATAGAAATGCACTGTAACAGAACTATGCTTTAAGTTTGCTAGAAATATATTGTATAATATTAAGCAATTGCTAAAAAACTGAGGGGAAGGTGCTATCACTGCAAAATTAAAAAAAAAAAAAACAACAACAAAAACAAAAACAGTGAAGTAGATGATTTCTTTTAATACCGTGAAACAAAGATAGATTTTAAATAAGTACAAATCTTGTTGGAATCCAAAACATAACTATCAGGATTCTACGAGAGTGCCTCTATAAATAATGAAAGAACTATCTTTCTTGTTTTAAAAAATGTGTATGCAGGTAATATTTTAAAGTACTGATCAGCCTTCATTCCCTTGATTTGTAATTGCACACTCTTTCATGTTTCTGCAAGGTGAACTCTAGAGGAAGTGAGGTGAATATAAACTGTGGACAGTTTGGCATGCATCTATAAAAACACCCTACCTTGGCATGAATGCTATTCATTTTGGCAGTAGGCTTTTATACCTTTTAAAAACAGATTACCTTGTATGTCTTTCCTTTGTGCCTTTTTCATTTTAATCTCAAATTTTAAAGAGAAGAAGTAAAAACCACTTTCTGAATAGAGCTGTAGGGGATACCAATTCTGGTTTTGAACAGTATGGGAACTGAAAATTTGAATGGAAAAATCACAATTAATGTAGTGTTAGGCGAATTTGATTTCATTTTGCTATTTAAGTTTGTACTGTCAGCAGGACGTGACTTGACTGTAGCGCTAAAGTGGCCATTTAAAACAAATTGCCTTGAAGAGAAAAGTGTCGGGAATGAGATCCCTTCAAGGTACTTAGTTTTAAATGAGTGCTCTGACAGCCATGCCCTTGACCCTGCACTATTTAAAAAGCCTTCCATGTTTGCGCTGTGCTGGATTAATACAAGAATAAAACAAAAACACAAAACACGGTATCATTTTTTTAGAGATACCGTGCTGCAACTGTTAATACTCTGCTTATACATACTGACCCCAGGCAGTGGCTAGGATGGCACCTGCAAACTAACGCCCCTATGCAAAATTCTCCCAGTGCAAATAGACAAGAAAGGTAATGTCTGTCCTTCTTTCAGCTGAGAAGCTCATTCAAACAAGCCTTTGGGAAGAAAAAGTCCACCAAGCCTCCTTCCTCACATTCGGACATTGAAGAGCTTACTGACGCATCCCTTCCCGCGTCCCCCAAGTTGCCGCATAATGCCGGTGACTGTGGGCCAACTTCCATGAAGCCTTCACAGTCAGCCTCAGCGTAAGTCCCTCCCCCTGCACGGTGCTCACGTGCAGGCCAATCCCAGGCGTGTGTTCCAAAGGTTACCAGGTTGTGCTTGCACAACTGCAGCACCATCGGCTTAGGACTCATTTTCAGATCCTTCGTAGACTGTCAGGCAGCGTTTGTTTCACTTTCATTTTCTCATGTGTTAGAATCTGATCTGATTCTCCGCTTTTCTAAGTTATTGTTCTCACTTCTTTTCACATGCATTTGTCCACGTATCTAACTGTGCCTTAAATGCAGGTCACCTCTTGTCTGGCCACCAAAGAAACGGCAAAATGGCCCTGTGATCTACAAGCATAGATCCCGGTAAAATGGAGTGTGATGCATGAAACCTGCAAAGATCCAGCTTCTAACCTAGGCAGTGTTCGCTTCTGCTTTTTCTAAAATCCCTCGCATGCATTTCAAAAACGAAAAAAAAAACCTCCTCTGTCTTTCTGTTTTTGAAGTAAATGACATCTGGTGTGTTAAAGCCAAACTACAATCCATGTTTCTTTAATTGTATTAGATAATCTAGAATAACATTTTTATCGTTGCCCGCTCTTTGATGTTGCGAGAAAAAAATAAAAATTTAGAATATAGAAACATGTGCTCTGATGAGTCTCATTGTTTTCTATACTATTTAAAGCAGATTTCCTTGTGTACGCATGGTAATGACTAGCCTAGAACTGTCATATAGAACAGGACCACTAAACACCATGTAAGACACTTGTACATCCTGTATCATTTCATGACTCATGCAGGAAGGGAGAGCATAGGACTGCTGTTTTGTGACCAGCGAAATAGTCCTCACATTTTAAATGGAAACGATATTAGTTAATATGCAGCAAATTCTTTTGACATATTTCCTACAAAGCTGTCCACAAAACAACAACAAAACAATAAGGATATAATGTATATGACTTTCAAGGAGCCCTCAATGAACCTGCTTTTATGGGTTGAAAACTGTGATTTAGCCTCATTAGCTGTGATTCCCTAAATCAGCTGAGCCTAGCAAGAGGATTATATAACACTCATCCATTTTATTTAAATGTCCAAAACGAATTTCTCTGATTTATTTTCTGCAATATTTAGATTGAATTTTCATGGTAACTGGAAGATGGTATTGTGGCAAATAAGGTTGTTGTTTGCACAGTTTTATAAAACAAGAAATCAACATTTTAAGGACACAACTTTGCTTTAAAAAAAGAATATTTCATATATTGCAAATAGAGATTTAAGTCCCTTGAAAAATGGGAGATGGATATGTAGTAACACTATGACTCTCCAGCCCCATCAATATCAGGAGCAGGGGAATTTTGAGGATCCACTTTATATCCACTAATAATTAATTGTTTTTATACTTCAGAAAATAGGAAGGAAAGATTAAAGGAAAAGAAAGCTACTATTTTCAGTTTTGAGCCTGTGACTGTATTACAGTTTGTGAAACTCTTTCTCCTTTTCTCTAGGTTTTACCAGCAACAAATAATTTCTGTACCTGCTGGATAATATTAGAGTTCAGCTTTTGAAAGAAGCATTGCTTTTCCTAATCCTGTGGCTTCCTCCAACCATTGATTTAGTGTTTGTTTCCTTCTTCAGGATCTGTGAATGCACGGAAGCTGAGGCTGAGATAATTCTGCAGCTGAAGAGTGAGCTCAGAGAAAAGGAATTAAAATTAACTGACATTCGGCTGGAGGCCCTCAGCTCTGCTCATCATCTCGATCAGATCAGGGAAGCCATGAACCGGATGCAGGTCAGTGTTGAAGCACCTTCAAGGAAACACACTGGAGCAATTTAAAATGCTGCTTATTTTCTTCTCTTCGTTATTAAAATACAAATCTCACCCTAATCCCTTTGGGGAAAGGTCCTCTGTTTATTCAGTCTTTGCAACTTATTTCTTAATACCGAATGGAGAAATCCAGCGTTGGAAACGGTGCTGCACACTGGCAAGTTGTACATCAAGACCATTCGAGACACTTGTTCTTGTGATTGGATTTACCTGAGAGCTAAATATTTTAGAGCAACAACTACAGTCCTTGCTTCTTCACTTTTCCATGATTTACCTTTATGATGGCTTTTTTTTCCCCATGTCTTTTCGAAATCTGACTTTCAAATACCTTTACCTATTTACTATTGAAAAACAAACATAATGAGAAAACTATGGAAATACAATTCAAGCTTTCTAAATAGGAAAGGAAAAGGGGCATAGAATGCCATCTGTAAAAGAAAAGCTTTTGTGTTTTTCGGAAGCATCAGAAGGCTAAATTCAGAAACAGTCTGTGCTCAGACTCAGTTTTCATTTTATTATTGTAAACCAGTCATCACTGGTACCACAGATGACTGAAATAAGAAAAGCTTATTGCTAAGCAGATTCATCCACCACTGTATAGATTCATCAAAAAGCTTTTGTTATTTCTAAGTGCTGAGTGCCCCATTTTGAAGGAACAGAAACTTTTTCAGATGTTAACTAAGATCCTGAAGTAATTGTAAATCACCTTATGTATACTGTTTTGCTCTGATTTTTCTACTTTCCATGAATTCAGAGTATTACAAATGTCATCATTCGCTATGAGAGTTTAACAATACTTTTAAAATGAGAAATGTTATGGAGTCTTCAGTCCTATTATTCTTAACTCAAATGAGGCCACATCCTGGCAAACTCCTCAAATATATAATGCATTCAAAAAATAGTTATTAAAATTCTAGTGTCTATATCTGTGAATACGTGAATGTCTATGTATGTGAGAGACAGAGAAAAGGTTACTTTTCCTTCTTTGGAAGGAAATCAGTTTTCATAATTTATATTTGATTATTGAACATATCACCACATGCTTTATTTAATAAACAAACTAACTCTGATAAAAGAGTTGATACCATTTTTCTCAATCAAACCTGTTCCGTTTCTTTTCATATTTCCCATCTTCACGACAGAATGAAATTGAAATCCTGAAGGCTGAAAATGACCGGTTGAAGGCAGAAACTGGTAACACAGCTAAGCCTGCTCGGCCACCATCAGAGTCCTCAAGTAGCACTTCCTCCTCATCTTCACGACAGTCTTTAGGACTTTCTCTAAACAATCTGAACATCACAGAGTCTGTTACCTCAGGTGATTGTGTGCACACACCTGCCTGAATCAAAGCATGCCTGTGACGTTTAACGAGCGGGCGGGGCGAGGGGTGTGGGGGACCTGACATTTGGAGAACCTTACCGACCACTTCTCTCACTCATACCCTCTTTAAATGTCAACGCTGTAATTCTCAAAAACAGTCCTATTTTCCTCTTGTAAATGTAGTCTACTTCGTTATAATTTTGAAGACACATTCTCTGGGAAAGAGTGTAAGACTTAGAGATATGGTTTTCATACTATTTTTTGAGAAGTACCTTCCTCCATGATTACAAATAGGATAAAGAAATATTAGTCTCAGTGATGCTCTTCAATGCTCAGGAATATAATACTAATAACCTCATGCAGTGTTATAGTGTTTTAAGTGTCCAAAGCCCATGTACACGTGTTTCAGGACCTATTCCTAAATTTGACTAGATGATCCTGCATGATGTTGCCCAGCAAGAACATAACGATGCGAATCACCTAGTCTGCAACTCTATTTAAAGTTTTCAACAAACAGAAAGAACACACTGGATTCAGTGGTACTAGTGATGGAACAAGGGTACAGTTTTATTCAATTGCAAGGAGAATAATATGACATAATGCCTTAATATCTGATGAACTATTCACTTATAAAGTATAACTGCTCCTATGTCATTGCATTAGGTTATGCATGTGTGATTTAGTTGAGGAAAGATTTACATGTGGATCTGTGGTAATTGCAAAGCACAACCAGCAGAGGACGCTTGACAACCAATAATATACATGTTCCTGGGTAACTGGATTTTATGGTAGAACTACACAGTTGGTTTTAAATTGCACTAAAATATAGAGGAAGATGAGGACAAAAACGAAGAAGAAGAGAAACAGACACAGCATCCTAATATTGATGACATTTTTATTTAATCACATATCTTGCTTCTAAAAAAGTCAGACTTTTAAAAATTCTATTAGATCTGCCCCTCATAATACAAAATGAATGGCCTAAATGTATATCTTCTTTCTTCTTATAAAAAAGCAAATGGAAACTAAAAGGCAAGGAGGAACTCCCTGAAATTTAGGAAAACAATATTTACAACATTTTGTGGGGATTAGGGAATGAAAATGAATTCTGAGAATAAGCATCATGTAAAACCAATATTGGTAGCCATGAAAAAACAGAAATGTCATCGTTAAACGAACTTGAATGTTTAAATTGTCTGTAAGGTTCACCCACACTCTTCAAAAGATGCTTAAATAGAAATAGCAGACACTTCAAATGTATAGAATCTGAGAGTCCTGAGAAATAGCCTACGTATATGTTGGCTTGTCTGTGATGAACCTGACAGAGAAGTGAAATAGGATTGATACCTACTGCCACTCAGTGCCTGTCTGTGTCCCGGTACTTGACCCCAAAGCAAAGACTAGGGTTGGTATCTTATGGCTTAATGACAAGATTTCACTGCCTCTTACAGGATTTTGTTTTATCCTATGGAAATATGAGTAGGTTTGAAGGATGCAAGGTTAATGCTGAAGGGCATTTAGAAAGGACAGCCATATAAAAAGGAAACTAAAATTCATGTCTAGGAAAGACTAGAACTCATACAGATAAATGTAAAATTAAAGAAATCAAATTTACAATTTATTTGTTCATAGGACTGAGCACACTGATGGCCAAGATTCATAATTTGGGGCAATTTGGTGGGGGGATTAATTTTTAATGTATTTTTTAATTACCCATTTCATTCTTTTTTTGTCCTGTTTTATTTCCTTAATTATTTTTTAATAGTGATACTTGCATCTTAACTAACAAAAAGAATTAATCACATAAGTAGGATACTGTTTTCAATGCGTTTAGTCTTGCTTAGTGAGTTCAAAACTAGAAATGAACAATTGCTTTATGCTAAGGCTTTTAACGGAAATACATTCTAGGGTTCACAATTATTTTTTTTCTTTTAAAAAGAAAGACGTAGGCATGAGAGAGGATAATTCACAAATGTCCAGTTCCTGAAATATAACTGCAGGTTACACACATCCAGTAAAGACAGTTTGAAAAGACTCTTTTTGTGTGTGTGTCAGAATTTCACTTGGTTGTAACCAGAATGGCAGATGTGTTTATGCTTCCCTCAGAATGTTTACAGAGGATCGTGACTTATTTTCCGTAAATAACCACAGAGAACCCTTACCTGAGGCTTGTTGTTTTTCATTTTTCCTTGGAGTTGTTTCTTCAGGTAATCAGCCTGTCATATACGGGAATGGGGGAGCCCCAGAGTGAGTCATGATATGCTTCTCCGACTTGTCAGAAGGAGTTAGAATAAACACTTGGAGAAAAGGAATAATGGTTAGACCAGCTAAATTTACTGAACACTGAGGATAGAGTGCTTTAAAAGCATTATCTTTTATGTTTTCAGTAATCCTATGAAGCAGATGCTGTTTGAGCCCCATTTTACAGATAAGGAAGCCAAGACTTAGGAAAGTGACTCTAATAATTTGTTCAAGATCATGCAACTAGTAAGTGGCAGAGCTAATATTCGAACTCTAGTCTGGGTGAATCCAGTGCATGACTTTTTGATGGCTCTATTCATTTTGCTTTAAGTAGCCACATATGTGAGAGCCAAAGATACTCACTCATTTGTTAGCAAATATTAACCCCACTGCTCTCAGGAGAAACTCCATATTTTAAGCATAGCTTTTAAGAGTAAGCATGACATGAAAAGAATAACATCTTCTAAGGTAAACTCGAGCAGATAAGTGGATCAGAAGTCAGACTGAACTCCTTGTTGTGGACCCACCTCAACGTCATTTCATACCACTCCCCACTCTCCCACTGGTCTCCACACTCCTGCCACCCCAAATAGCCATCGGTTCCTTAAACATATCTAGCTCTTTCCTCAAGGCTTTTGCATTTGTTTTTGTTCACTGGCCCTTTTTTCCTAGGTCTTCATTTGCAAAGCACTTCTCAGCCTCCTGGTCTTAGCTCTAGACACCACTTCCTCCAGGAAGCCTTCCAGGATGACCTATCTGACTAGAGCAGGATCCCTTCAGTTACTCTCTTTCACTGACCTGTGCCTTTTGTTTCTCGTACTTTACACATTCTGAAATTACCTTGGTGAGAATGTGTACTCCAAAAGAGCAGGGAATTAATTTTCCTTCTCACCTTGGTATTCATTTCCAAGACCCAGAACAGTTTCTGAGAGCTTTTATGCTTAATAAATATTTTTGAATATCAACCTTTATGAAAAATTGAGCAAAGTACTAAAGAAGTAATTTGGTCTTGAACTACAAGAAATTTAGATGGGAACACCTGACAGTAAACCACTCTAAATTTCTGAGGAAAGGAACAAGAAAATTAGGATGACACTTAAGGAAGAGTTTTATTTTTGAGTGGGATGGGCAAAAAGTGAGAGACTGTGAGGTTGTTAATCTGGTAAAATAATTAAATTGCAGTAGGGGAGATCGTCTTTAGTGATTTAAAAATTTCTAGCAAAAATCTCCATATTTCTCAAGCTCTAAATGTTGTTTTTTGAGTATGATGGTCTTCAGGCATTGTTGTACTCCTTCCTTTGAGAAATCAAATGTTCCTATTTATTAAGATAATGGAACCATTCCATTTCAGAAGCCATTTGATTATATTGTTTCTACGATGAGACAGTCACCTCCCTTGTTATTGTAAATTTAACAGTGGGGTCCTCCTGTCACCAGGCACATGGGCTCTTTAGCACGTAACTGAGTTTCCTTTGTCTCCAGAACACTATCTTCATATTAAATATGCCTCTATAATAACATCATTGCCAAAGGAAAACATGTATGGGGATAGTTTGCCTTAACAATGTTCCAAATTGGACATTAATCTCATGTAATATATTTTGAAAATTAATCTTTAATCACATTTAAAGGCTGGTGCTTTAAAGGTTAGCTAGCTTTATCATGCTTCTGTAGCTCTTAGCTGATTACTGGAAATACTATTTTGGTTTTGAAACTGTAAAGGGTAGGGAAGAGCGATAATTAATATACTTCTGTAGGGAAGTATAATACCATGGTTGAAATTGAATAACAGTATAGTAATTCTAGATATAAGGTAAGCAGGGATATGGCTGAATATGTGCCAAATGCTTGAAAATAATTTCAGTTGACAGTCAATTTCAGCACCTTTGCATTCATAAATTACATAGGTATTGAGCTTGGATAGTTTAGATTGGATAGAAAAATCAGATTGCTTTTCAGTTTGTCAGGGTTATAATGGTAACTGAATATTACTCAGGTATTACTCAGACCAGTGTGTAATAGAAAAGGAAACCCCTTATTTCCTCATCTAAAGGCAAGGACCCAACACTTAGGTGAAGATCTTTGGAAGCAGAAATAAGTTCTTAGACTGAAGCTTTCACCCAACCACGGTAATTCATCTTCTTGAAAGCTGAGGTTTTTAAAACCAGTTAGGCTGGAACAGAAAGCAGAAAAGCTAAATATTCCCACTGAAAGTTATAAAAGTATGAGGGAGAAAACAATGACAATGAACAAATCTTAGCAAATGTGACTCTTATGTGTGTGTTTGTGTGCTTTTTTGAAAATTTGGCAGATATTTTGCTGGATGACGCTGGTGAGGCAACTGGACATAAAGATGGACGCAGCGTGAAAATTATAGTCTCCATAAGCAAGGGCTATGGTCAAGCAAAGGTATTTCTTTAATCTTACTAAAGGCTGAGAATAACCATGAATCAAATGCAGTTTATATTTGAATATTTGTCCTGATAAATATACTATCAGTAGTGCTTGTCTTGGCATTAGCTTAATATGTTAGAAAAGCTTGCAAGTTAGGGATTCAAAAGAAATGGCATCATCATATAGGTAGAAATATGTCTCAGAACGTCATGGTCATTCACTGAAAACATTGGTTGTCAGTCACCCTCATTTCTAGAACTTACACAAACACCTTGCTTTCTTTAACATAAACATCTTGTCTAAAATGTGTCACTTGTAGAATACAGGTGACATTTATGATGTGTAGTAACATGTTGCTAGAGCTGTCAATTTGGTCTTTGTACAAAGAGGAGACTATAAACTATCTAAATATTTTAGACACAGGAAAGACATATTCTACGGAACTCAGTATGAAAAATTCCATTGATGTTATTTATATGGGTCATTTTCAAGCAAGGCCTTAGCTGACAAGGCAAGTATTTTAATTTTTCTGGGATCAAATATTGCCTTCAAATTGGCAATGTCATTCTGACTCTAGCCCTTTCGTAAAACAAAAAATAACATTTCAAGCTACATTTGTCATTGGGTGACTAAGAATATAAATTTGTAAGTATCCAGATTTTTTTCTGCCAAACATAAAAAACAACAACAACAAACATAGTTCAGAATTTTAAAATAATTGAAGTATTTCAGTATGAAAAGTGAGATAGCACTTGTGACTTTTTCAACTGAGCAAATATTCCCAGAATTCCAGTGCCATAAATTTCCCACTTGAGCTACAGATTTGTACCTGATTTCCCCAAGTGGACCTTTATGTGAAAGACTACAATAGTTTCAGTGAAGCTTAAACTATCTCTAATTTAAAACAGCTGCTTCTAGCTTATGAAGCCTTGTATGAGTGTCTATTTTGACTGAGTTACAATAACATTGGAAAACAAGTTTTCATTTTCAAAATAATTCTAAAAGACAATGTCTTTGAACACTGAAAGTAGTTGTCTTAGTCTTCATGGGTTGCCATAACAAAATACCATAAATTAGGTGGCTTCAACAAGAGAAATCTATTTCCTCACAGTTCTCAAGTCCAAGATCAAAGCACCCGCTGATCTGGTTCCTGATGAGGGCCCTCTCCTTGAATTGCAGACTGCAACCTTCTAGCTATGTCTGCACATGGTCGTTCCTCAGTGTGTGTACTCTCTCTTCCTCTATTTATAAGACCACTATTCCAGTCATGAGAAGCCCTCTCTAATGGCCTGATCTAACTCTAATTACCTCCTAAGTGCTCCATTTCCAATTGCCACCACATTGGGGGTCATGGCTGTAACATATGAATATTGGGGGACACAAACATTCAGTCTATAACAGTAGTAAAAAGAAAAGAATCACAAGGGTTTTGCTGTGAATTTCTTCACTTTTTGTGTAAAAGGTATTGGCTTCTAATCAGCTTATATCTAAATACTGCTGGCCATCATTTACTCTTCCAGTGTTAAATGTTACTGATGAAGAAATTGAGGCTCTGAGTCTCTTGGGTAAATGTGTCTTACCCAAGGTCACATGTATTAATTAGGTTGTAGATGTTGTGTTTTGTAGAATCCGTGTCTGTCTTCTAATACCTGACTCAGTTATTACTCAGCCACCTCTTAAGTACTATGCAGTTGGTGACTAGAACCAGGATTGTAATATGTCAACTATCAAATTATATCTACTTGTATCATGATCACTATTTCACATAACCATTTCCAGTTGTCATAAAAAAGAGTCCCCAGTAAAAATCTTGAATCCTTTACTTTTCCAATGTATGTAGAAATTTTTCAAAATCCCATCCTACAAAAGAGATAAATTTGGGACTATTATTTGTATTGCAAAGGGATTCTTTGCTTTCTAAAATGAGTCCTGTACATCACCTGGAAAGTCCTTGGTAAATAGTGAATTTTCTGATAAATTCAAAATGTGACCTGTTTTGTAAATATGTGAATGCCATACTACCATGGATGACTTATTTTTAAAGTTGGAATGGATTTTAGAGCTAATCTAAGTTAATAAAAAACAAAACAAAACAAAAAAACCCCGCAGTTTTGGACTTAACAAAGCTAAGATCACAAAAACAGTAAGATGAAGTTCTAGGACCCGTATGATACAGATCTATTCCATCTCTCTCAGCACTTCCTTCCTACTAAGCAACTTCTCTTCAGGAATGCACCCACTGCATTAAGACGATTCTCTCCTTTCTACTGAACAGGTCATGAATCGGTTTTCCTTGACCATACCATTTCATCTAATCTCTTTCTTTCTTGTTGTTATTGCTGTTATAGCTACTTAATTTTTTTGATTAGTTATTTTTTGGGGGTGGGTATGTTTTATATAATCCTCTGTGTGTATCAGTGGCTATAAAACCTATAGGCTTAATCAATATTTTAGTCTTAATCATCACTACGTTAAAATGTTTTAGTAGAAAATGTAGTAATAAGACACATAGTTGGGTTTTTATCTTGTTTTATTTTGTTTTCACTTAGGATCAGAATTCTCAGGCATATTTGATAGGATCCATTGGTGTTAGTGGAAAAACCAAGTGGGATGTCTTAGATGGTGTAATTAGGCGTCTCTTTAAGGTAAGTTGTGTAAGATATCCTGATATTAATTTTTAAATGTGTTTCATTTTAGGTACTTCCCTTAGCTTTGATAGCGTAGATATATGCTTTTCCTCTCCTTCATTCAAATATCAAGGAAAGCTTGCTCTCTTTGTGCTGTTTGATAGTAGTAGTTCTTATATTATCCTTTTCTAAAATTCCTGACAGCTCGCTTCACATCCCCATGAGTTTTGCATTGTCTGTAGATGAGTTGACCCTCTGTTTTGACTGTCCTTTTTTTGTGTATACCATTTTAGGAATATGTGTTCCGAATTGATACATCCAGTAGCCTTGGTCTGAGCTCTGACTGCATTGCTAGCTACTGCATAGGAGATTTAATTAGATCTCATAGCCTAGAAGTGCCTGAACTGCTGCCTTGTGGATATCTTGTTGGAGATAATAACGTCATCACTGTGAACCTGAAAGGTAAAATTAAAAATGATAAGAAAGACACAACTGTATTTTTTAAACAACATTTCTTTTTTCTTTTTTTTTTTTTTTTGCGGTTTCCATTCAAATTTTCATATTTGAAAACTCTGTTAACTACTTTGATCGTTTTGATATTAAGTGAGCCGTATTTATATTTAAAACACAAAATCCTACTTAAATATCAAACTCCAAGTAAATAAAATTCTTTGGGTTTGGGGGTGTGAAACTTAGAATGTAATTTTGAAAATTTTCTAAAGATCACGCAGAAGGAATATGATTTAGGAAATTTTAAATATCTAGGTTTCCTCCATTATCATTTTTCATTTAGGGAGGATTCAAAAAATGTGTTGTATATTTCAAAGTAATATATTCATCAGGATTCAAAAAATGTATTGTATATTCCAAAGTAATATATTCATCACCGTTTTTTAAAATATGTGTACCCAATAAATACCCACTGGGGATAGAGAATGGAAATTAAGAATCAGGAATGAGAAATTCTGTTTTTTTTGGCTTTGAATGATGTGATTAATTTTAGGCAAATAGAGTATCTAATGTATACTTGTCTCCATAATTCCTTGTTCATACATGTTAAAGAATCAGAACATACCTTTATAAACTATGGGTTAATAGAGGAATGTGTCAATATTTGATTTTTATGATGAAGGTTGCTGGGTAAGTAAAAGGAGATATTGTTGCTTTCCTTCTTAATTCCTTACCAAATATCACAATTTACATTCTTCAAAAGCTAAAGTGGTTATATAGCTGGGATGTGTAATGAGAGCTAGACAGAAATAAAGAGAAGGAGAAACAGGAAGAAAGAGGGAAAAACATAGGTGTGAGCGTGTACACGTATTTTATATTTTAATCTTTACATTTATTCTTAACAAAACTACCACCTTCAAAGAGAATGAGATTTTATGTTAGAATTTATATTAATGCTTCCATTTCTCTCTGGAAACTGAAGTAGGAAATCTGAAGTATACAATGGAAGGGAGCCTGAACAAAAGGAAATGGTTTGCTTTTGTTTGGATGTTCACTCTGTCTTACTACTGATGTTTTCTGTCTTAAAATAGCAGCACATATTTGTGGGATAGAAATAGCAAGGAAAGTATTTTGTAAGGACTGCATTCCTTACAACCACCAAAGCTTTGTTGTCGGTTGACACTATATTTTAAATTCTAGCTTGTGTAGAACAATAAGGCAGGCTATTCCTTTTATTTCTTCCTTCAGGGGTAGAAGAAAACAGTTTGGACAGTTTTGTTTTTGATACACTGATTCCTAAACCAATTACCCAAAGGTACTTTAACTTATTGATGGAGCATCACAGAATTATACTCTCAGGACCTACTGGTACTGGAAAGACCTATTTAGCCAACAAACTTGCTGAGTATGTAATAACCAAATCTGGGAGGAAAAAAACAGAGGACGCCATTGCCACTTTCAATGTGGACCACAAGTCAAGTAAGGTAAGTCGCAAACGCCTACAACTGCTGCTATTACTTCGTAGGTGTCTTAAGCAATTAAGTTTTAAGATTGTGTAAAACTTCCATATTGTATGTGGAAATGTATCCATCTTTTTGACTAAAACTACAATCTGGTAGATGACTAAACCCTGTTTCACGAATTTGAATAAAACTGTTATTCAATACCATTCAGTTACCAGATACTTCACAAGCATTGGGAATGTACAGAAGAAAAATGACAGAGTCCCTATTGTATGATTTCTCTTAGATATCTATTTAGGAAGTATTAGAGTATAAAGAGATCTGTACAAAGTGCTATAGACACAAGAGAGAAGAAGAACTCTTTCTGGAAGAATCAGAGCTTTATAAAAAGGCAATACTTGGTCTGGGTCTTAATAATTACGTAGGAATTGACTGAAACATTGCAGTAATAGAGATTTAGGTATAATTAGAATATTCCTGGCAGGAATTCTGGGAGCAGCAATTACCAATATCATATTTCTATAAGATTTCTGCTTAGGAACCTTAGGAATTGAACAATATTCCATTTTACCATCAACTAAGGTCTCATGTAACATAATAATCAGCTTGAACACTCTCAGTTATTAAACAGGCATAAAATGCTATAAAACTGAGGTAGTTATTTCATAGATTCTGAGTAAAATTAGAAAAAAAAATCCTAAAGAGGAAATAGTTGATGCCTAACACTAGACTTTACCTGTAATTATTCATTATATTCTCAATCAATTCAACACAAGTTTCTCTTAGAAAACTACATGTGCTATAAACAGTCCCTTGAGGGAATGCACATGATACTGAGTCATGATATTTTTCCAAAGATTACCTGATTAGATAATCTAAACTGACCCAGTCTCTCAGAAACTTCAGGCCTGCAAATTTCCAGAAATAAACATGACTCCCAAAGCAACTAAAATCCATTGGATTATTGAGATAAAACAGACATGTAGCTTAATGAACAAAAAGTTCTTAATGGTATAGAAAACGATATGCCAACAAACTGGACAACATAGAATGAATGGAAAGATTCTTAGAAATATAAAATTTACTAAGACTGAATCAGGAAGAAACATAAAACTGACCAAGACTGAGCAGAACAACTACTAGTAGACTGAATCAGTAATCAAACATCTCCTAATGAAGAAAAGCCCAGGACCAAATGACTTTACTGGTGAACTTTACCGAACATTCAAAGACAAATTAATGTCTAACCACTACACGGTATACACCTGAAACTAATATAAAATAATATTGAATGCCAACTATAATTGAAGAAATTTTAAAAAGCTCTTAAAAACAAATAAGCAAAAACAAATTAGCAACAATCTTTCTCAATTTCTTCCAAAAATCAAAGAGGAGGAAATACCCCCAAACTGATTTCACAATGGCAGCATTATCCTGATAGCAAAACCAGAAAAGGCCACTGCTAGAAAAGAAGGCAAACCCAATTCAGGAGCACATTAATAGGATCATTCACCATGATCAAGTGGGATTTATTCCTGGAATGCAAGAATAGTTCAGCATATGTAAATCAATCATGTAATGCAACACATTAACAGAGTGAAAGAAAAGAATTATATGATCATCTCAATAGATGCAGAAAAAGCATTTGAGAAAATTCAGCATGATAAAAACTCTTCATAAATTAGGCATATAAGGAACATATCTCAACAGAATAAAGGCCATATATGACAAGTTCACAGCTTACATCGTACTCAATGGTGAAAGGCCGAAAGCTTTTTCTCTAAAATCAGGAACAAGACAGGGTGTCCATTCTCACTATTCCTGTTCAACAAAGTACCAGAAGTCCTAGAGCAAACAAGCAATAAAAAGAAATAAAAGATATCAAAATTGGAAAGGAAGAAGTAAAATTATCTCTATTTGCAGATGACATGATTTTATATATACAAAATCCTAACGACTCACCCAAACAACTGTTAGATCTAATCAATGAATTCAGTTGATTAGCAGGATACAAAATTAACATAGAAAAATCTGTATCATTTCTATACACTAACAATGA
The DNA here is from genome assembly GCF_004115265.2 of Rhinolophus ferrumequinum. Taxonomy (NCBI): domain Eukaryota; kingdom Metazoa; phylum Chordata; class Mammalia; order Chiroptera; family Rhinolophidae; genus Rhinolophus; species Rhinolophus ferrumequinum. Next base: position 72,150,185 of record NC_046293.1, read on the forward strand.
ATTTTTCTGAAAAAGGGAGAAATCAATCCCGTTTATAATAACATCAAAACCAATCAAATACAGCGGGTAAGGGGGGAGGCGTATGGTAAATGAGGGTAAAGGGGATCAGTATGTGGTGATGGAAAGAGAGCTGACCTGGGTGGTGAACACACAACATGATATATAGATGATGTATTACAGAACTGTACACCTGAAATTTATGTAACTTTACTAACAATGGTCACCCCAATAAACTTTAATTTTTAAAAATCAAATACTTACCAACAAATTTAACTATAAAGATGAAAGTTCTCTGCTCTGAAAACTACAAGATGATGAAAGAAATCAAAGAAGATACAAATAAGTGGAAAGGTATACTGTTTTCATGGATTGAAAGAATTAATTTTGTTAAAATATCGATGTTGCCAAAAGTGATTTATAGATTCAATGCAAGATTCCAATGGTAGTTTTTACAGAAGTAGGAAAAAACACACCTAAAATTTATGTGGAACCACAAAGGACCTCAAATAGCCAAAGAAATCCTGAGAAAGAAGAATGAAGCAGGAGGCATCACACTTCCTGATTTCAAGCTATTCCACAAAGCTTATTGTACTGGCATAAAAAAAAGGAAAGAAAAAAAAAAGGCACATAGACCAATGGAACAGAATGGAGAGCTCAGAAATTAACCCAAGCATATATGGTCAACTAATATTTGACAAGGAAGCCAAGAATACTCAATAGATTAAAGACAACCGCTTCAATAAATGGTACTGGCATAACTGGATATCCACATGTAATAAAATAAAACTGGAACCATGTCTTATACTACTCACAAAAATTAAGTCAAAATGAATTAAAGACTTAAATGTAAGACCTGAAACCATGAAACTCCTAGAAGATACATAGGAATAAAGCTGCTTGACATGGATTTTGGTAATGATTTTTTGGATATGATACCTAAAGCACAAGCAACAAAATAATAAGTAAACAAATAGTACTACATCAAAGTAAAAAGCTTCTGCACAGCAAAGAATATCAGCAAAGTGAAAAGATAGCCTATGGAATGGGAAAAAATATTTGCAAACCATATACCTAATAAGGGGTTAATATTTAAAATATATAAAGAACTCATAGAACTCAATAGCCAAAAAAAATAACCCAATTGAAAAATGAGCAAGGGACCTCAATAGACATTTCTCCAAATAAGATATAGGAAAAGCCAACAGGTACATGAAAATATGCTCAGCATCACTAGTCATTAAGGAAATGCAAATTAGAACCATAATAAAGCCTGTTAGAATGGCCATCATGAAAAATACAAGAGGTAACAAATGCTGGCATGAATGTGTAGAAAGGAACCCTTGTGCACGGCTGGTGAGAATGTAAATTCATACAGCTTGTTTGGAAAACAGTATGGAGGATCCTCAAAAAATTAAAAATAGAATTACCATGTGATCCAGTAATTTCACTTCTGGGAGTACATCCAAAGGAAACAAAACAGTAACTCAAAAATATACATCACATGCACCCACAATATGGAGTGTTATTCAGCCATAAAAGGCAAGGAAACTTTACCATTTGCAACAACATGGATGGACCTTGAGGGCATTTGCTAAGTGAAATAAGTCAGAGAAAGACAAATACGGTGTGATCTCATTTACATGTAAATCTGAATACCATATACCTCATAGAAAAACAAATCAGGCTAGTGGTTATGACGGGCAGATTTGGGCAGGAGGGAATTTGAGGAAGATTGTCAAAAGTGAAAACTTCCAGTTATAAGCTAAATAAGTACTAGGAATATAACGTGCAACATGATGCCTATAGCTAAGACTGGTGTATGATATGTAGAAAATTTGTTAAGAGAGTAAATCCTAAGAATTCTCATCACAAGGAGAACATGTATTTCCTTTTTTTCTTTTCTTATTTCTTTTCTTTTTATTGTGTCTATATGACAAGATGGGTGTTAGCTGAACCTATTGCTGTAAGCATTTCACAATATGTGTAAATCAACCATCAATTTTTTTTTAAAAGTTCTTAATGGAATAGTCCATTAAGTCCATATTACTGACCAACTGTGGGATCTAGGGCAGATTGCTACATTTCCTTGTGCCTTAGTTTTCCCAGCTGTACAATGGGAAAAACAATGAAGTGTGGGCTAATGAGCGATGGGAGAGAGAGAGAGAGAGAGGAGAGAGAGAATGGTACAAGTAGCAAGTACAGTGTAAGATTTGCTTATAGTTACTAATTATAGCCCTTGGCTCCCATTGAAGAGTTTTACATAAATACACACAGACCCACACCGACACACACACACACACACACACCTTTGTTCAAAATTATCTTATGCATTTTTCAAGAACAATGATGTACATAAATCATGATGGGATCTCTTAAAGTTAAATAAACATAGCACGTTAATTCTAGACATTTTCCTGGAACTCAGCACTATTCCAATTTTGCTTGAATCACCCATTTGGTTTTCAGCTGAAGAGAGGCATGGAACCTGAGGCAGTATAATTGACTCTTCTCTTAGCAGAAATAGGAAGAGCACAATTGTTTGTTTGCTTCAGCCTGCATTGTTTAATGCCATCTGTGAATTCTGGGTCTCCTCATGTCTTTACTTAAAAGCCTTGTGACAAGATTATTTTGTTCTTTTCAGCCAAAATGATGAAAGGATTGACATTTCTTAATCATCTGCAGTGTGAATGTTGGTTTTCCCTCAATGTTGATGTGACCAAACTTTTTAGAAGTTACTTTCTTTATTTAAAAAAAAAAAAAATGGTTGGAAAATTGGAGAAGAATAGATTTATTAGAGGAAACCAAGATATTTTGATCAAGTTGGGTTTCACTTAAAATCAAGTTCTGAATCAGATTGATTTGGGCTTCATTAACATGGACTTTGATACTGTAAAACAAGATCGTTTAATTTATATTAATGATAAAATTTGCCTCACTCCAACGTCCACTGTTATATATAATACATTCTCTTTATTTCAGTTAAAAAATGTTTAGTGCTTGGAGATGTTCTTATCAACATCATATGCGTCCTTTAATTTTTTTGGTCAAATATTTCCAGCACTTTTATTTTCTACTTTTTCAGAATGAAATCACTTATGCCATTATTAGGTCAGTTTCGTTTTTGTTATTACACAATAATGAAAAATAAACCATTGCCAAGAGTGTTTGAATGCAACTAATGATGTAGGAAACTGTAATAGGAAAAAAAAACCCGTGGAGAAATCATGTGGCATCCAGCACCAAGAAAACACAAAATGCAACTAACACATCTTTATTGTTTCTTTATGAATGAGCTGTCAGTAATGCTGGATATAGAATTCTTGCCAGAGAATTTGACCAATTCTTGCCAAATTGTGAGAGAATGCACATTGGTATTTTGTTTTGTTTGTTTTGTTTTGTTTTTGTGAGGGTGGTAAGTGAGAATGGCATAAAGGAATAGGGATGACAAATTGAGATTGTGTGAGGGATACCTGCTAGCAGTGTAGATTTTACTAAAGTGAAGTGTGAATGAGGCATGAACTAATAAATACTTTCCCTGAAAAATGGAGCTTTATAATTGCTGACGTGCTTTATGCTATGCCATACACAGCACTGAAGAGACAGAGCCAAAAAGCACTTATGATTCCCAAATATCGAACAATAAACCATCAAAGGAAAAAAATCTCTTCCTGTTTTTGGTACCTCTGCATTTTGCATTCTATCCCTCTTCCCACTCTTCAAGCCCTCCTTCAAGCTGCCAGCTGGAATATTTTGATTGACAACAGTACAGATACACAATTACACGTTGTGACACTTGATATAGTGGGCCCAGAAGACTAGAGGTTGATTTAGTAAAGAATACGTGGCCAGCTGAAGCCACTTGGAATGTTATATGGGGAAATATCAGAAAACTGAACTTGGCAGATTCATTTTTAGTGTGCCTAGAGTCAAAACCAGACAACGCAATGCCCAACAGTATTTACATAACGGCTGTTTTCTAGGATATTTTCAAAGTATGGGATTCATTTCATTATATCTGATAGATATACCTGTTTTCTTCTACCTGATTAGATCTTGGATGTGAGACTTTTAAGGCTAATGCATCAATACTTCAATATAAGATTTTACCCCAGTTAAGCCAGACTGGGAATCATGAAGTGATTTCAAAAAGATCTGAAAGACTCTTTAAGTTATATGACACAATGATTTGTCTGCTGATTTCTGCTTAGAAATGACTGGTCCATAGCTTTCATTAGATTCCCAGAGGGATTTACTATACTTCTCAAGATGGGAGAGAACTGTAATAGAATCTAATGATTTAATGGCCCTACTTTTCCCCAAAGCACCCAGTGATTTCTTAATTAACAAATTCAATGGCCTTTGCTTCTTTTCCCTCTGTCTTTCTACTCTCCTCTCCTCTCCTCTCCTCTCCTCTCCTCTCCTCTCCTCTCCTCTCCTCTCCTCTCCTCTCCTCTCCTCTCCTCTCCTCTCCTCTTCTCTCCTCTCTTCTTCTTCCCCTCTCTCTCTTTCTCTCCCCTCCGCCCATGTATAGCAATATGCTATAGTTGATCATCTTTTCTAGACATTCTTCTGATTTTCATTCTCTCCTTGTTTCCTTCCTACTGTATATAAAGTTCCTTCTTATTTTCTTTCTCTGACTACTCTTCCTTCACCTACCTACCAGTAAGTGAAAATATTCCCCATCATTTTGTTCTCTCCCACTTCTGTTCTCAACTGGATGACTTCCTTGGTTTCAACTTGTATCGACTCCAATTGGACACTGTTAGCCATGCCCACTCTCCCAATTGTAGGTCTTTCTATTAGCTTAGAAATATTAGGTTGGTACTAAAGTAATTGCGGTTTAAAAGGCTAAAAATAATTGCAAAAATCTCAGTTACTTTTGCACCAACGTAATATGTTTATGTGAGCATACTAAATATATGTATTTAGAAATGCCAATCTCAACTCTGAAAAAAATATCATAAATCTACCTTCTCTCACCCATCGCCGCTATGACCACCCTCCCACCCAATTGCACACCTGAAATCTATGTAATTTTGCTGACAATTGTCACCCCAATAAATTAAAAATAAATTAAAAAAAAAACAAATTAACACTCTCTAGCACTTGGACTACGGTAATTGTTTACTAACTGTTTGATTCACAACTTCCATTAAATTCCCTTCTCTCTCTTCCTGTCTTTACCCTTTCACCTCATGGAAAATAGAGTATCTTTTCATAATTAAAATCTGACCACATTAAAACCCTGCAATTTTTTGCCCATCGCTTTCTGCACGAGATCAAACAATCTTCCCACACTTCTACTACCCCCAATGAGTCGCATAGTGTGTCTCGGCTTCTACAATTTTAGTATTCTTTTGATTGATTTCTCTCTCTTCTTTGCGATATACTTCCCACACGTTTAAATCATGATTTTGACTATATTACTAAGATTCCCTGAACATTCAATATTTTGTCATTGCCCATAGGAAAATCCCAGTAATTTTACTTATCATTCAAGGTTGCAAATTTTCCTTTTCCAATATATTTACCACTATTCATAAAAAACATATACTATTAGTTCTTCCCTACATGGACATTCTATTTTTGTGATTCTGCTTTCTATTGTTCTTCTCCATTTGAGAAGCTGTTCTTCCATTTTTAAACATCAAAGAATTACTCAATCTTAAAAATAAAGGGTTAATGGCAAGTAACACTGTCACTAGAAGGTTTTTCCCAGCAGCTACAAGTAATCCTTACATGCTCTGAACAAAATATTTGGTTTATACTTTTTTAAAGTAATTACTTTTTACTGTGAATTGCGCACACACACACACACACACACACACACATTCCTAACCTACTTTTCTGGGCAATATGCTTGAATTCATTTCCATTTATAATTAATCATCATATCCTCCACATTTATGTTTCCTTTAATAAATAAATTGATATTCCCAATGGGAAAAAAATAAATAGTTCATAGTTATTTATATGGTAAAATCCAAATTCCTCTGAATGGATTCAAAATCTTTTCTATTTCTCTTCCATTATGACCACCACTACCATGCACCATTTCTTTTGCAACAACAGAACACTTATTATTCCCCCAAACACGTCACATACTCCTACCTTACAGCTTTCGCTCTTTATTATTTAGACTCCAATGGTTTCCCCCCTGTATTCTATTGTTCTCTGTACCTTAAGTCTGGGTTAGATGCCTCTCTCAAGTTTCCCTATAGAGTTTTGTGCATTTCACTGATCACACTGTATTGTGATTTACTTGTTGACCTGCCTTTCTGTTAATCAACTCTAAGGTCCTGGAATTCAGACCTAACCTCTGAATCCTTAGTGTCAGAGTACCTGGCACACTAAGTACTTGCTAAAGGCATGTTGAAAGGATAAATAACTGTATCTTGTCATTTGGAATTCTACCCATTATTCAAGATCCATCTCGAAGGCGATCTCTCTGTGAAGTCCATCAGGATCACCCAGTTGGAATTAATCCTTCTCCCTCCTACAGGCCACATTTCTTCTTTAGCCTCTCTCATGGAATGTTTCACATTGTATTCTTTTTATTATTATTAGTTTCAGGTGTACAAAGCAACGTAATATTTAGATATTTATACCCCTCACAAAGTGTTAACCCCCCCAGTCTGCTACCCCTCTGACATCGTATATAGCTGATATAGCTGTGACTATACCATTGACTGTATTCCCTATGCTGTACTTTACACCCCATGGAAAAAAACGAAAGAGAAACACATATATATGTATATATATTTGATTATAGTTGACATTCAGTATTATGCTACTTTAGCTTCAGGTGTACAGAGCAATAGTCAGGTATCTACACAGTCTATGAAGTGATCCCCCTGATAAATCCAGTAACATCTGGCACCCTACATAATCTTTACATTATTGGTTATATTCCCCATACTGTATTTCATATCTCCATAACTATACTGTGACTACCAATTTGTACGTTCTAATCCCTTCACTTTGTCCCTCATCCCCACCCCCCACCCATCTAACAACCATAAGTTTTTTCTCTATATCTCTGAGTCTATTTCTGTTTTGTTTGCTCGTTTATTCTGTTCTTTAGATTCCACATGTAAGTGAGATCATATGGCATTTGTCTTTCTAGTCTGACTTATTTCACTTAGCATAATGTTCTCTAGGTCACGTATTTTGTAAGTCATTAGTTCTGCGTGTACCTACCATCCTCCCAAGCTCTAGCATTACCTCCTTTAGAAAGCTTTCCTCGGCACTCAGTACCTAGGTGAAATCTCCTTTCCTGACTTCTCATACCTCCTAATACACTATGGCATCAAATGATTTATCATATTTAAATTTTAGTCCCTAATGTGACAAACCTTAAAGCCTACAAGGGTTGGGGAGACAGTCTGATCTCCCTTTTTAACCCCTGTGCCCAGAAAAGTACTTGATTCAGTTCATAATAAATGTTAAAGTTACTTGAACTTACTTGAACAATGCTTCATTGTTTTTGTACACCTCAGGTCTTGTTCTAGGGCTATGAACATAGTAAATATGCAGTGAATATTTTATAAATGAATGAATTGCTTAATAAAGCTAGATTATTGATATAAATTCCATTTTCCTTTTAAGATAAATGAAATTCTCCACATAAACATATTTTTATATATTCTCTGATTTAGGCACTATTTAGTCCATGTGATTGGCTCAATATAAGATATATGCCGTATTAGTTCTTAATAAATGTTATATTTCAGCTTAAATTACTATATTGCTAAATACCTCAAAACCCTAGTTATTGTCATTTATTCCTTTATACTTGTAGTTGTAAAAGTGTTATTACAGACAGAGTAAGTTGCCTCTAGGGTGAAGGTTCACATATTTACCTGGCTGCCAGAAATTGGGATCACGGAATTATTTTTTAACCCTGAGTAAGATTTACAAATTGAAAATGTCATTGTAAATATGCAAATATTATGGAAATGCTCTTACTGATTAGGAAAATTCTAAGAAACCTAATTATGTTCCTGGCCTACCCATCTGTGAGAACAGTCAATCAGCAGACTGGTTATCATATTTAGATTAAAAGCTATTAGAAAGGAATAGTACTTGTAAAAGAACCAGGAAGCTCAAGAAATGCTAAATGCTAATGTCAAATGACCCAGTGAAATAGAGCAAATTTTGTCCTTGTTTAAAATTTCAGCAGTTGCATGTAGATTAGAAATAATACATACATGCATACATACATACATACATACATACATACATACATACATACACTTATCTGATTTCCCACAGCTGTAGTTTCAGATGCACTCCATTGAAATGAATTGGAATTAAAATATTTAAAATATTAGTGGAAATTTAGGCGTGGCATTTTGGGTTTGGGTGTGTACTTGTAATTATAAGGTTTGCTAAAATCCACTTTGATCACTTAAATGACAAAAACAAGAATAAAGTCTCAATGTTTGTAGTTTATCCTAAGGACCCATATCCAGAACTCTTTTTACTTTTCTTTAGGGTAGAAAACAACTGAGCGTATGACTTTGTGTTTACAGTTGCAGGCGTTCTGTATTGACTTTTTTCTTTCCCTTAAAAAGTGTTGACTCTCAGCATTGTATGTGTTTTGCTTTGTAGAACACAATTTCATATCAATGGAATGATCTATGAGTTTTAATCTAGGATACTGTATAAAAGATAAAGTGTGCTATTCCTAAAATATGAAGTGAAATGTTTGCCAGTGATATAAATTTATCATTGATGTGTTTGTTTTCTTTGTTTTTGCAAAGGAATTACAACAGTATCTAGCTAGCCTGGCTGAACAGTGCAGCGCTGATAATAATGGTGTAGAGCTCCCAGTGGTAATAATTCTTGATAATCTTCATCATGTGGGCTCTTTGAGTGACATCTTCAATGGTTTCCTCAACTGTAAATACAACAAATGGTATGCTTATGAAATATTTTGAGTAATAAAATATGAAAAAATGGTGGTTAAATTTGCTTTCTTGTGCCTTTCCACCCTTTAAGACCTATAACAGATGTCATTAATTTGAGAAGCCTTCATTGACATTATACCATATTTCCAAAGAATCTTTCTATATTTCTTAGAACATTTATTTATTTATTCAACAACAATGTCCCAGGCATTTTTATGGAAACGTTATTTACTTGATGATATTAGCTTCTATAGACATGTTGGAAGTCTGGGAGACTAATATTGGTGGAATGTTTGAATCAGGGAAATTAAGAACTAGAATGAGGCTTTAGAGCTCTGGTTTTGTTCTTAGTCCATATCAAAGTTTAAATTCAACCTTCCTATAGAGATAAATTTTAGTATATTCAGATATACCTCTTTCTATTAATGAGTCTAATTTTTAAGTGTTAAAATCAAAGAAAAGGTTAAAGTAGGGTACAAAACAACCCTGAAAATCCTCTAACCTGTAAAAAAAGGATATGTAAGAGCAATAACAAATATTAATGTTAATGGTACAAGTATCCCAATTAATATCTGCTAGAGATTTTTTAAATGTTTAAAATAGATCAGCACAAAATAAGTATTAAAACAAGAATACAAATTATCTCATGTTATTAAGAACCTTTAAAATAACGATGAAATAATGAAAGAGGAAAAATTAATGAATTTGATTATAAGCATAAGAGTCATAAGACGTTAGAGTGGGATGAGACCACTGTGATTATTCTGTCTAATATTTTTATTTTACAGACGAGTAAACTCAGGCTCAGAGAGGAAAAATGATTCGCCTAGGATGCCAGAACTGAAATTAGAACACCAATTCCTAATTTCCAGTTCAATGCTTTTTGTCATTTTGTAACCTAACATTACAAAATTACCCTTTTAAAGCCTAATGATAAAATGGAATGATCATATTTATCTAAATTGTTTTCTAAGACAATTTAATATATTAATCGATTTTACCTTCCTTATAGCTACATATTCTATTCTTTTTTCCCCCAGCCCCTATATTATTGGAACAATGAATCAGGGAGTTTCTTCATCACCAAATCTGGAGCTGCATCACAATTTCAGGTCAAGATAAATTGAATGTGTTTTGTTTGTTTGCTTGTTTGTTTCGTTTGGGATTTTTTGGCATTGTCTCTTTTTGTTTGCTTTTGGTTGTTGTTTCCATTTGTACACTGACAGATCCTGCCTGTGCTGACCTGTGGTGTGAAAATAATTCTCACTTCTTATGACACTCTTTCTCAAGCGGTCATTTTGTGATCCTCAACCTGTAATCAGAAGTGTTTCTTTAATAAAAGAAAAGGGAAGAAATATTTTTCCTGCTCACTATGTCACCAGCTAAAGTAGAACACTTTTCTTCTAAGTGTAAGGAATGTGAAGAGTGTTCCTATTTTAGGATTTGTGATTTTCCTACAGAAGAGCGTGTATACTCCCACTCACCTCTGACGCACAAGAGCTTCTGTATAGCTCAACAAGAAAAGTTACATTATTGCTCAAATGCTAATAAACTTCTTCACCCCTTTGATTATTAAAATGTGGCCACCAATGCAAATAAGTGCATTATTGCTTTATATATATAAATGGATATAAAATTTAGTTTATGTAAATATTTTTTACTTTTTGTTTTTTCTTTTTGTAGGTGGGTACTATGTGCAAACCACACAGAACCCGTGAAAGGCTTTTTAGGTAGATATCTTCGAAGGAAACTGATAGAGATAGAAATTGAAAGGAACATACGCAATAATGACCTCGTCAAAATTATAGATTGGATTCCTAAGACATGGCATCATCTCAACAATTTTTTGGAAACACACAGTTCTTCTGATGTTACCATTGGTGAGTTCTAAAATTGCATATGCCATTTTCCAGGAACGTGGTATACGTGGTAAAGATGGCCAGATTGGATGGTAGAAAGTAACAAGTGAAATTAATGTTTTTCATGCTTCCAAAGATTTAAATTTTATTATTCTTCCTTCTGAAACTTTATATTATTCTAAGCTGTGTATCTTCAATTAGATTCATTTCATCTGACAATTATGGTTTACTAAGATATTACTGAGATCACATAGAATTAATATAGACAAATATCCAAAAATCAGAGAACCACTTGAAAAAATTGTATCCTTTTATAAGTATCTTTTTTATGCTGAAAACAAATTTTAGCTAATGCCACATATCCAATATGATTTTAAGAGATTTTAGTTAGAGATAAATTAGGTGTTTTATATTTTTCATGAAGACTAAATTGTTTTAATTATTTCTCTTTATAAAAAAGGGTTGTTTTTTTTTTTTACTTTTTTTTGTATCCCTTCTTAAGTTGCATGAAATAGGTCCCTTTCCCATTGTTATCGGTCATAGAGACATACCCACTAATGATACAGTGTAGCTTAGGAAGAAGAATTCTATATTTTGGATCAGAAGACCAAGGCTGAGTCCCACTTTTGCAAATAATGACATATTTTATATTTGGCATTTCATTTAGCACAAGTTTTGTCATTTGTCAAATGGGGCAGGTTGACTGGATTATGACCTGTAAGGTTTCTCCTAACTCTAATATGTTGTTTTAGATTAGGATTTTAGAGTAAAAAGAGAGTTCAAAGGAGGATGGGTCTTCAGTAAAACATATTTTAATAATAAACAAGCTGGCCAAGATTACATTTTTCTAAGAATCCTGATAGAAATATATTCATTCCCCCAAAATGGTACCTAAACATGTGTTTAGATTGTTAAATATAATGACTCTCACAAATATTTATTTCTTCTCAGGTCCCCGACTTTTCCTTCCTTGCCCCATGGATGTAGAAGGTTCTAGAGTGTGGTTCATGGATCTCTGGAACTATTCTTTGGTACCGTATATTCTGGAGGCAGTAAGAGAAGGTCTTCAGGTATAGTATCCATATTCTTTATTGTTTAAAAAACAAAGCAAATACATTACTCATTTAAAAGCAAAGAGCATTTATTTCTCTGGGCATTTATGCAGAAAACAAAAGGCATGAGCTATATAAATATAGTGGTAAAATTTTAAAGAGCAACTAGTATGCAATACTTTTGCCTATTCTGAGAATAAATATTTTGGAGAAAGAGAAAGCAGAGTTATTCCAACAACTACACATTTAAGGCCAAATTTATTGCCATGGGAGTTTGCAGACTGTTCTTATTAAATAGCCCATTAATTGCACAGTTCTACATCTTACAAGACAGACACTTTTACACGGGCCTTGGTCATTTATTCTCTTATCATATAATTGTCAACAAGTAAGTTTTGTTTATAGGTTCCCTGTTTTTAGTATATTTTATTGTTTGAAGTCCTTTCACATCACGAACCTTTGCAAGATTCTTTATTACTTTTGAGAGAGTGTGCTAAATTCTAAGACTGTTGACTTTTTTTTTTTTTTTTTAATCTATGACAGGCTGGTTTAGCAGCATCTCTGCTGTTCTTCTCGTGGGGCCCTGCACTCAGCCCTTCTATTTACTTGTCACTAAAAAGTCAAAATATATCACTGATAAGAAAACCCTGTTTCTTCAACAAAATATACCTTTGCCAGCAGTGTTTCTATTTCCTTAAATTGGAATTGAAATTTCATGATATTGTAAAATTATAAAATTCAAGGTTGAATCTTTAAGATTTGTGTTACATAAGTTACTATAGATGAATCCAACCTTCTTTTCAACAACTCAGCCGGAAACTTAAGCAGTTTTTGCTTATGCATCTCTATTTTTGGTTATCAGAACTGCTACTAGAATTAAGATATAGTGTATACTTCCCATATTTTGTTATCTGCAATACTGTATTGTCTTTATTTTACTGTCTAAAAGATTGGTTATCTGTTTTCCTTTGTATCCTTCCTTTTACCATCATGTTCTCCTCACCTAAGTAGCATAGAATGGCAGTATTTAGAACCATCATGATGTTTCTGATGATCGTGATGAATTATGGAGATGCTCTGAACCCTCAGAGATAAAAATCGTAGAAAATGGTATCAATTGATTCTACTCCAGATTTAAATAAACCAATTTCACATATTTAAGGGTATGAGCCAATCTAGCCCCAGAAAGTGGCTCCAAAAAAGTAAAAGACTAAAGTAAAATAGTTTTATTTTTCAGGTATAGCATATCACTTTTTAGAATTCCCCTAAAAATATTATGCTGCTTAACATGTGAGTTGGGTCTCTCACTTTCAATCATTTATACCAAAACAATATTTTTATGAAAATGTATTTATAATATTCTAGAAGTAAGCATTTTAAAACTTAATATTTAAATGAATTGTTCTTTTTCTAGATACAGTTTCAGTGTTAATAAGCTATTATCCAACTCTTTATATATGAAATGCTTCTATGTCATATTTCTATACTAATACATAGAAAGAAAAGAAGCTTTTTCAAAACACAAAAGCCTAAACGTGATTTGCTTCTTTATATCTCATTTTGAAAAAGTGCAAGCATTTTTAAAATATTTAAATCAATATTATTGATAAAACACTATCCTGAGAATTATAATTTTATAAAGCTTCCATTTGGGCAAAAGTATAACCACAAAAGTAATACCAGTCTCCCAACTAAAACAGAAATATACTTCCATATTATTTTTGAAGAAGGATAAACATTTCTCAAGTTTCTTGCTATGGTTCTGAATGGTTAGTAGTAGGATAGTTTGAATGCTAAATCAACCATGATATAGGGAGTTTGGGAGGAAAATCCAGTGAATGGGAGAGATAAAAAAGGAAAACACTTTGATGGGTAGACAGTTTTCATTGCTGCTAACGGATGTGCTTGGCTAGAGTCCATTGGCAGATGATACCCCTGGGGTGGTTCATTATATGCTTTCCGGAGGAACAGGAAGAAAATGAATCACATATGCCATGAACCATCCCCTTGTATGTACGGCAGCAAAGAACCTTGAGTTGGAACAAGAGGTGGAGGAACAAAGCCTGATTGCAAAGATGAAAATCTGAGTTAGAGGAATAGAAAAATCTCTTTTTAAATGAAGGCTGATGCTTTGGTGAGGAACCATATGGGAAATACTCTCTGCCACATGTTCTAGTTGGAAAAAAAAAATAGTGATGCAGTGGACTCTGATTTTATTCTGGTGCTTCTGTTTTTCTTGAAATGCCAACAGTTTATCTCATTCTTAATATTTAAATTTCTTTCCTTTCAAATATTTTTTTTTTTAAATCTATTGTATCCTGAAATACAGAATTGTGTGTGTTTAGCTTTCTATTGGCCACTTCCAGTTTTGCTGTCCTTGATGATTCTTTAAAAGGTGATTCTAGACTTTCATATTCTTTTTGTAACATTTGTTTTCCAAAAATTACACATTTTTCTTCAATTAGTTTAAGTTGTATAACAAATTATATGTTACATCTTCTATAAAGTAAGTTTTTAACTTACTTTAAAATTTAAAGTTTTTAACTGCTCCAAAACAAATGAAGTATTTTTATGATCTAATGATTAGTACCTCCATAAGGGAATATACAAATCTCCTAAGGGAATATACAAATACCAGGACCTGGACTCCCTTTTTCTCCTAAGGGAATATACAAATACCAGGACCTAGACTCCCTTTTTTTTAGGCCAGGCTGCTGCAACCACATATAGCTTCTTCAGGAGAAACCCAAAAGACAATTCCAAGGTGTCATTGTCCACCATTTTGCTTTTGTCTCATTGAACCACAACAAGCTACATAGAATACCTCATAGTATGCCATCTGGGACCAAATATGCACCTAGGAACCAGGATTGCCCTCACTAGAGCACCTCAAGGGGAGAGAGGAAGTAAAGAACTTGTGCACCCATGCTACCACTCACTTAATTTTTACTTTTCTTTCTCTCCCACAGTGGCCTTATACTCTTATACAAAGTCCCATCAACCTCTGCCTCCTTAGTGCGCCCTTCCCCGTTTGGTTTCAGTTTCACTCCCAGCTGAAAACTCTTTAACATCTCTTGAATTCATCCTTTCCCTTCTACTCCACTGTCAGTACTTTAGCCAGGCTTTATCATCTTTTTCTTATTGACTTTTCCCTCCAGATGAGTCCTTAAACGTTGATGTTTTCACCTCCCCCTTTTTTTTTTGTCCTCTTTTACTAGTGGCCTTATCAATAAACATCTGAAAAGAGAATTTACATGGAGCAATGAGATTATTAGATGAAGTTAATCTGAGGGAGATGGTTATCAGAGAAAGTGTTCTTATTCCCAAAGGAATTTTGAGTCGAGTGAATTAGAGAAAAAGAAATCTCTTTTCTTTTAGTCATCACCTTGCCAAAGTACACTATAATAGAGAACTCTGTTTAGTGTTGAGCACGGCTTTTTTCAACTCTCCGTAACTGGAACTTGTCTTTCTCAACTTTGAGTTTTCTTTTGGTTTGTAAAATTATAAATAAAGATAAATGTGGGCAGTCATTTCAACATGTTATTTAAAATAAACCTCCCTCACACTCTCCCGCGCTGCTGATCACCTAGCTCTGACAGCTTTATTTTGTGTAGCCTTTAAGTTTAAAGTGAGCTTTGTAGACAGCTGTATGGTGAAAATATGGAAAATTGTATATGCACAGTAATTCCATTGAAAGTCCCATACGAACTCATGTGCACACAAATCACTCAGTTAATAGGCACCTTTTTTTAGGAAATAGAAATGCATTTTATATGTGCTAAATATGTGATGCCCTTTTAGATGTATGGGAAACGAGCACCTTGGGAAGATCCCTCAAAGTGGGTGCTTGACACATACCCGTGGAGCTCAGCGTCTCTGCCTCAGGAAGGCCCAGCATTACTGCAGTTGCGACCGGAAGATGTTGGCTATGAGGGCTGCATCTCCACTAAGGAAGCCACAACCTCAAAGCACATTCCACAGACTGACACGGAGGGGGATCCCCTGGTAAGACGCTGATGTGTGAATCTTCCTATAT
This sequence comes from Rhinolophus ferrumequinum, assembly GCF_004115265.2. Lineage (NCBI taxonomy): Eukaryota > Metazoa > Chordata > Mammalia > Chiroptera > Rhinolophidae > Rhinolophus > Rhinolophus ferrumequinum. The sequence goes on from NC_046293.1 coordinate 72,166,044, forward strand.
AATTACAGTGTGTGGTCATTAGTGTTTAGTCATTTGTCTCAAAGACATCCGTTATCTTAGGTAATATTTGGGATTGTTCTGAAATTGATACTCTGTTTTAACTCTTTTGCCTTTGACCTGCTTTCATTGGGTGAATTTCTTAAAATGAAAGACCAACTTGTATGCCTAAAAATAATCAAGAAACACTAAAACCAGGCTGAACTCTATGGCCATGAGTTTTCTCTTATTATGCAGAAAACTGTATAAAAATGTCATTAAAATTTTTAATTGCATGACTGAATTCACAGTATTTAGGAAAAAACTGAATCTTGTTCTTAAATGAAGAAACAAAAAGAATATAATCTAACGTACACTTGGAGGACTAAAAATATTTTATATAGATCACCTAGTCTGACTAAATTGAGAATGTCTTCCATTGCCTACGATAGGGAAGAATAAACTGACTTGGAAATCAAAGGGAAAGTATTCCCCCTGCCTTGTTCAGTTGGCAATTGTGTGTGGCTTAATAAAAGTTGATAAAATTCCAAAAAATGAATACTCTGAAAATATTAAGTACATGGTATTATTAAGGAAAATACTTCATTTTTATGTATTTTTTTATAGATGACATTCTGTAGATTGCTGTCAAATGTAATGTGTTTGTTGGTTTACCGTTCTATGACTAAAGAGATCATTGGATTTGCACAACCAATTCAGAAGGAACACAAATTGAAATAAAAGCCATTATGTTACTTAAAACAAAACAAAAAGGAAATGATTAAAAAATTTATAATCTATGACTATACCCAAAGGCATAAAATGACTTGATATTTTTTGGGGTACCCTTACACCAACAACCCCAATACATATACATCATCACCATTTCAGCTGATCATTATTAACATTTGGGGGGTTAATAAATATTTTGTGAACAATCTGATAAATTTTCATGACACTTTCCCCAACAAAGAATTTCATAAAGTCATGGAAGTATATACAAGAGCTTCTTGGAGTCTAGGGATCTCCTGTACAAAACTTTTGATCTAGACTATAAACTATGTAAGGGTCTAGACTCACAGTTTTGTAACTGACACCTGGCTCTTTAGCTTATACATGGTTGGAAATTAACACTAGCAGTGGAATTGGTTTAAAGCTAGCACAATTGTGAGCATGCACTAAATAATTCCTGATTGAATGGTTAAAATTTAAGAGTAAATATAAGCCTTAGGGCACAAATATGGGTTATTTCACCTGAAATTTTTTATAAATTCCAATTCTCCCTTTGCAGTTTTGATATACTGTGTCTGTTTCAGATAAGGAGAGGGTTTTATAAAGTTTATTTTCAGAGTTATTTTGTAGAATATGGGACCCTTAGGGGATACCCTCAACTTTGCCATTTCCTTCCCACAGCCCTGATTAGCTAAATCCATTAAGCACTCTTTTCCTTGGTTCTGACTGCTCTTGTCTTCTAGTATGGAAAAGTGATTCAGTGTCTCCCATTCTGAGTGAGAATTGAGATTTAAAAAAAAACAAAACTCCCCAATTCCTAATCTGATATACATCTGAAGAAACAAGGGGTTATGATATATGACATGTTAAATGGGAAAAGACTTACCATCTAAAAATAATTCTTTGAATCAGGCACATTCTTATAGGAAAGTCAATATTCTCTACTTGCTTTTGATTCTGTATATTTCTATAATTACTAACATAAGGTAAAAATATATTTGCAGGCCAGTCTAAATCAAATATTAGGAGAAAAAGTCCACTATTTAATGTCAGAAATATGTTTTTGAATCTGAACAAAGATGCACATTTTTGGCATAACTCACTGTATTTTGAAAAGACAATGTGTATTGATCATCAAGAAGCTCATTCATTCATTCTACAATTGTTAATATGTAATAAGTATGTCCTCAGGCTTAAGACTTGGTGATCAGGAGGTAAATAAGATAATCAGTTTTGATCTCAGGAAGCTCACAGTCCCGTAGAGAAAAAAGACATCTACCTAGCTAAATTGCAGCAAAATAATGATAGAGGTACATGCTAGGAAAAATTGTGAGTCCACTGAAGAAAGTGATTAAGAAAAGCTTCACAAAGGAGAAGGTGCTTGAGCTAGGTCCGGAAGGATGAATAGAAGTGCGTCATGTGGTTGGATGGAGAACATCCAAAATTAAGAAAACAGCAGGTGAAACATTGTGGAACAGTACAGTAAAAACAATGACTTTAGGTAACTGTATACATAACGGTAGGATTGGAACAAAAGGGGTGGGAGGAATTAAAGCTACAGAGGTCTGCGATTGCTAGATCGTACACAGCCACGATTACTTTTGTAGGGAGTTGAAACTTTATCATACAGAGAATGGGGAGCCACCGAAAGATTTTGAGCAGTTTCCAACTTAGCTAGTTAGATGAGCAGTTTATAAAAATCACTTTTATGGTAGAATAGAGGACATGTTAAAGGAGAGAGGATGGATGCTAGGAAACTAGCAGATGTGTAAATACCAGTGTTGATAAGGACCTGACCGAGGTGTTACAAGTGATGGGCATTATATTTATGACTATGGGTATGGGGAAGAAGAAAGGGAGAGGAAAGGAGAGAAGTACTCCTGTAGAGAATAGTGATCTATCCCAGTGACAGTTGACTCATATGTGACCTTACCTCACTCTTGTAATCTCTTTTGACTTGAAAGCACAAAGCAACACTCTGAGAAGGCAAAGTAAACCTCATATATATGAGGTTTACTTTGCCTTCTGAACAAAGACGCACGTTCAGAAGCATCTTTGATATATATATATATATATATACACACACACACACACATACACACATGTATATACACATACATATATATATACACATATATATGTATGTGTGTGTGTGTGTGTATATATATATATACATATATATATATATATATATATATATATATACATATTATGAATCCGAGACTTGGAACTTATTCTAATGGAACATATTTACATATGGCACCATTTTCAAAAAAATAAGACTTTAAGAATACTATTATTACAACAAAACTTTTACCACATTCATCATTCACGTTATTTCTAACATTTGTAACTGAGATAGAATCATAACCCTTTAAATAGATCTCATTTGCCATTTCTACTCTTAGTCAATCAGAATGGTGCTCAAAACACAGATCTGTTTTAGAAATCATCTTCACCCAGATGCTTGAACATAAGCCAGCTACTGATGAGGGAGGAACTGATAAAAGAAAGGAGGGAGAGAATATGATTGTGCATGAAGGTAGGGGTGCGTGTGTGAGAGAGAGGGAAAGAGACAGAGACAGAGATGGAGAGAGAGGAGAGAGAAAAATCGTGTAGATAGAAACACTTGGCTTTTTTGCTTACTGAATTTAATAAGAGGTTATCACCAACTGCTTTCATTTCATGTATTCTTATGTAGATTTAATAAATTCAGAAAGTTAGATCAGAAATTATATTGAAAAATATTTTCCTGAAGAATATTAAAATGACTTTAAAATATGTTCTCACTCCAGCCTCTTTGTCAGAAAGGCAATGTTGCTGACATTGGTGATCACCAGTTTATCATTCATGTCACAAGCGTTTTTTGAAAACATATCTTACCCTGAGCACACAAGTATGCATAGCCTAATATATGACTAAAGAATTCTTTTCTAGGTTTCTCCTTTCTGTTGGATCGGATTCCCTATTTCTCTATGTTAAAAAAAGAATACCTTTGATTATTTTATAAATTGATAAAATTAGTATGCTTAAATAGTATAAAGATTATTACGATCTGTAGAGACCCTTGAAAAGAAAACAAGTCCACTACACTCATGAAGACATGTGCCGATTTTTCTGTGCTTTCTAGAACTGTTGAACCAGTTGTCTGTAATTTGCTTTTAAACAGTCTTTCTTTTTACTCCCCTCTCTAACAGTGGATCTGCAGGTCTATCGAAATCCAAGCAAGGTGGCTGCCTTTTATTTAGTAATACATGGAAATGCTAGCTGTCTTTCTCCCCCAGTGCTTTCATACATATGTCCCTTTTACTGGAACAAATATTACCATTGTTCTCTAAGGCTGGGAAATTTGAGACAGCCGCTGTTGTTCCAGAAGGTGGTTTTTGTTTTCAGTGATATATCAATCATATATTAGCCAGAAATTCAACAACAGAAACTTGACAGTGATTCTTTCCTTCTCCCTCTTCAAACACTCATGGTCTGCTTCATTCAGTCACCTCCTTTTGAGGTCAGCTCCTAAACAGCAGATGGTGTACTTGTGTGCAACAGCTGGCTTCATTCCACTCCATCCCCTCCTTCTCTCCAGGGACTATGTGTGTGAGCCTGTGTGTGTGTCTGTGTGGGTATGGACACTCACAACTTCCAGTTGCCATTCAATGCTTTCAGCTTCTCCCAGCCAAAAAGCTGGGAAGCTTGGCATACTCATCAGCAATGAGCCCAGATGTCCAGCTGTGATACTGTTTCCTTCCCAGCCTCCCTGCTGGAGCAGTATTCATTCACAATCTCAAATAAAAGAGTTATCGGGAGGCTTTATTTTGTCCGTATGGTTTGGTATTGTAGCCTTATTTGGGAGAAATAATGTGGGAGCCAGGGGCAACTAGTAAAAATCTAAAATTGTTTTTCCGTTTCACTTGGATGGGATGAGATGCTTCCTCAGTGTAGCTCAGGGCCTTGTCTATTGTGGGGCGGGTTTACTGAATGCATCATTGCCTGCATTCGATGTCTCTTTTTCTTCCTTCAGATGAATATGCTAATGAAACTCCAAGAAGCAGCCAATTACTCGGGTACACAAAGCTGCGACAGCGATAGCACCAGCCACCACGAAGACATTTTGGATTCATCTCTTGAATCCACCCTCTAGAGGGTGAAAAAAAGTTAGGGGGGGAAAGACTATGCCTATTTAAAATGTTTAAAAAGTAAGGTATTTTCACTAAACCACTGCCAGTATGAAAGCACCTATCAAGGGCCCTGACCCAGAGTCGTGATCTCCAAGGAGGCAGCAGAACTAAGTCTGAACCGCCAAGATGCTAAATTGAAATGGAGGCTTAACTTTATTTTGTTTCTAGGCAATTCTATATCCATGGAGTGATCTAAGGCTCCATTACTCAACTGGAAAGGACCCTAATGACAGGGCAACTGAATAGATTGCACATGGGACAGCCAAACTGGACTTTAGTTTTTTTCCTCTTTCAAAGTTTACAATGCAGACCCTTTTTTGTCCCTTCATTTCGTTTCCTCTGATGAGCTGTTCTCCCCAAGCAGGATCCATGCTTCTGATCTGTCCAACCTCCTTTGTGCCACATGGTGCTGGTCACAGCTCCAGTAGTGTCTGTGTTGTGCGCTCACCCCATTCCAAAATGAAGTCCAGAGGCCAGTCCTCCGTAAGCACAAATGGAATTGTGCCACCACCAGAAACATACTCCTGTGGCAAGCTGGAGAAGTGCCAATTTAATTCCTTACTGCCATGTTCACGCGATGTGCTCCACCAACTTTTTAGTATATGAGTCGCAGGTTTTATAACGTTGTTTTTACCACGGTGGTCTTTTAAGCCAACTGCCCACTCCCTTAACAAGAGTTTTATACCAATTATTAGTCAACACTGACAAAAGGCTTGTTTAGGGCTTTGTTTGAGCCTTTTCAGTGAAAGAAGGAACATTTCCTATGGTGCTGTCTCACTGCCTTAAAACAGATTTCTACGACAGTTTAACAGTCGGTTTAAGTCCTAAACCATCGGTAATTTCCACTGTCTTTTCATTTACAACCAAGCAACACCAGTTTACACAGTTGCCTCATCTCTATTATATGGATCGTTTTTGTTTCTGTTTTTTTCAAGAAATGGATAGGAGAAAGATCAGTATTTTTACCTTGTGAATAGATTGCTTTGCCTATCCTCCAAAGAATATTCAAATAACCCAGAAACCCTCTTAGATTGTCCCTTAAAAGCTAAGCTATGTGGCTAAATTCCACCCAATTCTAAATGAAAGAGTTTCAGAAGGCGGGAGATTTTGAATTCTTATCCAGCAGAGCTGGAAGCACTAGATATAGCATGAGCACAACTATTTGGCTTTCCTCCCCTATTTTTAATTTTTTTATTCTTCTAAGTTTTGAGCATGTTGTTTTGATTGCTGTTGTTGTACATGAGAAATTCAGCATTAGAGAACACTGAAGCAGTGATGTCACTGTGGAAGAGGAAGCATTTATACTGTAAAAGAAGGTTAGATTTGCACAGTCTACTGGGTAGGTATTGTAAATAATCATTTTAAAAACTTGCACAAGTCAAAACAAACACACAGAAAAAATTGTATTTTATCCTGTTGGTGTAAAGAGGTGTTTCACTTGCTGAGATTTCCTGTACGTTACACACAAATACAGAATGCAAACCCTCAAAGCTGTTGTTATCCGGTGTGTTTGTCCTGTATTTACAGTTGTTACGACTATGCAGGCGCTGTCAGTACTAGAGTGAGCATGCTTCAAAGCTGTACATGAAGCCAATCCATTTTTGGAAAAGTAAACATGTCCGAAGGTGCATCTATCATGGCAGGCTTTAAACAGAGTGCATGAAAACTGACTGGAGTCATTGGAGAAGTTACCACCACACCCACAGGACAGGCTTTAAGTGTCTAAAACCCAAGGGCTAGGCCGTGGTGTAGACTTGTTCTTTGCGTGGGGAAATGTGTTACGTTCAGGACGTGCCATTGGTGCTACTCTCTGTGACCACCCATGGGTCAGTTGCTCTAAACAAAAACGACACGAGATATCTGTGCAGTTTTCAGAGTGTCACTGAGTCTGTAGGGGCCACACGGTGCTATTGCCCTAAGGGAAATCGGAACTGAATTTATGCACATAGCATTGTCACCCTGACTTTGAAGCCTCAAACATGGATCAAATCTGTTGTGAAACATCAACATGTGTAGCTGGATGAGTGACTAGTTGCCCTTGTATAATATGTGATCTAAGAAAATTGCTAATCTTTCCCTGCCATTTTAAGAAACACAGTCCAAACATGATCATAAACAAATTCCTGCAATACATCCCAGTAGGTCCACCTAGTTTACAACTTAAACTAGTTTGTGAAACATTTGTCTGTATACATTTTATATTTTGTACATTTTTGATGTAACATATCATGTAAATAGGCAGAAACAGTGAAATAAATCATCTGAAAAGTTTTGTAGTCTTTGTAAAGCCCCAACAATAAGTACTTGTTGTCAATGGACTTAACTGGATGATGTATTTTCTATTGGTTTATTGTTCCTCTAGCTTGTAAACCAGCTTGCATATATTTTTTTGCAAATGTGCACCCTGTATCTGTCTAAATTATTACTTTGCCATTAAAGTGGAATTATTTATTGACAATAAGGTGTGGTGTCTATCTATGGAGAAAAATCAAATAATTATGCACCAAGAAGTGTCAAGCTTTCAAATGTTGTGTGCACAGTTACTATGCCATCCATAGGGATGTATGTGAATTTTTATTTTCTATACCTCAGAGAAAGGATCTCATAGCTTTGATCAGGATTCAGTTTGTAAATACAGTTGACCCTTAAACAACACAGGGGTTAAGGGCCAGTACCACACGTAGTTGAAAATCAGGTATAGCTTTTGACTCACCAAAAACTTTAGTCATCCTTACATATCTGCAGGGGATTGTTTCAAGGACCCCTCACCTCCCATACCAAAATCTACTGATGCTCAAGTCCCTTACAGAAAATGGCACAGAACAATGCATGCAGCTATCCCTCCACATCTGCAAATTTCCACCTGTTGATGGAAAATACTGTTCGTTGAATCCGAATATGCGAAACCCGGGGATATGGAGGGTGGACTGCATATTAATTGAAAAATTCCACATATAAGTGGACCCACGCTGTTCAAACCCATGTTGTTTAAGGGTCAACTGTATATTTGAGGTAATATTAGAGACTTGTTTAAAGTGTATCTTTCATCCAGTTTCCTCATCTGTAAAATGGGATAATTATAGTAACTACTCATAAGATTGTTTTGAAGATTGAATGTTTTAAAATATATAAAGCACTCAGAAAAATGTCTGTCATATCTTAAGTGCTATATAAGTGGTAGCTATGATTATTTTCAACAAAAGTTTGTTATACAGCTAATAGGTATCAGGTAACGTTTTCAGGCATCAGAAGCACTAAGACATAGGCCATGTTCCGAAGGAAATTACAGTTAGTCCAATTGCTTTTCTGTCCCTCTTCACTTCTTCTGGGTATCTAAGTTCTCTACTATAAGGGTGACCAGTGAGAAGTCCACCGAGTAGTCGCTACAGGATATGTTTTCAGACACTGGTAGAGTGAACGATAGCAGAGAATTTTATCTGAATTCAGAGAAATTCAAATACCTTTATTTCAGTCTCTTGGACGTTCACATTAAGAAAAAAATTATATAAGAAATAAGCCACCTTAAATAATGTAGTTCTATGCTTTGATCAGTTAAGATGTTTAAAAAGAAGCTTCAGTTGTGCTTTGCTTTTTTTTTAATTTTCCACCAATAGGTAAAATACCGCATTACTGAATTCAATATTTTTTGTTGTTCAATGAAAATGATTTGTATAAGTAATCATTAGAAGATCTCTTTTCCACACAAAATATACATTATCACTTAGTTACCCAGATTATCAATAAAAATAAAATTAAACATAGATAGCACATTCTGAATTAGAATCTCATTAGAGGAAAATGAGACTTCTCAAGTTGTTCTCCATAAAATTGTAAAAAAAATGATAACTAATCCTTTCCTTTACCATTGGAATTTTTAATACTTCACCTTAATAGTCTGAGTTATCATGATAGAGCTGAAGTTGATCAACAACAGAATATTTTTTTACATTGATTGCATGTTAAAAAATATTGGGTTATATTAACTAGTATTAAAATTAAGTTACCTGATTCTTTTTGCTTTTTTAATGTGCTACTAGAATACTTACAATTAAACAAACATGTTGCTTGTGTTTGTGACTCGCTTGAGATTTCTATGGGATAGCACTGCTGTGGAAAGATTGATCTTTAGAAAGTATAAATGTGATCACCTCCCTCAACTCTTTTGTATTTTGTTTTTAAGACTAGATGGAAATATTGAAGGACAAAAATTCTTTGTTCAATCTGAACCTTGCTTATCCCTTGGCTTCTTTACCACCAGGTCCACTGCCCCCATTTAGTTGTGTTCTCTATGACATTAGCCTAATTGTAGAACTTAGAAGTAATTGTTGAGAAACAATAACAACAACTTCCCAGACAATTTAGCTATGAGCATGTGTCAAGTTGTATAAACTTGCTGTGTGGGAAAACCTCTGGGAGGCCAATATAAAGGTTTCTCTCCTGGTAAAGACATTTATAGAAATGTAGATTAGATAAAAAGAATGTTTATTGAAAGATTCTGAGCCTCTTGGCTGTCAGGTGGATGGGTGAGTGATTGGTTTCCCAACACAAATATTAATCCTATAAATAATTAATTGGTTATTGAAAATTGCGAAACATTTTATCAGCATTCTAATTTATTCAAAAAAGGAGATTACTAAATATACTCAGCAATAATGTTTCGTCCCAGACCAGGTTTGGAACCACATTTCTTTGGTAATTTACTTCTTTTTACCCCAAGGCCCTTACACATTCCCAAATGCCATTACCTTAGAAAGCTTTTCTGATACCTCAGACTAGGTAAAAAAATGTAAGGAATTTGCTTTTTTTAGGGGACATATGTAAATAATATATCCCACGTATCATTTTGCAGTTTCAGTGCCTAGAATATAGCACATTCTCAAGAAATATGTATTGAATAAAAATATTTCTGAACATGGCGACAGTAACTGAATTTTAGCGTATGTTAAACGAAAACATTAAAATTGAGAAGACCCACTTTTACAGCTGTTGAGCTCCCTGGGAAATCAGATGAATAATTCAAATGTAGTTTAGTGACCAGGGAAGGGAGACGGATAACCTGAGGACTTGTGTCATCCAGTACAAAATACTGCTTCCCAATTGGGATTCTTTCCCCGTTAGATGTAATGTACTACATACTTTCTACCAAGTTTTATTTCTCTTTCCACTTTTCAAATCCTTTGAATATGGCCTTAGTTATATATAGTACAATTTAAATGTGTGTGTGTGTGTGTGTGTGTGTGTGTGTGAGTGTGTGTTTAGGAGGGAACTGATAAAATACAGCAAGCAGTTGGAAATGCAATGCTAGAGCCCAGAAAAGAAGTAGGGGGTGGAAAGATTAAAATAGGAATCCTTAGCATAGAAATAAGAAGTGGAGATGTGAATTTCACTTTGGGGTGTTTCCCTGCAAGAAAGAGCTTGACCAATTAGAGAAGATTGACAATAGAACTGGAGAAATGTAATGGACGTCTTTATAGTTCATTTGCCTTTTATTTTTTGATTTACGTAATATGTATATGCCTATTTAATGTGACATTTACAAAGGAGGGGTATAATGTTTGGGGACATATAATCATTGAAATCAGAGTTAGAAAATCTGCATCCTAGTGATGTTTTGTGGTTTCCCCAGGAAGAATCAACTAATCCATCATCTGTGTGCATCTAGACTTTATACCCAAAAGATCATAAAACGCACCCACTGTAACTGGAATGGTTCTGAACATCATTTGTGATACAAATAATGTGTATCTATCACTTCCCAGAAAAGTATAATCCCAAAGAATGGTAGAAAGTCTAGACGTCTAGTTAAAGCCCATCCCAGGACACGGGTGCTTATGAGTATCTTCAGTAGTTGTCTTCAGTCCAGCTGGGTCCTAACTTGGTGTGCTTAATAGAGGAAGCTGAGTATGAGCTGGTTTTAGAGGATGGTGTTCAAGGTATAGAAGCTGAACCAAATTCCCTGTAGACCCTTTGAGTGTTGTGGAATGTTTATTTGCCTCACATCAGCATCTCTTTCAGGGTGGGCTGCCTAGTTTCCAGGCAAGTGGTTTTCCTGACACAGTCCCCAGTCCAGCTCTTCCTTGGGTTACAGGGATGTAGGGACTGCACAGGCTCTTCAGTTGGTTGTTGGGGCTAGAGACTCAGGCAATGGTGGGGCAAAACTGCCCAGAAATCTCATATTAGTTGCACTTCTGAGGCTAAAAGCAAGCAGAATATACAGGCAGAGTCAGGCTGATGGTGGTTTGAGATAAATCCTCTCATTTGGCCACCACATAGAAGCTAGAGGACAGTCTTTTCCAATATCAGTTGTTTTTCAGGGGAGGAAAATTCAGCTGGATTAGGCTCACTTGTGAGGCTTTGTACTCTTTAGGCTATCACAGCACTTCCAGTAAAATGTAATGAGAGCTAATGTACAATTTAAATTATTCTAGTAGACATATTAATAAAAATAAAAAAGAAACAGGTGAAATTAATTATAATAGTGTACTTTATTCGCACACTATACCAAAAATATTTAATTTCAGTGTATAACCAAGCTAAAATACTTTTTAATAAGATTTTTATATATTTTATATTCTTCTCTTTTTTCGTACTAAGTCTGAAATCTAGCATGTATTTTACTCTTATAGCACATCTCAATTTGGACCCTAAATTTTTATCAGAACAACTCAATTGGTCAGCATTCAAAAATTTACAGTTAAAAAATAGATTCAGTATGTAGTTCTAAACCTACTTAATATAAATTATCAGTTTTAAATTTAAATTTTAGATAATTACTTTTAAAATTAAAATTGATTTCCTAAATTGCTATAGCCATCAAGTGCAAAATGACCACAGGTTGACGGTGGTTGCTACTGAATCAGACAGCATGGCTCTAGCCTCACTTGGCGACCAGCTTTCTCAGATCACGTGTAGAGCTTCCTCCCTAGTGCAAACGCCAACCTGGGGCTTTGATTTGGAACTTCTTCAATGTACTGGATTCAAAGACCCAGATCATTTTCCTTCAAAGGTGGTACTGGGTTAAAATAGTTCATTGTAACTATTTCAGTGAATCTGTTATCCTTCTTTATTATTAAGCTGTGGTAAAGATCACCCTGATCTGTCTTTTCAGACATTTTTCTTTAACGTCAACTGTTGAGTGAAAAGCCTTGAATTCTTTAATAAATATGTCCACTTTTTCTCTGGAGCAGCTCATTAAATCTCTCTCTCGATTACCATCAGGGAAATTGAATCAGTATTCAACAATCTCCCAACAAACAAAAGCCCTGGACCAGATGGCTTTACAGGTGAATTTTACAAAACGTTCAAAAAAGAATTATCACCTATTCTCCTCAAGCTCTTCCAAAAAATCCAGAAGGAGGGAAGACTCCCAAACACTTTTTACGAAGCCACTATCACCCTGATCCCAAAATCAGACAAAGACACCACAAAAAAAGAAAACTACAGACCAATATCTCTAATGAATATAGATGCAAAAATCCTCAACAAAATATTAGCGAACAGAATTCAGCAATACATTAAAAAGATCACACACCATGATCAAGTGGGATTCATCCCTGGTATGCAAGGGTGGTTCAACATCCGCAAATCAATTAATATGACACACCACATTAACAAAATAAAAAATAAAAATCACATGATCATATCAATAGATGCAGAAAAAGCATTTGATAAAATCCAGCAGCCATTTATGATAAAAACCCTTAAGAAAGTGGGAATAGAGGGATCATATCTCAACATAATAAAGGCCATATATGATAAACCCACAGCTAACATCATACTCAATGGGGAAAAGCTAAAACCATTCCCCCTAAGATCAGGAACAAGGCAAGGTTGCCCACTTTCTCCACTTCTATTCAACATAGTGCTGGAAGTTCTAGCCACAGCAATCAGAAAAGAAAAATAAATAAAAGGCATCCCAATCGGTGAGGAGGAAGTAAAATTGTCATTATATGCAGATGACATGATACTATATATAGAGAATCCTAAAGACTCCACCAAGAAACTATTAGAGCTGATAGATGAATTTAGTAAAGTAGCAGGATACAAAATTAATATTCAGAAATCAGTTGCATTTGTATATACCAATAATAAAACATCAGAAGGAGAAATTTAAAAAACAATCCCAATTACAATTGCTCCAAAGACTATAAAATACCTGGGAATAAATTTAACCAAAGAAGTAAAAGATCTGTACTCAGAAAATTATAAGACACTGAAGAAAGAAATGAAAGAAGATACAAATAGATGGAAACACATACCATGTTCATGGATATTAAGAATTAATATAGTTAAAATGTCCATACTGCCTAAGGCAATATACATATTCAATGCAATTCCTATCAAACTACCAATGACGTTTTTCACAGAAATAGAACATATAATCCTAAAATTTATATGGGACCATAAAAGACCCCGGATTAGCCTCAGCAATCTTGAGAAATAAGAACAAAGTGGGAGGTATAATGATAACCTGACATCAAATTATACTACAAGGCTACAGTAACCAAAACAGCATGGTACTGGCATAAAAACAGACACATAGATCAATGGAACAGAATAGAGAGTCCAGAAATAAATCCATGCCTATATGTCCATTTAATCTACGACAATGGAAGCAAGAATGTACGGTGGGGTAAAGACAGTCTATTCAACAAATGGTGTTGGGAAACCTGAACAGACACATGCAAAAAAATGAAGCTGGACCACCTCCTTACACCACATACAAAAATAAATTCAAAATGGCTTAAAGACTTAAATGTAAGATCTGAAACCATAAAATTCCTAGAAGAAAATATAGGAAGAAACTTCACAGACATTACGCAGAGTAAGATTTTTACTGATATATCCCCTTGCACGAGGGAAGTAAGAGAAAAAATAAACATGTGGGATTACATCAAACTAAAAAGTTTTTTCACAGCAAAGGAAACCATCAATGAAACAAAAAGGGATCCTACTGAATGGGAAAAGATATTTGCCAATGATATATCTGATAAGGGGTTAATATCACAAATTTATAAAAGACTCACTCAACTCAACTCCAGAAAAACAACCCAATTAAAACATGGGCAGAGGACATGAAGAGACATTTTTCTAAAAAGGACATACAGATGGCAAACAGACATATGAAGAAATGCTCAACCTCACTAACCATCAGAGAAATGCAAATAAAAACCACAGTGAGATACCACCTCACCCCAGTCAAAATGGCTATCATCAATAAATCAACAAACAACAAGTACTGGCACGGATATGGAGAAAAGGGAACGCTTGTGCACTGTTGGTGAGATTGCAGATTGCTGCAGCCACTATGGAAAACAGTATGGAGGTATCTCAAAAATCTGAAAATGGAACTACCTTATGATCCAGCAATTCCACTCCTAGGTATCTATCCGGAGAAATCCAAAACTCTAATTCAAAAATCTCTATGTACTCCTATGTTTATTTCAGCACTATACACAATAGCCAAGACATGGAAACAACCGAAATGCCCATCAGTAGATGACTGGATTAAGAAACTGTGGTACATTTATACAATGGAGTATTACGCAGCCATAAAGAAGAAAGAAATCTTACCATTTACAACAACATGGATGGACCTAGAGAACATTATGTTAAGTGAAATAAGTCAGACAGAGATAGACAAATACCATATGATCTCACTTATATGTGGAATCTAAAGAAAAGAATAAGTGAATGAACTAATCAGAAACAGTTTTGGAGACAAAGAGGAAAAACTGAGGGTTGCTAGATGGGAGGGGGGTGGGGATAAAGGGGAAGGTGAGGGGATTAGAAAACAGTCAGTAACCACAAGATGGCTACGGGGTTTTGAAAATTAATTTGGGGAATGTAATCAATAATGTTGTAAAGATTTTGTAGGGTATCTGATGGACACTTGTCCCATTTGGGAGACCACCTCAGGGAAGATGTAGATGCCTGATCACTGCACTGTACACCTGAAGCTGAACAATAATGAATGCCAACTATAATTTTATATATATACATATATATATGTATATATATATATATGTATGTATATACTTACAAGAAGCAGAGTACAGCATTAGGAATAGAGACAGTGGAAATGTAATGGCTGTGTGCGATGTCAGAGGGATAGTGGATGGGGGGAGGGGGGTTCACACAGTGTGAGGGATATAAATGATAAACGTCTAATTATTACTTTGTCTTGTGCACCTGAAACTAATAAAAATAATTAATTATAAAAAAAATCTCTCTCTCTTTCTCACTCTCTCTCTCTCTCTCCATATTTATATATCTTCATATCTATCTATGTATATCTCTAGATAGACACAGATCTTCTTACTGTAATCCCAGGGCAAAGTTACCTACTCATCCTATATTTGGATATAAAAATGACCTCTCCTCAAATTGTCCTTTTGTCTGACAGGAAATGATTTTCTGATTTTCTTCTCTGAAAAAAAAAAAAAAAGAAAGAAAAAAGAAAAAAAAAAGCATAAGCGCCATCCAAAGGTATTTTAAATTTAAATAACAGAATGATTTTCAGAATAAGATTAAAACTTTGCTGCAAACCTATCAACAATATTGACATATATATATATATATATATATATATATATATATATATATAAAGATGAAATGTTTTAATAGACTAGAGCTAGCAGAATAAGAAAGAAATATCTACAAATACACTAAAAATGGACGAGCAGACTGTACACATGACAGAGAGAAATAGATTAAAACAGTGCTTTTCCTCATCTGATTAAATGTCCCTCAGGGCTATCCACCTCTTTTGCCCACTTTTCCTGCTCACCAAGCACCACTCACCATTCTAATTGCTAATCTGGCTACCTAGAAAACCCCGAACCTATTATGTCTCAAATGTTTTTCCTTTCTTTTTCTTATATAGTAAAGTGCTTTGATTATTTATTTCCAAGATCTGAAACACCACATATCCTTGATTACATAAATATATATTTTTTAAGATTTGCTGCTAGAAATTTAGTTCATCTGCAGAAGCCACAGGACTGACTAGAGAAGACTACAAGTAATCCCCTTGGGAGTGTAACACAGTAATTCGCCTTTTTGTTCTGATAGTGTGAACTTTAGCTGTTTGCTTTTTTTCAGCATCAACCGAGAGTTTTTTGTTTTTTGTTTTTTGTTTTAACTAGCTTGAGAAAAAGATGTCAGTCATACTGGGGTACACTATATTTGAAATTATTAATACCTGAAACATGCATTAGGGTTTAAGTAAAATAAATTAGTTATCCTAGCAAATAAAATATAGTTGACACTAATGTTACCTTAGTTGTCAACCTGAAAAAAAAAATTCTATATGTCGTTAGCATAGAACAGTAGTGGAGGAAAGTTTTGGGGTGACCAGCTGGTTTGGTAACTACGTGAGAGCAATTCCTGCATGGATTTGCAGTCTGCTCTGGAAATTTCCTTCTCACAGAATGAATTGTAAAAGAGATCCAAAACCTCCAGAGAACTAGAAAATAGATCATGTGTAAACAGATGAAAACATTTCTCCAGCCCAGCAAATATTGATACTACTAGAATCTGACCTACCGTTCCTGTGTGACCATTAATTTCAAAGAAAGGTCAAGTTGCAGAGCTCACCATCAATAAAACAAAAATGGAACATACCATAGGTTTGAACAAACCATAGGAAAATGCTGAAAGCGATTTATATCATTACCTTTTATTGGGAAATCATCTCAAGTGTTAATTTGAAAGGAAAAAAAAAGATTTTGTGGCCAAATAATTGTAACGTCTAGCATATTATGATGTGTTAATAATATAGAGATATATCTACAAACTAGTGTAACCAAGTTTTAAAAGGTATAAATAACTTTATATTACTCTTCACATAGAACATAGGACCTAATCAGGAAGAAGTGGAATCCCAGAGTAAGTACTACTGTTCAATCAAAGGGTAACAAGTTAGTTAAATGCATGTTTTACTTAGTATGTATGGAACACTGATGGGAAAATTCCTAAAGAAATATCAGTGACAGTGAGAGAGTTGTTTCATGTAAGCTTAGCATTTCCAAACAGATATTAAGAATCATCATCTGTGGCCTCTAAAGATAAGACATTTGTTTTGTTCATTGAATACCCATTATTTTATGACCTTCTTGAATAAACAAGTGGCTGATTTTAAAGACATAATAAGTGCTAATGAAAGGAAAATATTTTCTCCTCTCTCCACATTTTGGCCTTGGTCCATTGGGTACAGAAATTTCACTCAGGAGGGAGCAGGAGAAGTGAAAGGACTCTCTCTATCTCCACCCCGTAGGTGAGGTGCTTGTATAAATAACTAACTGCCTGGTATTCTGGAAAGGAGAGGTGAGGTGAGGGAGCTGAACCAGAACCCAAATATGTTGCACTTGTAAAAATCTCATGTAAAGATTATTAGCCAGTGTTCATCCAGATTTTTCTAGGTCCCTAGCCAGCTCTTGAAAGTCCTACCCCTTCCTTGAACTTGCCCGGAGCAGGAGTGACTTGTATGAATGGTAAGACACTCAGCTGGTGACATTTATCTGCCAAGGAGGGCAGAATGGTCTCTTAAATCTGCTCGTGTTCAGATCCAGTTTATCAATTCTTATGCAGTAAGCATCCCTGAGCAGGGTCTCTGCAAGCAGTGGGTGGAGATGTTGGAAAGCCTGTCATTCCCCAGCTTCTTCCCCTGCAACTGAGTGGATCCAACTGTATTTTTTTTGTCTTCAAGTTGGTGTTTGGGGTGGGGAGGGGCAGTAGCTAGGAAATCTTGATAGCATCTCTAATAGAAACCATACATGCCCACTTCTAACTATAACAGAAAGATTTTAAAAAGAAGAAGGTAGTAAGACACTGGAAGCTAGCTAGCTGTCATGTCTTTTTTTTTTTTTTTTTTTTTTAATTGGGGAAGGGGAACAGAACTTTAGTGGGGAACAGTGTGTACTTCCAGAACTTCCTTCCAAGCCAAGTTGTTGTCCTTTCAATCTTAGTTGTGGAGGGTGCCGTTCAGCTTCAAGTTGTTGTCCTTTCAGTCTTAGTTGTGGAGGGCGCAGGTCAGCTCCAGGTCCAGTTGCCGTTGCAAGTTACAGCGGGCACTGCCCACCATCCCTTGTGGGACTCGAGGAATTAAATGGCAATCTTGTGCTTGAGAGCCCACTGGCCCATGTGGGAATTGAACCGGCAGCCTTCAGAGTTAGGAGAATGGAGCTCTAACCGCCTGAGCCACTGGGCTGGCCCTATCATGTCTTTTTATCGTCTTTATTCTTAGCATTCTATTCATAACACAGTGCCTGGAACATACTAGTTGTTCAATTAATGATGCTGAAGAAAGAGAGTCTTGTAAGGGCTTCAAAAAGAAAGTGCTTATCAATTAATCATTTTTATATTTAAGAACTATGCTAGCTAAAGAATGTTATTTTGGGGCAATAAAATGTGAATAAATTTATTCCCAGAGCCACTTGAAATAACCTTCCAATATTTGTTTACCAAAGGAAAACTACTTCTTTTGAAATTTCTGAACGTGCCTGTTTTTACTACATGCTATTCAAGCTGGGGAACCTTTGGGAATGCAAATATTTGGTACCAATTTTAAAGATACATCCTTAAGAATAAAAGAAGCAGATTTGTGGAGGCATACAATGAATGGTTTTCAAGGAAACAATTATCGTTAATTTATTTGTAGAAAAAAAATGTAAAGAAAAATTTTCTTCTTCTTGAGTTACCTGAATGACCTCAAATTACCAAATGCAAATACTCACGAAGCCAATAAGTTGTCTCTATTAATGCACTTATGCATTCCATTGTCTTATGCCTTCAACCCATTATCACTTTGTGGGTATTTTTTATTTTCATGTAAATCAAAAAAATATTTATTTTAAGAGGGCCTTTAAGTGATGACCATAAGAAGCACATCATATAGTTTGTCATCTTGGAAGATGGAGAAACTCTCTGACACCCTTCTACCTGAACTCTCTCATTTCACCTTAGTTATTATACCAGAGTTGCAAAGTGATGTCTCATTGACTGGTGTGTACTAATTGGCCTACAACAATTTTTAAATGATTTTAATTGCTTACTGTATTATGTTTCTATTGCTGAGTAACAAATAACCACAGAGTGACCTAAAACCATACCCACTTATCATCTCACAGTCTACATGCTCTAAGTCAGGCTGGGCTCATTTGGGCTCTCTGTTTAGGGTCTCACAAGACCAAAAGGGAAGTGTGGACAGGATGAGCTCCTCCTTGAAGGCTCTGGGGAAGAATTCACTTCCAAGTTCATTCCCTTTGTTGGCAGAATTCAGTTCCTTGTGGTTGTGGGACTGAATTTTCATGATGGCTGTTAGCCTGGGACTAATTTCAACTCCTACAGGTAACTGGTCCTTGGATATATCCTTGTGTAACTTCAGAGCCAGCAAAGGTCTGTTGTATCTCCTTCTGACTTCATGTGATTAAATTAGGCCCTTTTATGTAGTCAACCTTTTGCCACTTAACATAACAGTCATGGAGTAATATCTCATCAGATTAATAGATTCCATTCACATTCAAAAGGCAAAGGATTATATAGAGAAGAAGGCCAGTGGAAATCATTCTAATAATTCTGGCTACCACACTCACCCCCATTTAAATGTCAGGGTATTTAATATAGATATCCAGAAACCTGGTTTCTCTTAAATCAGAATTTCCAGCAACATCGGGCCACATTCTACCATTACAACAGTTGGCTAGACCTGATAAGTGATAGGCTTTTTCAGAGGAGCGTTCTCCAAAGGAATTCACCGTTCCCTATTAATGTACATCTGCCGAGTTTCACGCTGCACGTATTTCTGTTTTCAGCTGCCTTATACCATAAACGATAGTGCAACACAGCATTTCTGACAGAGTACATACTCACACCTCCTCAAACCTAAATTTATCCAGGAAACTAATCATCTCAATGATATCTGCATGTTGAAGATAATGAGACCATCTCAAGCTAAGCACTGATGTTCGTTTTGCCTCTCAAGACTGATTCTTGTAATAACATTTCAACAAACTTAGTAATTCTGAGCATGTACTGTCTTTTGGTCTGATAAGTGAATAATATTGCACAAATTAAATGCTACCACTGAGTTAGCCCATGCAAAAGACACAAATACACTCTCAGTGGACAGATGTATTCCCGTGTAATCATGCCAGCAGCAGAAAATGGAATCTGTCATGAAAATAAATTATTCAAGAGTCAGACCATGTTCACACAGGTCGGCGCTAAATTTCATTTTCCTTGTTCTTCAACTGAGAGTCTAAACAAACACGTATAACATGGTCTGAAAGATCACATTGTTCATCAAAGTTGGATTCTACAGCCTCAGAATTCAGATGTCTGAAACCCTGGCAGTTGGGAGGCCTGCAGCTTTTCATGTACCAGTTTCTCTGTGATCACACCCTCATTCAGTTAGGTTTTCCAGTTTCAGAAGGCATAAAGATGCAGCGAGAGGCAGTGCAAAGACTGCAGGCTGCATGCTTTGGGAGACTGTAGGAGGGGAAGCTGAAGTTGGTAAGGGATGAAATACTAGTGGAATTAGCTAAAAGTTGTGGGCTGGATTGTGGAGGGTGTACAAAACCGGGTAACAAGTTAAAAAATTATCCTACAGTAAACAGGCAATCTCATTTAGAGTAGTGAAAGACTGACTATAGCAGTTAGAAGCCCACTCTGTGGAGTCAGGCTGTATAGATTCAAATCCTACCTCTGCCACTTACTAACTGTGACTTGAGACAAATTATTTTGATACCCTATGTCTTTACATCTTCATGTAAATTGGGGATAGTAATAGAGATGTGTCCTGTATTGACAGCATCTGTAACAGAGCCTGATACATAGTAACAATTTAGCAAATGTTAGCCAGCTTTACTACTTTAACAATCCATGTTAGGGCTAAAATTGAGATTTTCTTTAAACAGTAAATAACAAGCTCCAAATAGAAGTTGTTGAACGATAGCAAACACTACTTTTCTCCTTTTAAATAGGTATATTAGATTCCTTTATGTTACAAGTAAGAAGCACACTTGAGTTGTCTCAGTTAATTAGACTTTATTTTAAACCTATTTTCCTTCTTTCTGCCTCAGGTCTAATGTTTATGCAAGGCGTACTGCCTTATAGCTCTTCATCTCTTCGCTCCTGTTCTCGCTAACTTATTTTCTGGCTAAGCGTTCCATATTTACATTTTCTAAAAGAAAGGATGTGAGTGGTTTTCCCAATCACCATTAAGTGTGGGTCTCTCAATCTGAGCAGTTCTGCCAAGCCACTTCTCAACTCCTTGGCCAACCTTTGTGTCAGACTTTGATTCCCGGCCCCATCACCTGTGCCTTGGGTGGCAGAAAAACTACTCCTACGGGATAATGGCGTGCTGGTCAACAAGGAAACGTGAATATAGAGGTGGGCCCACAAGATTATAAAGCAGTATAAGCAAAATGTTTGTTTGCAATGGTTCATGAAAAGGCGAGACCTGACAACCATGTTGAATTTACTGCTAGTTCTGGGTGGTTCAAATGCACAAGGACACTCAGCATGCTACATACCCACCTTCAGCTGAGGTCCTAGAGTTGGCAGGAAACCCCGCCCACGCCCACCAATACCCGCCCCTGCACGCACACGCACGCACACGTACGCACACGCACGCGCACGCACGCACACGCACGCACACATACACGTACACGTACCACACTCGTGCATACAAACTCACTTCCTTTCCCTCCGTTTCTCTTATCCCTCTTTCCTCCAAGTTCTGTTTGTCTTCCTCTCTTCTCTCTCTCTCTCTCTCCCCCCTTGTTTCTCCCCTCCAGCTTTATGTCTCTGAGTCTCTTTCGATCTCTGTTCTTCCTTTTTCTCCCCTTCTCTCTCCCTTCCTCCTCCCTCCTTTTGATGGCTACTTTCCCTCCCATGGTGGTGCCTCACTCCACGTCCTTCTCCTCCCCCCCAACCAGTGCACATGTGCACACACACACTATGTTTTATACCGCATTTTGACTGTACCTTTTCTATGTTTAGACATGTTGAGATACACAAATACCATTGTGTTACAATTGCCTGCATTATTCAGTACAATAACATGCGTTACAGGTTTGTAGCCCAGGAGCAATAGGCCGTGCCATAGCACCTAGGTGTGTAGTAGACTATAGCATCTAGGTTTGCATAAGTGCACTCTGTGATGTTAGCACAACAATGAAAACACCTAACGATGCATTTGTCAGAACGTATCTCCATCATGACATGGTGCATGAATGTATGTGTTGGTTCCCCCGACTCCCAGCCTTCAAAGGTAAGTTGTGGATTAGTACATTATTTTGCTGTCTCTTCTATTCTTAAGATCATTGGTGCTTCGGGCTATGATGATGAAGAGTGTGAGTGGAAAAGTAGAAGGGACAACAGCCTCACTGCCAAACTTTGCAGTAAGAACAGTGAGGAAAGAATAGCTAAGGTCCTCAAGGGTCATTGGCCCAAAGAAAGGCTCTTGTGAAAGCGTGCATTGCAGGTGGAGTGGGAGAAGGGGAGGAAGTGGGGCAGCAAATGGCACAGAGGATGGAAAGAGTTCTTCTGTCAGAATAATGAGAATCTCTGGAGTGTTTAATGATATTAGACGATAGAAGAAGATGGTAGATTTTAGTAAGAATTATTTTTGACTATGTACTTGGATCCTCTTTTTTGTTCTTGGAATGATCATGTAAAGATTGGAAACATCATTTGAATTGTGTGTCTTTGACTACTCAACATCCCTGAGCAAAACAATGTGGGACACCTGTTAAATAGGATTATATAAGGGACTGTCATAGAGTAGACTGGGCATAGCTGTCATTCTGAAGTTTCCTGGAAGGGAGCAGTTTAACTAATTTTCCAGTATAGTGATAGATGGTAGAATTTCAAACACCTTGCTGATTGCTTAACCTTCTTTCTGAACATAATGTATATACAATTACTTAGGAAAGAGAAAACTTTTTAAAAGATTAAATGATAAGGTAAAATAGTATTTGGGAACTAACAAATAGATTTTTTAAGTTTATACCTTTTGAAATCAACAAAAAGTAAACTTCATAAATGCATTTAGATTGCATTCAGTCTCTAAACACATCTTCAAGAAATTATGTGTTTGAATGTATAGTTGTTCTAGGCAGTGGAGAGCTGGGATAAAAACATCCGGTCCAGACAAAGACTGAAACAAGTTAAATTGCAGGCTTCCCCATGTATTAGCTCCATTGCTTTAGATAAGCTGACATGTCTATAGGGGATTTAAATTATGTACACAGATCCTTTGATATTCGTCTCTTCAAGAGTTGGAGCCTAATTCCCCTCTTGTTGACTGTATGCTAGACATAGTGACTTATAAATTAAACAGGTTAAAGAGAAAGTGGTAGTGTTTGAATTTAGAAAGTAGGTCATAAAAAGCACTTCAACTTCTCTTGGATCATAGAATGCTCTGGAAAGAGCCAGCTGCCAT
Source organism: Rhinolophus ferrumequinum (assembly GCF_004115265.2). Lineage (NCBI taxonomy): Eukaryota > Metazoa > Chordata > Mammalia > Chiroptera > Rhinolophidae > Rhinolophus > Rhinolophus ferrumequinum. Next base: position 72,189,378 of record NC_046293.1, read on the forward strand.
ATTGTGAGAACATATCAAGCAGTTCTTTGGTGAGATACACTTGGTAAGGGGCCAAGTCCTTCTGCCAACAACCAACCGTGTGAGTGAGCGATTTTAGAGGTCGTCTTTCAGCCCCAGACAAGCCTTCAGATGACTGCAGCCCCAGCAAACATCTTGACTCAGCTTCATGAGAGACCTTAAGCCAAAACCACTCAGCTAAGCTGCTCCTAAATTTCTGACCCATGGAAACTGCGAGCAAACCAACACATGTGGTTTTAAGCTACAAAATTTGGTACACAAAAAGTAGTTTTTTTTGTAGTATTTGGGAAAGCCAGCATTTGACAGGGGTTCCGATAAAGGTACCCCTGTCCGATAAAGGTACCAGCTATGTTGGCCATTACAATAGTTGCTAGCCACATAGGGCTATTTAAATTTAAATTAGTGAATATTGAATAAAATTTAATATTCAACTTACCAGTCCCCTTAGCGGCATTTCAAGAAACTCTATAGCCACATTTGACTAGTGGCTATTGTATTGAATAGTGCAGATACAGAATCATTTCGTTATCACAGAAAGTTCTTTTAGACAGTGTTGGTGTAGAGCAGGAGTGTCCAAACTGCGGCCTGCCGGCCAACTGCAGCCCCGCGATCCATTTTTTATTGGCCCGCAGCAAATTCCAAAAATATGTTTAGTTTACTTAAATAAACCAGGTGAGGCAATACGTACTTCCCCTCGAGTGAGTGGCCCGGCTGTTTGTGTATTTTACCGAATATGGCCTTTGGTGAAAAACATTGAAAAAAGTTTGGACACCCCTGGTCTAGAGCAATGAGTCTCAAATTGGAAGCTGTAAAGACTTAGGAAAACATGGATATATTTCGTGATTTCTATTTGGATTTAAATATTTGAGATGTTTGGCATGATGATTTTTTTTTTGAAATAAAATTCTGGATCATTTGGACAACTCTTTTAAAACCAAATATTGCTGATTGATTTGAGAGCTCGAATATGGATGTTTATAATGGAGTTCCAAGCAGGTATTGCTACTTTAAATGTTGAGAGCTATTGATAAGAGAATATAGTCAAAGTAATTGCATAAACAATAGCCTCTTAAATTTCCTTTGACATCAACCCATGGTATCAAAAATAATAAGTTCAATTATGGGAAAACTGATTCATCAACATAACCCATTGATCATTCCGTGATTTACTTTAAGCAAAACAACATTCTCTTCATCTGAAATTTATGCTCTTGACTATTATTGATTCTGTATTTTGTTTATTTTCTAATTGTCTTTGATTTTATAAATGGATAGTGATTGTAAGTGTAAATATAGTTTTCTGCTTATCCATGGTAAAGATCATACTGAAATTCCATGATATTTTCTCCTTTAAAAAGTGGTGCCTACATAATTCAGATTTGAGGAAAAAAATTCTAGAGCTGTTCCATTCATCTCAGTTTGCAATTCCTAATTTCTGTGGATCTCAGTTTAAATTGTTGAGTAAAAGATCCCGATTGACCCACCTTGAATCATGTATCCCCACTTGCCCAGGGAACTATGATCAGGATAACAAGTTCACACTAGTAAAACATTTCTCTCTGGCAAACTCATATTAATTGGGGTACTTTACAAAGAAGAAAAGCTGGGGAGATACCCCACAGTTGCCATCTATAGTGTTATTAACCATTAAAGATGAGGATATTGCCTAGACAAAAACTCTAGATTTCCTTTCAGTTAACAGACTTAAATTTTAAACTTGGCCTTCAAAGAAAAGAACGCCTAAACCCGAAGGACCCTGCTGGGGGAATTTTTTTTGCACAGTAGCAAGCCCAGGAAGGTATTTTAAAAGGGGGAACCTCTCCTTGCACTTCACAGCATATCCAGTAGGTGGCCCTGCCTACGCTTTTGCTAATGCTTGTGAGTACACGCGCTTCTTTGATGATGCGTTTCAGTACCTCTGTGAGACACCTACCTACTTGTGGAGAACCGGCTTCTAAAGAGAAGAAAGGCTTTTGATGAATGCAGTAGAATTATATTAAGTAATCGGCACACCTTTTGTTATGTTGATTGTGTCCTGGTTTTTATTTGAACAGAATGAAAAATAGAAAGGTCTGAACTTTTCCCTCAGCTATGCACATGCAATTCTTTCCAACAGCTCGCAGAGCTAGGTCAGCCCTTACTGGGTAAAACAGGTTGTCCTTGGGACATGCTGTTTTCTTCAGTGTCCCCTTTTCCTGTGCCATGGACTGGCCTCGAGAAATGCCTCTCCCTGCTACTAAGGGGAGCAACCAAACTGCCTTTAGTAAATGTCGATCTGAATTTCACTGCACTTGATTACTCTTTTCCTCTTCTTCTCCCTCAAATCTATTTGCAAAAGTTTTCTGTCATCTCCTCTCACTGTCTTGTCACCTCCCCACATTCCTGCATTGATCACCATTGCTTAGTTTGTTTCTTCTTTTAATTGCACTTAAATCCACAACCATTTATCACTTAGTGTTCAGAGAAGTCTCTCCAGGTTTTTCCTCTTGAATGTGTTGCAATTAGCTTTGTTATTAAGTGCTACTGACTCCCCATTGATGACATCCATTTAAATGGTAATTATATATATATATAATTATGTATACATATGGCCACAGGAGGTGTAATATAGCATAAGGAAGATAGTCAATGGTATTGTAACCATTATATAAGATGTCAGAGGGTAGTAGCTTGGGGGAGGGAGGTTATCACTTTATGAGGGGTATAAATGTTATGCTGCTTTGTACACCTGAAACTCATTTTAAAAAAACGTAGCTTATACGGATTTTCAAATGTTTGATGTCAAGCTCGAACAATATAGTTCTATGATATTTTAAAAAAAATAAATGGTAATATTATTTTTATGATATGTTTATTTCCAGAGGAAACAGGACCTGACTTTTAATGCCTGAATAGAGGAAATTCCCATTTTCTCACTAAATTATTTCCTGAAGCTCACATAATAAATTAGATCTCTTTGAAATGTATCATATTTCCCATAGGAACAATTTAATGACTGGGGAAGTCACATATGTGACAATGGACATTTAGTTATGTACAATACATTTGCATCACATCCACTATCAAGTTCCTACCTAGTCTTTAAGAGTTAGGGCAAATACACCTGATTCTTTTTTGGGGGTCCAGTAAGAAATGAAATATTACTGTGCTTTATATATTAGTTCTCTTATTTCAATTCTTTTTTAAATAATACAATTATGTACGTGTGTCTCAACACTCATAACCAGAATAGAAACACTCAGTGGATTAGATTAAGGTACTTAGCATAATGCTTTCTACCTCTGTAATAATTTAAGGTAGTAAAGTTACGTGGCAGTGCTCTACATAGGCACAACTGTAGCGATTTTGTTTGTTTTTGTTTTTTTCTAGTACAAAGATGTTTCATATTTCTTAAAACATTGTCAAAAAGCAAACTCTTTGCACTGAGTAAACAAAGCAGAAAGATGAGTTTATTGCAGAGGTTGCCTAGTGGTCTTCCTCCTTATTTGGATCCAGGGAGCAGAGTCAGGGAAACTGGGAAGTCCAGAGATGGCATGCACAGTCTCAGCATTTGGGGATTGGCTGGCATTCTCTGCTGATTTCTGAGAAGAGCTATAAATTCCTGCAGCTTATGTTAAGTAAGGTTAAATTTAATTTTCTTTAATGAGCCTGCATTAGTCAATGCCTTTTTGTCCCCAACATAAGTGACTTCATTTTGGTTTGGTTCTACAATGTTAAAAAATAACATTCTACCCATGTATAGAATTGGGTCATTGGGTAATGAAGGACCTATTGAGATTTCAGATTGTTAAATAACAAAATTCAACTGAGTATATTTTCAGCATCTGGTTGCCTTTATTCAATGATTCATGAATTGGGTAACATCCAATCTAGCAGCTAGAAGAGCTCCAAGGAGCTGTACAGAATGACTTAAAGGCAGAGGCAGCAGGAACAAGGAAGTTATACTAGCAAAAAGTAGATTGGTTATTGCAAGATCACCTTCCTTTAGGGGCTGGCAGTTTTCTGTCAGGCAGATTGACTAACTCGTGCTTATCAGGTGATTCCCGATTGACTAGTTTAAGATTCCATTCCTGGGGCAGGCTGATACTGTCATTGAGTCTCAGTTTTGTAACCTGAAGCTTAGCAAAGCAGCTCCATTTTGGGGCTTGTTGTCTTGTTTTTAACAATATGCTTTCAAAAAAACCCATCAATTTAAAAACAGCAAATAATATTTCTCTTGACATTGTAGAATACAGAAGATTTATTTTAAAGGGATATATCTTTTGATTGTTGGTTTCTTCTTAAAGAAGAAAAAAAAACTATCCAAAGAAGTTTGTACAGATAATTTCTTTATAGTCAATGTTCACAGTCCTTTTATTGACTTTTTGGGGCATTCACGTCTGTGGTCATGCTTTTCAAAATAATCCCTGAAAGACTGGATATATCAGTAAAGTATTTTAATAGGTAACGTGAATTTTTAGAATTCTTATGTCAATGAATATACTTTTACATTTTGCAGTTATGCTGATAATCAATTTATTAGTTATAAATTCAGAATTCACCTTTTCCTTAGGACATTCAGCCATTTTTAACTAATTTTATCATGTCATTTATAATTCGAATAAATTTTGTTTGAGGAACAGTCACCTTTACTCTTTTACTTATTCTTCAATTAACATTTGATTAACTCAAATCTAATGGTTAAACTTTCCTAATCAATTCTTTGAGCAACTAGTTAATTAAATACCCTTAAATATTTTAAACAGTAGTTATAAGTTTAATTTCTTCAATTACTTAAAGCACTGACCTGACAAACCCTTAGCATTTGAAAATGTCAAAAATGATCTACCTGCTCCTTGCCTGATATTAAAACTTACATATTTTTTTTCAGTTGACTAATTTAACACTTGTAGAGTGGTTACTCTTGCAGGCTGCCCACCAGGTTGACCACGTATTCAAGCAGATCTCTTATTCCCAAGGAATTCTGAGGTAAACAATTTACCTCTCTTCACTGAATGGGGGTGAAGAGGGGGCAGGGAAATTATCTGCTGGAACTCCTATAGATGAGAAGGTAAAACCAGGCAAAAGATGTTCCCTCCACACCCACACACACACAATGAAAACCTCCAATTTTGTATCCCTGTTACTCTTTGGGCTTAACCATTAAAACTATGCTCAGACAGGGCTATACCTGTCTCCATCCTTGGAGGACATCGCCTGAGACTTGACAACAATTAATTGTACCCGATGGAGTTATAGAGGCAAAGAAGCCTTTATTCAAGATTGTTACAGCCGGGGTCAAGACTTTGCAATAGGGGGAGAGAATGGGAAAAAAAATGTCGCTGAAATAAAAGACTGGAGAGTTTTTAAGTGCTGGGGTGAACTAGGGAAAAAGGACTGGACAACATTGGATGGGGTTAGTCAATGTGAGTTTGCTAACTGGTGCTTGTGAGGAGGTTAGACTCCTGCCTTCTTGCGAGACTGGGACATTGAGGCTCTATCTTGATGATTGCATTTCAAAAGGATGGCTCACAGGTCCCTCAGACAGACATTCCTGGGGTGTAGAAGATTAGGTCTCAAAGGGTCAGAGAAAGAATAAATTTAAGTGCTCTAAGAAAAGGGATTTCAGGAACCTATAGTTAAGAAGAAAAATATCTAAAGTTTAGTTCAGCTGAGAGGTCAGACCGCAGGTGAGTGGTGTCAATTTAGCACCCAGAAGACTTAGAAATGGACAAAAACAGTAGCCCAGTAAATTAAATCGAAGTCATTCTGTATCCAAGGAGAAAGAATAAGGAAGAGGCAGCCATTCTTTTGTGCAGGCTAATATTGGGGGATGTCTAATAGCTATTTGTATAATGGACCATGTTAGATCTAATCTATTCTTTAATGTGTTTAAAGTAATGATTACATCCTTCTCCTTCTTCCTACCATCTCTCAAATGCCACTTCATCTCTTCCAGAAGATGAAGGTAAGAAGAACAGAAATGTGTATTGATACTTGTTATTCTGGTATATTTAGTGAGTATCATAAAGGGTGGAGTTTTGCTTCTTGATTGTAATGTAGTATTACAAATTAACTTACTAAGTTCCATCTTCTGAAGAAGAGAACAATTCACATTAAGGAAAATTCATACCTGGGAGTTTCATTTTTTTGGGGAAAAAATGTATTTGGCCATCTTCTTCATGATATACCGACCTTCCGTACCAACCTGTAATTCACTTTTTCAGTTCTTTTAAGGCAGCTAAAGCTACAGAGGACAGAGTTTCTAGTTTTGATTTAATGAAAACAGTGGGTATCATGAGGAAGGTGAGAAGAGGTGGACTCTATTCATAAGGGAGGAAATTAAATTTTCGAATTTTCATTGATTCTAGAATCCACACTATTTTTGCTGATAAGTTGATAAGATAACTTACCTGAAGAAAACCTAAATTCAATACCATGCAAATGTGAGTATGCTAATTGAAAAAAGTTAGAATGCATTAGAAAATCAATTCATTTTGTAAGTGCACTGATAAGAAAGGTGCAGCAAGGGGATTTATGTAAATGTAATAAATTAAAGCATTTATCTTGCAAACTTGATAAACAGCAGTAGGCACTTTAGAGGGTGAAAACAATTAGTTCCTCAGCTCCCATGTGGACCCAAATCATTGTTACAATTGTATTTGTTTATTACTTCAAAAAGACTTTTAATTTCAGGGCAACACAGACTTAGAAATCTATAATCACATCACTTTTTTCCTAATAATTTTTGTTTGTATTTAATGTAGGGGATGGATTCCCATCTTTAACAACGTTGTTGGCCTTTTGTCTCTCTCGCCTTAAGAAGACACAGTAACACTGAGCGTTATCTTACTGTAGGCAAGACCATTTTAGAAATAATCACTTCTCTTCCTAGCCCTTTAAATGCATTATCCAAATTGCAGTTTATGATTTTTTTTAAAGAATGAAAAAAATCTTAAAATCTTCCAATGCTTTCCTGTTAAGTATAAAGTTCCCATAAGGCATTTTATAATTAACTCCTGCTAACTAATACAAATTCATCCTATACTAATTGCCTCCACCTTGAACTTTGCATTTCAGTCAAATGAACTCTTATGTCTCCTGATATGTGTTGTCTGTATATCCTATAGGTATACTGCTTCTCTGGAGAATCTTGACTCATAGAATCCCAAAGGTTTTGGGCTTGTGAAGCTGAAATGATAAGGCTACTCTTAACTGAAATGGTAACAGTGGTAGGCGGTGGTTGGTAGGTAGTATCCGCAGCTCAGGTTTGACATGTTAACTCTGAGATATCTACTGAGAGGTTGCTTATATTATCAATCTGTCGTTCTAGGGAATGATCCCATCTGGATACTATGAAATTGTTAGGTAGAAGTTAGAAAATATAGGAGAAGGAGGAAGGGTGGGAGGGAGTCCCTCGTGCCTACAGAAAAAGCTCATAACTAGCTTTGATTAACTGCCTCGAACCAAGTATCTGTTTTCACAACAGATGACAAGAGGTGGTCTGGAGCAAGATAAGGACCTGAGTCAACAGACCTCCACCCATCGTAGGAGATCACACCCTCCCATGGAAGAACACGCACCACCTTTTCCCTCCAAATCAATATGTACCGTGTTTTCCCGAAAATAAGACCTAACCAGACCATCAGCTCTAATGTGTCTTTTGAAGCAAAAATTAATATAAGACCCAGTCTTACTTTCCTATCATATAAGACCAGGCCTTATATAATATAATGTATCATATCATATCGTATCATATCATATCATATATAATATCACATAATACTGGGTCTTATATTAATTTTTGCTCCAAAAGATGCATTAGAGCTCATTGTCCAGCCAGATCTTATTTTCAGGGAAACACAGTAACTCCCTCACCCCACCCAGCAAACTAAGTCCTTTGGACAAGGCTCTCTCTAGCCCTGGAACTCTCTGGCCCTCGCTCTCTCCCCCTTTCTCTTTCCTCCTTTCTCTCTCCCTCTCCCTCTCCTTCTTTTCCCTCTCCCCCACCTCAGCTAGGCCCCTTCTCTTCCCTGAGAATGTATCACTAATAAACCCTGTTTGCATGTTAATCAGCTTGCTGACCTTTGGTTCTTCACTGAGTAGTTAAGAAGAAGGGAGACTCCTGTAACAAAATCAGAAACTCTTTAATCAATAGGACTTCATGGAACCAATTCATAACATTGAAACAAACGAAGATAACAAAAAGAGTCTGTTTTACTCAATCTTTAACCTTTAATAATGTTCACTTACATATGCCCTTTCGATATTCTGACAAGAAAATATGGTGGTTTCCCCGTATTTTCAAATGTATATTTAACTGCTTTTCAAACTTTCATTTCCTTTCAAATAGTCTTTTGAAGCTTGCTTATTTGGGAGTTCAAAGCCTTCCCTCTTCTGTGGATCACAAAGCAAACCCTGGTGTGTTTGAGTGTGGGAAGTGGACAGGTGAGGGGAGACCTTGTACATGAAAGAAAACCTATAAAGTTTGTGTGTGAAGCACACGTAGACA